>NW_027670335.1:0-600000 GCF_964188305.1 Podarcis bocagei
TAGGGATTTTTTCAAAAAAATATTTTCTGCCGGTTAAGTTTTTGAGGGCTGATTTCTTGTCCTGTGATAAAAAGCCTTCTGTTTCCATCGCCAAAGCTTTCAGGGGAGCATTTGCAACCAGTTGTCACCATTTTTGAGTGAATTGCCAAAAGTCAGATTTTTGCTGAAATTGTGACCCCGGGGCTTAGGGATTTTTTCAAAAAAATATTTTCTGCCGTTTCAGTTTTTGAGGGCTGATTTCTTGTCCTGTGATAAAAAGCCTTCTGTTTTGAGTGCCAAATCTTTCAGGAGAGCATTTGCAACCGGTTGGCATCATTTTTGAGTGAACTGCCCAAAGTCAGATTTAGGCTGAAATTGTGACCCCGGGGCTTAGGGATTTTTTCAAAAAAATATTTTTCTGCCGTTTCAGTTTTTGAGGGCTGATTTCTTGTCCTGTGATAAAAAGCCTTCTGTTTTGAGTGCCAAATCTTTCAGGAGAGCATTTGCAACCGGTTGGCATCATTTTTGAGTGAACTGCCCAAAGTCAGATTTAGGCTGAAATTGTGACCCCGGGGCTTAGGGATTTTTTCAAAAAAATATTTTTTGCCGGTTAAGTTTTTGAGGGCTGTTTTCTTGTTCTATGATAAAAAGCCTTCTGTTTCCATCGCCAAAGCTTTCAGGGGAGCATTTGTAACCAGTTGGCACCATTTTTGAGTGAATTGCCAAAAGTCAGATTTTTGCTGAAATTGTGACCCTGGGGCTTAGGGATTTTTTCAAAAAAATATTTATTTGCCGGTTAAGTTTTTGAGGGCTGTTTTCTTGTTCTATGATAAAAAGCCTTCTGTTTCCATCGCCAAACCTTTCAGGAGAGCATTTTCAAGCTTTTTGCACCATTTTTGAGTGAACTGCCAAAAGTCAGATTTTTGCTGAAATTGTGACCCCGGGGCTTAGGGATTTTGTCAAAAAAATATTTTCTGCCGTTTAAGTTTTTGAGGGCTGATTTCTTGTCCTGTGATAAAAAGCCTTCTGTTTCGAGTGCCAAACCATTCAGGAGAGCATTTTCAAGCTTCTGGCACCATTTTTGAGTGAACTGCCCAAAGTCAGATTTTTGCTGAAATTGTGACCCCGGGGCTTCGGGATTTTTTCAAAAAAATATTTCCTGCCGGTTAAGTTTTTGAGGGCTGATTTCTTGTCCTGTGATAAAAAGACTTCTGTTTCGAGTGCGAAACCTTTCAGGAGAGCATTTTCAACCTTTTGGCACCATTTTTGAGTGAATTGCCAAAAGTCAGATTTTTGCTGAAATTGTGACCCCGGGGCTTAGGGATTTTTTTAAAAAAAAATTTTCTGCCGGTTAAGTTTTGAGGGCTGATTTCTTGTCCTGTGATAAAAAGCCTTCTGTTTTGAGTGCCAAACCTTTCAGGAGAGCATTTTCAAGCTTCTTGCACCATTTTGAGTGAACTGCCAAAAGTCAGATTTTTGCTGAAATTGTGACTCCGGGGCTTAGGGATTTTTTCAAAAGAATATTTTCTGCCGTTTAAGTTTTTGAGGGCTGATTTCTTGTCCTGTGATAAAAAGCATTCTGTTTCGAGTGCCAAACCATTCAGGGGAGCATTTGCAACCAGTTGGCACCATTTTTGAGTGAATTGCCAAAAGTCAGATTTTTGCTGAAATTGTGACCCTGGGGCTTAGGGATTTTTTCAAAAAAATATTTTCTGCCGGTTAAGTTTTTGAGGCTGTTTTCTTGTCCTATGATAAAAAGCCTTCTGTTTCCATCGCCAAACCTTTCAGGAGAGCATTTTCAAGCTTTTTGCACCATTTTTGAGTGAACTGCCAAAAGTCAGATTGTTTCTGAAATTGTGACCCCGGGGCTTAGGGATTTTTTCAAAAAAATATTTTCTGCCGTTTAAGTTTTTGAGGGCTGATTTCTTGTCCTGTGATAAAAAGCCTTCTGTTTGAGTGCCAAACCTTTCAGGAGAGCATTTGCAACCGGTTGGCACCATTTTTGAGTGAACTGCCCAAAGTCAGATTTTTGCTGAAATTGTGACCCCGGGGCTTAGGGATTTTTTCAAAAAAATATTTTCTGCCGGTTAAGTTTTTGAGGGCTGATTTCTTGTCCTGTGATAAAAAGCCTTCTGTTTCGAGTGCCAAACCATTCAGGAGAGCATTTTCAAGCTTCTGGCACCATTTTTGAGTGAACTGCCAAAAGTCAGATTTTTGCTGAAATTGTGACCCCGGGGCTTAGGGATTTTTTCAAAAAAATATTTTCTGCCGGTTAGGTTTTTGAGGGCTGATTTCTTGTCCTGTGAAAAGGAGCCTTCTGTTTTTAGTTCCAAACCTTTCAGGAGAGCATTTTCAAGCTTCTGGCACCATTTTTGAGTGAATTGCCCAAAGTCAGGATTTTTGCTGAAATTGTTGACCCCGGGGCTTAGGGATTTTTTCAAAAAAATATTTTCTGCCGGTTAGGTTTTTGAGGGCTGATTTCTTGTCCTGTGAAAAGGAGCCTTCTGTTTTGAGTGCCAAACCATTCAGGAGAGCATTTTCAAGCTTCTGGCACCATTTTTGAGTGAACTGCCCAAAGTCAGATTTTTGCTGAAATTGTGACCCCGGGGCGTCTTTGGATTTTTTCAAAAAAATATTTCCTGCCGGTTAAGTTTTTGAGGGCTGATTTCTTGTCCTGTGATAAAAAGACTTCTGTTTCGAGTGCGAAACCTTTCAGGAGAGCATTTTCAACCTTTTGGCACCATTTTTGAGTGAATTGCCAAAAGTCAGATTTTTGCTGAAATTGTGACCCCGGGGCTTAGGGATTTTTTCAAAAAAATATTTTCTGCCGGTTAAGTTTTTGAGGGCTGATTTCTTGTCCTGTGATAAAAAGCCTTCTGTTTTGAGTGCCAAACCAGTCAGGAGAGCATTTTCAAGCTTCTGGCACCATTTTTGAGTGAACTGCCAAAAGTCAGATTTTTGCTGAAATTGTGACTCCGGGGCTTAGGGATTTTTTCAAAAGAATATTTTCTGCCGTTTAAGTTTTTGAGGGCTGATTTCTTGTCCTGTGATAAAAAGCATTCTGTTTCGAATGCCAAACCATTCAGGGGAGCATTTGCAACCAGTTGGCACCATTTTTGAGTGAATTGCCAAAAGTCAGATTTTTGCTGAAATTGTGACCCTGGGGCTTAGGGATTTTTTCAAAAAAATATTTTCTGCCGGTTAAGTTTTTGAGGGCTGTTTTCTTGTCCTATGATAAAAAGCCTTCTGTTTCCATCGCCAAACCTTTCAGGAGAGCATTTTCAAGCTTTTTGCACCATTTTTGAGTGAACTGCCAAAAGTCAGATTTTTTCTGAAATTGTGACCCCGGGGCTTAGGGATTTTTTCAAAAAAATATTTTCTGCCGTTTAGTTTTTGAGGGCTGATTTCTTGTCCTGTGATAAAAAGCCTTCTGTTTTGAGTGCCAAACCTTTCAGGAGAGCATTTGCAACCGGTTGGCACCATTTTTGAGTGAACTGCCCAAAGTCAGATTTTTGCTGAAATTGTGACCCCGGGGCTTAGGGATTTTTTCAAAAAAATATTTTCTGCCGGTTAGGTTTTTGAGGGCTGATTTCTTGTCCTGTGAAAAGGAGCCTTCTGTTTTTAGTTCCAAACCTTTCAGGAGAGCATTTTCAAGCTTCTGGCACCATTTTTGAGTGAATTGCCAAAAGTCAGATTTTTGCTGAAATTGTGACCCCGGGGCTTAGGGATTTTTTCAAAAAAGTATTTTCTGCCGGTTAAGTTTTTGGGGGCTGATCTCTTGTCCTGTGATAAAGAGCCATCTATTTTGAGTGCCAAACCTTTCAGGAGAGCATTTGCAACCGGTTGGCACCATTTTTGAGTGAACTGCCCAAAGTCAGATTTTTGCTGAAATTGTGACCCCGGGGCTTAGGGATTTTTTCAAAAAAATATTTTCTGACGGTTAAGTTTTTGAGGGCTGATTTCTTGTCCTGTGATAAAAAGCCTTCTGTTTCGAGTGCCAAACCTTTCAGGAGAGCATTTTCAAGTTTCTGGCACCATTTTTGAGTGAATTGCCAAAAGTCAGATTTTTGCTGAAATTGTGACTCCGTGGCTTAGGGATTTTTTCAAAAAAATATTTTCTGCCGGTTAAGTTTTTGAGGGCTGATTTCTTGTCCTGTGATAAAAAGCCTTCTGTTTCCATCGCCAAAGCTTTCAGGGGAGCATTTGCAACCAGTTGTCACCATTTTTGAGTGAATTGCCAAAAGTCAGATTTTTGCTGAAATTGTGACCCCGGGGCTTAGGGATTTTTTCAAAAAAATATTTTCTGCCGTTTCAGTTTTTGAGGGCTGATTTCTTGTCCTGTGATAAAAAGCCTTCTGTTTTGAGTGCCAAATCTTTCAGGAGAGCATTTGCAACCGGTTGGCATCATTTTTGAGTGAACTGCCCAAAGTCAGATTTAGGCTGAAATTGTGACCCCGGGGCTTAGGGATTTTTTCAAAAAAATATTTTCTGCCGTTTCAGTTTTTGAGGGCTGATTTCTTGTCCTGTGATAAAAAGCCTTCTGTTTTGAGTGCCAAATCTTTCAGGAGAGCATTTGCAACCGGTTGGCATCATTTTTGAGTGAACTGCCCAAAGTCAGATTTAGGCTGAAATTGTGACCCCGGGGCTTAGGGATTTTTTCAAAAAAATATTTTCTGCCGGTTTAGTTTTTGAGGGCTGATTTCTTGTCCTGTGATAAAAAGCCTTCTGTTTCCATCGCCAAAGCTTTCAGGGGAGCATTTGTAACCAGTTGGCACCATTTTTGAGTGAATTGCCAAAAGTCAGATTTTTGCTGAAATTGTGACCCTGGGGCTTAGGGATTTTTTCAAAAAAATATTTTTTGCCGGTTAAGTTTTTGAGGGCTGTTTTCTTGTTCTATGATAAAAAGCCTTCTGTTTCCATCGCCAAACCTTTCAGGAGAGCATTTTCAAGCTTTTTGCACCATTTTTGAGTGAACTGCCAAAAGTCAGATTTTTGCTGAAATTGTGACCCCGGGGCTTAGGGATTTTGTCAAAAAAATATTTTCTGCCGTTTAAGTTTTTGAGGGCTGATTTCTTGTCCTGTGATAAAAAGCCTTCTGTTTCGAGTGCCAAACCATTCAGGAGAGCATTTTCAAGCTTCTGGCACCATTTTTGAGTGAACTGCCCAAAGTCAGATTTTTGCTGAAATTGTGACCCCGGGGCTTCGGGATTTTTTCAAAAAAATATTTCCTGCCGGTTAAGTTTTTGAGGGCTGATTTCTTGTCCTGTGATAAAAAGACTTCTGTTTCGAGTGCGAAACCTTTCAGGAGAGCATTTTCAACCTTTTGGCACCATTTTTGAGTGAATTGCCAAAAGTCAGATTTTTGCTGAAATTGTGACCCCGGGGCTTAGGGATTTTTTTAAAAAAAAATTTTCTGCCGGTTAAGTTTTTGAGGGCTGATTTCTTGTCCTGTGATAAAAAGCCTTCTGTTTTGAGTGCCAAACCTTTCAGGAGAGCATTTTCAAGCTTCTTGCACCATTTTTGAGTGAACTGCCAAAAGTCAGATTTTTGCTGAAATTGTGACTCCGGGGCTTAGGGATTTTTTCAAAAGAATATTTTCTGCCGTTTAAGTTTTTGAGGGCTGATTTCTTGTCCTGTGATAAAAAGCATTCTGTTTCGAGTGCCAAACCATTCAGGGGAGCATTTGCAACCAGTTGGCACCATTTTTGAGTGAATTGCCAAAAGTCAGATTTTTGCTGAAATTGTGACCCTGGGGCTTAGGGATTTTTTCAAAAAAATATTTTCTGCCGGTTAAGTTTTTGAGGGCTGTTTTCTTGTCCTATGATAAAAAGCCTTCTGTTTCCATCGCCAAACCTTTCAGGAGAGCATTTTCAAGCTTTTTGCACCATTTTTGAGTGAACTGCCAAAAGTCAGATTGTTTCTGAAATTGTGACCCCGGGGCTTAGGGATTTTTTCAAAAAAATATTTTCTGCCGTTTAAGTTTTTGAGGGCTGATTTCTTGTCCTGTGATAAAAAGCCTTCTGTTTTGAGTGCCAAACCTTTCAGGAGAGCATTTGCAACCGGTTGGCACCATTTTTGAGTGAACTGCCCAAAGTCAGATTTTTGCTGAAATTGTGACCCCGGGGCTTAGGGATTTTTTCAAAAAAATATTTTCTGCCGGTTAAGTTTTTGAGGGCTGATTTCTTGTCCTGTGATAAAAAGCCTTCTGTTTCGAGTGGCAAACCATTCAGGAGAGCATTTTCAAGCTTCTGGCACCATTTTTGAGTGAACTGCCAAAAGTCAGATTTTTGCTGAAATTGTGACCCCGGGGCTTAGGGATTTTTTCAAAAAAATATTTTCTGCCGGTTAGGTTTTTGAGGGCTGATTTCTTGTCCTGTGAAAAGGAGCCTTCTGTTTTTAGTTCCAAACCTTTCAGGAGAGCATTTTCAAGCTTCTGGCACCATTTTTGAGTGAATTGCCCAAAGTCAGATTTTTGCTGAAATTGTGACCCCGGGGCTTAGGGATTTTTTCAAAAAAATATTTTCTGCCGGTTAGGTTTTTGAGGGCTGATTTCTTGTCCTGTGAAAAGGAGCCTTCTGTTTTGAGTGCCAAACCATTCAGGAGAGCATTTTCAAGCTTCTGGCACCATTTTTGAGTGAACTGCCCAAAGTCAGATTTTTGCTGAAATTGTGACCCCGGGGCGTCTTTGGATTTTTTCAAAAAAATATTTCCTGCCGGTTAAGTTTTTGAGGGCTGATTTCTTGTCCTGTGATAAAAAGACTTCTGTTTCGAGTGCGAAACCTTTCAGGAGAGCATTTTCAACCTTTTGGCACCATTTTTGAGTGAATTGCCAAAAGTCAGATTTTTGCTGAAATTGTGACCCCGGGGCTTAGGGATTTTTTTTTAAAAAAATTTTCTGCCGGTTAAGTTTTTGAGGGCTGATTTCTTGTCCTGTGATAAAAAGCCTTCTGTTTTGAGTGCCAAACCATTCAGGAGAGCATTTTCAAGCTTCTGGCACCATTTTTGAGTGAACTGCCAAAAGTCAGATTTTTGCTGAAATTGTGACTCCGGGGCTTAGGGATTTTTTCAAAAGAATATTTTCTGCCGTTTAAGTTTTTGAGGGCTGATTTCTTGTCCTGTGATAAAAAGCATTCTGTTTCGAATGCCAAACCATTCAGGGGAGCATTTGCAACCAGTTGGCACCATTTTTGAGTGAATTGCCAAAAGTCAGATTTTTGCTGAAATTGTGACCCTGGGGCTTAGGGATTTTTTCAAAAAAATATTTTCTGCCGGTTAAGTTTTTGAGGGCTGTTTTCTTGTCCTATGATAAAAAGCCTTCTGTTTCCATCGCCAAACCTTTCAGGAGAGCATTTTCAAGCTTTTTGCACCATTTTTGAGTGAACTGCCAAAAGTCAGATTTTTTCTGAAATTGTGACCCCGGGGCTTAGGGATTTTTTCAAAAAAATATTTTCTGCCGTTTAAGTTTTTGAGGGCTGATTTCTTGTCCTGTGATAAAAAGCCTTCTGTTTTGAGTGCCAAACCTTTCAGGAGAGCATTTGCAACCGGTTGGCACCATTTTTGAGTGAACTGCCCAAAGTCAGATTTTTGCTGAAATTGTGACCCCGGGGCTTAGGGATTTTTTCAAAAAAATATTTTGTGCCGGTTAAGTTTTTGAGGGCTGATTTCTTGTCCTGTGATAAAAAGCCTTCTGTTTCGAGTGCCAAACCATTCAGGAGAGCATTTTCAAGCTTCTGGCACCATTTTTGAGTGAACTGCCAAAAGTCAGATTTTTGCTGAAATTGTGACCCCGGGGCTTAGGGATTTTTTCAAAAAAATATTTTCTGCCGGTTAGGTTTTTGAGGGCTGATTTCTTGTCCTGTGAAAAGGAGCCTTCTGTTTTTAGTTCCAAACCTTTCAGGAGAGCATTTTCAAGCTTCTGGCACCATTTTTGAGTGAATTGCCAAAAGTCAGATTTTTGCTGAAATTGTGACCCCGGGGCTTAGGGATTTTTTCAAAAAAATATTTCCTGCCGGTTAAGTTTTTGAGGGCTGATTTCTTGTCTTGTGATAAAAAGACTTCTGTTTCGAGTGCCAAACCTTTCAGGAGAGCATTTTCAAGCTTTTGGCACCATTTTTGAGTGAACTGCCCAAAGTCAGATTTTTGCTGAAATTGTGACCCCGGGGCTTAGGGATTTTTTCAAAAAAATATTTTCTGACGGTTAAGTTTTTGAGGGCTGATTTCTTGTCCTGTGATAAAAAGCCTTCTGTTTCGAGTGCCAAAGCTTTCAGGAGAGCATTTTCAAGTTTCTGGCACCATTTTTGAGTGAATTGCCAAAAGTCAGATTTTTGCTGAAATTGTGACTCCGTGGCTTAGGGATTTTTTCAAAAAAATATTTTCTGCCGGTTAAGTTTTTGAGGGCTGATTTCTTGTCCTGTGATAAAAAGCCTTCTGTTTCCATCGCCAAAGCTTTCAGGGGAGCATTTGCAACCAGTTGTCACCATTTTTGAGTGAATTGCCAAAAGTCAGATTTTTGCTGAAATTGTGACCCCGGGGCTTAGGTATTTTTTCAAAAAAATATTTTCTGCCGTTTCAGTTTTTGAGGGCTGATTTCTTGTCCTGTGATAAAAAGCCTTCTGTTTTGAGTGCCAAATCTTTCAGGAGAGCATTTGCAACCGGTTGGCATCATTTTTGAGTGAACTGCCCAAAGTCAGATTTAGGCTGAAATTGTGACCCCGGGGCTTAGGGATTTTTTCAAAAAAATATTTTCTGCCGGTTTAGTTTTTGAGGGCTGATTTCTTGTCCTGTGATAAAAAGCCTTCTGTTTCCATCGCCAAAGCTTTCAGGGGAGCATTTGTAACCAGTTGGCACCATTTTTGAGTGAATTGCCAAAAGTCAGATTTTTGCTGAAATTGTGACCCTGGGGCTTAGGGATTTTTTCAAAAAAATATTTTTTGCCGGTTAAGTTTTTGAGGGCTGTTTTCTTGTTCTATGATAAAAAGCCTTCTGTTTCCATCGCCAAACCTTTCAGGAGAGCATTTTAAAGCTTTTTGCACCATTTTTGAGTGAACTGCCAAAAGTCAGATTTTTGCTGAAATTGTGACCCCGGGGCTTAGGGATTTTGTCAAAAAAATATTTTCTGCCGTTTAAGTTTTTGAGGGCTGATTTCTTGTCCTGTGATAAAAAGCCTTCTGTTTCGAGTGCCAAACCTTTCAGTAGAGCATTTGCAACCGGTTGGCACCATTTTTGAGTGAACTGCCCAAAATCAGATTTTTGTTGAAAATGTGACCCCGGGGCTTATGGATTTTTTCAAAAAAGTATTTTCTGCCGGTTAAGTTTTTGAGGGCTGATTTCTTGTCCTGTGATAAAAAGCCTTCTGTTTCCATCACCAAAGCTTTCAGGGGAGCATTTGCAACCAGTTGTCACCATTTTTGAGTGAATTGCAAAAAGTCTGATTTTTGCTGAAATTGTGACCCCGGGGCTTAGGGATTTTTTCAAAAAAATATTTTCTGACGGTTAAGTTTTTGAGGGCTGATTTCTTGTCCTGTGATAAAAAGCATTCTGTTTCGAGTGCCAAACCTTTCAGGAGAGCATTTTCAAGCTTTTTGCACCATTTTTGAGTTAATTCCCAAAAGTCAGATTTTTGCTGAAATTGTGACCCCGGGGCTTAGGGATTTTTTCAAAAAAAAAAATTCTGCCGGTTAAGTTTTTGAGGGCTGATTTCTTGTCCTGTGATAAAAAGCATTCTGTTTCGAGTTCCAAACCTTTCAGTAGAGCATTTTCAGGCTTCTGGCACCATTTTTGAGTGAATTGCCAAAAGTCAGATTTTTGCTGAAATTGTGACCCCGGGGCTTATGGATTTTTTCAAAAAAATATTTTCTGCCGGTTAAGTTTTTGAGGGCTGATTTCTTGTCCTGTGATAAAAAGCCTTCTGTTTCGAGTGCCAAACCTTTCAGGAGAGCATTAAAGTTTCTGGCACCATTTTTGAGTGAATTGCCAAAAGTCAGATTTTTGCTGAAATTGTGACCCCGGGGCTTAGGGATTTTTTTTAAAAAAAATTTTCTGCCGGTTAAGTTTTTGAGGGCTGATTTCTTGTCCTGTGATAAAAAGCCTTCTGTTTTGAGTGCCAAACCTTTCAGGAGAGCATTTTCAAGCTTCTTGCACCATTTTTGAGTGAACTGCCAAAAGTCAGATTTTTGCTGAAATTGTGACCCCAGGGCTTAGGGATTTTTTCAAAAAAATATTTTCTGACGGTTAAGTTTTTGAGGGCTGATTTCTTGTCCTGTGATAAAAAGCATTCTGTTTCGAGTGCCAAACCTTTCAGGAGAGCATTTTAAAGCTTTTTGCACCATTTTTGAGTTAATTGCCAAAAGTCAGATTTTTGCTGAAATTGTGACCCCGGGGCTTAGGGATTTTTTCAAAAAAAATTTTTCTGCCGGTTAAGTTTTTGAGGGGTGACTTCTTGTCCTGTGATAAAAAGCATTCTGTTTCGAGTGCCAAACCTTTCAGTAGAGCATTTTCAGGCTTCTGGCACCATTTTTGAGTGAATTGCCAAAAGTCAGATTTTTGCTGAAATTGTGACCCCGGGGCTTATGGATTTTTTCAAAAAAGAATTTTCTGCCGGTTAAGTTTTTGAGGGCTGATTTCTTGTCCTGTGATAAAAAGCCTTCTGTTTCCATCACCAAAGCTTTCAGGGGAGCATTTGCAACCAGTTGTCACCATTTTTGAGTGAATTGCAAAAAGTCTGATTTTTGCTGAAATTGTGACCCCGGGGCTTATGGATTTTTTCAAAAAAGTATTTTCTGCCGGTTAAGTTTTTGAGGGCTGATTTCTTGTCCTGTGATAAAAAGCCTTCTGTTTTGAGTGCCAAACCTTTCAGGAGAGCATTTGCAACCAGTTGTCACCATTTTTGAGTAAATTGCAAAAAGTCTGATTTTTGCTGAAATTGTGACCCCGGGGCTTAGGGATTTTTTTTTAAAAAAATTTTCTGCCGGTTAAGTTTTTGAGGGCTGATTTCTTGTCCTGTGATAAAAAGCCTTCTGTTTTGAGTGCCAAACCTTTCAGGAGAGCATTTTCAAGCTTCTTGCACCATTTTTGAGTGAACTGCCAAAAGTCAGATTTTTGCTGAAATTGTGACCCCAGGGCTTAGGGATTTTTTCAAAAAAATATTTTCTGACGGTTAAGTTTTTGAGGGTTGATTTCTTGTCCTGTGATAAAAAGCATTCTGTTTCGAGTGCCAAACCTTTCAGGAGAGCATTTCAAAGCTTTTTGCACCATTTTTGAGTTAATTGCCAAAAGTCAGATTTTTGCTGAAATTGTGACCCGGGGCTTAGGGATTTTTTCAAAAAAAAATTTTCTGCCGGTTAAGTTTTTGAGGGGTGACTTCTTGTCCTGTGATAAAAAGCATTCTGTTTCGAGTGCCAAACCTTTCAGTAGAGCATTTTCAGGCTTCTGGCACCATTTTTGAGTGAATTGCCAAAAGTCAGATTTTTGCTGAAATTGTGACCCCGGGGCTTATGGATTTTTTCAAAAAAGTATTTTCTGCCGGTTAAGTTTTTGAGGGCTGATTTCTTGTCCTGTGATAAAAAGCCTTCTGTTTCCATCACCAAAGCTTTCAGGGGAGCATTTGCAACCAGTTGTCACCATTTTTGAGTGAATTGCAAAAAGTCTGATTTTTGCTGAAATTGTGACCCCGGGGCTTAGGGATTTTTTCAAAAAAATATTTTCTGACGGTTAAGTTTTTGAGGGCTGATTTCTTGTCCTGTGATAAAAAGCATTCTGTTTCGAGTGCCAAACCTTTCAGGAGAGCATTTTCAAGCTTTTTGCACCATTTTTGAGTTAATTCCCAAAAGTCAGATTTTTGCTGAAATTGTGACCCCGGGGCTTAGGGATTTTTTCAAAAAAAAAATTTCTGCCGGTTAAGTTTTTGAGGGCTGATTTCTTGTCCTGTGATAAAAAGCATTCTGTTTCGAGTTCCAAACCTTTCAGTAGAGCATTTTCAGGCTTCTGGCACCATTTTTGAGTGAATTGCCAAAAGTCAGATTTTTGCTGAAATTGTGACCCCGGGGCTTATGGATTTTTTCAAAAAAGTATTTTCTGCCGGTTAAGTTTTTGAGGGCTGATTTCTTGTCCTGTGATAAAAAGCCTTCTGTTTTGAGTGCCAAACCTTTCAGGAGAGCATTTGCAACCAGTTGTCACCATTTTTGAGTAAATTGCAAAAAGTCTGATTTTTGCTGAAATTGTGACCCCAGGGCTTAGGGATTTTTTCAAAAAAATATTTTCTTACGGTTAAGTTTTTGAGGGCTGATTTCTTGTCCTGTGATAAAAAGCCTTCTGTTTCGAGTGCCAAACCTTTCAGGAGAGCATTAAAGTTTCTGGCACCATTTTTGAGTGAATTGCCAAAAGTCAGATTTTTGCTGAAATTGTGACCCCGGGGCTTAGGGATTTTTTCAAAAAAAAAAATTCTGCCGGTTAAGTTTTTGAGGGCTGATTTCTTGTCCTGTGATAAAAAGCCTTCTGTTTCGAGTGCCAAACCTTTCAGGAGAGCATTTTCAAGCTTCTGGCACCATTTTTGAGTGAATTGCCAAAAGTCAGATTTTTGCTGAAATTGTGACCCCGGGGCTTAGGGATTTTTTCAAAAAAAAAATTTCTGCCGGTTAAGTTTTTGAGGGCTGATTTCTTGTCCTGTGATAAAAAGCCTTCTGTTTCGAGTGCCAAACCTTTCAGGAGAGCATTTTCAAGCTTCTGGCACCATTTTTGAGTGAATTGCCAAAAGTCAGATTTTTGCTGAAATTGTGACCCCGGGGCTTAGGGATTTTTTCAAAAAAATATTTTCTGCCGGTTAAGTTTTTGAGGGCTGATTTCTTGTCCTGTGATAAAAAGCCTTCTGTTTCGAGTGCCAAAACTTTCAGGAGAGCATTTTCAAGCTTTTGGCACCATTTTTGAGTGAATTGCCAAAAGTCAGAATTTTGCTGAAATTGTGACCCCGGGGCTTAGGGATTTTTTCAAAAAAATATTTTCTGCCGGTTAAGTTTTTGAGGGCTGATTTCTTGTCCTGTGATAAAAATCCTTCTGTTTCTATCGCCAAAGCTTTCAGGGGAGCATTTGCAACCAGTTGGCACCATTTTTGAGTGAATTGCCAAAAGTCAGATTTTTGCTGAAATTGTGACCCCGGGGCTTAGGGATTTTTTCAAAAAAAATTTTCTGCCGGTTAAGTTTTTGAGGGCTGTTTTCTTGTCCTATGATAAAAAGCCTTCTGTTTCCATCGCCAAACCTTTCAGGAGAGCGTTTTCAAGCTTTTTACACCATTTTTGAGTGAACTGCCAAAAGTCAGATTTTTGCTGAAATTGTGACCCCGGGGCTTATGGATTTTTTCAAAAAAGTATTTTCTGCCGGTTAAGGTTTTGAGGGCTGATTTCTTGTCCTGTGATAAAAAGCCTTCTGTTTCCATCACCAAAGCTTTCAGGGGAGCATTTGCAACCAGTTGTCACCATTTTTGAGTGAATTGCAAAAAGTCTGATTTTTGCTGAAATTGTGACCCCGGGGCTTAGGGATTTTTTCAAAAAAATATTTTCTGACGGTTAAGTTTTTGAGGGCTGATTTCTTGTCCTGTGATAAAAAGCCTTCTGTTTCGAGTGCCAAACCTTTCAGGAGAGCATTAAAGTTTCTGGCACCATTTTTGAGTGAATTGCCAAAAGTCAGATTTTTGCTGAAATAGTGACCCCGGGGCTTAGGGATTTTTTCAAAAAAAAAATTTCTGCCGGTTAAGTTTTTGAGGGCTGATTTCTTGTCCTGTGATAAAAAGCCTTCTGTTTCGAGTGCCAAACCATTCAGGAGAGCATTTTCAAGCTTTTGGCACCATTTTTGAGTGAATTGCCAAAAGTCAGAATTTTGCTGAAATTGTGACCCCGGGGCTTAGGGATTTTTTCAAAAAAGTATTTTCTGCCGGTTAAGTTTTTGAGGGCTGATTTCTTGTCCTGTGATAAAAAGCCTTCTGTTTCCATCACCAAAGCTTTCAGGGGAGCATTTGCAACCAGTTGTCACCATTTTTGAGTGAATTGCAAAAAGTCTGATTTTTGCTGAAATTGTGACCCCGGGGCTTAGGGATTTTTTCAAAAAAATATTTTCTGACGGTTAAGTTTTTGAGGGCTGATTTCTTGTCCTGTGATAAAAAGCATTCTGTTTCGAGTGCCAAACCTTTCAGGAGAGCATTTTCAAGCTTTTTGCACCATTTTTGAGTTAATTCCCAAAAGTCAGATTTTTGCTGAAATTGTGACCCCGGGGCTTAGGGATTTTTTCAAAAAAAAATTTTCTGCCGGTTAAGTTTTTGAGGGCTGATTTCTTGTCCTGTGATAAAAAGCATTCTGTTTCGAGTTCCAAACCTTTCAGTAGAGCATTTTCAGGCTTCTGGCACCATTTTTGAGTGAATTGCCAAAAGTCAGATTTTTGCTGAAATTGTGACCCCGGGGCTTATGGATTTTTTCAAAAAAGTATTTTCTGCCGGTTAAGTTTTTGAGGGCTGATTTCTTGTCCTGTGATAAAAAGCCTTCTGTTTTGAGTGCCAAACCTTTCAGGAGAGCATTTGCAACCAGTTGTCACCATTTTTGAGTAAATTGCAAAAAGTCTGATTTTTGCTGAAATTGTGACCCCGGGGCTTAGGGATTTTTTCAAAAAAATATTTTCTGACGGTTAAGTTTTTGAGGGCTGATTTCTTGTCCTGTGATAAAAAGCCTTCTGTTTCGAGTGCCAAACCTTTCAGGAGAGCATTAAAGTTTCTGGCACCATTTTTGAGTGAATTGCCAAAAGTCAGATTTTTGCTGAAATTGTGACCCCGGGGCTTAGGGATTTTTTCAAAAAAAAAAATTCTGCCGGTTAAGTTTTTGAGGGCTGATTTCTTGTCCTGTGATAAAAAGCCTTCTGTTTCGAGTGCCAAACCTTTCAGGAGAGCATTTTCAAGCTTCTGGCACCATTTTTGAGTGAATTGCCAAAAGTCAGATTTTTGCTGAAATTGTGACCCCGGGGCTTAGGGATTTTTTCAAAAAAATATTTTCTGCCGGTTAAGTTTTTGAGGGCTGATTTCTTGTCCTGTGATAAAAAGCCTTCTGTTTCGAGTGCCAAAACTTTCAGGAGAGCATTTTCAAGCTTTTGGCACCATTTTTGAGTGAATTGCCAAAAGTCAGAATTTTGCTGAAATTGTGACCCCGGGGCTTAGGGATTTTTTCAAAAAAGTATTTTCTGCCGGTTAAGTTTTTGAGGGCTGATTTCTTGTCCTGTGATAAAAAGCCTTCTGTTTCCATCACCAAAGCTTTCAGGGGAGCATTTGCAACCAGTTGTCACCATTTTTGAGTGAATTGCAAAAAGTCTGATTTTTGCTGAAATTGTGACCCCGGGGCTTAGGGATTTTTTCAAAAAAATATTTTCTGACGGTTAAGTTTTTGAGGGCTGATTTCTTGTCCTGTGATAAAAAGCATTCTGTTTCGAGTGCCAAACCTTTCAGGAGAGCATTTTCAAGCTTTTTGCACCATTTTTGAGTTAATTCCCAAAAGTCAGATTTTTGCTGAAATTGTGACCCCGGGGCTTAGGGATTTTTTCAAAAAAAAAATTTCTGCCGGTTAAGTTTTTGAGGGCTGATTTCTTGTCCTGTGATAAAAAGCATTCTGTTTCGAGTTCCAAACCTTTCAGTAGAGCATTTTCAGGCTTCTGGCACCATTTTTGAGTGAATTGCCAAAAGTCAGATTTTTGCTGAAATTGTGACCCCGGGGCTTATGGATTTTTTCAAAAAAGTATTTTCTGCCGGTTAAGTTTTTGAGGGCTGATTTCTTGTCCTGTGATAAAAAGCCTTCTGTTTTGAGTGCCAAACCTTTCAGGAGAGCATTTGCAACCAGTTGTCACCATTTTTGAGTAAATTGCAAAAAGTCTGATTTTTGCTGAAATTGTGACCCCGGGGCTTAGGGATTTTTTCAAAAAAATATTTTCTGACGGTTAAGTTTTTGAGGGCTGATTTCTTGTCCTGTGATAAAAAGCCTTCTGTTTCGAGTGCCAAACCTTTCAGGAGAGCATTAAAGTTTCTGGCACCATTTTTGAGTGAATTGCCAAAAGTCAGATTTTTGCTGAAATTGTGACCCCGGGGCTTAGGGATTTTTTCAAAAAAAAAAATTCTGCCGGTTAAGTTTTTGAGGGCTGATTTCTTGTCCTGTGATAAAAAGCCTTCTGTTTCGAGTGCCAAACCTTTCAGGAGAGCATTTTCAAGCTTCTGGCACCATTTTTGAGTGAATTGCCAAAAGTCAGATTTTTGCTGAAATTGTGACCCCGGGGCTTAGGGATTTTTTCAAAAAAATATTTTCTGCCGGTTAAGTTTTTGAGGGCTGATTTCTTGTCCTGTGATAAAAAGCCTTCTGTTTCGAGTGCCAAAACTTTCAGGAGAGCATTTTCAAGCTTTTGGCACCATTTTTGAGTGAATTGCCAAAAGTCAGAATTTTGCTGAAATTGTGACCCCGGGGCTTAGGGATTTTTTCAAAAAAATATTTTCTGCCGGTTAAGTTTTTGAGGGCTGATTTCTTGTCCTGTGATAAAAATCCTTCTGTTTCTATCGCCAAAGCTTTCAGGGGAGCATTTGCAACCAGTTGGCACCATTTTTGAGTGAATTGCCAAAAGTCAGATTTTTGCTGAAATTGTGACCCTGGGGCTTAGGGATTTTTTCAAAAAAAAATTTCTGCCGGTTAAGTTTTTGAGGGCTGTTTTCTTGTCCTATGATAAAAAGCCTTCTGTTTCCATCGCCAAACCTTTCAGGAGAGCGTTTTCAAGCTTTTTACACCATTTTTGAGTGAACTGCCAAAAGTCAGATTTTTGCTGAAATTGTGACCCTGGGGCTTAGGGATTTTTTCAAAAAAATATTTTCTGCCGGTTAAGTTTTTGAGGGCTGATTTCTTGTCCTGTGATAAAAAGCCTTCTGTTTCGAGTGCCAAACCTTACAGTAGAGCATTTTCAAGCTTCTGGCACCATTTTTGAGTGAACTGCCAAAAGTCAGATTTTTGCTGAAATTGTGACCCCGGGGCTTAGGGATTTTTTCAAAAAAATATTTTCTGCCAGTTAAGTTTTTGAGGGCTGATTTCTTGTCCTGTGATAAAAAGCATTCTGTTTCGAGTGCCAAACCTTTCAGTAGAGCATTTTCAGGCTTCTGGCACCATTTTTGAGTGAATTGCCAAAAGTCAGATTTTTGCTGAAATTGTGACCCCGGGGCTTAGGGATTTTTTCAAAAAAGTATTTTCTGCCGGTTAAGTTTTTGAGGGCTGATTTCTTGTCCTGTGATAAAAAGGCTTCTGTTTCCATCACCAAAGCTTTCAGGGGAGCATTTGCAACCAGTTGTCACCATTTTTGAGTGAATTGCAAAAAGTCTGATTTTTGCTGAAATTGTGACCCCGGGGCTTAGGGATTTTTTCAAAAAAATATTTTCTGACGGTTAAGTTTTTGAGGGCTGATTTCTTGTCCTGTGATAAAAAGCATTCTGTTTCGAGTGCCAAACCTTTCAGGAGAGCATTTTCAAGCTTTTTGCACCATTTTTGAGTTAATTCCCAAAAGTCAGATTTTTGCTGAAATTGTGACCCCGGGGCTTAGGGATTTTTTCAAAAAAAAATTTTCTGCCAGTTAAGTTTTTGAGGGCTGATTTCTTGTCCTGTGATAAAAAGCATTCTGTTTCGAGTTCCAAACCTTTCAGTAGAGCATTTTCAGGCTTCTGGCACCATTTTTGAGTGAATTGCCAAAAGTCAGATTTTTGCTGAAATTGTGACCCCGGGGCTTATGGATTTTTTCAAAAAAGTATTTTCTGCCGGTTAAGTTTTTGAGGGCTGATTTCTTGTCCTGTGATAAAAAGCCTTCTGTTTTGAGTGCCAAACCTTTCAGGAGAGCATTTGCAACCAGTTGTCACCATTTTTGAGTAAATTGCAAAAAGTCTGATTTTTGCTGAAATTGTGACCCCGGGGCTTAGGGATTTTTTCAAAAAAATATTTTCTGACGGTTAAGTTTTTGAGGGCTGATTTCTTGTCCTGTGATAAAAAGCCTTCTGTTTCGAGTGCCAAACCTTTCAGGAGAGCATTAAAGTTTCTGGCACCATTTTTGAGTGAATTGCCAAAAGTCAGATTTTTGCTGAAATTGTGACCCCGGGGCTTAGGGATTTTTTCAAAAAAAAAAATTCTGCCGGTTAAGTTTTTGAGGGCTGATTTCTTGTCCTGTGATAAAAAGCCTTCTGTTTCGAGTGCCAAACCTTTCAGGAGAGCATTTTCAAGCTTCTGGCACCATTTTTGAGTGAATTGCCAAAAGTCAGATTTTTGCTGAAATTGTGACCCCGGGGCTTAGGGATTTTTTCAAAAAAATATTTTCTGCCGGTTAAGTTTTTGAGGGCTGATTTCTTGTCCTGTGATAAAAAGCCTTCTGTTTCGAGTGCCAAAACTTTCAGGAGAGCATTTTCAAGCTTTTGGCACCATTTTTGAGTGAATTGCCAAAAGTCAGAATTTTGCTGAAATTGTGACCCCGGGGCTTAGGGATTTTTTCAAAAAAATATTTTCTGCCGGTTAAGTTTTTGAGGGCTGATTTCTTGTCCTGTGATAAAAATCCTTCTGTTTCTATCGCCAAAGCTTTCAGGGGAGCATTTGCAACCAGTTGGCACCATTTTTGAGTGAATTGCCAAAAGTCAGATTTTTGCTGAAATTGTGACCCTGGGGCTTAGGGATTTTTTCAAAAAAAAATTTCTGCCGGTTAAGTTTTTGAGGGCTGTTTTCTTGTCCTATGATAAAAAGCCTTCTGTTTCCATCGCCAAACCTTTCAGGAGAGCGTTTTCAAGCTTTTTACACCATTTTTGAGTGAACTGCCAAAAGTCAGATTTTTGCTGAAATTGTGACCCTGGGGCTTAGGGATTTTTTCAAAAAAATATTTTCTGCTGGTTAAGTTTTTGAGGGCTGATTTCTTGTCCTGTGATAAAAAGCCTTCTGTTTCGAGTGCCAAACCTTACAGTAGAGCATTTTCAAGCTTCTGGCACCATTTTTGAGTGAACTGCCAAAAGTCAGATTTTTGCTGAAATTGTGACCCCGGGGCTTAGGGATTTTTTCAAAAAAATATTTTCTGCCAGTTAAGTTTTTGAGGGCTGATTTCTTGTCCTGTGATAAAAAGCATTCTGTTTCAAGTGCCAAACCGTTCAGTAGAACATTTTCAAGCTTCTGGCACCATTTTTGAGTGAACTGCCAAAAGTCAGATTTTTGCTGAAATTGTGACCCCGGGGCTTAGGGATTTTTTCAAAAAAATATTTTCTGCCGGTTAAGTTTTTGAGGGCTGATTTCTTGTCCTGTGATAAAAAGCATTCTTTTTCGAGTGTGAAACCTTTCAGGAGAGCATTTTCAAGCTTTTTGCACCATTTTTGAGTTAATTGCCAAAAGTCAGATTTTTGCTGAAATTGTGACCCCAGGGCTTAGGGATTTTTTCAAAAAAAAAATTTCTGCCGGTTAAGTTTTTGAGGGCTGATTTCTTGTCCTGTGATAAAAAGCATTCTGTTTCGAGTACCAAACCTTTCAGTAGAGCATTTTCAGGCTTCTGGCACCATTTTTGAGTGAATTTCCAAAAGTCAGATTTTTGCTGAAATTGTGACCCCGGGGCTTATGGATTTTTTCAAAAAAGTATTTTCTGCCGGTTAAGTTTTTGAGGGCTGATTTCTTGTCCTGTGATAAAAAGCCTTCTGTTTCCATCACCAAAGATTTCAGGGGAGCATTTGCAACCAGTTGTCACCATTTTTGAGTGAATTGCAAAAAGTCTGATTTTTGCTGAAATTGTGACCCCGGGGCTTAGGGATTTTTTCAAAAAAATATTTTCTGACGGTTAAGTTTTTGAGGGCTGATTTCTTGTCCTGTGATAAATAGCCTTCTGTTTCGAGTGCCAAACCTTTCAGGAGAGCATTAAAGTTTCTGGCACCATTTTTGAGTGAATTGCCAAAAGTCAGATTTTTGCTGAAATTGTGACCCCGGGGCTTAGGGATTTTTTTTAAAAAAAAATTTCTGCCGGTTAAGTTTTTGAGGGCTGATTTCTTGTCCTGTGATAAAAAGCCTTCTGTTTCGAGTGCCAAACCTTTCAGGAGAGCATTTTCAAGCTTCTGGCACCATTTTTGAGTGAATTGCCAAAAGTCAGATTTTTGCTGAAATTGTGACCCCGGGGCTTAGGGATTTTTTCAAAAAAATATTTTCTGCCGGTTAAGTTTTTGAGGGCTGATTTCTTGTCCTGTGATAAAAAGCCTTCTGTTTCGAGTGCCAAAACTTTCAGGAGAGCATTTTCAAGCTTTTGGCACCATTTTTGAGTGAATTGCCAAAAGTCAGAATTTTGCTGAAATTGTGACCCCGGGGCTTAGGGATTTTTTCAAAAAAATATTTCCTGACGGTTAAGTTTTTGAGGGCTGATTTCTTGTCCTGTGATAAAAAGCCTTCTGTTTCGAGTGCCAAACATTTCAGGAGAGCATTTTCAAGTTTCTGGCACCATTTTTGAGTGAATTGCCAAAAGTCAGATTTTTGCTGAAATTGTGACCCCGTGGCTTAGGGATTTTTTCAAAAAAATATTTTCTGCCGGTTAAGTTTTTGAGGGCTGATTTCTTGTCCTGTGATAAAAAGCCTTCTGTTTCCATCGCCAAAGCTTTCAGGGGAACATTTGCAACCAGTTGGCACCATTTTTGAGTGAATTGCCAAAAGTCAGATTTTTGCTGAAATTGTGACCCCGGGGCTTAGGGATTTTTTTTTTAAAAAATTTTCTGCCGGTTAAGTTTTTGAGGGCTGATTTCTTGTCCTGTGATAAAAAGCCTTCTGTTTTGATTGCCAAACCTTTCAGGAGAGCATTTTCAAGCTTTTTGCACCATTTTTGAGTGAATTGCCAAAAGTCAGATTTTTGCTGAAATTGTGACCCCGGGGCTTATGGATTTTTTCAAAAAAGTATTTTCTGCCGGTTAAGTTTTTGAGGGCTGATTTCTTGTCCTGTGATAAAAAGCCTTCTGTTTCCATCACCAAAGCTTTCAGGGGAGCATTCGCAACCAGTTGTCACCATTTTTGAGTGAATTGCAAAAAGTCTGATTTTTGCTGAAATTGTGACCCCGGGGCTTAGGGATTTTTTCAAAAAAATATTTTCTGCCGGTTAAGTTTTTGAGGGCTGATTTCTTGTCCTGTGATAAAAAGCATTCTGTTTCGAGTGCCAAACCTTTCAGGAGAGCATTTTCAAGCTTCTTGCACCATTTTTGAGTGAACTGCCAAAAGTCAGATTTTTGCTGAAATTGTGATCCCGGGACTTAGGGATTTTTTCAAAAAAATATTTTCTGACGGTTAAGTTTTTGAGGGCTGATTTCTTGTCTTGTGATAAAAAGACTTCTGTTTCGAGTGCCAAACCTTTAAGGAGAGCATTTTCAAGCTTTTTGCACCATTTTTGAGTGAATTGCCAAAAGTCAGATTTTGCTGAAATTGTGACCCCGGGGCTTAGGGATTTTTTCAAAAAAATATTTTCTGCCGGTTAAGTTTTTGAGGGCTGATTTCTTGTCCTGTGATAAAAAGCATTCTGTTTCGAGTGCGAAACCTTTCAGGAGAGCATTTTCAAGCTTCTTGCACCATTTTTGAGTGAACTGCCAAAAGTCAGATTTTTGCTGAAATTGTGATCCCGGGACTTAGGGATTTTTTCAAAAAAATATTTTCTGACGGTTAAGTTTTTGAGGGCTGATTTCTTGTCCTGTGATAAAGCGCCTTCTGTTTCGAGTGCCAAACCTTTCAGGAGAGCATTTTCAAGTTTCTGGCACCATTTTTGAGTGAATTGCCAAAAGTCAGATTTTTGCTGAAATTGTGACTCTGGGGCTTAGGGATTTTTTCAAAAAAATATTTTCTGCCGGTTAAGTTTTTGAGGGCTGATTTCTTGTCCTGTGATAAAAAGGCTTCTGTTTCCATCACCAAAGCTTTCAGGGGAGCATTTGCAACCAGTTGTCACCATTTTTGAGTGAATTGCAAAAAGTCTGATTTTAGCTGAAATTGTGACCCCGGGGCTTAGGGATTTTTTCAAAAAAATATTTCCTGCCGGTTAAGTTTTTGAGGGCTGATTTCTTGTCTTGTGATAAAAAGCCTTCTGTTTCGAGTGCCAAAACTTTCAGGAGAGCATTTTCAAGCTTCTGGCACCATTTTTGAGTGAATTGCCAAAAGTCAGAATTTTGCTGAAATTGTGACCCCGGGGCTTAGGGATTTTTTCAAAAAAATATTTCCTGCCGGTTAAGTTTTTGAGGGCTGATTTCTTGTCCTGTGATAAAAATCCTTCTGTTTCTATCGCCAAAGCTTTCAGGGGAGCATTTGCAACCACTTGGCACCATTTTTGAGTGAATTGCCAAAAGTCAGATTTTTGCTGAAATTGTGACCCTGGGGCTTAGGGATTTTTTCAAAAAAAAAATTCTGCCGGTTAAGTTTTTGAGGGCTGTTTTCTTGTCCTATGATAAAAAGCCTTCTGTTTCCATCGCCAAACCTTTCAGGAGAGCGTTTTCAAGCTTTTTACACCATTTTTGAGTGAACTGCCAAAAGTCAGATTTTTGCTGAAATTGTGACCCCGGGGCTTAGGGATTTTTTCAGAAAAATATTTTCTGCCGGTTAAGTTTTTGAGGGCTGATTTCTCGTCCTGTGATAAAAAGCCTTCTATTTCGAGTGCCAAACCTTACAGTAGAGCATTTTCAAGCTTCTGGCACCATTTTTGAGTGAAATGCCAAAAGTCAGATTTTTGCTGAAATTGTGACCCCGGGGCTTAGGGATTTTTTCATAAAAATATTTTCTGCTGGTTAAGTTTTTGAGGACTGATTTCTTGTCCTGTGATAAAAAGCATTCTGTTTCGAGTGCCAAACCTTTCAGGAGAGCATTTTCAAGCTTCTTGCACTATTTTTGAGTGAACTGCCAAAAGTCAGATTTTTGCTGAAATTGTGACCCCGTGGCTTAGGGATTTTTTCAAAAAAATATTTTCTGCCGGTTAAGTTTTTGAGGGCTGTTTTCTTGTCCTGTGATAAAAAGCCTTCTGTTTCCATCGCCAAAGCTTTCAGGGGAGCATTTGCAACCAGTTGGCACCATTTTTGAGTGAATTGCCAAAAGTCAGATTTTTGCTGAAATTGTGACCCTGGGGCTTAGGGATTTTTTCAAAAAAATATTTTCTGCCGGTTAAGTTTTTGAGGGCTGATTTCTTGTCCTGTGATAAAAAGCCTTCTGTTTCCATCGCCAAAGCTTTCAGGGGAACATTTGCAACCAGTTG
The DNA here is from genome assembly GCF_964188305.1 of Podarcis bocagei. Classification (NCBI taxonomy): domain Eukaryota; kingdom Metazoa; phylum Chordata; class Lepidosauria; order Squamata; family Lacertidae; genus Podarcis; species Podarcis bocagei. The sequence goes on from NW_027670335.1 coordinate 23,233, forward strand.
GCACCATTTTTGAGTGAATTGCCAAAAGTCAGATTTTTGCTGAAATTGTGACCCCGGGGCTTAGGGATTTTTTTAAAAAAAAATTTTCTGCCGGTTAAGTTTTTGAGGGCTGATTTCTTGTCCTGTGATAAAAAGCCTTCTGTTTTGATTGCCAAACCTTTCAGGAGAGCATTTTCAAGCTTTTTGCACCATTTTTGAGTGAATTGCCAAAAGTCAGATTTTTGCTGAAATTGTGACCCCGGGGCTTATGGATTTTTTCAAAAAAGTATTTTCTGCCGGTTAAGTTTTTGAGGGCTGATTTCTTGTCCTGTGATAAAAAGCCTTCTGTTTCCATCACCAAAGCTTTCAGGGGAGCATTCGCAACCAGTTGTCACCATTTTTGAGTGAATTGCAAAAAGTCTGATTTTTGCTGAAATTGTGACCCCGGGGCTTAGGGATTTTTTCAAAAAAATATTTTCTGCCGGTTAAGTTTTTGAGGGCTGATTTCTTGTCCTGTGATAAAAAGCATTCTGTTTCGAGTGCCAAACCTTTCAGGAGAGCATTTTCAAGCTTCTTGCACCATTTTTGAGTGAACTGCCAAAAGTCAGATTTTTGCTGAAATTGTGATCCCAGGACTTAGGGATTTTTTCAAAAAAATATTTTCTGACGGTTAAGTTTTTGAGGGCTGATTTCTTGTCTTGTGATAAAAAGACTTCTGTTTCGAGTGCCAAACCTTTAAGGAGAGCATTTTCAAGCTTTTTGCACCATTTTTGAGTGAATTGCCAAAAGTCAGATTTTGCTGAAATTGTGACCCCGGGGCTTAGGGATTTTTTCAAAAAAATATTTTCTGCCGGTTAAGTTTTTGAGGGCTGATTTCTTGTCCTGTGATAAAAAGCATTCTGTTTCGAGTGCCAAACCTTTCAGGAGAGCATTTTCAAGCTTCTTGCACCATTTTTGAGTGAACTGCCAAAAGTCAGATTTTTGCTGAAATTGTGATCCCGGGACTTAGGGATTTTTTCAAAAAAATATTTTCTGACGGTTAAGTTTTTGAGGGCTGATTTCTTGTCCTGTGATAAAGCGCCTTCTGTTTCGAGTGCCAAACCTTTCAGGAGAGCATTTTCAAGTTTCTGGCACCATTTTTGAGTGAATTGCCAAAAGTCAGATTTTTGCTGAAATTGTGACTCTGGGGCTTAGGGATTTTTTCAAAAAAATATTTTCTGCCGGTTAAGTTTTTGAGGGCTGATTTCTTGTCCTGTGATAAAAAGGCTTCTGTTTCCATCACCAAAGCTTTCAGGGGAGCATTTGCAACCAGTTGTCACCATTTTTGAGTGAATTGCAAAAAGTCTGATTTTAGCTGAAATTGTGACCCCGGGGCTTAGGGATTTTTTCAAAAAAATATTTCCTGCCGGTTAAGTTTTTGAGGGCTGATTTCTTGTCTTGTGATAAAAAGCCTTCTGTTTCGAGTGCCAAAACTTTCAGGAGAGCATTTTCAAGCTTCTGGCACCATTTTTGAGTGAATTGCCAAAAGTCAGAATTTTGCTGAAATTGTGACCCCGGGGCTTAGGGATTTTTTCAAAAAAATATTTCCTGCCGGTTAAGTTTTTGAGGGCTGATTTCTTGTCCTGTGATAAAAATCCTTCTGTTTCTATCGCCAAAGCTTTCAGGGGAGCATTTGCAACCACTTGGCACCATTTTTGAGTGAATTGCCAAAAGTCAGATTTTTGCTGAAATTGTGACCCTGGGGCTTAGGGATTTTTTCAAAAAAAAAATTCTGCCGGTTAAGTTTTTGAGGGCTGTTTTCTTGTCCTATGATAAAAAGCCTTCTGTTTCCATCGCCAAACCTTTCAGGAGAGCGTTTTCAAGCTTTTTACACCATTTTTGAGTGAACTGCCAAAAGTCAGATTTTTGCTGAAATTGTGACCCCGGGGCTTAGGGATTTTTTCAGAAAAATATTTTCTGCCGGTTAAGTTTTTGAGGGCTGATTTCTCGTCCTGTGATAAAAAGCCTTCTATTTCGAGTGCCAAACCTTACAGTAGAGCATTTTCAAGCTTCTGGCACCATTTTTGAGTGAAATGCCAAAAGTCAGATTTTTGCTGAAATTGTGACCCCGGGGCTTAGGGATTTTTTCATAAAAATATTTTCTGCTGGTTAAGTTTTTGAGGACTGATTTCTTGTCCTGTGATAAAAAGCATTCTGTTTCGAGTGCCAAACCTTTCAGGAGAGCATTTTCAAGCTTCTTGCACTATTTTTGAGTGAACTGCCAAAAGTCAGATTTTTGCTGAAATTGTGACCCCGTGGCTTAGGGATTTTTTCAAAAAAATATTTTCTGCCGGTTAAGTTTTTGAGGGCTGTTTTCTTGTCCTGTGATAAAAAGCCTTCTGTTTCCATCGCCAAAGCTTTCAGGGGAGCATTTGCAACCAGTTGGCACCATTTTTGAGTGAATTGCCAAAAGTCAGATTTTTGCTGAAATTGTGACCCTGGGGCTTAGGGATTTTTTCAAAAAAATATTTTCTGCCGGTTAAGTTTTTGAGGGCTGTTTTCTTGTCCTGTGATAAAAAGCCTTCTGTTTCCATCGCCAAACCTTTCAGGAGAGCATTTTCAAGCTTTTTGCACCATTTTTGAGTGAACTGCCAAAAGTCTGATTTTTGCTGAAATTGTGACCCCGGGGCTTAGGGATTTTGTCCAAAAAATATTTTCTGCCGTTTAAGTTTTTGAGGGCTGATTTCTTGTCCTGTGATAAAAAGCCTTCTGTTTTGAGTGCCAAACCTTTCAGGAGAGCATTTGCAACCGGTTGGCACCATTTTTGAGTGAACTGCCCAAAATCAGATTTTTGCTGAAATTGTGACCCCGGGGCTTAGGGATTTTTTCAAAAAAATATTTTCTGCCGGTTAAGTTTTTGAGGGCAGATTTCTTGTCCTGTGATAAAAAGCCTTCTGTTTCGAGTGCCAAACCTTTCAGGAGAGCATTTGCAACCGGTTGGCACCATTTTTGAGTGAACTGCCCAAAGTCAAATTTTTGCTGAAATTGTGACCCCTGGGCTTAGGGATTTTTTCAAAAAAAAAAATTCTGCCGGTTAATTTTTGAGGGCTGATTTCTTTTCCTGTGATAAAAAGCCTTCTGTTTCGAGTGCCAAACCATTCAGGAGAGCATTTTCAAGCTTCTGGCACCATTTTTGAGTGAACTGCCCAAAGTCAGATTTTTGCTGAAATTGTGACCCCGGGGCTTAGGGATTTTTTCAAAAAAATATTTCCTGCCGGTTAAGTTTTTGAGGGCTGATTTCTTGTCCTGTGATAAAAAGACTTCTGTTTCGAGTGCCAAACCTTTCAGGAGAGCATTTTCAACCTTTTGGCACCATTTTTGAGTGAATTGCCAAAAGTCAGATTTTTGCTGAAATTGTGACCCCGGGGCTTAGGGATTTTTTTTTAAAAAAAATTTCTGCCGGTTAAGTTTTTGAGGGCTGATTTCTTGTCCTGTGATAAAAAGCCTTCTGTTTTGAGTGCCAAACCTTTCAGGAGAGCATTTTCAAGCTTCTTGCACCATTTTTGAGTGAACTGCCAAAAGTCAGATTTTTGCTGAAATTGTGAACCCAGGGCTTAGGGATTTTTTCAAAAAAATATTTTCTGACGGTTAAGTTTTTGAGGGCTGATTTCTTGTCCTGTGATAAAAAGCAGTCTGTTTCGAGTGCCAAACCTTTCAGGAGAGCATTTTCAAGCTTTTTGCACCATTTTTGAGTGAATTGCCAAAAGTCAGATTTTTGCTGAAATTGTGACCCCGGGGCTTAGGGATTTTTTCAAAAAAATATTTTCTGCCGGTTAAGTTTTTGAGGGCTGATTTCTTGTCCTGTGATAAAAAGCATTCTGTTTCGAGTGCCAAACCTTTCAGGAGAGCATTTTCAAGCTTTTTGCACCATTTTTGAGTGAATTGCAGAACGTCAGATTTTTAGCAGAAATTGTGACCGCGCGGCTTAGGGATTTTTTCAAAAAAAGTTGTTCAGACGTCGAGGGCTAATTCTGTTTCCGATGATAAAAACCCATCTGTTTCCACCGAAAAACCTTTCAGGGGATCACTTGCAACAGTTTGCCAACATTTTTGAGTGAATTGCAGAACGTCAGATTTTTAGCAGAAATTGTGACCGCGCGGCTTAGGGATTTTTTCAAAAAAAGTTGTTCAGACGTCGAGGGCTAATTCTGTTTCCGATGATAAAAACCCATCTGTTTCCACCGAAAAACCTTTCAGGGGATCACTTGCAACAGTTTGCCAACATTTTTGAGTGAATTGCAGAACTTCAGATTTTTAGCAGAAATTGTGACCGCGCGGCTTAGGGATTTTTTCAAAAAAAGTTGTTCAGACGTCGAGGGCTAATTCTGTTTCCGATGATAAAAACACATCTGTTTCCACCGAAAAACCTTTCAAGGGATCTTTTGCAACAGTTTGGCACCATTTTTGAGTGAATTGCAGAACGTCAGATTTTTAGCAGAAATTGTGACCGCGCGGCTTAGGGATTTTTTCAAAAAAAGTTGTTCAGACGTCGAGGGCTAATTCTGTTTCCGATGATAAAAACCCATCTGTTTCCACCGAAAAACATTTCAGGGGATCAGTTGCAACAGTTTGCCAACATTTTTGAGTGAATTGCATAACGTCAGATTTTTAGCAGAAATTGTGACCGCGCGGCTTAGGGATTTTTTCAAAAAAAGTTGTTCAGATGTCGAGGGCTAATTCTGTTTCCGATGATAAAAACCCACCTGTTTCCACCGAAAAACATTTCAGGGGATCACTTGCAACAGTTTGCCAACTTTTTTGAGTGAATTGCAGAACGTCAGATTTTTAGCAGAAATTGTGACCGCGCGGCTTAGGGATTTTTTTAAAAAAAGTTGTTCAGACGTCGAGGGCTAATTCTGTTTCCGATGATAAAAACACATCTGTTTCCACCGAAAAACCTTTCAAGGGATCTTTTGCAACAGTTTGGCACCATTTTTGAGTGAATTGCAGAACGTCAGATTTTTAATAGAAATTGTGACTGCGCGGCTTAGGGATTTTTTCAAAAAAAGTTGTTCAGACGTCGAGGGCTAATTCTATTTCCGATGATAAAAACCCATCTGTTTCCACCGAAAAACATTTCAGGGGATCACTTGCAACAGTTTGCCAACTTTTTTGAGTGAATTGCAGAACGTCAGATTTTTAGCAGAAATTGTGACCGCGCGGCTTAGGGATTTTTTCAAAAAAAGTTTTTCAGACGTGAAGGGCTAATTCTGTTTCCGATGATAAAAACACATCTGTTTCCACCGAAAAAGATTTCAGGGGATCACTTGCAACAGTTTGCCAACATTTTTGAGTGAATCGCAGAACGTCAGTTTTTTAGCAGAAATTGTGACCGTGCGGCTTAGGGATTTTTTCAAAAAAAGTTGTTCAGACGTCGAGGGCTAATTCTGTTTCCGATGATAAAAACCCATCTGTTTCCACCGAACAACATTTCAGGGGATCACTTGCAACCGTTTGCCAACATTTTTGAATGAATTGCAGAACGTCAGATTTTTAGCAGAAATTGTGACCGCGCGGCTTAGGGAATTTTTCAAAAAAAGTTGTTCAGACGTCGAGGGCTAATTCTGTTTCCGATGATAAAAACACATCTGTTTCCACAGAAAAACCTTTCAAGGGATCTTTTGCAACAGTTTGACACCATTTTTGAGTGAATTGCAGAACGTCAGATTTTTAGCAGAAATTGTGACCGCGCGGCTTAGGGATTTTTTCAAAAAAAGTTGTTCAGACGTCGAGGGCTAATTCGGTTTCCGATGATAAAAACACATCTGTTTCCACCGAAAAACATTTCAGGGGATCACTTGCAACAGTTTCCCAACATTTTTGAGTGAATTGCAGAACGTCAGATTTTCAGCAGAAATTGTGACCGCGCGGCTTAGGGATTTTTTCAAAAAAAGTTGTTGAGACGTCGAGGGCTAATTCGGTTTCCAATAATAAAAACCCACCTGTTTCCACCGAAAAACATTTCAGGGGATCACTTGCAACAGTTTGCCAACATTTTTGAGTGAATTGCAGAACGTCAGATTTTTAGCAGAAATTGTGACCGCGCGGCTTAGGGATTTTTTCAAAAAAAGTTGGAATTCTGCTTGGGTCAGAGGAATGTGCCACAGCGTAGGCACCGGCAGATATTCCTGTCGACCTCCCCGCGTCTCCACTTTGCTGATAAGCAGGCGAGGTCCCGGCGATTCATCTCAGATGTGTGAGAGGAACACACCGTTCACCCTCTCTCCCCTTTGGTGTCCCCCAGGAGGGGAAAGAAGCAGACAGAAAACTATTTACATCTTTTATTTCTGTCTCTCATATCAGTACAGAGAAACACTTCTGCACTCGACAACAGCAAGAAGAAACGCCACCCATGTACTTCCAGTACAGGTCATATGACACACACACTGAGCTAACATCCGGTGCTCAGTACGGATTGGACTGCCCCTTTGTTTCCATGGCAACAGTCACAAACATCCTGTCTGGCTTTCCAGCCACAAGCAGCTGACTGAGCTGCTGGAGCCTTTGCTTGCTGCAGCATTGGTGCTTTATGGTAACATACTCCCCCTAAAGTATCAATGCGTGCTGCGAGCAAAGCGTCATCCAGAGAAGAAAACAAACAGTTGTTATACTTATAACATTCCCCTGTTGTTTCAGTTCCACCCTTGGAACTACCCGCCACTGGTTTTACCAATGTACCTCTCTGGTTGTGTGACTTCGCATTTCCTTGGTTAACAACTCTCTGTTGTGCCTTTGTCTCTGACTCAGACATAGCTTCAATTTGTCCTTGATCGTTTACAACAGCAACATATGCAAGGTTAGCAAACTCTTCTGAATACCTCTTGGGTGGTACACCCTTCGTTGCTCTCTCAGACCTTCGTAAGATCTGCTGCTCTTCTCTGCTTTCTGGTTCAGCCTCTGAACTCTCTGGAGAACCAGTACTAAGCTTAATCAGTGGTTTATCCTCCTCTTCCGAGGGTCTAGTCATTATTTGAGATTTCCTCTCAATGACTGTGACAACTGAGCTGTCTGAGCTATCAGTGTCATCATCATCAGTACCACTGAACTCAATAAGATCAAACTCATCATCATCATCATCAGAATCATCTGTGGAAAAAGTTTGAACAATCACTCTCTCCCGTTCAGGAGCACTCTCTAGAAACTTTGTGAGAATCACCTGACCAGATTCAGACAAAATTACTCTGTAGAGACCTTTTTTGTAACCTACAAAGATGCCTCTGGCATTCTTTACACCACTTGGAGCTTCTGTTCTCACATGAGACCCGAAAACCTTGAAATAGGCAACAGAAGGTTTTCTATTAAACAGCTTCTCAAAAGGAGAACATCCCAACTCTGTTGAGACTTTTCTCAACCACACATGAAGATAGGACGCTAGAGATTCGGCCCAATATTCATGTGGCAAATGTGAACTCAGCAATTGCGCATGCATCCCCTTTTGCAATTCTTTGTTCACCCTAACACAGACACATTTCTTCCATGCTTCTTCGGAAGTAGCAAGTTTGTGTCTTATCCCTTTTCCATCCAGGAACCTCTGGAAATCCTGTAAAAGAAAAACTGGCTTGTCATCTGTGAAAAGACAATCATTGTTAGCATCATGCATACTTTTAACCTTGTCACAAAACTCCTGAAACTTTTCTAAAGTTTCCTGCGGTTTCTTCATCATATAAACCCAAGAATAATTAGTGTAACAATCAACACACACAAGGTAATATTTTGCACCGCCCCTAGATGGTTCTAGAGGACCAATCACATCAGCATACACCCGCTGAAAAGCTCTGTCGACCTTCTTGGACACCTTCCTGGTGCTCATACTGGTCACACCTGCAAGAGAAATTTCGTTAGAATCAGAAGTATTACATTTCATGTAATCACTTTGATCAAAAGTCAACAAATACAGTCCATCTTTCTCTTTGGCAGTAAGAAACAGTTCTCCATCTTTGTAGATCTTGCATCTTTTAGCATCATAGTACAGTTTTAGTCCCTTCTTTGCGATCTGCGAAGCACTCAGCAGACTAAACTTCAGTTCTGGAACCAGGTAAACATCGCTTATAGTCAAGTTCAGACTCTCAAGATACACAGTTCCAATTCCGGTCGCTTCCAGTTCTTGACTGTTGGCTTGTTTCACAGTGAAGCTTTGCTTCTTCAACGTCGAAAACAGTCCTCTGTGTGGGCAGAGATGCTTCGTGGCGCCGGTATCGATTATGAATGCGTTCCCAACATCTGGCGTGGTTCCTTTCGCCATCATCGCCTTTGCAGGTTTCACCTGGCTGTTGGTACGGCTTTTGCTTGACGCCTCAGGCTTCGTAGAGCTGTTCTTGGCTTCTTTTGACTGTCGCGGCTTCTTACAGTTTCGCTGATGCCCAGTCTGTCCACAATTATAGCATCGGACGGCACTCAATGCTATGGCATGCTCTCCAGTAGCATCACCAGTGGGAAGATTTGAACTCTGTTCTTGCCTCCCTCTGTCCTTCACTTCCAGTGCAGCAAGTCTGTCGTGTTCGTTCAGGACCACAGCACACACTCTTTCCGCGGTTAGCTGAGCAGCAGGTAGCGAACCAAGCTGACTGGCAACAACCTTGTAGGTGCGGCTAAGGCTGTTTATCATCATGAAGCAAAACACTTCCTCCTGTAGACGGAAATTGCGTTCCACCATCTGTTGACGCAGGTACTTCATCTCTGTCAGGTGCGCTTGAACATCTCCATCAGGCGCTAATCTCAGATTGGTCAACTTCTCAAAATACAGCAACGCTGAAGAACCAGCATCTCTCTGATGCGTTGTACGCAGCGCGTTCCAAACCTCTTGCGCAAATTCCAAATGCTGTATATGCACAAGCTGCTCATCTGAGACACACAGAATTATAGCAGTCCTAGCCTTCACATTCTGTGACTCCCAAGCACGCGTTGGTGCTGCTGGGATGGGATTCTCAATCACCCCAAACAGTCTCTGATTCTGCAGCAGGGCCTTCATCTTAACAGACCAAGATGAATAATTGTCATTGGTCAGGAGGGGTGGAGAAGGCAAGCCTCCCCCCTTCTTGGCATCCATTTTGAGTCCTTGCATTGACTCTAAAACACAAGCCTCTAAAATCCAATAGCTGGCTTGTTTACACTCTGGACACCTGGCAACTCTGACACTGGCTGCGTTGGAAAGTCCCTTTCAGCAGTTCATGAGGACCTAGTCATAACAAAACTTTGTTTACGCCTCTCTGAGGCATAGTCTGACTGTCCAGCCCTCTCGAGTAGCTTTCCATTTCTCCTCTCTGAGGCACAGCCTTCTGAAGGACGTTGCTTAGCAACAGCGCATTCCTTTCCTCGGACAGGAAACCACAAAAATGCCTGGTATGCAGGCCTCTTCTAAGTTGGAGCTGCTTTCCCACACTCGCTTTCCGTGAAGCAGAGAATGAATCATTCTGCATTCACACTTCTAAGCCCTTAAAAGTCTCATACCTTGGGTATCGGCTTGGCTGTCAGTCTTCTTCTTGTCAGCTTCTGGCTGCAGAGAATCAGCCTCTCCAATCAGGCTTCCATGGAGCAGAGGAGGACAATTCACCAGCCTCTCATGCAGATGTCCGATGGATCGAAGAAAACAGCAACCATCCTCTGCTACCACTGTTGGAATTCTGCTTGGGTCAGAGGAATGTGCCACAGCGTAGGCACCGGCAGATATTCCTGTCGACCTCCCCGCGTCTCCACTTTGCTGATAAGCAGGCGAGGTGCCGGCGATTCATCTCAGATGTGTGAGAGGAACACACCGTTCACCCTCTCTCCCCTTTGGTGTCCCCCAGGAGGGGAAAGAAGCAGACAGAAAACTATTTACATCTTTTATTTCTGTCTCTCATATCAGTACAGAGAAACACGTCTGCACTCGACAACAGCAAGAAGAAACTCCACCCATGTACTTCCAGTACAGGTCATATGACACACACACTGAGCTAACATCCGGTGCTCAGTACGGATTGGACTGCCCCTTTGTTTCCATGGCAACAGTCACAAACATCCTGTCTGGCTTTCCAGCCACAAGCAGCTGACTGAGCTGCTGGAGCCTTTGCTTGCTGCAGCATTGGTGCTTTATGGTAACAGTTCAGACGTCGAGGGCTAATTCTGTTTCCGATGATAAAAACACATCTGTTTCCACCGAAAAACCTTTCAAGGGATCTGTTGCAACAGTTTGGCACCATTTTTGAGTGAATTGCAGAACGTCAGATTTTTAGCAGAAATTGTGACCGCGCGGCTTAGGGATTTTTTCAAAAAAAGTTGTTCAGACGTCGAGGGCTAATTCTGTTTCCGATGATAAAAACACATCTGTTTCCACCGAAAAACCTTTCAGGGGATCGTTTGCAACAGTTTGGCACCATTTTTGAGTGAATTGCAGAACGTCAGATTTTTAGCAGAAATTGTGACCGCGCGGCTTAGGGATTTTTTCAAAAAAAGGTGTTCAGACGTCGAGGGCTAATTCTATTTCCGATGATAAAAACCCATCTTTTTCCACTGAAAAACATTTCAGGGGATCACTTGAAACAGTTTGGCACCATTTTTGAGTGAATTGCAGAACGTCAGATTTTTAGCAGAAATTGTGACCGCGCGGCTTAGGGATTTTTTCAAAAAAAGTTGTTCAGATGTCGAGGGCTAATTCTGTTTCCGATGATAAAAACCCATCTGTTTCCACCGAAAAACATTTCAGGGGATCACTTGCAACAGTTTGCCAACTTTTTTGAGTGAATTGCAGAACGTCAGATTTTTAGCAGAAATTGTGACCGCGCGGCTTAGGGATTTTTTCAAAAAAAGTTGTTCAGACGTCGAGGGCTAATTCTGTTTCCGATGATAAAAACACATCTGTTTCCACCGAAAAACCTTTCAAGGGATCGTTTGCAACAGTTTGGCACCATTTTTGAGTGAATTGCAGAACGTCAGATTTTTAACAGAAATTGTGACCGCGCGGCTTAGGGATTTTTTCAAAAAAAGTTGTTCAGACCTCGAGGGCTAATTCTGTTTCCGATGATAAAAACACATCTGTTTCCACCGAAAAACCTTTCAAGGGATCGTTTGCAACAATTTGGCACCATTTTTTAGTGAATTGCAGAACGTCAGATTTTTAGCAGAAATTGTGACCGCGCGGCTTAGGGATTTTTTCAAAAAAAGTTGTTCAGACGTCGAGGGCTAATTCTGTTTCCGATGATAAAAACACATCTTTTTCCACCGAAAAACCTTTCAGGGGATCGTTTTCAACAGCTTGCCAACATTTTTGAGTGAATTGCACAACGTCAGATTTTTAGCAGAAATTGTGACCGCGCGGCTTAGGGATTTTTTCAAAAAAAGTTGTTCAGATGTCGAGGGCTAATTCTGTTTCCGATGATAAAAACCCATCTGTTTCCACCGAAAAACATTTCAGGGGATCACTTGCAACAGTTTGCCAACTTTTTTGAGTGAATTGCAGAACGTCAGATTTTTAGCAGAAATTGTGACCGCGCGGCTTAGGAATTTTTTCAAAAAAAGTTGTTCAGACGTCGAGGGCTAATTCTGTTTCCGATGATAAAAACACATCTGTTTCCACCGAAAAACCTTTCAAGGGAACGTTTGCAACAGTTTGGCACCATTTTTGAGTGAATTGCAGAACGTCAGATTTTTAACAGAAATTGTGACCGCGCGGCTTAGGGATTTTTTCAAAAAAAGTTGTTCAGACCTCGAGGGCTAATTCTGTTTCCGATGATAAAAACACATCTGTTTCCACCGAAAAACCTTTCAAGGGATCGTTTGCAACAGTTTGGCACCATTTTTGAGTGAATTGCAGAACGTCAGATTTTTAGCAGAAATTGTGGCCGCGCGGCTTAGGGATTTTTTCAAAAAAAGTTGTTCAGACGTCGAGGGCTAATTCTGTTTCCGATGATAAAAACACATCTTTTTCCACCGAAAAACCTTTCAGGGGATCGTTTTCAACAGCTTGCCAACATTTTTGAGTGAATTGCAGAACGTCAGATTTTTAGCAGAAATTGTGACCGCGCAGCTTAGGGATTTTTTCCAAAAACAGTTGTTCAGACGTCGAGGGCTAATTCTGTTTCCGATGATAAAAACCCATCTGTTTCCACCGAAAAACATTTCAGGGGATCACTTGCAACAGTTTGCCAACATTTTTGAGTGAATTGCAGAACGTCAGATTTTTAGCAGAAATTGTGACCGCGCGGCTTAGGGAATTTTTCAAAAAAAGTTGTTCAGACGTCGAGGGCTAATTCTGTTTCCGATGATAAAAACACATCTGTTTCCACCGAAAAACCTTTCAAGGGATCTTTTGCAACAGTTTGACACCATTTTTGAGTGAATTGCAGAACGTCAGATTTTTAGCAGAAATTGTGACCGCGCGGCTTAGGGATTATTTCAAAAAAAGTTTTTCAGATGTGAAGGGCTAATTCTGTTTCCGATGATAAAAACACATCTGTTTCCACCGAAAAAGATTTCAGGGGATCACTTGCAACAGTTTGCCAACATTTTTGAGTGAATCGCAGAACGTCAGATTTTTAGCAGAAATTGTGACCGCGCGGCTTAGGGAATTTTTCAAAAAAAGTTGTTCAGACGTCGAGGGCTAATTCTGTTTCCGATGATAAAAACACATCTGTTTCCACAGAAAAACCTTTCAAGGGATCTTTTGCAACAGTTTGACACCATTTTTGAGTGAATTGCAGAACGTCAGATTTTTAGCAGAAATTGTGACCGCGCGGCTTAGGGATTTTTTCAAAAAAAGTTGTTCAGACGTCGAGGGCTAATTCGGTTTCCGATGATAAAAACACATCTGTTTCCACCGAAAAACATTTCAGGGGATCACTTGCAACAGTTTGCCAACATTTTTGAGTGAATTGCAGAACGTCAGATTTTTAGCAGAAATTGTGACCGCGCGGCTTAGGGATTTTTTCAAAAAAAGTTGTTGAGACGTCGAGGGGTAATTCGGTTTCCAATAATAAAAACCCACCTGTTTCCACCGAAAAACATTTCAGGGGATCACTTGCAACAGTTTGCCAACATTTTTGAGTGAATTGCAGAACGTCAGATTTTTAGCAGAAATTGTGACCGCGCGGCTTAGGGATTTTTTCAAAAAAAGTTGTTCAGACGTCGAGGGCTAATTCTGTTTCCGATGATAAAAACACATCTGTTTCCACCGAAAAACCTTTCAAGGGATCTTTTGCAACAGTTTGGCACCATTTTTGAGTGAATTGCAGAACGTCAGATTTTTAGCAGAAATTGTGACCGCGCGGGTTAGGGATTTTTTCAAAAAAAGGTGGTCAGACGTCGAGGGCTAATTCTGTTTCCGATGATAAAAACCCATCTGTTTCCACCGAAAAACATTTCAGGGGATCACTTGCAACACTTTGCCAACATTTTTGAGTGAATTGCAGAACGTCAGATTTTTAGCAGAAATTGTGACCGCGCGGCTTAGGGATTTTTTCAAAAAAAGTTGTTGAGACGTCGAGGGCTAATTCGGTTTCCAATAATAAAATCCCACCTGTTTCCACCGAAAAACATTTCAGGGGATCACTTGCAACAGTTTGCCAACATTTTTGAGTGAATTGCAGAACGTCAGATTTTTAGCAGAAATTGTGACCGCGCGGCTTAGGGATTTTTTCAAAAAAAGTTGTTCAGATGTCGAGGGCTAATTCTGTTTCCGATGATAAAAACACATCTGTTTCCACCGAAAAACCTTTCAAGGGATCGTTTGCAACAATTTGGCACCATTTTTGAGTGAATTGCAGAACGTCAGATTTTTAACAGAAATTGTGACCGCGCGGCTTAGGGATTTTTTCAAAAAAAGTTGTTCAGACCTCGAGGGCTAATTCTGTTTCCGATGATAAAAACACATCTGTTTCCACCGAAAAACCTTTCAAGGGATCGTTTGCAACAGTTTGCCAACATTTTTGAGTGAATTGCAGAACGTCAGATTTTTAGCAGAAATTGTGACCGCGCGGCTTAGGGATTTTTTCAAAAAAAGTTGTTCAGACGTCGAGGGCTAATTCTGTCTCCGATGATAAAAACACATCTGTTTCCACCGAAAAACCTTTCAAGGGATCTTTTGCAACAGTTTGGCACCATTTTTGAGTGAATTGCAGAACGTCAGATTTTTAACAGAAATTGTGACCGCGCGGCTTAGGGATTTTTTCAAAAAAAGTTGTTCAGACGTCGAGGGCTAATTCTGTTTCCGATGATAAAAACCCATCTGTTTCCACCGAAAAACATTTCAGGGGATCACTTGCAACAGTTTGCCAACTTTTTTGAGTGAATTGCAGAACGTCAGATTTTTAGCAGAAATTGTGACCGCGCGGCTTAGGGATTTTTTCAAAAAAAGTTGTTCAGACGTCGAGGGCTAATTCTGTTTCTGATGATAAAAACACATCTGTTTCCACCGAAAAACCTTTCAGGGGATCGTTTGCAACAGTTTGGCACCATTTTTGAGTGAATTGCAGAAAGTCAGATTTTTAGCAGAAATTGTGACCGCGCGGCTTAGGGATTTTTTAAAAAAAAGGTGTTCAGACGTCGAGGGCTAATTCTATTTCCGATGATAAAAACCCATCTTTTTCCACTGAAAAACATTTCAGGGGATCACTTGAAACAGTTTGGCACCATTTTTGAGTGAATTGCAGAACGTCAGATTTTTAGCAGAAATTGTGACCGCGCGGCTTAGGGATTTTTTCAAAAAAAGTTGTTCAGACGTCGAGGGCTAATTCTGTTTCCGATGATAAAAACACATCTGTTTCCACCGAAAAACCTTTCAAGGGATCGTTTGCAACAGTTTGGCACCATTTTTGAGTGAATTGCAGAACGTCAGATTTTTAACAGAAATTGTGACCGCGCGGCTTAGGGATTTTTTCAAAAAAAGTTGTTCAGACCTCGAGGGCTAATTCTGTTTCCGATGATAAAAACACATCTGTTTCCACCGAAAAACTTTTCAAGGGATCGTTTGCAACAGTTTGGCACCATTTTTGAGTGAATTGCAGAACGTCAGATTTTTAGCAGAAATTGTGACCGCGCGGCTTAGGGATTTTTTCAAAAAAAGTTGTTCAGACGTCGAGGGCTAATTCTGTTTCCGATGATAAAAACACATCTTTTTCCACCGAAAAACCTTTCAGGGGATCGTTTTCAACAGCTTGCCAACATTTTTGAGTGAATTGCAGAACGTCAGATTTTTAGCAGAAATTGTGACCGCGCAGCTTAGGGATTTTTTCCAAAAACAGTTGTTCAGACGTCGAGGGCTAATTCTGTTTCCGATGATAAAAACCCATCTGTTTCCACCGAAAAACATTTCAGGGGATCACTTGCAACAGTTTGCCAACATTTTTGAGTGAATTGCAGAACGTCAGATTTTTAGCAGAAATTGTGACCGCGCGGCTTAGGGAATTTTTCAAAAAAAGTTGTTCAGACGTCGAGGGCTAATTCTGTTTCCGATGATAAAAACACATCTGTTTCCACCGAAAAACCTTTCAAGGGATCTTTTGCAACAGTTTGACACCATTTTTGAGTGAATTGCAGAACGTCAGATTTTTAGCAGAAATTGTGACCGCGCGGCTTAGGGATTATTTCAAAAAAAGTTTTTCAGATGTGAAGGGCTAATTCTGTTTCCGATGATAAAAACACATCTGTTTCCACCGAAAAAGATTTCAGGGGATCACTTGCAACAGTTTGCCAACATTTTTGAGTGAATCGCAGAACGTCAGATTTTTAGCAGAAATTGTGACCGCGCGGCTTAGGGAATTTTTCAAAAAAAGTTGTTCAGACGTCGAGGGCTAATTCTGTTTCCGATGATAAAAACACATCTGTTTCCACAGAAAAACCTTTCAAGGGATCTTTTGCAACAGTTTGACACCATTTTTGAGTGAATTGCAGAACGTCAGATTTTTAACAGAAATTGTGACCGCGCGGCTTAGGGATTTTTTCAAAAAAAGTTGTTCAGACGTCGAGGGCTAATTCGGTTTCCGATGATAAAAACACATCTGTTTCCACCGAAAAACATTTCAGGGGATCACTTGCAACAGTTTGCCAACATTTTTGAGTGAATTGCAGAACGTCAGATTTTTAGCAGAAATTGTGACCGCGCGGGTTAGGGATTTTTTCAAAAAAAGTTGGTCAGACGTCGAGGGCTAATTCTGTTTCCGATGATAAAAACACATCTGTTTCCACCGAAAAACCTTTCAAGGGATCTTTTGCAACAGTTTGGCACCATTTTTGAGTGAATTGCAGAACGTCAGATTTTTAGCAGAAATTGTGACCGCGCGGGTTAGGGATTTTTTCAAAAAAAGGTGGTCAGACGTCGAGGGCTAATTCTGTTTCCGATGATAAAAACCCATCTGTTTCCACCGAAAAACATTTCAGGGGATCACTTGCAACAGTTTGCCAACATTTTTGAGTGAATTGCAGAACGTCAGATTTTTAGCAGAAATTGTGACCGCGCGGCTTAGGGATTTTTTCAAAAAAAGTTGTTCAGATGTCGAGGGCTAATTCTGTTTCCGATGATAAAAACACATCTGTTTCCACCGAAAAACCTTTCAAGGGATCGTTTGCAACAGTTTGGCACCATTTTTGAGTGAATTGCAGAACGTCAGATTTTTAACAGAAATTGTGACCGCGCGGGTTAGGGATTTTTTCAAAAAAAGTTGTTCAGACCTCGAGGGCTAATTCTGTTTCCGATGATAAAAACACATCTGTTTCCACCGAAAAACCTTTCAAGGGATCGTTTGCAACAGTTTGCCAACATTTTTGAGTGAATTGCAGAACGTCAGATTTTTAGCAGAAATTGTGACCGCGCGGCTTAGGGATTTTTTCAAAAAAAGTTGTTCAGACGTCGAGGGCTAATTCTGTTTCCGATGATAAAAACACATCTGTTTCCACCGAAAAACCTTTCAAGGGATCTTTTGCAACAGTTTGGCACCATTTTTGAGTGAATTGCAGAACGTCAGATTTTTAACAGAAATTGTGACCGCGCGGCTTAGGGATTTTTTCAAAAAAAGTTGTTCAGACGTCGAGGGCTAATTCTGTTTCCGATGATAAAAACCCATCTGTTTCCACCGAAAAACATTTCAGGGGATCACTTGCAACAGTTTGCCAACTTTTTTGAGTGAATTGCAGAACGTCAGATTTTTAGCAGAAATTGTGACCGCGCGGCTTAGGGATTTTTTCAAAAAAAGTTGTTCAGATGTCGAGGGCTAATTCTGTTTCCGATGATAAAAACCCATCTGTTTCCACCGAAAAACATTTCAGGGGATCACTTGCAACAGTTTGCCAACATTTTTGAGTGAAATGCAGAACGTCAGATTTTTAGCAGAAATTGTGACCGCGCGGCTTAGGGATTTTTTCAAAAAAAGTTGTTCAGACGTCGAGGGCTAATTCTGTTTCCGATGATAAAAACACATCTGTTTCCACCGAAAAACCTTTCAAGGGATCACTTGCAACAGTTTGGCACCATTTTTGAGTGAATTGCAGAACGTCAGATTTTTAACAGAAATTGTGACCGCGCGGCTTAGGGATTTTTTCAAAAAAAGTTGTTCAGACCTCGAGGGCTAATTCTGTTTCCGATGATAAAAACACATCTGTTTCCACCGAAAAACCTTTCAAGGGATCGTTTGCAACAGTTTGGCACCATTTTTGAGTGAATTGCAGAACGTCAGATTTTTAGCAGAAATTGTGACCGCGCGGCTTAGGGATTTTTTCAAAAAAAGTTGTTCAGACGTCGAGGGCTAATTCTGTTTCCGATGATAAAAACACATCTTTTTCCACCGAAAAACCTTTCAGGGGATCGTTTTCAACAGCTTGCCAACATTTTTGAGTGAATTGCAGAACGTCAGATTTTTAGCAGAAATTGTGACCGCGCAGCTTAGGGATTTTTTCCAAAAACAGTTGTTCAGACGTCGAGGGCTAATTCTGTTTCCGATGATAAAAACCCATCTGTTTCCACCGAAAAACATTTCAGGGGATCACTTGCAACAGTTTGCCAACATTTTTGAGTGAATTGCAGAACGTCAGATTTTTAGCAGAAATTGTGACCGCGCGGCTTAGGGACTTTTTCAAAAAAAGTTGTTCAGACGTCGAGGGCTAATTCTGTTTCCGATGATAAAAACACATCTGTTTCCACCGAAAAACCTTTCAAGGGATCTTTTGCAACAGTTTGACACCATTTTTGAGTGAATTGCAGAACGTCAGATTTTTAGCAGAAATTGTGACCGCGCGGCTTAGGGATTATTTCAAAAAAAGTTTTTCAGATGTGAAGGGCTAATTCTGTTTCCGATGATAAAAACACATCTGTTTCCACCGAAAAAGATTTCAGGGGATCACTTGCAACAGTTTGCCAACATTTTTGAGTGAATCGCAGAACGTCAGATTTTTAGCAGAAATTGTGACCGCGCGGCTTAGGGAATTTTTCAAAAAAAGTTGTTCAGACGTCGAGGGCTAATTCTGTTTCCGATGATAAAAACACATCTGTTTCCACAGAAAAACCTTTCAAGGGATCTTTTGCAACAGTTTGACACCATTTTTGAGTGAATTGCAGAACGTCAGATTTTTAGCAGAAATTGTGACCGCGCGGCTTAGGGATTTTTTCAAAAAAAGTTGTTCAGACGTCGAGGGCTAATTCGGTTTC
Organism: Podarcis bocagei; assembly: GCF_964188305.1. NCBI lineage: Eukaryota > Metazoa > Chordata > Lepidosauria > Squamata > Lacertidae > Podarcis > Podarcis bocagei. Next base: position 41,858 of record NW_027670335.1, read on the forward strand.
CGATGATAAAAACACATCTGTTTCCACCGAAAAACATTTCAGGGGATCACTTGCAACAGTTTGCCAACATTTTTGAGTGAATTGCAGAACGTCAGATTTTTAGCAGAAATTGTGACCGCGCGGGTTAGGGATTTTTTCAAAAAAAGTTGGTCAGACGTCGAGGGCTAATTCTGTTTCCGATGATAAAAACACATCTGTTTCCACCGAAAAACCTTTCAAGGGATCTTTTGCAACAGTTTGGCACCATTTTTGAGTGAATTGCAGAACGTCAGATTTTTAGCAGAAATTGTGACCGCGCGGGTTAGGGATTTTTTCAAAAAAAGGTGGTCAGACGTCGAGGGCTAATTCTGTTTCCGATGATAAAAACCCATCTGTTTCCACCGAAAAACATTTCAGGGGATCACTTGCAACACTTTGCCAACATTTTTGAGTGAATTGCAGAACGTCAGATTTTTAGCAGAAATTGTGACCGCGCGGCTTAGGGATTTTTTCAAAAAAAGTTGTTGAGACGTCGAGGGCTAATTCGGTTTCCAATAATAAAATCCCACCTGTTTCCACCGAAAAACATTTCAGGGGATCACTTGCAACAGTTTGCCAACATTTTTGAGTGAATTGCAGAACGTCAGATTTTTAGCAGAAATTGTGACCGCGCGGCTTAGGGATTTTTTCAAAAAAAGTTGTTCAGATGTCGAGGGCTAATTCTGTTTCCGATGATAAAAACACATCTGTTTCCACCGAAAAACCTTTCAAGGGATCGTTTGCAACAGTTTGGCACCATTTTTGAGTGAATTGCAGAACGTCAGATTTTTAACAGAAATTGTGACCGCGCGGGTTAGGGATTTTTTCAAAAAAAGTTGTTCAGACCTCGAGGGCTAATTCTGTTTCCGATGATAAAAACACATCTGTTTCCACCGAAAAACCTTTCAAGGGATCGTTTGCAACAGTTTGCCAACATTTTTGAGTGAATTGCAGAACGTCAGATTTTTAGCAGAAATTGTGACCGCGCGGCTTAGGGATTTTTTCAAAAAAAGTTGTTCAGACGTCGAGGGCTAATTCTGTTTCCGATGATAAAAACACATCTGTTTCCACCGAAAAACCTTTCAAGGGATCTTTTGCAACAGTTTGGCACCATTTTTGAGTGAATTGCAGAACGTCAGATTTTTAACAGAAATTGTGACCGCGCGGCTTAGGGATTTTTTCAAAAAAAGTTGTTCAGACGTCGAGGGCTAATTCTGTTTCCGATGATAAAAACCCATCTGTTTCCACCGAAAAACATTTCAGGGGATCACTTGCAACAGTTTGCCAACTTTTTTGAGTGAATTGCAGAACGTCAGATTTTTAGCAGAAATTGTGACCGCGCGGCTTAGGGATTTTTTCAAAAAAAGTTGTTCAGACGTCGAGGGCTAATTCTGTTTCCGATGATAAAAACACATCTGTTTCCACCGAAAAACCTTTCAGGGGATCGTTTGCAACAGTTTGGCACCATTTTTGAGTGAATTGCAGAAAGTCAGATTTTTAGCAGAAATTGTGACCGCGCGGCTTAGGGATTTTTTCAAAAAAAGGTGTTCAGACGTCGAGGGCTAATTCTATTTCCGATGATAAAAACCCATCTTTTTCCACTGAAAAACATTTCAGGGGATCACTTGAAACAGTTTGGCACCATTTTTGAGTGAATTGCAGAACGTCAGATTTTTAGCAGAAATTGTGACCGCGCGGCTTAGGGATTTTTTCAAAAAAAGTTGTTCAGATGTCGAGGGCTAATTCTGTTTCCGATGATAAAAACCCATCTGTTTCCACCGAAAAACATTTCAGGGGATCACTTGCAACAGTTTGCCAACTTTTTTGAGTGAATTGCAGAACGTCAGATTTTTAGCAGAAATTGTGACCGCGCGGCTTAGGGATTTTTTCAAAAAAAGTTGTTCAGACGTCGAGGGCTAATTCTGTTTCCGATGATAAAAACACATCTGTTTCCACCGAAAAACCTTTCAAGGGATCGTTTGCAACAGTTTGGCACCATTTTTGAGTGAATTGCAGAACGTCAGATTTTTAACAGAAATTGTGACCGCGCGGCTTAGGGATTTTTTCAAAAAAAGTTGTTCAGACCTCGAGGGCTAATTCTGTTTCCGATGATAAAAACACATCTGTTTCCACCGAAAAACCTTTCAAGGGATCGTTTGCAACAGTTTGGCACCATTTTTGAGTGAATTGCAGAACGTCAGATTTTTAGCAGAAATTGTGATCGCGCGGCTTAGGGATTTTTTCAAAAAAAGTTGTTCAGACGTCGAGGGCTAATTCTGTTTCCGATGATAAAAACACATCTTTTTCCACCGAAAAACCTTTCAGGGGATCGTTTTCAACAGCTTGCCAACATTTTTGAGTGAATTGCAGAACGTCAGATTTTTAGCAGAAATTGTGACCGCGCGGCTTAGGGATTTTTTCAAAAAAAGTTGTTCAGATGTCGAGGGCTAATTCTGTTTCCGATGATAAAAACCCATCTGTTTCCACCGAAAAACATTTCAGGGGATCACTTGCAACAGTTTGCCAACTTTTTTGAGTGAATTGCAGAACGTCAGATTTTTAGCAGAAATTGTGACCGCGCGGCTTAGGGATATTTTCAAAAAAAGTTGTTCAGACGTCGAGGGCTAATTCTGTTTCCGATGATAAAATCCCACCTGTTTCCACCGAAAAACATTTCAGGGGATCACTTGCAACAGTTTGCCAACATTTTTGAGTGAATTGCAGAACGTCAGATTTTTAGCAGAAATTGTGACCGCGCGGCTTAGGGATTTTTTCAAAAAAAGTTGTTCAGATGTCGAGGGCTAATTCTGTTTCCGATGATAAAAACACATCTGTTTCCACCGAAAAACCTTTCAAGGGATCGTTTGCAACAGTTTGGCACCATTTTTGAGTGAATTGCAGAACGTCAGATTTTTAACAGAAATTGTGACCGCGCGGGTTAGGGATTTTTTCAAAAAAAGTTGTTCAGACCTCGAGGGCTAATTCTGTTTCCGATGATAAAAACACATCTGTTTCCACCGAAAAACCTTTCAAGGGATCGTTTGCAACAGTTTGCCAACATTTTTGAGTGAATTGCAGAACGTCAGATTTTTAGCAGAAATTGTGACCGCGCGGCTTAGGGATTTTTTCAAAAAAAGTTGTTCAGACGTCGAGGGCTAATTCTGTTTCCGATGATAAAAACACATCTGTTTCCACCGAAAAACCTTTCAAGGGATCTTTTGCAACAGTTTGGCACCATTTTTGAGTGAATTGCAGAACGTCAGATTTTTAACAGAAATTGTGACCGCGCGGCTTAGGGATTTTTTCAAAAAAAGTTGTTCAGACGTCGAGGGCTAATTCTGTTTCCGATGATAAAAACCCATCTGTTTCCACCGAAAAACATTTCAGGGGATCACTTGCAACAGTTTGCCAACTTTTTTGAGTGAATTGCAGAACGTCAGATTTTTAGCAGAAATTGTGACCGCGCGGCTTAGGGATTTTTTCAAAAAAAGTTGTTCAGACGTCGAGGGCTAATTCTGTTTCCGATGATAAAAACACATCTGTTTCCACCGAAAAACCTTTCAGGGGATCGTTTGCAACAGTTTGGCACCATTTTTGAGTGAATTGCAGAACGTCAGATTTTTAGCAGAAATTGTGACCGCGCGGCTTAGGGATTTTTTCAAAAAAAGGTGTTCAGACGTCGAGGGCTAATTCTATTTCCGATGATAAAAACCCATCTTTTTCCACTGAAAAACATTTCAGGGGATCACTTGAAACAGTTTGGCACCATTTTTGAGTGAATTGCAGAACGTCAGATTTTTAGCAGAAATTGTGACCGCGCGGCTTAGGGATTTTTTCAAAAAAAGTTGTTCAGATGTCGAGGGCTAATTCTGTTTCCGATGATAAAAACCCATCTGTTTCCACCGAAAAACATTTCAGGGGATCACTTGCAACAGTTTGCCAACTTTTTTGAGTGAATTGCAGAACGTCAGATTTTTAGCAGAAATTGTGACCGCGCGGCTTAGGGATTTTTTCAAAAAAAGTTGTTCAGACGTCGAGGGCTAATTCTGTTTCCGATGATAAAATCCCACCTGTTTCCACCGAAAAACATTTCAGGGGATCACTTGCAACAGTTTGCCAACATTTTTGAGTGAATTGCAGAACGTCAGATTTTTAGCAGAAATTGTGACCGCGCGGCTTAGGGATTTTTTCAAAAAAAGTTGTTCAGATGTCGAGGGCTAATTCTGTTTCCGATGATAAAAACACATCTGTTTCCACCGAAAAACCTTTCAAGGGATCGTTTGCAACAGTTTGGCACCATTTTTGAGTGAATTGCAGAACGTCAGATTTTTAACAGAAATTGTGACCGCGCGGGTTAGGGATTTTTTCAAAAAAAGTTGTTCAGACCTCGAGGGCTAATTCTGTTTCCGATGATAAAAACACATCTGTTTCCACCGAAAAACCTTTCAAGGGATCGTTTGCAACAGTTTGCCAACATTTTTGAGTGAATTGCAGAACGTCAGATTTTTAGCAGAAATTGTGACCGCGCGGCTTAGGGATTTTTTCAAAAAAAGTTGTTCAGACGTCGAGGGCTAATTCTGTTTCCGATGATAAAAACACATCTGTTTCCACCGAAAAACCTTTCAAGGGATCTTTTGCAACAGTTTGGCACCATTTTTGAGTGAATTGCAGAGCGTCAGATTTTTAACAGAAATTGTGACCGCGCGGCTTAGGGATTTTTTCAAAAAAAGTTGTTCAGACGTCGAGGGCTAATTCTGTTTCCGATGATAAAAACCCATCTGTTTCCACCGAAAAACATTTCAGGGGATCACTTGCAACAGTTTGCCAACTTTTTTGAGTGAATTGCAGAACGTCAGATTTTTAGCAGAAATTGTGACCGCGCGGCTTAGGGATTTTTTCAAAAAAAGTTGTTCAGACGTCGAGGGCTAATTCTGTTTCCGATGATAAAAACACATCTGTTTCCACCGAAAAACCTTTCAGGGGATCGTTTGCAACAGTTTGGCACCATTTTTGAGTGAATTGCAGAACGTCAGATTTTTAGCAGAAATTGTGACCGCGCGGCTTAGGGATTTTTTCAAAAAAAGGTGTTCAGACGTCGAGGGCTAATTCTATTTCCGATGATAAAAACCCATCTTTTTCCACTGAAAAACATTTCAGGGGATCACTTGAAACAGTTTGGCACCATTTTTGAGTGAATTGCAGAACGTCAGATTTTTAGCAGAAATTGTGACCGCGCGGCTTAGGGATTTTTTCAAAAAAAGTTGTTCAGATGTCGAGGGCTAATTCTGTTTCCGATGATAAAAACCCATCTGTTTCCACCGAAAAACATTTCAGGGGATCACTTGCAACAGTTTGCCAACTTTTTTGAGTGAATTGCAGAACGTCAGATTTTTAGCAGAAATTGTGACCGCGCGGCTTAGGGATTTTTTCAAAAAAAGTTGTTCAGACGTCGAGGGCTAATTCTGTTTCCGATGATAAAAACACATCTGTTTCCACCGAAAAACCTTTCAAGGGATCGTTTGCAACAGTTTGGCACCATTTTTGAGTGAATTGCAGAACGTCAGATTTTTAACAGAAATTGTGACCGCGCGGCTTAGGGATTTTTTCAAAAAAAGTTGTTCAGACCTCGAGGGCTAATTCTGTTTCCGATGATAAAAACACATCTGTTTCCACCGAAAAACCTTTCAAGGGATCGTTTGCAACAGTTTGGCACCATTTTTGAGTGAATTGCAGAACGTCAGATTTTTAGCAGAAATTGTGACCGCGCGGCTTAGGGATTTTTTCAAAAAAAGTTGTTCAGACGTCGAGGGCTAATTCTGTTTCCGATGATAAAAACACATCTTTTTCCACCGAAAAACCTTTCAGGGGATCGTTTTCAACAGCTTGCCAACATTTTTGAGTGAATTGCAGAACGTCAGATTTTTAGCAGAAATTGTGACCGCGCGGCTTAGGGATTTTTTCAAAAAAAGTTGTTCAGATGTCGAGGGCTAATTCTGTTTCCGATGATAAAAACCCATCTGTTTCCACCGAAAAACATTTCAGGGGATCACTTGCAACAGTTTGCCAACTTTTTTGAGTGAATTGCAGAACGTCAGATTTTTAGCAGAAATTGTGACCGCGCGGCTTAGGGATTTTTTCAAAAAAAGTTGTTCAGACGTCGAGGGCTAATTCTGTTTCCGATGATAAAAACACATCTGTTTCCACCGAAAAACCTTTCAAGGGATCGTTTGCAACAGTTTGGCACCATTTTTGAGTGAATTGCAGAACGTCAGATTTTTAACAGAAATTGTGACCGCGCGGCTTAGGGATTTTTTCAAAAAAAGTTGTTCAGACCTCGAGGGCTAATTCTGTTTCCGATGATAAAAACACATCTGTTTCCACCGAAAAACCTTTCAAGGGATCGTTTGCAACAGTTTGGCACCATTTTTGAGTGAATTGCAGAACGTCAGATTTTTAGCAGAAATTGTGACCGCGCGGCTTAGGGATTTTTTCAAAAAAAGTTGTTCAGACGTCGAGGGCTAATTCTGTTTCCGATGATAAAAACACATCTTTTTCCACCGAAAAACCTTTCAGGGGATCGTTTTCAACAGCTTGCCAACATTTTTGAGTGAATTGCAGAACGTCAGATTTTTAGCAGAAATTGTGACCGCGCAGCTTAGGGATTTTTTCCAAAAACAGTTGTTCAGACGTCGAGGGCTAATTCTGTTTCCGATGATAAAAACCCATCTGTTTCCACCGAAAAACATTTCAGGGGATCACTTGCAACAGTTTGCCAACATTTTTGAGTGAATTGCAGAACGTCAGATTTTTAGCAGAAATTGTGACCGCGCGGCTTAGGGAATTTTTCAAAAAAAGTTGTTCAGACGTCGAGGGCTAATTCTGTTTCCGATGATAAAAACACATCTGTTTCCACAGAAAAACCTTTCAGGGGATCGTTTTCAACAGCTTGCCAACATTTTTGAGTGAATTGCAGAACGTCAGATTTTTAGCAGAAATTGTGACCGCGCGGCTTAGGGATTTTTTCAAAAAAAGTTGTTCAGATGTCGAGGGCTAATTCTGTTTCCGATGATAAAAACCCATCTGTTTCCACCGAAAAACATTTCAGGGGATCACTTGCAACAGTTTGCCAACTTTTTTGAGTGAATTGCAGAACGTCAGATTTTTAGCAGAAATTGTGACCGCGCGGCTTAGGGATTTTTTCAAAAAAAGTTGTTCAGACGTCGAGGGCTAATTCTGTTTCCGATGATAAAAACACATCTGTTTCCACCGAAAAACCTTTCAAGGGATCGTTTGCAACAGTTTGGCACCATTTTTGAGTGAATTGCAGAACGTCAGATTTTTAACAGAAATTGTGACCGCGCGGCTTAGGGATTTTTTCAAAAAAAGTTGTTCAGACCTCGAGGGCTAATTCTGTTTCCGATGATAAAAACACATCTGTTTCCACCGAAAAACCTTTCAAGGGATCGTTTGCAACAGTTTGGCACCATTTTTGAGTGAATTGCAGAACGTCAGATTTTTAGCAGAAATTGTGACCGCGCGGCTTATGGATTTTTTCAAAAAAAGTTGTTCAGACGTCGAGGGCTAATTCTGTTTCCGATGATAAAAACACATCTTTTTCCACCGAAAAACCTTTCAGGGGATCGTTTTCAACAGCTTGCCAACATTTTTGAGTGAATTGCAGAACGTCAGATTTTTAGCAGAAATTGTGACCGCGCAGCTTAGGGATTTTTTCCAAAAACAGTTGTTCAGACGTCGAGGGCTAATTCTGTTTCCGATGATAAAAACCCATCTGTTTCCACCGAAAAACATTTCAGGGGATCACTTGCAACAGTTTGCCAACATTTTTGAGTGAATTGCAGAACGTCAGATTTTTAGCAGAAATTGTGACCGCGCGGCTTAGGGAATTTTTCAAAAAAAGTTGTTCAGACGTCGAGGGCTAATTCTGTTTCCGATGATAAAAACACATCTGTTTCCACAGAAAAACCTTTCAAGGGATCTTTTGCAACAGTTTGACACCATTTTTGAGTGAATTGCAGAACGTCAGATTTTTAGCAGAAATTGTGACCGCGCGGCTTAGGGATTATTTCAAAAAAAGTTTTTCAGATGTGAAGGGCTAATTCTGTTTCCGATGATAAAAACACATCTGTTTCCACCGAAAAAGATTTCAGGGGATCGTTTTCAACAGCTTGCCAACATTTTTGAGTGAATTGCAGAACGTCAGATTTTTAGCAGAAATTGTGACCGCGCGGCTTAGGGATTTTTTCAAAAAAAGTTGTTCAGATGTCGAGGGCTAATTCTGTTTCCGATGATAAAAACCCATCTGTTTCCACCGAAAAACATTTCAGGGGATCACTTGCAACAGTTTGCCAACTTTTTTGAGTGAATTGCAGAACGTCAGATTTTTAGCAGAAATTGTGACCGCGCGGCTTAGGGATTTTTTCAAAAAAAGTTGTTCAGACGTCGAGGGCTAATTCTGTTTCCGATGATAAAAACACATCTGTTTCCACCGAAAAACCTTTCAAGGGATCGTTTGCAACAGTTTGGCACCATTTTTGAGTGAATTGCAGAACGTCAGATTTTTAGCAGAAATTGTGACCGCGCGGCTTAGGGATTATTTCAAAAAAAGTTTTTCAGATGTGAAGGGCTAATTCTGTTTCCGATGATAAAAACACATCTGTTTCCACCGAAAAAGATTTCAGGGGATCACTTGCAACAGTTTGCCAACATTTTTGAGTGAATCGCAGAACGTCAGATTTTTAGCAGAAATTGTGACCGCGCGGCTTAGGGAATTTTTCAAAAAAAGTTGTTCAGACGTCGAGGGCTAATTCGGTTTCCGATGATAAAAACACATCTGTTTCCACCGAAAAACATTTCAGGGGATCACTTGCAACAGTTTGCCAACATTTTTGAGTGAATTGCAGAACGTCAGATTTTTAGCAGAAATTGTGACCGCGCGGCTTAGGGATTTTTTCAAAAAAAGTTGTTGAGACGTCGAGGGCTAATTCGGTTTCCAATAATAAAAACCCACCTGTTTCCACCGAAAAACATTTCAGGGGATCACTTGCAACAGTTTGCCAACATTTTTGAGTGAATTGCAGAACGTCAGATTTTTAGCAGAAATTGTGACCGCGCGGCTTAGGGATTTTTTCAAAAAAAGTTGTTCAGACGTCGAGGGCTAATTCTGTTTCCGATGATAAAAACACATCTGTTTCCACCGAAAAACCTTTCAAGGGATCTTTTGCAACAGTTTGGCACCATTTTTGAGTGAATTGCAGAACGTCAGATTTTTAGCAGAAATTGTGACCGCGCGGGTTAGGGATTTTTTCAAAAAAAGGTGGTCAGACGTCGAGGGCTAATTCTGTTTCCGATGATAAAAACCCATCTGTTTCCACCGAAAAACATTTCAGGGGATCACTTGCAACACTTTGCCAACTTTTTTGAGTGAATTCCAGAATGTCAGATTTTTAGCAGAAATTGTGACCGCGCGGCTTAGGGATTATTTCAAAAAAAGTTGTTGAGACGTCGAGGGCTAATTCGGTTTCCAATAATAAAATCCCACCTGTTTCCACCGAAAAACATTTCAGGGGATCACTTGCAACAGTTTGCCAACATTTTTGAGTGAATTGCAGAACGTCAGATCTTTAGCAGAAATTGTGACCGCGCGGCTTAGGGATTTTTTCAAAAAAAGTTGTTCAGATGTCGAGGGCTAATTCTGTTTCCGATGATAAAAACACATCTGTTTCCACCGAAAAACCTTTCAAGGGATCGTTTGCAACAGTTTGGCACCATTTTTGAGTGAATTGCAGAACGTCAGATTTTTAACAGAAATTGTGACCGCGCGGGTTAGGGATTTTTTCAAAAAAAGTTGTTCAGACCTCGAGGGCTAATTCTGTTTCCGATGATAAAAACACATCTGTTTCCACCGAAAAACCTTTCAAGGGATCGTTTGCAACAGTTTGCCAACATTTTTGAGTGAATTGCAGAACGTCAGATTTTTAGCAGAAATTGTGACCGCGCGGCTTAGGGATTTTTTCAAAAAAAGTTGTTCAGACGTCGAGGGCTAATTCTGTTTCCGATGATAAAAACACATCTGTTTCCACCGAAAAACCTTTCAAGGGATCTTTTGCAACAGTTTGGCACCATTTTTGAGTGAATTGCAGAACGTCAGATTTTTAACAGAAATTGTGACCGCGCGGCTTAGGGATTTTTTCAAAAAAAGTTGTTCAGACGTCGAGGGCTAATTCTGTTTCCGATGATAAAAACCCATCTGTTTCCACCGAAAAACATTTCAGGGGATCACTTGCAACAGTTTGCCAACTTTTTTGAGTGAATTGCAGAACGTCAGATTTTTAGCAGAAATTGTGACCGCGCGGCTTAGGGATTTTTTCAAAAAAAGTTGTTCAGACGTCGAGGGCTAATTCTGTTTCCGATGATAAAAACACATCTGTTTCCACCGAAAAACCTTTCAGGGGATCGTTTGCAACAGTTTGGCACCATTTTTGAGTGAATTGCAGAAAGTCAGATTTTTAGCAGAAATTGTGACCGCGCGGCTTAGGGATTTTTTCAAAAAAAGGTGTTCAGACGTCGAGGGCTAATTCTATTTCCGATGATAAAAACCCATCTTTTTCCACTGAAAAACATTTCAGGGGATCACTTGAAACAGTTTGGCACCATTTTTGAGTGAATTGCAGAACGTCAGATTTTTAGCAGAAATTGTGACCGCGCGGCTTAGGGATTTTTTCAAAAAAAGTTGTTCAGATGTCGAGGGCTAATTCTGTTTCCGATGATAAAAACCCATCTGTTTCCACCGAAAAACATTTCAGGGGATCACTTGCAACACTTTGCCAACTTTTTTGAGTGAATTCCAGAATGTCAGATTTTTAGCAGAAATTGTGACCGCGCGGCTTAGGGATTATTTCAAAAAAAGTTGTTCAGACGTCGAGGGCTAATTCTGTTTCCGATGATAAAAACACATCTGTTTCCACCGAAAAACCTTTCAGGGGATCGTTTGCAACAGTTTGGCACCATTTTTGAGTGAATTGCAGAAAGTCAGATTTTTAGCAGAAATTGTGACCGCGCGGCTTAGGGATTTTTTCAAAAAAAGGTGTTCAGACGTCGAGGGCTAATTCTATTTCCGATGATAAAAACCCATCTTTTTCCACTGAAAAACATTTCAGGGGATCACTTGAAACAGTTTGGCACCATTTTTGAGTGAATTGCAGAACGTCAGATTTTTAACAGAAATTGTGACCGCGCGGCTTAGGGATTTTTTCAAAAAAAGTTGTTCAGACGTCGAGGGCTAATTCGGTTTCCGATGATAAAAACACATCTGTTTCCACCGAAAAACATTTCAGGGGATCACTTGCAACAGTTTGCCAACATTTTTGAGTGAATTGCAGAACGTCAGATTTTTAGCAGAAATTGTGACCGCGCGGCTTAGGGATTTTTTCAAAAAAAGTTGTTGAGACGTCGAGGGCTAATTCGGTTTCCAATAATAAAATCCCACCTGTTTCCACCGAAAAACATTTCAGGGGATCACTTGCAACAGTTTGCCAACATTTTTGAGTGAATTGCAGAACGTCAGATTTTTAGCAGAAATTGTGACCGCACGGCTTAGGGATTTTTTCAAAAAAAGTTGTTCAGATGTCGAGGGCTAATTCTGTTTCCGATGATAAAAACACATCTGTTTCCACCGAAAAACCTTTCAAGGGATCGTTTGCAACAGTTTGGCACCATTTTTGAGTGAATTGCAGAACGTCAGATTTTTAACAGAAATTGTGACCGCGCGGGTTAGGGATTTTTTCAAAATAAGTTGTTCAGACCTCGAGGGCTAATTCTGTTTCCGATGATAAAAACACATCTGTTTCCACCGAAAAACCTTTCAAGGGATCGTTTGCAACAGTTTGCCAACATTTTTGAGTGAATTGCAGAACGTCAGATTTTTAGCAGAAATTGTGACCGCGCGGCTTAGGGATTTTTTCAAAAAAAGTTGTTCAGACCTCGAGGGCTAATTCTGTTTCCGATGATAAAAACACATCTGTTTCCACCGAAAAACCTTTCAAGGGATCTTTTGCAACAGTTTGGCACCATTTTTGAGTGAATTGCAGAACGTCAGATTTTTAACAGAAATTGTGACCGCGCGGCTTAGGGATTTTTTCAAAAAAAGTTGTTCAGATGTCGAGGGCTAATTCTGTTTCCGATGATAAAAACCCATCTGTTTCCACCGAAAAACATTTCAGGGGATCACTTGCAACAGTTTGCCAACTTTTTTGAGTGAATTGCAGAACGTCAGATTTTTAACAGAAATTGTGACCGCGCGGCTTAGGGATTTTTTCAAAAAAAGTTGTTCAGACGTCGAGGGCTAATTCTGTTTCCGATGATAAAAACACATCTGTTTCCACCGAAAAACCTTTCAAGGGATCGTTTGCAACAGTTTGGCACCATTTTTGAGTGAATTGCAGAACGTCAGATTTTTAGCAGAAATTGTGACCGCGCGGCTTAGGGATTATTTCAAAAAAAGTTTTTCAGATGTGAAGGGCTAATTCTGTTTCCGATGATAAAAACACATCTGTTTCCACCGAAAAAGATTTCAGGGGATCACTTGCAACAGTTTGCCAACATTTTTGAGTGAATCGCAGAACGTCAGATTTTTAGCAGAAATTGTGACCGCGCGGCTTAGGGAATTTTTCAAAAAAAGTTGTCCAGACGTCGAGGGCTAATTCGGTTTCCGATGATAAAAACACATCTGTTTCCACCGAAAAACATTTCAGGGGATCACTTGCAACAGTTTGCCAACATTTTTGAGTGAATTGCAGAACGTCAGATTTTTAGCAGAAATTGTGACCGCGCGGCTTAGGGATTTTTTCAAAAAAAGTTGTTGAGACGTCGAGGGCTAATTCGGTTTCCAATAATAAAAACCCACCTGTTTCCACCGAAAAACATTTCAGGGGATCACTTGCAACAGTTTGCCAACATTTTTGAGTGAATTGCAGAACGTCAGATTTTTAGCAGAAATTGTGACCGCGCGGCTTAGGGATTTTTTCAAAAAAAGTTGTTCAGACGTCGAGGGCTAATTCTGTTTCCGATGATAAAAACACATCTGTTTCCACCGAAAAACCTTTCAAGGGATCTTTTGCAACAGTTTGGCACCATTTTTGAGTGAATTGCAGAACGTCAGATTTTTAGCAGAAATTGTGACCGCGCGGGTTAGGGATTTTTTCAAAAAAAGGTGGTCAGACGTCGAGGGCTAATTCTGTTTCCGATGATAAAAACCCATCTGTTTCCACCGAAAAACATTTCAGGGGATCACTTGCAACACTTTGCCAACTTTTTTGAGTGAATTCCAGAATGTCAGATTTTTAGCAGAAATTGTGACCGCGCGGCTTAGGGATTATTTCAAAAAAAGTTGTTCAGACGTCGAGGGCTAATTCTGTTTCCGATGATAAAAACACATCTGTTTCCACCGAAAAACCTTTCAGGGGATCGTTTGCAACAGTTTGGCACCATTTTTGAGTGAATTGCAGAAAGTCAGATTTTTAGCAGAAATTGTGACCGCGCGGCTTAGGGATTTTTTCAAAAAAAGGTGTTCAGACGTCGAGGGCTAATTCTATTTCCGATGATAAAAACCCATCTTTTTCCACTGAAAAACATTTCAGGGGATCACTTGAAACAGTTTGGCACCATTTTTGAGTGAATTGCAGAACGTCAGATTTTTAACAGAAATTGTGACCGCGCGGCTTAGGGATTTTTTCAAAAAAAGTTGTTCAGACGTCGAGGGCTAATTCGGTTTCCGATGATAAAAATACATCTGTTTCCACCGAAAAACATTTCAGGGGATCACTTGCAACAGTTTGCCAACATTTTTGAGTGAATTGCAGAACGTCAGATTTTTAGCAGAAATTGTGACCGCGCGGCTTAGGGATTTTTTCAAAAAAAGTTGTTGAGACGTCGAGGGCTAATTCGGTTTCCAATAATAAAATCCCACCTGTTTCCACCGAAAAACATTTCAGGGGATCACTTGCAACAGTTTGCCAACATTTTTGAGTGAATTGCAGAACGTCAGATCTTTAGCAGAAATTGTGACCGCGCGGCTTAGGGATTTTTTCAAAAAAAGTTGTTCAGATGTCGAGGGCTAATTCTGTTTCCGATGATAAAAACACATCTGTTTCCACCGAAAAACCTTTCAAGGGATCGTTTGCAACAGTTTGGCACCATTTTTGAGTGAATTGCAGAACGTCAGATTTTTAACAGAAATTGTGACCGCGCGGGTTAGGGATTTTTTCAAAAAAAGTTGTTCAGACCTCGAGGGCTAATTCTGTTTCCGATGATAAAAACACATCTGTTTCCACCGAAAAACCTTTCAAGGGATCGTTTGCAACAGTTTGCCAACATTTTTGAGTGAATTGCAGAACGTCAGATTTTTAGCAGAAATTGTGACCGCGCGGCTTAGGGATTTTTTCAAAAAAAGTTGTTCAGACGTCGAGGGCTAATTCTGTTTCCGATGATAAAAACACATCTGTTTCCACCGAAAAACCTTTCAAGGGATCTTTTGCAACAGTTTGGCACCATTTTTGAGTGAATTGCAGAACGTCAGATTTTTAACAGAAATTGTGACCGCGCGGCTTAGGGATTTTTTCAAAAAAAGTTGTTCAGACGTCGAGGGCTAATTCTGTTTCCGATGATAAAAACCCATCTGTTTCCACCGAAAAACATTTCAGGGGATCACTTGCAACAGTTTGCCAACTTTTTTGAGTGAATTGCAGAACGTCAGATTTTTAGCAGAAATTGTGACCGCGCGGCTTAGGGATTTTTTCAAAAAAAGTTGTTCAGACGTCGAGGGCTAATTCTGTTTCCGATGATAAAAACACATCTGTTTCCACCGAAAAACCTTTCAGGGGATCGTTTGCAACAGTTTGGCACCATTTTTGAGTGAATTGCAGAAAGTCAGATTTTTAGCAGAAATTGTGACCGCGCGGCTTAGGGATTTTTTCAAAAAAAGGTGTTCAGACGTCGAGGGCTAATTCTATTTCCGATGATAAAAACCCATCTTTTTCCACTGAAAAACATTTCAGGGGATCACTTGAAACAGTTTGGCACCATTTTTGAGTGAATTGCAGAACGTCAGATTTTTAGCAGAAATTGTGACCGCGCGGCTTAGGGATTTTTTCAAAAAAAGTTGTTCAGATGTCGAGGGCTAATTCTGTTTCCGATGATAAAAACCCATCTGTTTCCACCGAAAAACATTTCAGGGGATCACTTGCAACAGTTTGCCAACTTTTTTGAGTGAATTGCAGAACGTCAGATTTTTAGCAGAAATTGTGACCGCGCGGCTTAGGGATTTTTTCAAAAAAAGTTGTTCAGACGTCGAGGGCTAATTCTGTTTCCGATGATAAAAACACATCTGTTTCCACCGAAAAACCTTTCAAGGCATCGTTTGCAACAGTTTGGCACCATTTTTGAGTGAATTGCAGAACGTCAGATTTTTAGCAGAAATTGTGACCGCGCGGCTTAGGGATTTTTTCAAAAAAAGTTGTTCAGACGTCGAGGGCTAATTCTGTTTCCGATGATAAAAACACATCTTTTTCCACCGAAAAACCTTTCAGGGGATCGTTTTCAACAGCTTGCCAACATTTTTGAGTGAATTGCAGAACGTCAGATTTTTAGCAGAAATTGTGACCGCGCGGCTTAGGGATTTTTTCAAAAAAAGTTGTTCAGATGTCGAGGGCTAATTCTGTTTCCGATGATAAAAACCCATCTGTTTCCACCGAAAAACATTTCAGGGGATCACTTGCAACAGTTTGCCAACTTTTTTGAGTGAATTGCAGAACGTCAGATTTTTAGCAGAAATTGTGACCGCGCGGCTTAGGGATTTTTTCAAAAAAAGTTGTTCAGACGTCGAGGGCTAATTCTGTTTCCGATGATAAAAACACATCTGTTTCCACCGAAAAACCTTTCAAGGGATCGTTTGCAACAGTTTGGCACCATTTTTGAGTGAATTGCAGAACGTCAGATTTTTAACAGAAATTGTGACCGCGCGGCTTAGGGATTTTTTCAAAAAAAGTTGTTCAGACCTCGAGGGCTAATTCTGTTTCCGATGATAAAAACACATCTGTTTCCACCGAAAAACCTTTCAAGGGATCGTTTGCAACAGTTTGGCACCATTTTTGAGTGAATTGCAGAACGTCAGATTTTTAGCAGAAATTGTGACCGCGCGGCTTAGGGATTTTTTCAAAAAAAGTTGTTCAGACATCGAGGGCTAATTCTGTTTCCGATGATAAAAACACATCTTTTTCCACCGAACAACATTTCAGGGGATCGTTTTCAACAGCTTGCCAACATTTTTGAGTGAATTGCAGAACGTCAGATTTTTAGCAGAAATTGTGACCGCGCAGCTTAGGGATTTTTTCCAAAAACAGTTGTTCAGACGTCGAGGGCTAATTCTGTTTCCGATGATAAAAACCCATCTGTTTCCACCGAAAAACATTTCAGGGGATCACTTGCAACAGTTTGCCAACATTTTTGAGTGAATTGCAGAACGTCAGATTTTTAGCAGAAATTGTGACCGCGCGGCTTAGGGATTTTTTCAAAAAAAGTTGTTCAGATGTCGAGGGCTAATTCTGTTTCCGATGATAAAAACACATCTGTTTCCACTGAAAAACCTTTCATGGGATCGTTTGCAACAGTTTGGCACCATTTTTGAGTGAATTGCAGAACGTCAGATTTTTAACAGAAATTGTGACCGCGCGGGTTAGGGATTTTTTCAAAAAAAGTTGTTCAGACCTCGAGGGCTAATTCTGTTTCCGATGATAAAAACACATCTGTTTCCACCGAAAAACCTTTCAAGGGATCGTTTGCAACAGTTTGCCAACATTTTTGAGTGAATTGCAGAACGTCAGATTTTTAGCAGAAATTGTGACCGCGCGGCTTAGGGATTTTTTCAAAAAAAGTTGTTCAGACGTCGAGGGCTAATTCTGTTTCCGATGATAAAAACACATCTGTTTCCACCGAAAAACCTTTCAAGGGATCTTTTGCAACAGTTTGGCACCATTTTTGAGTGAATTGCAGAACGTCAGATTTTTAACAGAAATTGTGACCGCGCGGCTTAGGGATTTTTTCAAAAAAAGTTGTTCAGACGTCGAGGGCTAATTCTGTTTCCGATGATAAAAACCCATCTGTTTCCACCGAAAAACATTTCAGGGGATCACTTGCAACAGTTTGCCAACTTTTTTGAGTGAATTGCAGAACGTCAGATTTTTAGCAGAAATTGTGACCGCGCGGCTTAGGGATTTTTTCAAAAAAAGTTGTTGAGACGTCGAGGGCTAATTCGGTTTCCAATAATAAAATCGCACCTGTTTCCACCGAAAAACATTTCAGGGGATCACTTGCAACAGTTTGCCAACATTTTTGAGTGAATTGCAGAACGTCAGATTTTTAGCAGAAATTGTGACCGCGCGGCTTAGGGATTTTTTCAAAAAAAGTTGTTCAGATGTCGAGGGCTAATTCTGTTTCCGATGATAAAAACACATCTGTTTCCACCGAAAAACCTTTCAAGGGATCGTTTGCAACAGTTTGGCACCATTTTTGAGTGAATTGCAGAAAGTCAGATTTTTAACAGAAATTGTGACCGCGCGGGTTAGGGATTTTTTTAAAAAAAGTTGTTCAGACCTCGAGGGCTAATTCTGTTTCCGATGATAAAAACA
Organism: Podarcis bocagei; assembly: GCF_964188305.1. NCBI lineage: Eukaryota > Metazoa > Chordata > Lepidosauria > Squamata > Lacertidae > Podarcis > Podarcis bocagei. Next base: position 59,575 of record NW_027670335.1, read on the forward strand.
CATCTGTTTCCACCGAAAAACCTTTCAAGGGATCGTTTGCAACAGTTTGCCAACATTTTTGAGTGAATTGCAGAACGTCAGATTTTTAGCAGAAATTGTGACCGCGCGGCTTAGGGATTTTTTCAAAAAAAGTTGTTCAGACGTCGAGGGCTAATTCTGTTTCCGATGATAAAAACACATCTGTTTCCACCGAAAAACCTTTCAAGGGATCTTTTGCAACAGTTTGGCACCATTTTTGAGTGAATTGCAGAACGTCAGATTTTTAACAGAAATTGTGACCGCGCGGCTTAGGGATTTTTTCAAAAAAAGTTGTTCAGACGTCGAGGGCTAATTCTGTTTCCGATGATAAAAACCCATCTGTTTCCACCGAAAAACATTTCAGGGGATCGTTTGCAACAGTTTAGCACCATTTTTGAGTGAATTGCAGAAAGTCAGATTTTTAGCAGAAATTGTGACCGCGCGGCTTAGGGATTTTTTCAAAAAAAGGTGTTCAGACGTCGAGGGCTAATTCTATTTCCGATGATAAAAACCCATCTTTTTCCACTGAAAAACATTTCAGGGGATCACTTGAAACAGTTTGGCACCATTTTTGAGTGAATTGCAGAACGTCAGATTTTTAGCAGAAATTGTGACCGCGCGGCTTAGGGATTTTTTCAAAAAAAGTTGTTCAGATGTCGAGGGCTAATTCTGTTTCCGATGATAAAAACCCATCTGTTTCCACCGAAAAACATTTCAGGGGATCACTTGCAACAGTTTGCCAACTTTTTTGAGTGAATTGCAGAACGTCAGATTTTTAGCAGAAATTGTGACCGCGCGGCTTAGGGATTTTTTCAAAAAAAGTTGTTCAGACGTCGAGGGCTAATTCTGTTTCCGATGATAAAAACACATCTGTTTCCACCGAAAAACCTTTCAAGGGATCGTTTGCAACAGTTTGGCACCATTTTTGAGTGAATTGCAGAACGTCAGATTTTTAACAGAAATTGTGACCGCGCGGCTTAGGGATTTTTTCAAAAAAAGTTGTTCAGATCTCGAGGGCTAATTCTGTTTCCGATGATAAAAACACATCTGTTTCCACCGAAAAACCTTTCAAGGGATCGTTTGCAACAGTTTGGCACCATTTTTGAGTGAATTGCAGAACGTCAGATTTTTAGCAGAAATTGTGACCGCGCGGCTTAGGGATTTTTTCAAAAAAAGTTGTTCAGACGTCGAGGGCTAATTCTGTTTCCGATGATAAAAACACATCTTTTTCCACCGAAAAACCTTTCAGGGGATCGTTTTCAACAGCTTTCCAACATTTTTGAGTGAATTGCAGAACGTCAGATTTTTAGCAGAAATTGTGACCGCGCGGCTTAGGGATTTTTTCAAAAAAAGTTGTTCAGATGTCGAGGGCTAATTCTGTTTCCGATGATAAAAACCCATCTGTTTCCACCGAAAAACATTTCAGGGGATCACTTGCAACAGTTTGCCAACTTTTTTGAGTGAATTGCAGAACGTCAGATTTTTAGCAGAAATTGTGACCGCGCGGCTTAGGGATTTTTTCAAAAAAAGTTGTTCAGACGTCGAGGGCTAATTCTGTTTCCGATGATAAAAACACATCTGTTTCCACCGAAAAACCTTTCAAGGGATCGTTTGCAACAGTTTGGCACCATTTTTGAGTGAATTGCAGAACGTCAGATTTTTAACAGAAATTGTGACCGCGCGGCTTAGGGATTTTTTCAAAAAAAGTTGTTCAGACCTCGAGGGCTAATTCTGTTTCCGATGATAAAAACACATCTGTTTCCTCCGAAAAACCTTTCAAGGGATCGTTTGCAACAGTTTGGCACCATTTTTGAGTGAATTGCAGAACGTCAGATTTTTAGCAGAAATTGTGACCGCGCGGGTTAGGGATTTTTTCAAAAAAAGTTGTTCAGACCTCGAGGGCTAATTCTGTTTCCGATGATAAAAACACATCTGTTTCCACCGAAAAACCTTTCAAGGGATCGTTTGCAACAGTTTGCCAACATTTTTGAGTGAATTGCAGAACGTCAGATTTTTAGCAGAAATTGTGACCGCGCGGCTTAGGGATTTTTTCAAAAAAAGTTGTTCAGACGTCGAGGGCTAATTCTGTTTCCGATGATAAAAACACATCTGTTTCCACCGAAAAACCTTTCAAGGGATCTTTTGCAACAGTTTGGCACCATTTTTGAGTGAATTGCAGAACGTCAGATTTTTAACAGAAATTGTGACCGCGCGGCTTAGGGATTTTTTCAAAAAAAGTTGTTCAGACGTCGAGGGCTAATTCTGTTTCCGATGATAAAAACCCATCTGTTTCCACCGAAAAACATTTCAGGGGATCACTTGCAACAGTTTGCCAACTTTTTTGAGTGAATTGCAGAACGTCAGATTTTTAGCAGAAATTGTGACCGCGCGGCTTAGGGATTTTTTCAAAAAAAGTTGTTGAGACGTCGAGGGCTAATTCGGTTTCCAATAATAAAATCGCACCTGTTTCCACCGAAAAACATTTCAGGGGATCACTTGCAACAGTTTGCCAACATTTTTGAGTGAATTGCAGAACGTCAGATTTTTAGCAGAAATTGTGACCGCGCGGCTTAGGGATTTTTTCAAAAAAAGTTGTTCAGATGTCGAGGGCTAATTCTGTTTCCGATGATAAAAACACATCTGTTTCCACCGAAAAACCTTTCAAGGGATCGTTTGCAACAGTTTGGCACCATTTTTGAGTGAATTGCAGAAAGTCAGATTTTTAACAGAAATTGTGACCGCGCGGGTTAGGGATTTTTTTAAAAAAAGTTGTTCAGACCTCGAGGGCTAATTCTGTTTCCGATGATAAAAACACATCTGTTTCCACCGAAAAACCTTTCAAGGGATCGTTTGCAACAGTTTGCCAACATTTTTGAGTGAATTGCAGAACGTCAGATTTTTAGCAGAAATTGTGACCGCGCGGCTTAGGGATTTTTTCAAAAAAAGTTGTTCAGACGTCGAGGGCTAATTCTGTTTCCGATGATAAAAACACATCTGTTTCCACCGAAAAACCTTTCAAGGGATCTTTTGCAACAGTTTGGCACCATTTTTGAGTGAATTGCAGAACGTCAGATTTTTAACAGAAATTGTGACCGCGCGGCTTAGGGATTTTTTCAAAAAAAGTTGTTCAGACGTCGAGGGCTAATTCTGTTTCCGATGATAAAAACCCATCTGTTTCCACCGAAAAACATTTCAGGGGATCACTTGCAACAGTTTGCCAACTTTTTTGAGTGAATTGCAGAACGTCAGATTTTTAGCAGAAATTGTGACCGCGCGGCTTAGGGATTTTTTTCAAAAAAAGTTGTTCAGACGTCGAGGGCTAATTCTGTTTCCGATGATAAAAACACATCTGTTTCCACCGAAAAACCTTTCAGGGGATCGTTTGCAACAGTTTAGCACCATTTTTGAGTGAATTGCAGAAAGTCAGATTTTTAGCAGAAATTGTGACCGCGCGGCTTAGGGATTTTTTCAAAAAAAGGTGTTCAGACGTCGAGGGCTAATTCTATTTCCGATGATAAAAACCCATCTTTTTCCACTGAAAAACATTTCAGGGGATCACTTGAAACAGTTTGGCACCATTTTTGAGTGAATTGCAGAACGTCAGATTTTTAGCAGAAATTGTGACCGCGCGGCTTAGGGATTTTTTCAAAAAAAGTTGTTCAGATGTCGAGGGCTAATTCTGTTTCCGATGATAAAAACCCATCTGTTTCCACCGAAAAACATTTCAGGGGATCACTTGCAACAGTTTGCCAACTTTTTTGAGTGAATTGCAGAACGTCAGATTTTTAGCAGAAATTGTGACCGCGCGGCTTAGGGATTTTTTCAAAAAAAGTTGTTCAGACGTCGAGGGCTAATTCTGTTTCCGATGATAAAAACACATCTGTTTCCACCGAAAAACCTTTCAAGGGATCGTTTGCAACAGTTTGGCACCATTTTTGAGTGAATTGCAGAACGTCAGATTTTTAACAGAAATTGTGACCGCGCGGCTTAGGGATTTTTTCAAAAAAAGTTGTTCAGACCTCGAGGGCTAATTCTGTTTCCGATGATAAAAACACATCTGTTTCCACCGAAAAACCTTTCAAGGGATCGTTTGCAACAGTTTGGCACCATTTTTGAGTGAATTGCAGAACGTCAGATTTTTAGCAGAAATTGTGACCGCGCGGCTTAGGGATTTTTTCAAAAAAAGTTGTTCAGACGTCGAGGGCTAATTCTGTTTCCGATGATAAAAACACATCTTTTTCCACCGAAAAACCTTTCAGGGGATCGTTTTCAACAGCTTGCCAACATTTTTGAGTGAATTGCAGAACGTCAGATTTTTAGCAGAAATTGTGACCGCGCGGCTTAGGGATTTTTTCAAAAAAAGTTGTTCAGATGTCGAGGGCTAATTCTGTTTCCGATGATAAAAACCCATCTGTTTCCACCGAAAAACATTTCAGGGGATCACTTGCAACAGTTTGCCAACTTTTTTGAGTGAATTGCAGAACGTCAGATTTTTAGCAGAAATTGTGACCGCGCGGCTTAGGGATTTTTTCAAAAAAAGTTGTTCAGACGTCGAGGGCTAATTCTGTTTCCGATGATAAAAACACATCTGTTTCCACCGAAAAACCTTTCAAGGGATCGTTTGCAACAGTTTGGCACCATTTTTGAGTGAATTGCAGAACGTCAGATTTTTAACAGAAATTGTGACCGCGCGGCTTAGGGATTTTTTCAAAAAAAGTTGTTCAGACCTCGAGGGCTAATTCTGTTTCCGATGATAAAAACACATCTGTTTCCTCCGAAAAACCTTTCAAGGGATCGTTTGCAACAGTTTGGCACCATTTTTGAGTGAATTGCAGAACGTCAGATTTTTAGCAGAAATTGTGACCGCGCGGGTTAGGGATTTTTTCAAAAAAAGTTGTTCAGACATCGAGGGCTAATTCTGTTTCCGATAATAAAAACACATCTTTTTCCACCGAACAACATTTCAGGGGATCGTTTTCAACAGCTTGCCAACATTTTTGAGTGAATTGCAGAACGTCAGATTTTTAGCAGAAATTGTGACCGCGCAGCTTAGGGATTTTTTCCAAAAACAGTTGTTCAGACGTCGAGGGCTAATTCTGTTTCCGATGATAAAAACCCATCTGTTTCCACCGAAAAACATTTCAGGGGATCACTTGCAACAGTTTGCCAACATTTTTGAGTGAATTGCAGAACGTCAGATTTTTAGCAGAAATTGTGACCGCGCGGCTTAGGGATTTTTTCAAAAAAAGTTGTTCAGATGTCGAGGGCTAATTCTGTTTCCGATGATAAAAACACATCTGTTTCCACCGAAAAACCTTTCAAGGGATCGTTTGCAACAGTTTGGCACCATTTTTGAGTGAATTGCAGAACGTCAGATTTTTAACAGAAATTGTGACCGCGCGGGTTAGGGATTTTTTCAAAAAAAGTTGTTCAGACCTCGAGGGCTAATTCTGTTTCCGATGATAAAAACACATCTGTTTCCACCGAAAAACCTTTCAAGGGATCGTTTGCAACAGTTTGCCAACATTTTTGAGTGAATTGCAGAACGTCAGATTTTTAGCAGAAATTGTGACCGCGCGGCTTAGGGATTTTTTCAAAAAAAGTTGTTCAGACGTCGAGGGCTAATTCTGCTTCCGATGATAAAAACACATCTGTTTCCACCGAAAAACCTTTCAAGGGATCTTTTGCAACAGTTTGGCACCATTTTTGAGTGAATTGCAGAACGTCAGATTTTTAACAGAAATTGTGACCGCGCGGCTTAGGGATTTTTTCAAAAAAAGTTGTTCAGACGTCGAGGGCTAATTCTGTTTCCGATGATAAAAACCCATCTGTTTCCACCGAAAAACATTTCAGGGGATCACTTGCAACAGTTTGCCAACTTTTTTGAGTGAATTGCAGAACGTCAGATTTTTAGCAGAAATTGTGACCGCGCGGCTTAGGGATTTTTTCAAAAAAAGTTGTTCAGACGTCGAGGGCTAATTCTGTTTCCGATGATAAAAACACATCTGTTTCCACTGAAAAACCTTTCAGGGGATCGTTTGCAACAGTTTGGCACCATTTTTGAGTGAATTGCAGAAAGTCAGATTTTTAGCAGAAATTGTGACCGCGCGGCTTAGGGATTTTTTCAAAAAAAGGTGTTCAGACGTCGAGGGCTAATTCTATTTCCGATGATAAAAACCCATCTTTTTCCACTGAAAAACATTTCAGGGGATCACTTGAAACAGTTTGGCACCATTTTTGAGTGAATTGCAGAACGTCAGATTTTTAGCAGAAATTGTGACCGCGCGGCTTAGGGATTTTTTCAAAAAAAGTTGTTCAGATGTCGAGGGCTAATTCTGTTTCCGATGATAAAAACCCATCTGTTTCCACCGAAAAACATTTCAGGGGATCACTTGCAACAGTTTGCCAACTTTTTTGAGTGAATTGCAGAACGTCAGATTTTTAGCAGAAATTGTGACCGCGCGGCTTAGGGATTTTTTCAAAAAAAGTTGTTCAGACGTCGAGGGCTAATTCTGTTTCCGATGATAAAAACACATCTGTTTCCACCGAAAAACCTTTCAAGGGATCGTTTGCAACAGTTTGGCACCATTTTTGAGTGAATTGCAGAACGTCAGATTTTTAACAGAAATTGTGACCGCGCGGCTTAGGGATTTTTTCAAAAAAAGTTGTTCAGACCTCGAGGGCTAATTCTGTTTCCGATGATAAAAACACATCTGTTTCCACCGAAAAACCTTTCAAGGGATCGTTTGCAACAGTTTGGCACCATTTTTGAGTGAATTGCAGAACGTCAGATTTTTAGCAGAAATTGTGACCGCGCGGCTTAGGGATTTTTTCAAAAAAAGTTGTTCAGACGTCGAGGGCTAATTCTGTTTCCGATGATAAAAACACATCTTTTTCCACCGAAAAACCTTTCAGGGGATCGTTTTCAACAGCTTGCCAACATTTTTGAGTGAATTGGAGAACGTCAGATTTTTAGCAGAAATTGTGACCGCGCGGCTTAGGGATTTTTTCAAAAAAAGTTGTTCAGATGTCGAGGGCTAATTCTGTTTCCGATGATAAAAACCCATCTGTTTCCACCGAAAAACATTTCAGGGGATCACTTGCAACAGTTTGCCAACTTTTTTGAGTGAATTGCAGAACGTCAGATTTTTAGCAGAAATTGTGACCGCGCGGCTTAGGGATTTTTTCAAAAAAGTTGTTCAGACGTCGAGGGCTAATTCTGTTTCCGATGATAAAAACACATCTGTTTCCACCGAAAAACCTTTCAAGGGATCGTTTGCAACAGTTTGGCACCATTTTTGAGTGAATTGCAGAACGTCAGATTTTTAACAGAAATTGTGACCGCGCGGCTTAGGGATTTTTTCAAAAAAAGTTGTTCAGACCTCGAGGGCTAATTCTGTTTCCGATGATAAAAACACATCTGTTTCCACCGAAAAACCTTTCAAGGGATCGTTTGCAACAGTTTGGCACCATTTTTGAGTGAATTGCAGAACGTCAGATTTTTAGCAGAAATTGTGACCGCGCGGCTTAGGGATTTTTTCAAAAAAAGTTGTTCAGACGTCGAGGGCTAATTCTGTTTCCGATGATAAAAACACATCTTTTTCCACCGAAAAAACCTTTCAGGGGATCGTTTTCAACAGCTTGCCAACATTTTTGAGTGAATTGCAGAACGTCAGATTTTTAGCAGAAATTGTGACCGCGCAGCTTAGGGATTTTTTCCAAAAACAGTTGTTCAGACGTCGAGGGCTAATTCTGTTTCCGATGATAAAAACCCATCTGTTTCCACCGAAAAACATTTCAGGGGATCACTTGCAACAGTTTGCCAACATTTTTGAGTGAATTGCAGAACGTCAGATTTTTAGCAGAAATTGTGACCGCGCGGCTTAGGGAATTTTTCAAAAAAAGTTGTTCAGACGTCGAGGGCTAATTCTGTTTCCGATGATAAAAACACATCTGTTTCCACAGAAAAACCTTTCAAGGGATCTTTTGCAACAGTTTGACACCATTTTTGAGTGAATTGCAGAACGTCAGATTTTTAGCAGAAATTGTGACCGCGCGGCTTAGGGATTATTTCAAAAAAAGTTTTTCAGATGTGAAGGGCTAATTCTGTTTCCGATGATAAAAACACATCTGTTTCCACCGAAAAAGATTTCAGGGGATCACTTGCAACAGTTTGCCAACATTTTTGAGTGAATCGCAGAACGTCAGATTTTTAGCAGAAATTGTGACCGCGCGGCTTAGGGATTATTTCAAAAAAAGTTTTTCAGATGTGAAGGGCTAATTCTGTTTCCGATGATAAAAACACATCTGTTTCCACCGAAAAAGATTTCAGGGGATCACTTGCAACAGTTTGCCAACATTTTTGAGTGAATCGCAGAACGTCAGATTTTTAGCAGAAATTGTGACCGCGCGGCTTAGGGATTTTTTCAAAAAAAGTTGTTGAGACGTCGAGGGCTAATTCGGTTTCCAATAATAAAATCCCACCTGTTTCCACCGAAAAACATTTCAGGGGATCACTTGCAACAGTTTGCCAACATTTTTGAGTGAATTGCAGAACGTCAGATTTTTAGCAGAAATTGTGACCGCGCGGCTTAGGGATTTTTTCAAAAAAAGTTGTTCAGACGTCGAGGGCTAATTCTGTTTCCGATGATAAAAACACATCTGTTTCCACCGAAAAACCTTTCAAGGGATCTTTTGCAACAGTTTGGCACCATTTTTGAGTGAATTGCAGAATGTCAGATTTTTAACAGAAATTGTGACCGCGCGGTTTAGGGATTTTTTCAAAAAAAGTTGTTCAGACGTCGAGGGCTAATTCTGTTTCCGATGATAAAAACCCATCTGTTTCCACCGAAAAACATTTCAGGGGATCACTTGCAACAGTTTGCCAACTTTTTTGAGTGAATTGCAGAACGTCAGATTTTTAGCAGAAATTGTGACCGCGCGGCTTAGGGATTTTTTCAAAAAAAGTTGTTCAGACGTCGAGGGCTAATTCTGTTTCCGATGATAAAAACACATCTGTTTCCACCGAAAAACCTTTCAGGGGATCGTTGGCAACAGTTTGGCACCATTTTTGAGTGAATTGCAGAAAGTCAGATTTTTAGCAGAAATTGTGACCGCGCGGCTTAGGGATTTTTTCAAAAAAAGGTGTTCAGACGTCGAGGGCTAATTCTATTTCCGATGATAAAAACCCATCTTTTTCCACTGAAAAACATTTCAGGGGATCACTTGAAACAGTTTGGCACCATTTTTGAGTGAATTGCAGAACGTCAGATTTTTAGCAGAAATTGTGACCGCGCGGCTTAGGGATTTTTTCAAAAAAAGTTGTTCAGATGTCGAGGGCTAATTCTGTTTCCGATGATAAAAACCCATCTGTTTCCACCGAAAAACATTTCAGGGGATCACTTGCAACAGTTTGCCAACTTTTTTTAGTGAATTGCAGAACGTCAGATTTTTAGCAGAAATTGTGACCGCGCGGCTTAGGGATTTTTTCAAAAAAAGTTGTTCAGACGTCGAGGGCTAATTCTGTTTCCGATGATAAAAACACATCTGTTTCCACCGAAAAACCTTTCAAGGGATCGTTTGCAACAGTTTGGCACCATTTTTGAGTGAATTGCAGAACGTCAGATTTTTAACAGAAATTGTGACCGCGCGGCTTAGGGATTTTTTCAATAAAAGTTGTTCAGACCTCGAGGGCTAATTCTGTTTCCGATGATAAAAACACATCTGTTTCCACCGAAAAACCTTTCAAGGGATCGTTTGCAACAGTTTGGCACCATTTTTGAGTGAATTGCAGAACGTCAGATTTTTAGCAGAAATTGTGACCGCGCGGCTTAGGGATTTTTTCAAAAAAAGTTGTTCAGACGTCGAGGGCTAATTCTGTTTCCGATGATAAAAACACATCTTTTTCCACCGAAAAACCTTTCAGGGGATCGTTTTTAACAGCTTGCCAACATTTTTGAGTGAATTGCAGAACGTCAGATTTTTAGCAGAAATTGTGACCGCGCGGCTTAGGGATTTTTTCAAAAAAAGTTGTTCAGATGTCGAGGGCTAATTCTGTTTCCGATGATAAAAACCCATCTGTTTCCACCGAAAAACATTTCAGGGGATCACTTGCAACAGTTTGCCAACTTTTTTGAGTGAATTGCAGAACGTCAGATTTTTAGCAGAAATTGTGACCGCGCGGCTTAGGGATTTTTTCAAAAAAAGTTGTTCAGACGTCGAGGGCTAATTCTGTTTCCGATGATAAAAACACATCTGTTTCCACCGAAAAACCTTTCAAGGGATCGTTTGCAACAGTTTGGCACCATTTTTGAGTGAATTGCAGAACGTCAGATTTTTAACAGAAATTGTGACCGCGCGGCTTAGGGATTTTTTCAAAAAAAGTTGTTCAGACCTCGAGGGCTAATTCTGTTTCCGATGATAAAAACACATCTGTTTCCACCGAAAAACCTTTCAAGGGATCGTTTGCAACAGTTTGGCACCATTTTTGAGTGAATTGCAGAACGTCAGATTTTTAGCAGAAATTGTGACCGCGCGGCTTAGGGATTTTTTCAAAAAAAGTTGTTCAGACGTCGAGGGCTAATTCTGTTTCCGATGATAAAAACACATCTTTTTCCACCGAAAAACCTTTCAGGGGATCGTTTTCAACAGCTTGCCAACATTTTTGAGTGAATTGCAGAACGTCAGATTTTTAGCAGAAATTGTGACCGCGCAGCTTAGGGATTTTTTCCAAAAACAGTTGTTCAGACGTCGAGGGCTAATTCTGTTTCCGATGATAAAAACCCATCTGTTTCCACCGAAAAACATTTCAGGGGATCACTTGCAACAGTTTGCCAACATTTTTGAGTGAATTGCAGAACGTCAGATTTTTAGCAGAAATTGTGACCGCGCGGCTTAGGGAATTTTTCAAAAAAAGTTGTTCAGACGTCGAGGGCTAATTCTGTTTCCGATGATAAAAACACATCTGTTTCCACAGAAAAACCTTTCAAGGGATCTTTTGCAACAGTTTGACACCATTTTTGAGTGAATTGCAGAACGTCAGATTTTTAGCAGAAATTGTGACCGCGCGGCTTAGGGATTTTTTCAAAAAAAGTTGTTCAGACGTAAAGGGCTAATTCGGTTTCCGATGATAAAAACACATCTGTTTCCACCGAAAAACATTTCAGGGGATCACTTGCAACAGTTTGCCAACATTTTTGAGTGAATTGCAGAACGTCAGATTTTTAGCAGAAATTGTGACCGCGCGGCTTAGGGATTTTTTCAAAAAAAGTTGTTCAGACGTCGAGGGCTAATTCTGTTTCCGATGATAAAAACACATCTGTTTCCACCGAAAAACCTTTCAAGGGATCGTTTGCAACAGTTTGGCACCATTTTTGAGTGAATTGCAGAACGTCAGATTTTTAACAGAAATTGTGACCGCGCGGGTTAGGGATTTTTTCAAAAAAAGTTGTTCAGACCTCGAGGGCTAATTCTGTTTCCGATGATAAAAACACATCTGTTTCCACCGAAAAACCTTTCAAGGGATCGTTTGCAACAATTTGCCAACATTTTTGAGTGAATTGCAGAACGTCAGATTTTTAGCAGAAATTGTGACCGCGCGGCTTAGGGATTTTTTCAAAAAAAGTTGTTCAGACGTCGAGGGCTAATTCTGTTTCCGATGATAAAAACACATCTGTTTCCACCGAAAAACCTTTCAAGGGATCTTTTGCAACAGTTTGGCACCATTTTTGAGTGAATTGCAGAACGTCAGATTTTTAGCAGAAATTGTGACCGCGCAGCTTAGGGATTTTTTCAAAAAAAGTTGTTCAGACGTCGAGGGCTAATTCTGTTTCCGATGATAAAAACCCATCTGTTTCCACCGAAAAACATTTCAGGGGATCACTTGCAACAGTTTGCCAACTTTTTTGAGTGAATTGCAGAACGTCAGATTTTTAGCAGAAATTGTGACCGCGCGGCTTAGGGATTTTTTCAAAAAAAGTTGTTCAGACGTCGAGGGCTAATTCTGTTTCCGATGATAAAAACACATCTGTTTCCACCGAAAAACCTTTCAAGGGATCGTTTGCAACAGTTTGGCACCATTTTTGAGTGAATTGCAGAACGTCAGATTTTTAGCAGAAATTGTGACCGCGCGGCTTAGGGATTTTTTCAAAAAAAGTTGTTCAGACGTCGAGGGCTAATTCTGTTTCCGATGATAAAAACCCATCTGTTTCCACCGAAAAACATTTCAGGGGATCACTTGCAACAGTTTGCCAACTCTTTTGAGTGAATTGCAGAACGTCAGATTTTTAGCAGAAATTGTGACCGCGCGGCTTAGGGATTTTTTCAAAAAAAGTTGTTCAGACCTCGAGGGCTAATTCTGTTTCCGATGATAAAAACACATCTGTTTCCACCGAAAAACCTTTCAAGGGATCGTTTGCAACAGTTTGGCACCATTTTTGAGTGAATTGCAGAACGTCAGATTTTTAGCAGAAATTGTGACCGCGCGGCTTAGGGATTTTTTCAAAAAAAGTTGTTCAGACGTCGAGGGCTAATTCTGTTTCCGATGATAAAAACACATCTTTTTCCACCGAAAAACCTTTCAGGGGATCGTTTTCAACAGCTTGCCAACATTTTTGAGTGAATTGCAGAACGTCAGATTTTTAGCAGAAATTGTGACCGCGCAGCTTAGGGATTTTTTCCAAAAACAGTTGTTCAGACGTCGAGGGCTAATTCTGTTTCCGATGATAAAAACCCATCTGTTTCCACCGAAAAACATTTCAGGGGATCACTTGCAACAGTTTGCCAACATTTTTGAGTGAATTGCAGAACGTCAGATTTTTAGCAGAAATTGTGACCGCGCGGCTTAGGGAATTTTTCAAAAAAAGTTGTTCAGACGTCGAGGGCTAATTCTGTTTCCGATGATAAAAACACATCTGTTTCCACAGAAAAACCTTTCAAGGGATCTTTTGCAACAGTTTGACACCATTTTTGAGTGAATTGCAGAACGTCAGATTTTTAGCAGAAATTGTGACCGCGCGGCTTAGGGATTATTTCAAAAAAAGTTTTTCAGATGTGAAGGGCTAATTCTGTTTCCGATGATAAAAACACATCTGTTTCCACCGAAAAAGATTTCAGGGGATCACTTTCAACAGTTTGCCAACATTTTTGAGTGAATCGCAGAACGTCAGATTTTTAGCAGAAATTGTGACCGCGCGGCTTAGGGATTTTTTCAAAAAAAGTTGTTCAGACGTCGAGGGATAATTCGGTTTCCAATAATAAAATCCCACCTGTTTCCACCGAAAAACATTTCAGGGGATCACTTGCAACAGTTTGCCAACATTTTTGAGTGAATTGCAGAACGTCAGATTTTTAGCAGAAATTGTGACCGCGCGGCTTAGGGATTTTTTCAAAAAAAGTTGTTCAGATGTCGAGGGCTAATTCTGTTTCCGATGATAAAAACACATCTTTTTCCACCGAAAAACCTTTCAGGGGATCGTTTTTAACAGCTTGCCAACATTTTTGAGTGAATTGCAGAACGTCAGATTTTTAGCAGAAATTGTGACCGCGCGGCTTAGGGATTTTTTCAAAAAAAGTTGTTCAGATGTCGAGGGCTAATTCTGTTTCCGATGATAAAAACCCATCTGTTTCCACCGAAAAACATTTCAGGGGATCACTTGCAACAGTTTGCCAACTTTTTTGAGTGAATTGCAGAACGTCAGATTTTTAGCAGAAATTGTGACCGCGCGGCTTAGGGATTTTTTCAAAAAAAGTTGTTCAGACGTCGAGGGCTAATTCTGTTTCCGATGATAAAAACACATCTGTTTCCACCGAAAAACCTTTCAAGGGATCGTTTGCAACAGTTTGGCACCATTTTTGAGTGAATTGCAGAACGTCAGATTTTTAACAGAAATTGTGACCGCGCGGCTTAGGGATTTTTTCAAAAAAAGTTGTTCAGACCTCGAGGGCTAATTCTGTTTCCGATGATAAAAACACATCTGTTTCCACCGAAAAACCTTTCAAGGGATCGTTTGCAACAGTTTGGCACCATTTTTGAGTGAATTGCAGAACGTCAGATTTTTAGCAGAAATTGTGGCGCGGCTTAGGGATTTTTTCAAAAAAAGTTGTTCAGACGTCGAGGGCTAATTCTGTTTCCGATGATAAAAACACATCTTTTTCCACCGAAAAACCTTTCAGGGGATCGTTTTCAACAGCTTGCCAACATTTTTGAGTTTATTGCAGAACGTCAGATTTTTAGCAGAAATTGTGACCGCGCAGCTTAGGGATTTTTTCCAAAAACAGTTGTTCAGACGTCGAGGGCTAATTCTGTTTCCGATGATAAAAACCCATCTGTTTCCACCGAAAAACATTTCAGGGGATCACTTGCAACAGTTTGCCAACATTTTTGAGTGAATTGCAGAACGTCAGATTTTTAGCAGAAATTGTGTCCGCGCGGCTTAGGGAATTTTTCAAAAAAAGTTGTTCAGACGTCGAGGGCTAATTCTGTTTCCGATGATAAAAACACATCTGTTTCCACAGAAAAACCTTTCAAGGGATCTTTTGCAACAGTTTGACACCATTTTTGAGTGAATTGCAGAACGTCAGATTTTTAGCAGAAATTGTGACCGCGCGGCTTAGGTATTTTTTCAAAAAAAGTTGTTCAGACGTCGAGGGCTAATTCGGTTTCCGATGATAAAAACACATCTGTTTCCACCGAAAAACATTTCAGGGGATCACTTGCAACAGTTTGCCAACATTTTTGAGTGAATTGCAGAACGTCAGATTTTTAGCAGAAATTGTGACCGCGCAGCTTAGGGATTTTTTCAAAAAAAGTTGTTGAGACGTCGAGGGCTAATTCGGTTTCCAATAATAAAAACCCACCTGTTTCCACCGAAAAACATTTCAGGGGATCGTTTGCAACAGTTTGGCACCATTTTTGAGTGAATTGCAGAACGTCAGATTTTTAGCAGAAATTGTGGCGCGGCTTAGGGATTTTTTCAAAAAAAGTTGTTCAGACGTCGAGGGCTAATTCTGTTTCCGATGATAAAAACACATCTTTTTCCACCGAAAAACCTTTCAGGGGATCGTTTTCAACAGCTTGCCAACATTTTTGAGTGAATTGCAGAACGTCAGATTTTTAGCAGAAATTGTGACCGCGCAGCTTAGGGATTTTTTCCAAATACAGTTGTTCAGACGTCGAGGGCTAATTCTGTTTCCGATGATAAAAACCCATCTGTTTCCACCGAAAAACATTTCAGGGGATCACTTGCAACAGTTTGCCAACATTTTTGAGTGAATCGCAGAACGTCAGATTTTTAGCAGAAATTGTGACCGCGCGGCTTAGGGATTTTTTCAAAAAAAGTTGTTCAGACGTCGAGGGATAATTCGGTTTCCAATAATAAAATCCCACCTGTTTCCACCGAAAAACATTTCAGGGGATCACTTGCAACAGTTTGCCAACATTTTTGAGTGAATTGCAGAACGTCAGATTTTTAGCAGAAATTGTGACCGCGCGGCTTAGGGATTTTTTCAAAAAAAGTTGTTCAGATGTCGAGGGCTAATTCTGTTTCCGATGATAAAAACACATCTTTTTCCACCGAAAAACCTTTCAGGGGATCGTTTTTAACAGCTTGCCAACATTTTTGAGTGAATTGCAGAACGTCAGATTTTTAGCAGAAATTGTGACCGCGCGGCTTAGGGATTTTTTCAAAAAAAGTTGTTCAGATGTCGAGGGCTAATTCTGTTTCCGATGATAAAAACCCATCTGTTTCCACCGAAAAACATTTCAGGGGATCACTTGCAACAGTTTGCCAACTTTTTTGAGTGAATTGCAGAACGTCAGATTTTTAGCAGAAATTGTGACCGCGCGGCTTAGGGATTTTTTCAAAAAAAGTTGTTCAGACGTCGAGGGCTAATTCTGTTTCCGATGATAAAAACACATCTGTTTCCACCGAAAAACCTTTCAAGGGATCGTTTGCAACAGTTTGGCACCATTTTTGAGTGAATTGCAGAACGTCAGATTTTTAACAGAAATTGTGACCGCGCGGCTTAGGGATTTTTTCAAAAAAAGTTGTTCAGACCTCGAGGGCTAATTCTGTTTCCGATGATAAAAACACATCTGTTTCCACCGAAAAACCTTTCAAGGGATCGTTTGCAACAGTTTGGCACCATTTTTGAGTGAATTGCAGAACGTCAGATTTTTAGCAGAAATTGTGACCGCGCGGCTTAGGGATTTTTTCAAAAAAAGTTGTTCAGACGTCGAGGGCTAATTCTGTTTCCGATGATAAAAACACATCTTTTTCCACCGAAAAACCTTTCAGGGGATCGTTTTCAACAGCTTGCCAACATTTTTGAGTGAATTGCAGAACGTCAGATTTTTAGCAGAAATTGTGACCGCGCAGCTTAGGGATTTTTTCCAAAAACAGTTGTTCAGACGTCGAGGGCTAATTCTGTTTCCGATGATAAAAACCCATCTGTTTCCACCGAAAAACATTTCAGGGGATCACTTGCAACAGTTTGCCAACATTTTTGAGTGAATTGCAGAACGTCAGATTTTTAGCAGAAATTGTGACCGCGCGGCTTAGGGAATTTTTCAAAAAAAGTTGTTCAGACGTCGAGGGCTAATTCTGTTTCCGATGATAAAAACACATCTGTTTCCACAGAAAAACCTTTCAAGGGATCTTTTGCAACAGTTTGACACCATTTTTGAGTGAATTGCAGAACGTCAGATTTTTAGCAGAAATTGTGACCGCGCGGCTTAGGGATTATTTCAAAAAAAGTTTTTCAGATGTGAAGGGCTAATTCTGTTTCCGATGATAAAAACACATCTGTTTCCACCGAAAAAGATTTCAGGGGATCACTTGCAACAGTTTGCCAACATTTTTGAGTGAATCGCAGAACGTCAGATTTTTAGCAGAAATTGTGACCGCGCGACTTAGGGATTTTTTCAAAAAAAGTTGTTGAGACGTCGAGGGCTAATTCGGTTTCCAATAATAAAATCCCACCTGTTTCCACCGAAAAACATTTCAGGGGATCACTTGCAACAGTTTGCCAACATTTTTGAGTGAATTGCAGAACGTCAGATTTTTAGCAGAAATTGTGACCGCGCGGCTTAGGGATTTTTTCAAAAAAAGTTGTTCAGACGTCGAGGGCTAATTCTGTTTCCGATGATAAAAACACATCTGTTTCCACCGAAAAACCTTTCAAGGGATCTTTTGCAACAGTTTGGCACCATTTTTGAGTGAATTGCAGAATGTCAGATTTTTAACAGAAATTGTGACCGCGCGGTTTAGGGATTTTTTCAAAAAAAGTTGTTCAGACGTCGAGGGCTAATTCTGTTTCCGATGATAAAAACCCATCTGTTTCCACCGAAAAACATTTCAGGGGATCACTTGCAACAGTTTGCCAACTTTTTTGAGTGAATTGCAGAACGTCAGATTTTTAGCAGAAATTGTGACCGCGCGGCTTAGGGATTTTTTCAAAAAAAGTTGTTCAGACGTCGAGGGCTAATTCTGTTTCCGATGATAAAAACACATCTGTTTCCACCGAAAAACCTTTCAGGGGATCGTTGGCAACAGTTTGGCACCATTTTTGAGTGAATTGCAGAAAGTCAGATTTTTAGCAGAAATTGTGACCGCGCGGCTTAGGGATTTTTTCAAAAAAAGGTGTTCAGACGTCGAGGGCTAATTCTATTTCCGATGATAAAAACCCATCTTTTTCCACTGAAAAACATTTCAGGGGATCACTTGAAACAGTTTGGCACCATTTTTGAGTGAATTGCAGAACGTCAGATTTTTAGCAGAAATTGTGACCGCGCGGCTTAGGGATTTTTTCAAAAAAAGTTGTTCAGATGTCGAGGGCTAATTCTGTTTCCGATGATAAAAACCCATCTGTTTCCACCGAAAAACATTTCAGGGGATCACTTGCAACAGTTTGCCAACTTTTTTTAGTGAATTGCAGAACGTCAGATTTTTAGCAGAAATTGTGACCGCGCGGCTTAGGGATTTTTTCAAAAAAAGTTGTTCAGACGTCGAGGGCTAATTCTGTTTCCGATGATAAAAACACATCTGTTTCCACCGAAAAACCTTTCAAGGGATCGTTTGCAACAGTTTGGCACCATTTTTGAGTGAATTGCAGAACGTCAGATTTTTAACAGAAATTGTGACCGCGCGGCTTAGGGATTTTTTCAATAAAAGTTGTTCAGACCTCGAGGGCTAATTCTGTTTCCGATGATAAAAACACATCTGTTTCCACCGAAAAACCTTTCAAGGGATCGTTTGCAACAGTTTGGCACCATTTTTGAGTGAATTGCAGAACGTCAGATTTTTAGCAGAAATTGTGACCGCGCGGCTTAGGGATTTTTTCAAAAAAAGTTGTTCAGACGTCGAGGGCTAATTCTGTTTCCGATGATAAAAACACATCTTTTTCCACCGAAAAACCTTTCAGGGGATCGTTTTTAACAGCTTGCCAACATTTTTGAGTGAATTGCAGAACGTCAGATTTTTAGCAGAAATTGTGACCGCGCGGCTTAGGGATTTTTTCAAAAAAAGTTGTTCAGATGTCGAGGGCTAATTCTGTTTCCGATGATAAAAACCCATCTGTTTCCACCGAAAAACATTTCAGGGGATCACTTGCAACAGTTTGCCAACTTTTTTGAGTGAATTGCAGAACGTCAGATTTTTAGCAGAAATTGTGACCGCGCGGCTTAGGGATTTTTTCAAAAAAAGTTGTTCAGACGTCGAGGGCTAATTCTGTTTCCGATGATAAAAACACATCTGTTTCCACCGAAAAACCTTTCAAGGGATCGTTTGCAACAGTTTGGCACCATTTTTGAGTGAATTGCAGAACGTCAGATTTTTAACAGAAATTGTGACCGCGCGGCTTAGGGATTTTTTCAAAAAAAGTTGTTCAGACCTCGAGGGCTAATTCTGTTTCCGATGATAAAAACACATCTGTTTCCACCGAAAAACCTTTCAGGGGATCGTTTTCAACAGCTTGCCAACATTTTTGAGTGAATTGCAGAACGTCAGATTTTTAGCAGAAATTGTGACCGTGCAGCTTAGGGATTTTTTCCAAAAACAGTTGTTCAGACGTCGAGGGCTAATTCTGTTTCCGATGATAAAAACCCATCTGTTTCCACCGAAAAACATTTCAGGGGATCACTTGCAACAGTTTGCCAACATTTTTGAGTGAATTGCAGAACGTCAGATTTTTAGCAGAAATTGTGACCGCGCGGCTTAGGGAATTTTTCAAAAAAAGTTGTTCAGACGTCGAGGGCTAATTCTGTTTCCGATGATAAAAACACATCTGTTTCCACAGAAAAACCTTTCAAGGGATCTTTTGCAACAGTTTGACACCATTTTTGAGTGAATTGCAGAACGTCAGATTTTTAGCAGAAATTGTGACCGCGCGGCTTAGGTATTTTTTCAAAAAAAGTTGTTCAGACGTCGAGGGCTAATTCGGTTTCCGATGATAAAAACACATCTGTTTCCACCGAAAAACATTTCAGGGGATCACTTGCAACAGTTTGCCAACATTTTTGAGTGAATTGCAGAACGTCAGATTTTTAGCAGAAATTGTGACCGCGCAGCTTAGGGATTTTTTCCAAAAACAGTTGTTCAGACGTCGAGGGCTAATTCTGTTTCCGATGATAAAAACCCATCTGTTTCCACCGAAAAACATTTCAGGGGATCACTTGCAACAGTTTGCCAACATTTTTGAGTGAATTGCAGAACGTCAGATTTTTAGCAGAAATTGTGACCGCGCGGCTTAGGGAATTTTTCAAAAAAAGTTGTTCAGACGTCGAGGGCTAATTCTGTTTCCGATGATAAAAACACATCTGTTTCCACAGAAAAACCTTTCAAGGGATCTTTTGCAACAGTTTGACACCATTTTTGAGTGAATTGCAGAACGTCAGATTTTTAGCAGAAATTGTGACCGCGCGGCTTAGGGATTTTTTCAAAAAAAGTTGTTCAGATGTCGAGGGCTAATTCTGTTTCCGATGATAAAAACCCATCTGTTTCCACCGAAAAACATTTCAGGGGATCACTTGCAACAGTTTGCCAACTTTTTTGAGTGAATTGCAGAACGTCAGATTTTTAGCAGAAATTGTGACCGCGCGGCTTAGGGATTTTTTCAAAAAAAGTTGTTCAGACGTCGAGGGCTAATTCTGTTTCCGATGATAAAAACACATCTGTTTCCACCGAAAAACCTTTCAAGGGATCGTTTGCAACAGTTTGGCACCATTTTTGAGTGAATTGCAGAACGTCAGATTTTTAACAGAAATTGTGACCGCGCGGCTTAGGGATTTTTTCAAAAAAAGTTGTTCAGACCTCGAGGGCTAATTCTGTTTCCGATGATAAAAACACATCTGTTTCCACCGAAAAACCTTTCAAGGGATCGTTTGCAACAGTTTGGCACCATTTTTGAGTGAATTGCAGAACGTCAGATTTTTAGCAGAAATTGTGACCGCGCGGCTTAGGGATTTTTTCAAAAAAAGTTGTTCAGACGTCGAGGGCTAATTCTGTTTCCGATGATAAAAACACATCTTTTTCCACCGAAAAACCTTTCAGGGGATCGTTTTCAACAGCTTGCCAACATTTTTGAGTGAATTGCAGAACGTCAGATTTTTAGCAGAAATTGTGACCGCGCAGCTTAGGGATTTTTTCCAAAAACAGTTGTTCAGACGTCGAGGGCTAATTCTGTTTCCGATGATAAAAACCCATCTGTTTCCACCGAAAAACATTTCAGGGGATCACTTGCAACAGTTTGCCAACATTTTTGAGTGAATTGCAGAACGTCAGATTTTTAGCAGAAATTGTGACCGCGCGGCTTAGGGAATTTTTCAAAAAAAGTTGTTCAGACGTCGAGGGCTAATTCTGTTTCCGATGATAAAAACACATCTGTTTCCACAGAAAAACCTTTCAAGGGATCTTTTGCAACAGTTTGACACCATTTTTGAGTGAATTGCAGAACGTCAGATTTTTAGCAGAAATTGTGACCGCGCGGCTTAGGGATTATTTCAAAAAAAGTTTTTCAGATGTGAAGGGCTAATTCTGTTTCCGATGATAAAAACACATCTGTTTCCACCGAAAAAGATTTCAGGGGATCACTTGCAACAGTTTGCCAACATTTTTGAGTGAATCGCAGAACGTCAGATTTTTAGCAGAAATTGTGACCGCGCGACTTAGGGATTTTTTCAAAAAAAGTTGTTGAGACGTCGAGGGCTAATTCGGTTTCCAATAATAAAATCCCACCTGTTTCCACCGAAAAACATTTCAGGGGATCACTTGCAACAGTTTGCCAACATTTTTGAGTGAATTGCAGAACGTCAGATTTTTAGCAGAAATTGTGACCGCGCGGCTTAGGGATTTTTTCAAAAAAAGTTGTTCAGACGTCGAGGGCTAATTCTGTTTCCGATGATAAAAACACATCTGTTTCCACCGAAAAACCTTTCAAGGGATCTTTTGCAACAGTTTGGCACCATTTTTGAGTGAATTGCAGAATGTCAGATTTTTAACAGAAATTGTGACCGCGCGGTTTAGGGATTTTTTCAAAAAAAGTTGTTCAGACGTCGAGGGCTAATTCTGTTTCCGATGATAAAAACCCATCTGTTTCCACCGAAAAACATTTCAGGGGATCACTTGCAACAGTTTGCCAACTTTTTTGAGTGAATTGCAGAACGTCAGATTTTTAGCAGAAATTGTGACCGCGCGGCTTAGGGATTTTTTCAAAAAAAGTTGTTCAGACGTCGAGGGCTAATTCTGTTTCCGATGATAAAAACACATCTGTTTCCACCGAAAAACCTTTCAGGGGATCGTTGGCAACAGTTTGGCACCATTTTTGAGTGAATTGCAGAAAGTCAGATTTTTAGCAGAAATTGTGACCGCGCGGCTTAGGGATTTTTTCAAAAAAAGGTGTTCAGACGTCGAGGGCTAATTCTATTTCCGATGATAAAAACCCATCTTTTTCCACTGAAAAACATTTCAGGGGATCACTTGAAACAGTTTGGCACCATTTTTGAGTGAATTGCAGAACGTCAGATTTTTAGCAGAAATTGTGACCGCGCGGCTTAGGGATTTTTTCAAAAAAAGTTGTTCAGATGTCGAGGGCTAATTCTGTTTCCGATGATAAAAACCCATCTGTTTCCACCGAAAAACATTTCAGGGGATCACTTGCAACAGTTTGCCAACTTTTTTTAGTGAATTGCAGAACGTCAGATTTTTAGCAGAAATTGTGACCGCGCGGCTTAGGGATTTTTTCAAAAAAAGTTGTTCAGACGTCGAGGGCTAATTCTGTTTCCGATGATAAAAACACATCTGTTTCCACCGAAAAACCTTTCAAGGGATCGTTTGCAACAGTTTGGCACCATTTTTGAGTGAATTGCAGAACGTCAGATTTTTAACAGAAATTGTGACCGCGCGGCTTAGGGATTTTTTCAATAAAAGTTGTTCAGACCTCGAGGGCTAATTCTGTTTCCGATGATAAAAACACATCTGTTTCCACCGAAAAACCTTTCAAGGGATCGTTTGCAACAGTTTGGCACCATTTTTGAGTGAATTGCAGAACGTCAGATTTTTAGCAGAAATTGTGACCGCGCGGCTTAGGGATTTTTTCAAAAAAAGTTGTTCAGACGTCGAGGGCTAATTCTGTTTCCGATGATAAAAACACATCTTTTTCCACCGAAAAACCTTTCAGGGGATCGTTTTTAACAGCTTGCCAACATTTTTGAGTGAATTGCAGAACGTCAGATTTTTAGCAGAAATTGTGACCGCGCGGCTTAGGGATTTTTTCAAAAAAAGTTGTTCAGATGTCGAGGGCTAATTCTGTTTCCGATGATAAAAACCCATCTGTTTCCACCGAAAAACATTTCAGGGGATCACTTGCAACAGTTTGCCAACTTTTTTGAGTGAATTGCAGAACGTCAGATTTTTAGCAGAAATTGTGACCGCGCGGCTTAGGGATTTTTTCAAAAAAAGTTGTTCAGACGTCGAGGGCTAATTCTGTTTCCGATGATAAAAACACATCTGTTTCCACCGAAAAACCTTTCAAGGGATCGTTTGCAACAGTTTGGCACCATTTTTGAGTGAATTGCAGAACGTCAGATTTTTAACAGAAATTGTGACCGCGCGGCTTAGGGATTTTTTCAAAAAAAGTTGTTCAGACCTCGAGGGCTAATTCTGTTTCCGATGATAAAAACACATCTGTTTCCACCGAAAAACCTTTCAGGGGATCGTTTTCAACAGCTTGCCAACATTTTTGAGTGAATTGCAGAACGTCAGATTTTTAGCAGAAATTGTGACCGTGCAGCTTAGGGATTTTTTCCAAAAACAGTTGTTCAGACGTCGAGGGCTAATTCTGTTTCCGATGATAAAAACCCATCTGTTTCCACCGAAAAACATTTCAGGGGATCACTTGCAACAGTTTGCCAACATTTTTGAGTGAATTGCAGAACGTCAGATTTTTAGCAGAAATTGTGACCGCGCGGCTTAGGGAATTTTTCAAAAAAAGTTGTTCAGACGTCGAGGGCTAATTCTGTTTCCGATGATAAAAACACATCTGTTTCCACAGAAAAACCTTTCAAGGGATCTTTTGCAACAGTTTGACACCATTTTTGAGTGAATTGCAGAACGTCAGATTTTTAGCAGAAATTGTGACCGCGCGGCTTAGGTATTTTTTCAAAAAAAGTTGTTCAGACGTCGAGGGCTAATTCGGTTTCCGATGATAAAAACACATCTGTTTCCACCGAAAAACATTTCAGGGGATCACTTGCAACAGTTTGCCAACATTTTTGAGTGAATTGCAGAACGTCAGATTTTTAGCAGAAATTGTGACCGCGCAGCTTAGGGATTTTTTCCAAAAACAGTTGTTCAGACGTCGAGGGCTAATTCTGTTTCCGATGATAAAAACCCATCTGTTTCCACCGAAAAACATTTCAGGGGATCACTTGCAACAGTTTGCCAACATTTTTGAGTGAATTGCAGAACGTCAGATTTTTAGCAGAAATTGTGACCGCGCGGCTTAGGGAATTTTTCAAAAAAAGTTGTTCAGACGTCGAGGGCTAATTCTGTTTCCGATGATAAAAACACATCTGTTTCCACAGAAAAACCTTTCAAGGGATCTTTTGCAACAGTTTGACACCATTTTTGAGTGAATTGCAGAACGTCAGATTTTTAGCAGAAATTGTGACCGCGCGGCTTAGGTATTTTTTCAAAAAAAGTTGTTCAGACGTCGAGGGCTAATTCGGTTTCCGATGATAAAAACACATCTGTTTCCACCGAAAAACATTTCAGGGGATCACTTGCAACAGTTTGCCAACATTTTTGAGTGAATTGCAGAACGTCAGATTTTTAGCAGAAATTGTGACCGCGCGGCTTAGGGATTTTTTCAAAAAAAGTTGTTCAGACGTCGAGGGCTAATTCTGTTTCCGATGATAAAAACACATCTGTTTCCACCGAAAAACCTTTCAAGGGATCGTTTGCAACAGTTTGGCACCATTTTTGAGTGAATTGCAGAACGTCAGATTTTTAACAGAAATTGTGACCGCGCGGGTTAGGGATTTTTTCAAAAAAAGTTGTTCAGACCTCGAGGGCTAATTCTGTTTCCGATGATAAAAACACATCTGTTTCCACCGAAAAACCTTTCAAGGGATCGTTTGCAACAATTTGCCAACATTTTTGAGTGAATTGCAGAACGTCAGATTTTTAGCAGAAATTGTGACCGCGCGGCTTAGGGATTTTTTCAAAAAAAGTTGTTCAGACGTCGAGGGCTAATTCTGTTTCCGATGATAAAAACACATCTGTTTCCACCGAAAAACCTTTCAAGGGATCTTTTGCAACAGTTTGGCACCATTTTTGAGTGAATTGCAGAACGTCAGATTTTTAGCAGAAATTGTGACCGCGCGGCTTAGGGATTTTTTCAAAAAAAGTTGTTCAGACCTCGAGGGCTAATTCTGTTTCCGATGATAAAAACACATCTGTTTCCACCGAAAAACCTTTCAAGGGATCGTTTGCAACAGTTTGGCACCATTTTTGAGTGAATTGCAGAACGTCAGATTTTTAACAGAAATTGTGACCGCGCGGGTTAGGGATTTTTTCAAAAAAAGTTGTTCAGACCTCGAGGGCTAATTCTGTTTCCGATGATAAAAACCCATCTGTTTCCACCGAAAAACATTTCAGGGGATCACTTGCAACAGTTTGCCAACTTTTTTGAGTGAATTGCAGAACGTCAGATTTTTAGCAGAAATTGTGACCGCGCGGCTTAGGGATTTTTTCAAAAAAAGTTGTTCAGACGTCGAGGGCTAATTCTGTTTCCGATGATAAAAACACATCTGTTTCCACCGAAAAACCTTTCAGGGGATCGTTGGCAACAGTTTGGCACCATTTTTGAGTGAATTGCAGAAAGTCAGATTTTTAGCAGAAATTGTGACCGCGCGGCTTAGGGATTTTTTCAAAAAAAGGTGTTCAGACGTCGAGGGCTAATTCTATTTCCGATGATAAAAACCCATCTTTTTCCACTGAAAAACATTTCAGGGGATCACTTGAAACAGTTTGGCACCATTTTTGAGTGAATTGCAGAACGTCAGATTTTTAGCAGAAATTGTGACCGCGCGGCTTAGGGATTTTTTCAAAAAAAGTTGTTCAGATGTCGAGGGCTAATTCTGTTTCCGATGATAAAAACCCATCTGTTTCCACCGAAAAACATTTCAGGGGATCACTTGCAACAGTTTGCCAACTTTTTTTAGTGAATTGCAGAACGTCAGATTTTTAGCAGAAATTGTGACCGCGCGGCTTAGGGATTTTTTCAAAAAAAGTTGTTCAGACGTCGAGGGCTAATTCTGTTTCCGATGATAAAAACACATCTGTTTCCACCGAAAAACCTTTCAAGGGATCGTTTGCAACAGTTTGGCACCATTTTTGAGTGAATTGCAGAACGTCAGATTTTTAACAGAAATTGTGACCGCGCGGCTTAGGGATTTTTTCAATAAAAGTTGTTCAGACCTCGAGGGCTAATTCTGTTTCCGATGATAAAAACACATCTGTTTCCACCGAAAAACCTTTCAAGGGATCGTTTGCAACAGTTTGGCACCATTTTTGAGTGAATTGCAGAACGTCAGATTTTTAGCAGAAATTGTGACCGCGCGGCTTAGGGATTTTTTCAAAAAAAGTTGTTCAGACGTCGAGGGCTAATTCTGTTTCCGATGATAAAAACACATCTTTTTCCACCGAAAAACCTTTCAGGGGATCGTTTTTAACAGCTTGCCAACATTTTTGAGTGAATTGCAGAACGTCAGATTTTTAGCAGAAATTGTGACCGCGCGGCTTAGGGATTTTTTCAAAAAAAGTTGTTCAGATGTCGAGGGCTAATTCTGTTTCCGATGATAAAAACCCATCTGTTTCCACCGAAAAACATTTCAGGGGATCACTTGCAACAGTTTGCCAACTTTTTTGAGTGAATTGCAGAACGTCAGATTTTTAGCAGAAATTGTGACCGCGCGGCTTAGGGATTTTTTCAAAAAAAGTTCTTCAGACGTCGAGGGCTAATTCTGTTTCCGATGATAAAAACACATCTGTTTCCACCGAAAAACCTTTCAAGGGATCGTTTGCAACAGTTTGGCACCATTTTTGAGTGAATTGCAGAACGTCAGATTTTTAACAGAAATTGTGACCGCGCGGCTTAGGGGTTTTTTCAAAAAAAGTTGTTCAGACCTCGAGGGCTAATTCTGTTTCCGATGATAAAAACACATCTGTTTCCACCGAAAAACCTTTCAAGGGATCGTTTGCAACAGTTTGGCACCATTTTTGAGTGAATTGCAGAACGTCAGATTTTTAGCAGAAATTGTGACCGCGCGGCTTAGGGATTTTTTCAAAAAAAGTTGTTCAGACGTCGAGGGCTAATTCTGTTTCCGATGATAAAAACACATCTTTTTCCACCGAAAAACCTTTCAGGGGATCGTTTTCAACAGCTTGCCAACATTTTTGAGTGAATTGCAGAACGTCAGATTTTTAGCAGAAATTGTGACCGCGCAGCTTAGGGATTTTTTCCAAAAACAGTTGTTCAGACGTCGAGGGCTAATTCTGTTTCCGATGATAAAAACCCATCTGTTTCCACCGAAAAACATTTCAGGGGATCACTTGCAACAGTTTGCCAACATTTTTGAGTGAATTGCAGAACGTCAGATTTTTAGCAGAAATTGTGACCGCGCGGCTTAGGGAATTTTTCAAAAAAAGTTGTTCAGACGTCGAGGGCTAATTCTGTTTCCGATGATAAAAACACATCTGTTTCCACAGAAAAACCTTTCAAGGGATCTTTTGCAACAGTTTGACACCATTTTTGAGTGAATTGCAGAACGTCAGATTTTTAGCAGAAATTGTGACCGCGCGGCTTAGGTATTCTTTCAAAAAAAGTTGTTCAGACGTCGAGGGCTAATTCGGTTTCCGATGATAAAAACACATCTGTTTCCACCGAAAAACATTTCAGGGGATCACTTGCAACAGTTTGCCAACATTTTTGAGTGAATTGCAGAACGTCAGATTTTTAGCAGAAATTGTGACCGCGCGGCTTAGGGATTTTTTCAAAAAAAGTTGTTCAGACGTCGAGGGCTAATTCTGTTTCCGATGATAAAAACACATCTGTTTCCACCGAAAAACCTTTCAAGGGATCGTTTGCAACAGTTTGGCACCATTTTTGAGTGAATTGCAGAACGTCAGATTTTTAACAGAAATTGTGACCGCGCGGGTTAGGGATTTTTTCAAAAAAAGTTGTTCAGACCTCGAGGGCTAATTCTGTTTCCGATGATAAAAACACATCTGTTTCCACCGAAAAACCTTTCAAGGGATCGTTTGCAACAATTTGCCAACATTT
This sequence comes from Podarcis bocagei, assembly GCF_964188305.1. Classification (NCBI taxonomy): domain Eukaryota; kingdom Metazoa; phylum Chordata; class Lepidosauria; order Squamata; family Lacertidae; genus Podarcis; species Podarcis bocagei. The sequence continues at coordinate 87,430 of NW_027670335.1, forward strand.
TTGAGTGAATTGCAGAACGTCAGATTTTTAGCAGAAATTGTGACCGCGCGGCTTAGGGATTTTTTCAAAAAAAGTTGTTCAGACGTCGAGGGCTAATTCTGTTTCCGATGATAAAAACACATCTGTTTCCACCGAAAAACCTTTCAAGGGATCTTTTGCAACAGTTTGGCACCATTTTTGAGTGAATTGCAGAACGTCAGATTTTTAGCAGAAATTGTGACCGCGCAGCTTAGGGATTTTTTCAAAAAAAGTTGTTCAGACGTCGAGGGCTAATTCTGTTTCCGATGATAAAAACCCATCTGTTTCCACCGAAAAACATTTCAGGGGATCACTTGCAACAGTTTGCCAACTTTTTTGAGTGAATTGCAGAACGTCAGATTTTTAGCAGAAATTGTGACCGCGCGGCTTAGGGATTTTTTCAAAAAAAGTTGTTCAGACGTCGAGGGCTAATTCTGTTTCCGATGATAAAAACACATCTGTTTCCACCGAAAAACCTTTCAAGGGATCGTTTGCAACAGTTTGGCACCATTTTTGAGTGAATTGCAGAACGTCAGATTTTTAGCAGAAATTGTGACCGCGCGGCTTAGGGATTTTTTCAAAAAAAGTTGTTCAGACGTCGAGGGCTAATTCTGTTTCCGATGATAAAAACCCATCTGTTTCCACCGAAAAACATTTCAGGGGATCACTTGCAACAGTTTGCCAACTCTTTTGAGTGAATTGCAGAACGTCAGATTTTTAGCAGAAATTGTGACCGCGCGGCTTAGGGATTTTTTCAAAAAAAGTTGTTCAGACCTCGAGGGCTAATTCTGTTTCCGATGATAAAAACACATCTGTTTCCACCGAAAAACCTTTCAAGGGATCGTTTGCAACAGTTTGGCACCATTTTTGAGTGAATTGCAGAACGTCAGATTTTTAGCAGAAATTGTGACCGCGCGGCTTAGGGATTTTTTCAAAAAAAGTTGTTCAGACGTCGAGGGCTAATTCTGTTTCCGATGATAAAAACACATCTTTTTCCACCGAAAAACCTTTCAGGGGATCGTTTTCAACAGCTTGCCAACATTTTTGAGTGAATTGCAGAACGTCAGATTTTTAGCAGAAATTGTGACCGCGCAGCTTAGGGATTTTTTCCAAAAACAGTTGTTCAGACGTCGAGGGCTAATTCTGTTTCCGATGATAAAAACCCATCTGTTTCCACCGAAAAACATTTCAGGGGATCACTTGCAACAGTTTGCCAACATTTTTGAGTGAATTGCAGAACGTCAGATTTTTAGCAGAAATTGTGACCGCGCGGCTTAGGGAATTTTTCAAAAAAAGTTGTTCAGACGTCGAGGGCTAATTCTGTTTCCGATGATAAAAACACATCTGTTTCCACAGAAAAACCTTTCAAGGGATCTTTTGCAACAGTTTGACACCATTTTTGAGTGAATTGCAGAACGTCAGATTTTTAGCAGAAATTGTGACCGCGCGGCTTAGGGATTATTTCAAAAAAAGTTTTTCAGATGTGAAGGGCTAATTCTGTTTCCGATGATAAAAACACATCTGTTTCCACCGAAAAAGATTTCAGGGGATCACTTTCAACAGTTTGCCAACATTTTTGAGTGAATCGCAGAACGTCAGATTTTTAGCAGAAATTGTGACCGCGCGGCTTAGGGATTTTTTCAAAAAAAGTTGTTCAGATGTCGAGGGCTAATTCTGTTTCCGATGATAAAAACACATCTTTTTCCACCGAAAAACCTTTCAGGGGATCGTTTTTAACAGCTTGCCAACATTTTTGAGTGAATTGCAGAACGTCAGATTTTTAGCAGAAATTGTGACCGCGCGGCTTAGGGATTTTTTCAAAAAAAGTTGTTCAGATGTCGAGGGCTAATTCTGTTTCCGATGATAAAAACCCATCTGTTTCCACCGAAAAACATTTCAGGGGATCACTTGCAACAGTTTGCCAACTTTTTTGAGTGAATTGCAGAACGTCAGATTTTTAGCAGAAATTGTGACCGCGCGGCTTAGGGATTTTTTCAAAAAAAGTTGTTCAGACGTCGAGGGCTAATTCTGTTTCCGATGATAAAAACACATCTGTTTCCACCGAAAAACCTTTCAAGGGATCGTTTGCAACAGTTTGGCACCATTTTTGAGTGAATTGCAGAACGTCAGATTTTTAACAGAAATTGTGACCGCGCGGCTTAGGGATTTTTTCAAAAAAAGTTGTTCAGACCTCGAGGGCTAATTCTGTTTCCGATGATAAAAACACATCTGTTTCCACCGAAAAACCTTTCAAGGGATCGTTTGCAACAGTTTGGCACCATTTTTGAGTGAATTGCAGAACGTCAGATTTTTAGCAGAAATTGTGGCGCGGCTTAGGGATTTTTTCAAAAAAAGTTGTTCAGACGTCGAGGGCTAATTCTGTTTCCGATGATAAAAACACATCTTTTTCCACCGAAAAACCTTTCAGGGGATCGTTTTCAACAGCTTGCCAACATTTTTGAGTTTATTGCAGAACGTCAGATTTTTAGCAGAAATTGTGACCGCGCAGCTTAGGGATTTTTTCCAAAAACAGTTGTTCAGACGTCGAGGGCTAATTCTGTTTCCGATGATAAAAACCCATCTGTTTCCACCGAAAAACATTTCAGGGGATCACTTGCAACAGTTTGCCAACATTTTTGAGTGAATTGCAGAACGTCAGATTTTTAGCAGAAATTGTGACCGCGCGGCTTAGGGAATTTTTCAAAAAAAGTTGTTCAGACGTCGAGGGCTAATTCTGTTTCCGATGATAAAAACACATCTGTTTCCACAGAAAAACCTTTCAAGGGATCTTTTGCAACAGTTTGACACCATTTTTGAGTGAATTGCAGAACGTCAGATTTTTAGCAGAAATTGTGACCGCGCGGCTTAGGTATTTTTTCAAAAAAAGTTGTTGAGACGTCGAGGGCTAATTCGGTTTCCGATGATAAAAACACATCTGTTTCCACCGAAAAACATTTCAGGGGATCACTTGCAACAGTTTGCCAACATTTTTGAGTGAATTGCAGAACGTCAGATTTTTAGCAGAAATTGTGACCGCGCAGCTTAGGGATTTTTTCAAAAAAAGTTGTTGAGACGTCGAGGGCTAATTCGGTTTCCAATAATAAAAACCCACCTGTTTCCACCGAAAAACATTTCAGGGGATCGTTTGCAACAGTTTGGCACCATTTTTGAGTGAATTGCAGAACGTCAGATTTTTAGCAGAAATTGTGGCGCGGCTTAGGGATTTTTTCAAAAAAAGTTGTTCAGACGTCGAGGGCTAATTCTGTTTCCGATGATAAAAACACATCTTTTTCCACCGAAAAACCTTTCAGGGGATCGTTTTCAACAGCTTGCCAACATTTTTGAGTGAATTGCAGAACGTCAGATTTTTAGCAGAAATTGTGACCGCGCAGCTTAGGGATTTTTTCCAAATACAGTTGTTCAGACGTCGAGGGCTAATTCTGTTTCCGATGATAAAAACCCATCTGTTTCCACCGAAAAACATTTCAGGGGATCACTTGCAACAGTTTGCCAACATTTTTGAGTGAATCGCAGAACGTCAGATTTTTAGCAGAAATTGTGACCGCGCGGCTTAGGGATTTTTTCAAAAAAAGTTGTTCAGACGTCGAGGGATAATTCGGTTTCCAATAATAAAATCCCACCTGTTTCCACCGAAAAACATTTCAGGGGATCACTTGCAACAGTTTGCCAACATTTTTGAGTGAATTGCAGAACGTCAGATTTTTAGCAGAAATTGTGACCGCGCGGCTTAGGGATTTTTTCAAAAAAAGTTGTTCAGATGTAGAGGGCTAATTCTGTTTCCGATGATAAAAACACATCTTTTTCCACCGAAAAACCTTTCAGGGGATCGTTTTTAACAGCTTGCCAACATTTTTGAGTGAATTGCAGAACGTCAGATTTTTAGCAGAAATTGTGACCGCGCGGCTTAGGGATTTTTTCAAAAAAAGTTGTTCAGATGTCGAGGGCTAATTCTGTTTCCGATGATAAAAACCCATCTGTTTCCACCGAAAAACATTTCAGGGGATCACTTGCAACAGTTTGCCAACTTTTTTGAGTGAATTGCAGAACGTCAGATTTTTAGCAGAAATTGTGACCGCGCGGCTTAGGGATTTTTTCAAAAAAAGTTGTTCAGACGTCGAGGGCTAATTCTGTTTCCGATGATAAAAACACATCTGTTTCCACCGAAAAACCTTTCAAGGGATCGTTTGCAACAGTTTGGCACCATTTTTGAGTGAATTGCAGAACGTCAGATTTTTAACAGAAATTGTGACCGCGCGGCTTAGGGATTTTTTCAAAAAAAGTTGTTCAGACCTCGAGGGCTAATTCTGTTTCCGATGATAAAAACACATCTGTTTCCACCGAAAAACCTTTCAAGGGATCGTTTGCAACAGTTTGGCACCATTTTTGAGTGAATTGCAGAACGTCAGATTTTTAGCAGAAATTGTGGCGCGGCTTAGGGATTTTTTCAAAAAAAGTTGTTCAGACGTCGAGGGCTAATTCTGTTTCCGATGATAAAAACACATCTTTTTCCACCGAAAAACCTTTCAGGGGATCGTTTTCAAAAGCTTGCCAACATTTTTGAGTTTATTGCAGAACGTCAGATTTTTAGCAGAAATTGTGACCGCGCAGCTTAGGGATTTTTTCCAAAAACAGTTGTTCAGACGTCGAGGGCTAATTCTGTTTCCGATGATAAAAACCCATCTGTTTCCACCGAAAAACATTTCAGGGGATCACTTGCAACAGTTTGCCAACATTTTTGAGTGAATTGCAGAACGTCAGATTTTTAGCAGAAATTGTGACCGCGCGGCTTAGGGAATTTTTCAAAAAAAGTTGTTCAGACGTCGAGGGCTAATTCTGTTTCCGATGATAAAAACACATCTGTTTCCACAGAAAAACCTTTCAAGGGATCTTTTGCAACAGTTTGACACCATTTTTGAGTGAATTGCAGAACGTCAGATTTTTAGCAGAAATTGTGACCGCGCGGCTTAGGTATTTTTTCAAAAAAAGTTGTTCAGACGTCGAGGGCTAATTCGGTTTCCGATGATAAAAACACATCTGTTTCCACCGAAAAACATTTCAGGGGATCACTTGCAACAGTTTGCCAACATTTTTGAGTGAATTGCAGAACGTCAGATTTTTAGCAGAAATTGTGACCGCGCAGCTTAGGGATTTTTTCAAAAAAAGTTGTTGAGACGTCGAGGGCTAATTCGGTTTCCAATAATAAAAACCCACCTGTTTCCACCGAAAAACATTTCAGGGGATCGTTTGCAACAGTTTGGCACCATTTTTGAGTGAATTGCAGAACGTCAGATTTTTAGCAGAAATTGTGGCGCGGCTTAGGGATTTTTTCAAAAAAAGTTGTTCAGACGTCGAGGGCTAATTCTGTTTCCGATGATAAAAACACATCTTTTTCCACCGAAAAACCTTTCAGGGGATCGTTTTCAACAGCTTGCCAACATTTTTGAGTGAATTGCAGAACGTCAGATTTTTAGCAGAAATTGTGACCGCGCAGCTTAGGGATTTTTTCCAAATACAGTTGTTCAGACGTCGAGGGCTAATTCTGTTTCCGATGATAAAAACCCATCTGTTTCCACCGAAAAACATTTCAGGGGATCACTTGCAACAGTTTGCCAACATTTTTGAGTGAATTGCAGAACGTCAGATTTTTAGCAGAAATTGTGACCGCGCGGCTTAGGGAATTTTTCAAAAAAAGTTGTTCAGACGTCGAGGGCTAATTCTGTTTCCGATGATAAAAACACATCTGTTTCCACAGAAAAACCTTTCAAGGGATCTTTTGCAACAGTTTGACACCATTTTTGAGTGAATTGCAGAACGTCAGATTTTTAGCAGAAATTGTGACCGCGCGGCTTAGGGATTTTTTCAAAAAAAGTTGTTCAGACGTCGAGGGCTAATTCGGTTTCCGATGATAAAAACACATCTGTTTCCACCGAAAAACATTTCAGGGGATCACTTGCAACAGTTTGCCAACATTTTTGAGTGAATTGCAGAACGTCAGATTTTTAGCAGAAATTGTGACCGCGCAGCTTAGGGATTTTTTCAAAAAAAGTTGTTGAGACGTCGAGGGCTAATTCGGTTTCCAATAATAAAAACCCACCTGTTTCCACCGAAAAACATTTCAGGGGATCACTTGCAACAGTTTGCCAACATTTTTGAGTGAATTGCAGAACGTCAGATTTTTAGCAGAAATTGTGACCGCGCGGCTTAGGGATTTTTTCAAAAAAAGTTGTTCAGACGTCGAGGGCTAATTCTGTTTCCGATGATAAAAACACATCTGTTTCCACCGAAAAACCTTTCAAGGGATCGTTTGCAACAGTTTGGCACCATTTTTGAGTGAATTGCAGAACGTCAGATTTTTAACAGAAATTGTGACCGCGCGGGTTAGGGATTTTTTCAAAAAAAGTTGTTCAGACCTCGAGGGCTAATTCTGTTTCCGATGATAAAAACACATCTGTTTCCACCGAAAAACCTTTCAAGGGATCGTTTGCAACAATTTGCCAACATTTTTGAGTGAATTGCAGAACGTCAGATTTTTAGCAGAAATTGTGACCGCGCGGCTTAGGGATTTTTTCAAAAAAAGTTGTTCAGACGTCGAGGGCTAATTCTGTTTCCGATGATAAAAACACATCTGTTTCCACCGAAAAACCTTTCAAGGGATCTTTTGCAACAGTTTGGCACCATTTTTGAGTGAATTGCAGAACGTCAGATTTTTAGCAGAAATTGTGACCGCGCAGCTTAGGGATTTTTTCAAAAAAAGTTGTTGAGACGTCGAGGGCTAATTCGGTTTCCAATAATAAAAACCCACCTGTTTCCACCGAAAAACATTTCAGGGGATCACTTGCAACAGTTTGCCAACATTTTTGAGTGAATTGCAGAACGTCAGATTTTTAGCAGAAATTGTGACCGCGCGGCTTAGGGATTTTTTTCAAAAAAAGTTGTTCAGACGTCGAGGGCTAATTCTGTTTCCGATGATAAAAACACATCTGTTTCCACCGAAAAACCTTTCAAGGGATCGTTTGCAACAGTTTGGCACCATTTTTGAGTGAATTGCAGAACGTCAGATTTTTACAGAAATTGTGACCGCGCGGGTTAGGGATTTTTTCAAAAAAAGTTGTTCAGACCTCGAGGGCTAATTCTGTTTCCGATGATAAAAACACATCTGTTTCCACCGAAAAACCTTTCAAGGGATCGTTTGCAACAATTTGCCAACATTTTTGAGTGAATTGCAGAACGTCAGATTTTTAGCAGAAATTGTGACCGCGCGGCTTAGGGATTTTTTAAAAAAAGTTGTTCAGACGTCGAGGGCTAATTCTGTTTCCGATGATAAAAACACATCTGTTTCCACCGAAAAACCTTTCAAGGGATCTTTTGCAACAGTTTGGCACCATTTTTGAGTGAATTGCAGAACGTCAGATTTTTAGCAGAAATTGTGACCGCGCGGCTTAGGGATTTTTTCAAAAAAAGTTGTTCAGACGTCGAGGGCTAATTCTGTTTCCGATGATAAAAACCCATCTGTTTCCACCGAAAAACATTTCAGGGGATCACTTGCAACAGTTTGCCAACTTTTTTGAGTGAATTGCAGAACGTCAGATTTTTAGCAGAAATTGTGACCGCGCGGCTTAGGGATTTTTTCAAAAAAGTTGTTCAGACGTCGAGGGCTAATTCTGTTTCCGATGATAAAAACACATCTGTTTCCACCGAAAAACCTTTCAAGGGATCGTTTGCAACAGTTTGGCACCATTTTTGAGTGAATTGCAGAACGTCAGATTTTTAGCAGAAATTGTGACTGCGCGGCTTAGGGATTTTTTCAAAAAAAGTTGTTCAGACGTCGAGGGCTAATTCTGTTTCCGATGATAAAAACCCATCTGTTTCCACCGAAAAACATTTCAGGGGATCACTTGCAACAGTTTGCCAACTTTTTTGAGTGAATTGCAGAACGTCAGATTTTTAGCAGAAATTGTGACCGCGCGGCTTAGGGATTTTTTCAAAAAAAGTTGTTCAGACATCGAGGGCTAATTCTGTTTCCAATGATAAAAACACATCTGTTTCCACCGAAAAACCTTTCAAGGTATCTTTTGCAACAGTTTGGCACCATTTTTGAGTGAATTGCAGAACGTCAGATTTTTAACAGAAATTGTGACCGCGCGGGTTAGGGATTTTTTCAAAAAAAGTTGTTCAGACGTCGAGGGCTAATTCTGTTTCCGATGATAAAAACCCATCTGTTTCCACCGAAAAACATTTCAGGGGATCACTTGCAACAGTTTGCCAACATTTTTGAGTGAATTGCAGAACGTCAGATTTTTAGCAGAAATTGTGACCGCGCGGCTTAGGGATTTTTTCAAAAAAAGTTGTTCAGACGTCGAGGGCTAATTCTGTTTCCGATGATAAAAACACATCTGTTTCCACCGAAAAACCTTTCAAGGGATCGTTTGCAACAGTTTGGCACCATTTTTGAGTGAATTGCAGAACGTCAGATTTTTAGCAGAAATTGTGACCGCGCGGCTTAGGGATTTTTTCAAAAAAAGTTGTTCAGACGTCGAGGGCTAATTCTGTTTCCGATGATAAAAACCCATCTATTTCCACCGAAAATCATTTCAGGGGATCACTTGCAACAGTTTGCCAACTCTTTTGAGTGAATTGCAGAACGTCAGATTTTTAGCAGAAATTGTGACCGCGCGGCTTAGGGATTTTTTCAAAAAAAGTTGTTCAGACGTCGAGGGCTAATTCTGTTTCCGATGATAAAAACACATCTGTTTCCACCGAAAAACCTTTCAAGGGATCTTTTGCAACAGTTTGGCACCATTTTTGAGTGAATTGCAGAACGTCAGATTTTTAACAGAAATTGTGACCGCGCGGCTTAGGGATTTTTTCAAAAAAAGGTGTTCAGACGTCGAGGGCTAATTCTATTTCCGATGATAAAAACCCATCTGTTTCCACCGAAAAACATTTCAGGGGATCACTTGCAACAGTTTGCCAACTTTTTTGAGTGAATTGCAGAACGTCAGATTTTTAGCAGAAATTGTGACCGCGCGGCTTAGGGATTTTTTCAAAAAAAGTTGTTCAGACGTCGAGGGCTAATTCTGTTTCCGATGATAAAAACACATCGGTTTCCACCGAAAAACCTTTCAAGGGATCGTTTGCAACAGTTTGGCACCATTTTTGAGTGAATTGCAGAACGTCAGATTTTTAACAGAAATTGTGACCGCGCGGCTTAGGGATTTTTTCAAAAAAAGTTGTTCAGACGTCGAGGGCTAATTCTGTTTCCGATGATAAAAACCCATCTGTTTCCACCGAAAAACATTTCAGGGGATCACTTGCAACAGTTTGCCAACTTTTTTGAGTGAATTGCAGAACGTCAGATTTTTAGCAGAAATTGTGACCGCGCGGCTTAGGGATTTTTTCAAAAAAAGTTGTTCAGACGTCGAGGGCTAATTCTGTTTCCGATGATAAAAACACATCTGTTTCCACCGAAAAACCTTTCAAGGGATCGTTTGCAACAGTTTGGCACCATTTTTGAGTGAATTGCAGAACGTCAGATTTTTAGCAGAAATTGTGACTGCGCGGCTTAGGGATTTTTTCAAAAAAAGTTGTTCAGACGTCGAGGGCTAATTCTGTTTCCGATGATAAAAACCCATCTGTTTCCACCGAAAAACATTTCAGGAGATCACTTGCAACAGTTTGCCAACTTTTTTGAGTGAATTGCAGAACGTCAGATTTTTAGCAGAAATTGTGACCGCGCGGCTTAGGGATTTTTTCAAAAAAAGTTGTTCAGACATCGAGGGCTAATTCTGTTTCCAATGACAAAAACACATCTGTTTCCACCGAAAAACCTTTCAAGGTATCTTTTGCAACAGTTTGGCACCATTTTTGAGTGAATTGCAGAACGTCAGATTTTTAACAGAAATTGTGACCGCGCGGGTTAGGGATTTTTTCAAAAAAAGTTGTTCAGACGTCGAGGGCTAATTCTTTTTCTGATGATAAAAACCCATCTGTTTCCACCGAAAAACATTTCAGGGGATCACTTGCAACAGTTTGGCACCATTTTTGAGTGAATTGCAGAACGTCAGATTTTTAGGAGAAATTGTGACCGCGCGGCTTAGGGATTTTTTCAAAAAAAGTTGTTCAGACGTCGAGGGCTAATTCTGTTTCCGATGATAAAAACACATCTTTTTCCACCGAAAAACCTTTCAGGGGATCGTTTTCAACAGCTTGCCAACATTTTTGAGTGAATTGCAGAACGTCAGATTTTTAGCAGAAATTGTGACCGCGCAGCTTAGGGATTTTTTCCAAAAACAGTTGTTCAGACGTCGAGGGCTAATTCTGTTTCCGATGATAAAAACCCATCTGTTTCCACCGAAAAACATTTCAGGGGATCACTTGCAACAGTTTGCCAACATTTTTGAGTGAATTGCAGAACGTCAGATTTTTAGCAGAAATTGTGACCGCGCGGCTTAGGGAATTTTTCAAAAAAAGTTGTTCAGACGTCGAGGGCTAATTCTGTTTCGGATGATAAAAACCCATCTGTTTCCACCGAAAAACATTTCAGGGGATCACTTGCAACAGTTTGCCAACATTTTTGAGTGAATTGCAGAACGTCAGATTTTTGGCAGAAATTGTGACCGCGCGGCTTAGGGATTTTTTCAAAAAAAGTTGTTCAGACGTCGAGGGCTAATTCGGTTTCCGATGATAAAAACACATCTGTTTCCACCGAAAAACATTTCAGGGGATCACTTGCAACAGTTTGCCAACATTTTTGAGTGAATTGCAGAACGTCAGATTTTTAGCAGAAATTGTGACCGCGCGGCTTAGGGATTTTTTCAAAAAAAGTTGTTGAGACGTCGAGGGCTAATTCGGTTTCCAATAATAAAAACCCACCTGTTTCCACCGAAAAACATTTCAGGGGATCACTTGCAACAGTTTGCCAACATTTTTGAGTGAATTGCAGAACGTCAGATTTTTAGCAGAAATTGTGACCGCGCGGCTTAGGGATTTTTTCAAAAAAAGTTGTTCAGACGTCGAGGGCTAATTCTGTTTCCGATGATAAAAACACATCTGTTTCCACCGAAAAACCTTTCAAGGGATCGTTTGCAACAGTTTGGCACCATTTTTGAGTGAATTGCAGAACGTCAGATTTTTAACAGAAATTGTGACCGCGCGGGTTAGGGATTTTTTCAAAAAAAGTTGTTCAGACCTCGAGGGCTAATTCTGTTTCCGATGATAAAAACACATCTGTTTCCACCGAAAATCATTTCAGGGGATCACTTGTAACAGTTTGCCAACTCTTTTGAGTGAATTGCAGAACGTCAGATTTTTAGCAGAAATTGTGACTGCGCGTCTTAGGGATTTTTTCAAAAAAAGTTGTTCAGACGTCGAGGGCTAATTCTGTTTCCGATGATAAAAACACATCTGTTTCCACCGAAAAACCTTTCAAGGGATCTTTTGCAACAGTTTGGCACCATTTTTGAGTGAATTGCAGAACGTCAGATTTTTAACAGAAATTGTGACCGCGCGGCTTAGGGATTTTTTCAAAAAAAGGTGTTCAGACGTCGAGGGCTAATTCTATTTCCGATGATAAAAACCCATCTTTTTCCACTGAAAAACATTTCAGGGGATCACTTGAAACAGTTTGGCACCATTTTTGAGTGAATTGCAGAACGTCAGATTTTTAGCAGAAATTGTGACCGCGCGGCTTAGGGATTTTTTCAAAAAAAGTTGTTCAGATGTCGAGGGCTAATTCTGTTTCCGATGATAAAAACCCATCTGTTTCCACCGAAAAACATTTCAGGGGATCACTTGCAACAGTTTGCCAACTTTTTTGAGTGAATTGCAGAACGTCAGATTTTTAGCAGAAATTGTGACCGCGCGGCTTAGGGATTTTTTCAAAAAAAGTTGTTCAGACGTCGAGGGCTAATTCTGTTTCCGATGATAAAAACACATCTGTTTCCACCGAAAAACCTTTCAAGGGATCGTTTGCAACAGTTTGGCACCATTTTTGAGTGAATTGCAGAACGTCAGATTTTTAACAGAAATTGTGACCGCGCGGCTTAGGGATTTTTTCAAAAAAAGTTGTTCAGACGTCGAGGGCTAATTCTGTTTCCGATGATAAAAACCCATCTGTTTCCACCGAAAAACATTTCAGGGGATCACTTGCAACAGTTTGCCAACTTTTTTGAGTGAATTGCAGAACGTCAGATTTTTAGCAGAAATTGTGACCGCGCGGCTTAGGGATTTTTTCAAAAAAAGTTGTTCAGACGTCGAGGGCTAATTCTGTTTCCGATGATAAAAACACATCTGTTTCCACCGAAAAACCTTTCAAGGGATCGTTTGCAACAGTTTGGCACCATTTTTGAGTGAATTGCAGAACGTCAGATTTTTAGCAGAAATTGTGACTGCGCGGCTTAGGGATTTTTTCAAAAAAAGTTGTTCAGACGTCGAGGGCTAATTCTGTTTCCGATGATAAAAACCCATCTGTTTCCACCGAAAAACATTTCAGGAGATCACTTGCAACAGTTTGCCAACTTTTTTGAGTGAATTGCAGAACGTCAGATTTTTAGCAGAAATTGTGACCGCGCGGCTTAGGGATTTTTTCAAAAAAAGTTGTTCAGACATCGAGGGCTAATTCTGTTTCCAATGATAAAAACACATCTGTTTCCACCGAAAAACCTTTCAAGGTATCTTTTGCAACAGTTTGGCACCATTTTTGAGTGAATTGCAGAACGTCAGATTTTTAACAGAAATTGTGACCGCGCGGGTTAGGGATTTTTTCAAAAAAAGTTGTTCAGACGTCGAGGGCTAATTCTGTTTCTGATGATAAAAACCCATCTGTTTCCACCGAAAAACATTTCAGGGGATCACTTGCAGCAGTTTGCCAACATTTTTGAGTGAATTGCAGAACGTCAGATTTTTAGCAGAAATTGTGACCGCGCGGCTTAGGGATTTTTTCAAAAAAAGTTGTTCAGACGTCGAGGGCTAATTCTGTTTCCGATGATAAAAACACATCTGTTTCCACCGAAAAACCTTTCAAGGGATCGTTTGCAACAGTTTGGCACCATTTTTGAGTGAATTGCAGAACGTCAGATTTTTAGCAGAAATTGTGACCGCGCGGCTTAGGGATTTTTTCAAAAAAAGTTGTTCAGACGTCGAGGGCTAATTCTGTTTCCGATGATAAAAACCCATCTATTTCCACCGAAAATCATTTCAGGGGATCACTTGCAACAGTTTGCCAACTCTTTTGAGTGAATTGCAGAACGTCAGATTTTTAGCAGAAATTGTGACCGCGCGGCTTAGGGATTTTTTCAAAAAAAGGTGTTCAGACGTCGAGGGCTAATTCTATTTCCGATGATAAAAACCCATCTTTTTCCACTGAAAAACATTTCAGGGGATCACTTGAAACAGTTTGGCACCATTTTTGAGTGAATTGCAGAACGTCAGATTTTTAGCAGAAATTGTGACCGCGCGGCTTAGGGATTTTTTCAAAAAAAGTTGTTCAGATGTCGAGGGCTAATTCTGTTTCCGATGATAAAAACCCATCTGTTTCCACCGAAAAACATTTCAGGGGATCACTTGCAACAGTTTGCCAACTTTTTTGAGTGAATTGCAGAACGTCAGATTTTTAGCAGAAATTGTGACCGCGCGGCTTAGGGATTTTTTCAAAAAAAGTTGTTCAGACGTCGAGGGCTAATTCTGTTTCCGATGATAAAAACACATCTGTTTCCACCGAAAAACCTTTCAAGGGATCGTTTGCAACAGTTTGGCACCATTTTTGAGTGAATTGCAGAACGTCAGATTTTTAACAGAAATTGTGACCGCGCGGCTTAGGGATTTTTTCAAAAAAAGTTGTTCAGACCTCGAGGGCTAATTCTGTTTCCGATGATAAAAACACATCTGTTTCCACCGAAAAACCTTTCAAGGGATCGTTTGCAACAGTTTGGCACCATTTTTGAGTGAATTGCAGAACGTCAGATTTTTAGCAGAAATTGTGACCGCGCGGCTTAGGGATTTTTTCAAAAAAAGTTGTTCAGACGTCGAGGGCTAATTCTGTTTCCGATGATAAAAACACATCTTTTTCCACCGAAAAACCTTTCAGGGGATCGTTTTCAACAGCTTGCCAACATTTTTGAGTGAATTGCAGAACGTCAGATTTTTAGCAGAAATTGTGACCGCGCAGCTTAAGGATTTTTTCCAAAAACAGTTGTTCAGACGTCGAGGGCTAATTCTGTTTCCGATGATAAAAACCCATCTGTTTCCACCGAAAAACATTTCAGGGGATCACTTGCAACAGTTTGCCAACATTTTTGAGTGAATTGCAGAACGTCAGATTTTTAGCAGAAATTGTGACCGCGCGGCTTAGGGAATTTTTCAAAAAAAGTTGTTCAGACGTCGAGGGCTAATTCTGTTTCCGATGATAAAAACCCATCTGTTTCCACCGAAAAACATTTCAGGGGATCACTTGCAACAGTTTGCCAACATTTTTGAGTGAATTGCAGAACGTCAGATTTTTGGCAGAAATTGTGACCGCGCGGCTTAGGGATTTTTTCAAAAAAAGTTGTTCAGACGTCGAGGGCTAATTCGGTTTCCGATGATAAAAACACATCTGTTTCCACCGAAAAACATTTCAGGGGATCACTTGCAACAGTTTGCCAACATTTTTGAGTGAATTGCAGAACGTCAGATTTTTAGCAGAAATTGTGACCGCGCGGCTTAGGGATTTTTTCAAAAAAAGTTGTTGAGACGTCGAGGGCTAATTCGGTTTCCAATAATAAAAACCCACCTGTTTCCACCGAAAAACATTTCAGGGGATCACTTGCAACAGTTTGCCAACATTTTTGAGTGAATTGCAGAACGTCAGATTTTTAGCAGAAATTGTGACCGCGCGGCTTAGGGATTTTTTCAAAAAAAGTTGTTCAGACGTCGAGGGCTAATTCTGTTTCCGATGATAAAAACACATCTGTTTCCACCGAAAAACCTTTCAAGGGATCGTTTGCAACAGTTTGGCACCATTTTTGAGTGAATTGCAGAACGTCAGATTTTTAACAGAAATTGTGACCGCGCGGGTTAGGGATTTTTTCAAAAAAAGTTGTTCAGACCTCGAGGGCTAATTCTGTTTCCGATGATAAAAACACATCTGTTTCCACCGAAAAACCTTTCAAGGGATCGTTTGCAACAATTTGCCAACATTTTTGAGTGAATTGCAGAACGTCAGATTTTTAGCAGAAATTGTGACCGCGCGGCTTAGGGATTTTTTCAAAAAAAGTTGTTCAGACGTCGAGGGCTAATTCTGTTTCCGATGAAAAAAACACATCTGTTTCCACCGAAAAACCTTTCAAGGGATCTTTTGCAACAGTTTGGCACCATTTTTGAGTGAATTGCAGAACGTCAGATTTTTAACAGAAATTGTGACCGCGCGGCTTAGGGATTTTTTCAAAAAAAGTTCTTCAGACGTCGAGGGCTAATTCTGTTTCCAATGATAAAAACACATCTGTTTCCACCGAAAAACCTTTCAGGGGATCGTTTGCAACAGTTTGGCACCATTTTTGAGTGAATTGCAGAAAGTCAGATTTTTAGCAGAAATTGTGACCGCGCGGCTTAGGGATTTTTTCAAAAAAAGGTGTTCAGACGTCGAGGGCTAATTCTATTTCCGATGATAAAAACCCATCTTTTTCCACTGAAAAACATTTCAGGGGATCACTTGAAACAGTTTGGCACCATTTTTGAGTGAATTGCAGAACGTCAGATTTTTAGCAGAAATTGTGACCGCGCGGCTTAGGGATTTTTTCAAAAAAAGTTGTTCAGATGTCGAGGGCTAATTCTGTTTCCGATGATAAAAACCCATCTGTTTCCACCGAAAAACATTTCAGGGGATCACTTGCAACAGTTTGCCAACATTTTTGAGTGAATCGCAGAACGTCAGATTTTTAGCAGAAATTGTGACCGTGCGGCTTAGGGATTTTTTCAAAAAAAGTTGTTCAGACGTCGAGGGCTAATTCTGTTTCCGATGATAAAAACCCATCTGTTTCCACCGAACAACATTTCAGGGGATCACTTGCAACCGTTTGCCAACATTTTTGAATGAATTGCAGAACGTCAGATTTTTAGCAGAAATTGTGACCGCGCGGCTTAGGGATTTTTTCAAAAAAAGTTGTTGAGACGTCGAGGGCTAATTCGGTTTCCAATAATAAAAACCCACCTGTTTCCACCGAAAAACATTTCAGGGGATCACTTGCAACAGTTTGCCAACATTTTTGAGTGAATTGCAGAACGTCAGATTTTTAGCAGAAATTGTGACCGCGCGGCTTAGGGATTTTTTCAAAAAAAGTTGTTCAGACGTCGAGGGCTAATTCTGTTTCCGATGATAAAAACACATCTGTTTCCACCGAAAAACCTTTCAAGGGATCGTTTGCAACAGTTTGGCACCATTTTTGAGTGAATTGCAGAACGTCAGATTTTTAACAGAAATTGTGACCGCGCGGGTTAGGGATTTTTTCAAAAAAAGTTGTTCAGACCTCGAGGGCTAATTCTGTTTCCGATGATAAAAACACATCTGTTTCCACCGAAAATCATTTCAGGGGATCACTTGTAACAGTTTGCCAACTCTTTTGAGTGAATTGCAGAACGTCAGATTTTTAGCAGAAATTGTGACCGCGCGGCTTAGGGATTTTTTCAAAAAAAGTTGTTCAGACGTCGAGGGCTAATTCTGTTTCCGATGATAAAAACACATCTGTTTCCACCGAAAAACCTTTCAAGGGATCTTTTGCAACAGTTTGGCACCATTTTTGAGTGAATTGCAGAACGTCAGATTTTTAACAGAAATTGTGACCGCGCGGCTTAGGGATTTTTTCAAAAAAAGGTGTTCAGACGTCGAGGGCTAATTCTATTTCCGATGATAAAAACCCATCTTTTTCCACTGAAAAACATTTCAGGGGATCACTTGAAACAGTTTGGCACCATTTTTGAGTGAATTGCAGAACGTCAGATTTTTAGCAGAAATTGTGACCGCGCGGCTTAGGGATTTTTTCAAAAAAAGTTGTTCAGATGTCGAGGGCTAATTCTGTTTCCGATGATAAAAACCCATCTGTTTCCACCGAAAAACATTTCAGGGGATCACTTGCAACAGTTTGCCAACTTTTTTGAGTGAATTGCAGAACGTCAGATTTTTAGCAGAAATTGTGACCGCGCGGCTTAGGGATTTTTTCAAAAAAAGTTGTTCAGACGTCGAGGGCTAATTCTGTTTCCGATGATAAAAACACATCTGTTTCCACCGAAAAACCTTTCAAGGGATCGTTTGCAACAGTTTGGCACCATTTTTGAGTGAATTGCAGAACGTCAGATTTTTAACAGAAATTGTGACCGCGCGGCTTAGGGATTTTTTCAAAAAAAGTTGTTCAGACGTCGAGGGCTAATTCTGTTTCCGATGATAAAAACCCATCTGTTTCCACCGAAAAACATTTCAGGGGATCACTTGCAACAGTTTGCCAACTTTTTTGAGTGAATTGCAGAACGTCAGATTTTTAGCAGAAATTGTGACCGCGCGGCTTAGGGATTTTTTCAAAAAAAGTTGTTCAGACGTCGAGGGCTAATTCTGTTTCCGATGATAAAAACACATCTGTTTCCACCGAAAAACCTTTCAAGGGATCGTTTGCAACAGTTTGGCACCATTTTTGAGTGAATTGCAGAACGTCAGATTTTTAGCAGAAATTGTGACTGCGCGGCTTAGGGATTTTTTCAAAAAAAGTTGTTCAGACGTCGAGGGCTAATTCTGTTTCCGATGATAAAAACCCATCTGTTTCCACCGAAAAACATTTCAGGAGATCACTTGCAACAGTTTGCCAACTTTTTTGAGTGAATTGCAGAACGTCAGATTTTTAGCAGAAATTGTGACCGCGCGGCTTAGGGATTTTTTCAAAAAAAGTTGTTCAGACGTCGAGGGCTAATTCTGTTTCCGATGAAAAAAACACATCTGTTTCCACCGAAAAACCTTTCAAGGGATCTTTTGCAACAGTTTGGCACCATTTTTGAGTGAATTGCAGAACGTCAGATTTTTAACAGAAATTGTGACCGCGCGGCTTAGGGATTTTTTCAAAAAAAGTTCTTCAGACGTCGAGGGCTAATTCTGTTTCCAATGATAAAAACACATCTGTTTCCACCGAAAAACCTTTCAGGGGATCGTTTGCAACAGTTTGGCACCATTTTTGAGTGAATTGCAGAAAGTCAGATTTTTAGCAGAAATTGTGACCGCGCGGCTTAGGGATTTTTTCAAAAAAAGGTGTTCAGACGTCGAGGGCTAATTCTATTTCCGATGATAAAAACCCATCTTTTTCCACTGAAAAACATTTCAGGGGATCACTTGAAACAGTTTGGCACCATTTTTGAGTGAATTGCAGAACGTCAGATTTTTAGCAGAAATTGTGACCGCGCGGCTTAGGGATTTTTTCAAAAAAAGTTGTTCAGATGTCGAGGGCTAATTCTGTTTCCGATGATAAAAACCCATCTGTTTCCACCGAAAAACATTTCAGGGGATCACTTGCAACAGTTTGCCAACATTTTTGAGTGAATCGCAGAACGTCAGATTTTTAGCAGAAATTGTGACCGTGCGGCTTAGGGATTTTTTCAAAAAAAGTTGTTCAGACGTCGAGGGCTAATTCTGTTTCCGATGATAAAAACCCATCTGTTTCCACCGAACAACATTTCAGGGGATCACTTGCAACCGTTTGCCAACATTTTTGAATGAATTGCAGAACGTCAGATTTTTAGCAGAAATTGTGACCGCGCGGCTTAGGGATTTTTTCAAAAAAAGTTGTTGAGACGTCGAGGGCTAATTCGGTTTCCAATAATAAAAACCCACCTGTTTCCACCGAAAAACATTTCAGGGGATCACTTGCAACAGTTTGCCAACATTTTTGAGTGAATTGCAGAACGTCAGATTTTTAGCAGAAATTGTGACCGCGCGGCTTAGGGATTTTTTCAAAAAAAGTTGTTCAGACGTCGAGGGCTAATTCTGTTTCCGATGATAAAAACACATCTGTTTCCACCGAAAAACCTTTCAAGGGATCGTTTGCAACAGTTTGGCACCATTTTTGAGTGAATTGCAGAACGTCAGATTTTTAACAGAAATTGTGACCGCGCGGGTTAGGGATTTTTTCAAAAAAAGTTGTTCAGACCTCGAGGGCTAATTCTGTTTCCGATGATAAAAACACATCTGTTTCCACCGAAAATCATTTCAGGGGATCACTTGTAACAGTTTGCCAACTCTTTTGAGTGAATTGCAGAACGTCAGATTTTTAGCAGAAATTGTGACCGCGCGGCTTAGGGATTTTTTCAAAAAAAGTTGTTCAGACGTCGAGGGCTAATTCTGTTTCCGATGATAAAAACACATCTGTTTCCACCGAAAAACCTTTCAAGGGATCTTTTGCAACAGTTTGGCACCATTTTTGAGTGAATTGCAGAACGTCAGATTTTTAACAGAAATTGTGACCGCGCGGCTTAGGGATTTTTTCAAAAAAAGGTGTTCAGACGTCGAGGGCTAATTCTATTTCCGATGATAAAAACCCATCTTTTTCCACTGAAAAACATTTCAGGGGATCACTTGAAACAGTTTGGCACCATTTTTGAGTGAATTGCAGAACGTCAGATTTTTAGCAGAAATTGTGACCGCGCGGCTTAGGGATTTTTTCAAAAAAAGTTGTTCAGATGTCGAGGGCTAATTCTGTTTCCGATGATAAAAACCCATCTGTTTCCACCGAAAAACATTTCAGGGGATCACTTGCAACAGTTTGCCAACTTTTTTGAGTGAATTGCAGAACGTCAGATTTTTAGCAGAAATTGTGACCGCGCGGCTTAGGGATTTTTTCAAAAAAAGTTGTTCAGACGTCGAGGGCTAATTCTGTTTCCGATGATAAAAACACATCTGTTTCCACCGAAAAACCTTTCAAGGGATCGTTTGCAACAGTTTGGCACCATTTTTGAGTGAATTGCAGAACGTCAGATTTTTAACAGAAATTGTGACCGCGCGGCTTAGGGATTTTTTCAAAAAAAGTTGTTCAGACGTCGAGGGCTAATTCTGTTTCCGATGATAAAAACCCATCTGTTTCCACCGAAAAACATTTCAGGGGATCACTTGCAACAGTTTGCCAACTTTTTTGAGTGAATTGCAGAACGTCAGATTTTTAGCAGAAATTGTGACCGCGCGGCTTAGGGATTTTTTCAAAAAAAGTTGTTCAGACGTCGAGGGCTAATTCTGTTTCCGATGATAAAAACACATCTGTTTCCACCGAAAAACCTTTCAAGGGATCGTTTGCAACAGTTTGGCACCATTTTTGAGTGAATTGCAGAACGTCAGATTTTTAGCAGAAATTGTGACTGCGCGGCTTAGGGATTTTTTCAAAAAAAGTTGTTCAGACGTCGAGGGCTAATTCTGTTTCCGATGATAAAAACCCATCTGTTTCCACCGAAAAACATTTCAGGAGATCACTTGCAACAGTTTGCCAACTTTTTTGAGTGAATTGCAGAACGTCAGATTTTTAGCAGAAATTGTGACCGCGCGGCTTAGGGATTTTTTCAAAAAAAGTTGTTCAGACATCGAGGGCTAATTCTGTTTCCAATGATAAAAACACATCTGTTTCCACCGAAAAACCTTTCAAGGTATCTTTTGCAACAGTTTGGCACCATTTTTGAGTGAATTGCAGAACGTCAGATTTTTAACAGAAATTGTGACCGCGCGGGTTAGGGATTTTTTCAAAAAAAGTTGTTCAGACGTCGAGGGCTAATTCTGTTTCTGATGATAAAAACCCATCTGTTTCCACCGAAAAACATTTCAGGGGATCACTTGCAACAGTTTGCCAACATTTTTGAGTGAATTGCAGAACGTCAGATTTTTAGCAGAAATTGTGACCGCGCGGCTTAGGGATTTTTTCAAAAAAAGTTGTTCAGACGTCGAGGGCTAATTCTGTTTCCGATGATAAAAACACATCTGTTTCCACCGAAAAACCTTTCAAGGGATCGTTTGCAACAGTTTGGCACCATTTTTGAGTGAATTGCAGAACGTCAGATTTTTAGCAGAAATTGTGACCGCGCGGCTTAGGGATTTTTTCAAAAAAAGTTGTTCAGACGTCGAGGGCTAATTCTGTTTCCGATGATAAAAACCCATCTATTTCCACCGAAAATCATTTCAGGGGATCACTTGCAACAGTTTGCCAACTCTTTTGAGTGAATTGCAGAACGTCAGATTTTTAGCAGAAATTGTGACCGCGCGGCTTAGGGATTTTTTCAAAAAAAGGTGTTCAGACGTCGAGGGCTAATTCTATTTCCGATGATAAAAACCCATCTTTTTCCACTGAAAAACATTTCAGGGGATCACTTGAAACAGTTTGGCACCATTTTTGAGTGAATTGCAGAACGTCAGATTTTTAGCAGAAATTGTGACCGCGCGGCTTAGGGATTTTTTCAAAAAAAGTTGTTCAGATGTCGAGGGCTAATTCTGTTTCCGATGATAAAAACCCATCTGTTTCCACCGAAAAACATTTCAGGGGATCACTTGCAACAGTTTGCCAACTTTTTTGAGTGAATTGCAGAACGTCAGATTTTTAGCAGAAATTGTGACCGCGCGGCTTAGGGATTTTTTCAAAAAAAGTTGTTCAGACGTCGAGGGCTAATTCTGTTTCCGATGATAAAAACACATCTGTTTCCACCGAAAAACCTTTCAAGGGATCGTTTGCAACAGTTTGGCACCATTTTTGAGTGAATTGCAGAACGTCAGATTTTTAACAGAAATTGTGACCGCGCGGCTTAGGGATTTTTTCAAAAAAAGTTGTTCAGACCTCGAGGGCTAATTCTGTTTCCGATGATAAAAACACATCTGTTTCCACCGAAAAACCTTTCAAGGGATCGTTTGCAACAGTTTGGCACCATTTTTGAGTGAATTGCAGAACGTCAGATTTTTAGCAGAAATTGTGACCGCGCGGCTTAGGGATTTTTTCAAAAAAAGTTGTTCAGACGTCGAGGGCTAATTCTGTTTCCGATGATAAAAACACATCTTTTTCCACCGAAAAACCTTTCAGGGGATCGTTTTCAACAGCTTGCCAACATTTTTGAGTGAATTGCAGAACGTCAGATTTTTAGCAGAAATTGTGACCGCGCAGCTTAAGGATTTTTTCCAAAAACAGTTGTTCAGACGTCGAGGGCTAATTCTGTTTCCGATGATAAAAACCCATCTGTTTCCACCGAAAAACATTTCAGGGGATCACTTGCAACAGTTTGCCAACATTTTTGAGTGAATTGCAGAACGTCAGATTTTTAGCAGAAATTGTGACCGCGCGGCTTAGGGAATTTTTCAAAAAAAGTTGTTCAGACGTCGAGGGCTAATTCTGTTTCCGATGATAAAAACCCATCTGTTTCCACCGAAAAACATTTCAGGGGATCACTTGCAACAGTTTGCCAACATTTTTGAGTGAATTGCAGAACGTCAGATTTTTGGCAGAAATTGTGACCGCGCGGCTTAGGGATTTTTTCAAAAAAAGTTGTTCAGACGTCGAGGGCTAATTCGGTTTCCGATGATAAAAACACATCTGTTTCCACCGAAAAACATTTCAGGGGATCACTTGCAACAGTTTGCCAACATTTTTGAGTGAATTGCAGAACGTCAGATTTTTAGCAGAAATTGTGACCGCGCGGCTTAGGGATTTTTTCAAAAAAAGTTGTTGAGACGTCGAGGGCTAATTCGGTTTCCAATAATAAAAACCCACCTGTTTCCACCGAAAAACATTTCAGGGGATCACTTGCAACAGTTTGCCAACATTTTTGAGTGAATTGCAGAACGTCAGATTTTTAGCAGAAATTGTGACCGCGCGGCTTAGGGATTTTTTCAAAAAAAGTTGTTCAGACGTCGAGGGCTAATTCTGTTTCCGATGATAAAAACACATCTGTTTCCACCGAAAAACCTTTCAAGGGATCGTTTGCAACAGTTTGGCACCATTTTTGAGTGAATTGCAGAACGTCAGATTTTTAACAGAAATTGTGACCGCGCGGGTTAGGGATTTTTTCAAAAAAAGTTGTTCAGACCTCGAGGGCTAATTCTGTTTCCGATGATAAAAACACATCTGTTTCCACCGAAAAACCTTTCAAGGGATCGTTTGCAACAATTTGCCAACATTTTTGAGTGAATTGCAGAACGTCAGATTTTTAGCAGAAATTGTGACCGCGCGGCTTAGGGATTTTTTCAAAAAAAGTTGTTCAGACGTCGAGGGCTAATTCTGTTTCCGATGAAAAAAACACATCTGTTTCCACCGAAAAACCTTTCAAGGGATCTTTTGCAACAGTTTGGCACCATTTTTGAGTGAATTGCAGAACGTCAGATTTTTAACAGAAATTGTGACCGCGCGGCTTAGGGATTTTTTCAAAAAAAGTTCTTCAGACGTCGAGGGCTAATTCTGTTTCCAATGATAAAAACACATCTGTTTCCACCGAAAAACCTTTCAGGGGATCGTTTGCAACAGTTTGGCACCATTTTTGAGTGAATTGCAGAAAGTCAGATTTTTAGCAGAAATTGTGACCGCGCGGCTTAGGGATTTTTTCAAAAAAAGGTGTTCAGACGTCGAGGGCTAATTCTATTTCCGATGATAAAAACCCATCTTTTTCCACTGAAAAACATTTCAGGGGATCACTTGAAACAGTTTGGCACCATTTTTGAGTGAATTGCAGAACGTCAGATTTTTAGCAGAAATTGTGACCGCGCGGCTTAGGGATTTTTTCAAAAAAAGTTGTTCAGATGTCGAGGGCTAATTCTGTTTCCGATGATAAAAACCCATCTGTTTCCACCGAAAAACATTTCAGGGGATCACTTGCAACAGTTTGCCAACATTTTTGAGTGAATCGCAGAACGTCAGATTTTTAGCAGAAATTGTGACCGTGCGGCTTAGGGATTTTTTCAAAAAAAGTTGTTCAGACGTCGAGGGCTAATTCTGTTTCCGATGATAAAAACCCATCTGTTTCCACCGAACAACATTTCAGGGGATCACTTGCAACCGTTTGCCAACATTTTTGAATGAATTGCAGAACGTCAGATTTTTAGCAGAAATTGTGACCGCGCGGCTTAGGGATTTTTTCAAAAAAAGTTGTTGAGACGTCGAGGGCTAATTCGGTTTCCAATAATAAAAACCCACCTGTTTCCACCGAAAAACATTTCAGGGGATCACTTGCAACAGTTTGCCAACATTTTTGAGTGAATTGCAGAACGTCAGATTTTTAGCAGAAATTGTGACCGCGCGGCTTAGGGATTTTTTCAAAAAAAGTTGTTCAGACGTCGAGGGCTAATTCTGTTTCCGATGATAAAAACACATCTGTTTCCACCGAAAAACCTTTCAAGGGATCGTTTGCAACAGTTTGGCACCATTTTTGAGTGAATTGCAGAACGTCAGATTTTTAACAGAAATTGTGACCGCGCGGGTTAGGGATTTTTTCAAAAAAAGTTGTTCAGACCTCGAGGGCTAATTCTGTTTCCGATGATAAAAACACATCTGTTTCCACCGAAAATCATTTCAGGGGATCACTTGCAACAGTTTGCCAACTCTTTTGAGTGAATTGCAGAACGTCAGATTTTTAGCAGAAATTGTGACCGCGCGGCTTAGGGATTTTTTCAAAAAAAGTTGTTCAGACGTCGAGGGCTAATTCTGTTTCCGATGATAAAAACACATCTGTTTCCACCGAAAAACCTTTCAAGGGATCTTTTGCAACAGTTTGGCACCATTTTTGAGTGAATTGCAGAACGTCAGATTTTTAACAGAAATTGTGACCGCGCGGCTTAGGGATTTTTTCAAAAAAAGGTGTTCAGACGTCGAGGGCTAATTCTATTTCCGATGATAAAAACCCATCTTTTTCCACTGAAAAACATTTCAGGGGATCACTTGAAACAGTTTGGCACCATTTTTGAGTGAATTGCAGAACGTCAGATTTTTAACAGAAATTGTGACCGCGCGGCTTAGGGATTTTTTCAAAAAAAGTTGTTCAGACGTCGAGGGCTAATTCTGTTTCCGATGATAAAAACCCATCTGTTTCCACCGAAAAACATTTCAGGGGATCACTTGCAACAGTTTGCCAACTTTTTTGAGTGAATTGCAGAACGTCAGATTTTTAGCAGAAATTGTGACCGCGCGGCTTATGGATTTTTTCTAAAAAAGTTGTTCAGACGTCGAGGGCTAATTCTGTTTCCGATGATAAAAACACATCTGTTTCCACCGAAAAACCTTTCAAGGGATCGTTTGCAACAGTTTGGCACCATTTTTGAGTGAATTGCAGAACGTCAGATTTTTAGCAGAAATTGTGACTGCGCGGCTTAGGGATTTTTTCAAAAAAAGTTGTTCAGACGTCGAGGGCTAATTCTGTTTCCGATGATAAAAACCCATCTGTTTCCACCGAAAAACATTTCAGGAGATCACTTGCAACAGTTTGCCAACTTTTTTGAGTGAATTGCAGAACGTCAGATTTTTAGCAGAAATTGTGACCGCGCGGCTTAGGGATTTTTTCAAAAAAAGTTGTTCAGACGTCGAGGGCTAATTCTGTTTCCGATGATAAAAACACATCTGTTTCCACCGAAAAACCTTTCAAGGGATCTTTTGCAACAGTTTGGCACCATTTTTGAGTGAATTGCAGAACGTCAGATTTTTAACAGAAATTGTGACCGCGCGGCTTAAGGATTTTTTCAAAAAAAGGTGTTCAGACGTCGAGGGCTAATTCTATTTCCGATGATAAAAACCCATCTTTTTCCACTGAAAAACATTTCAGGGGATCACTTGAAACAGTTTGGCACCATTTTTGAGTGAATTGCAGAACGTCAGATTTTTAGCAGAAATTGTGACCGCGCGGCTTAGGGATTTTTTCAAAAAAAGTTGTTCAGATGTCGAGGGCTAATTCTGTTTCCGATGATAAAAACCCATCTGTTTCCACCGAAAAACATTTCAGGGGATCACTTGCAACAGTTTGCCAACTTTTTTGAGTGAATTGCAGAACGTCAGATTTTTAGCAGAAATTGTGACCGCGCGGCTTAGGGATTTTTTCAAAAAAAGTTGTTCAGACGTCGAGGGCTAATTCTGTTTCCGATGATAAAAACACATCTGTTTCCACCGAAAAACCTTTCAAGGGATCGTTTGCAACAGTTTGGCACCATTTTTGAGTGAATTGCAGAACGTCAGATTTTTAACAGAAATTGTGACCGCGCGGCTTAGGGATTTTTTCAAAAAAAGTTGTTCAGACGTCGAGGGCTAATTCTGTTTCCGATGATAAAAACCCATCTGTTTCCACCGAAAAACATTTCAGGGGATCACTTGCAACAGTTTGCCAACTTTTTTGAGTGAATTGCAGAACGTCAGATTTTTAGCAGAAATTGTGACCGCGCGGCTTAGGGATTTTTTCAAAAAAAGTTGTTCAGACGTCGAGGGCTAATTCTGTTTCCGATGATAAAAACACATCTGTTTCCACCGAAAAACCTTTCAAGGGATCGTTTGCAACAGTTTGGCACCATTTTTGAGTGAATTGCAGAACGTCAGATTTTTAGCAGAAATTGTGACTGCGCGGCTTAGGGATTTTTTCAAAAAAAGTTGTTCAGACGTCGAGGGCTAATTCTGTTTCCGATGATAAAAACCCATCTGTTTCCACCGAAAAACATTTCAGGAGATCACTTGCAACAGTTTGCCAACTTTTTTGAGTGAATTGCAGAACGTCAGATTTTTAGCAGAAATTGTGACCGCGCGGCTTAGGGATTTTTTCAAAAAAAGTTGTTCAGACATCGAGGGCTAATTCTGTTTCCAATGATAAAAACACATCTGTTTCCACCGAAAAACCTTTCAAGGTATCTTTTGCAACAGTTTGGCACCATTTTTGAGTGAATTGCAGAACGTCAGATTTTTAACAGAAATTGTGACCGCGCGGGTTAGGGATTTTTTCAAAAAAAGTTGTTCAGACGTCGAGGGCTAATTCTGTTTCCGATGATAAAAACCCATCTGTTTCCACCGAAAAACATTTCAGGGGATCACTTGCAACAGTTTGCCAACTTTTTTGAGTGAATTACAGAACGTCAGATTTTTAGCAGAAATTGTGACCGCGCGGCTTAGGGATTTTTTCAAAAAAAGTTGTTCAGACGTCGAGGGCTAATTCTGTTTCCGATGATAAAAACACATCTGTTTCCACCGAAAAACCTTTCAAGGGATCGTTTGCAACAGTTTGGCACCATTTTTGAGTGAATTGCAGAACGTCAGATTTTTAACAGAAATTGTGACCGCGCGGCTTAGGGATTTTTTCAAAAAAAGTTGTTCAGACCTCGAGGGCTAATTCTGTTTCCGATGATAAAAACACATCTGTTTCCACCGAAAAACCTTTCAAGGGATCGTTTGCAACAGTTTGGCACCATTTTTGAGTGAATTGCAGAACGTCAGATTTTTAGCAGAAATTGTGACCGCGCGGCTTAGGGATTTTTTCAAAAAAAGTTGTTCAGACGTCGAGGGCTAATTCTGTTTCCGATGATAAAAACACATCTTTTTCCACCGAAAAACCTTTCAGGGGATCGTTTTCAACAGCTTGCCAACATTTTTGAGTGAATTGCAGAACGTCAGATTTTTAGCAGAAATTGTGACCGCGCAGCTTAGGGATTTTTTCCAAAAACAGTTGTTCAGACGTCGAGGGCTAATTCTGTTTCCGATGATAAAAACCCATCTGTTTCCACCGAAAAACATTTCAGGGGATCACTTGCAACAGTTTGCCAACATTTTTGAGTGAATTGCAGAACGTCAGATTTTTAGCAGAAATTGTGACCGCGCGGCTTAGGGAATTTTTCAAAAAAAGTTGTTCAGACGTCGAGGGCTAATTCTGTTTCCGATGATAAAAACCCATCTGTTTCCACCGAAAAACATTTCAGGGGATCACTTGCAACAGTTTGCCAACATTTTTGAGTGAATTGCAGAACGTCAGATTTTTGGCAGAAATTGTGACCGCGCGGCTTAGGGATTTTTTCAAAAAAAGTTGTTCAGACGTCGAGGGCTAATTCGGTTTCCGATGATAAAAACACATCTGTTTCCACCGAAAAACATTTCAGGGGATCACTTGCAACAGTTTGCCAACTTTTTTGAGTGAATTGCAGAACGTCAGATTTTTAGCAGAAATTGTGACCACGCGGCTTAGGGATTTTTTCAAAAAAAGTTGTTGAGACGTCGAGGGCTAATTCGGTTTCCAATAATAAAAACCCACCTGTTTCCACCGAAAAACATTTCAGGGGAATCACTTGCAACAGTTTGCCAACATTTTTGAGTGAATTGCAGAACGTCAGATTTTTAGCAGAAATTGTGACCGCGCGGCTTAGGGATTTTTTCAAAAAAAGTTGTTCAGACGTCGAGGGCTAATTCTGTTTCCGATGATAAAAACACATCTGTTTCCACCGAAAAACCTTTCAAGGGATCGTTTGCAACAGTTTGGCACCATTTTTGAGTGAATTGCAGAACGTCAGATTTTTAACAGAAATTGTGACCGCGCGGGTTAGGGATTTTTTCAAAAAAAGTTGTTCAGACCTCGAGGGCTAATTCTGTTTCCGATGATAAAAACACATCTGTTTCCACCGAAAAACCTTTCAAGGGATCGTTTGCAACAATTTGCCAACATTTTTGAGTGAATTGCAGAACGTCAGATTTTTAGCAGAAATTGTGACCGCGCGGCTTAGGGATTTTTTCAAAAAAAGTTGTTCAGACGTCGAGGGCTAATTCTGTTTCCGATCATAAAAACACATCTGTTTCCACCGAAAAACCTTTCAAGGGATCTTTTGCAACAGTTTGGCACCATTTTTGAGTGAATTGCAGAACGTCAGATTTTTAGCAGAAATTGTGACCGCGCGGCTTAGGGATTTTTTCAAAAAAAGGTGTTCAGACGTCGAGGGCTAATTCGGTTTCCGATGATAAAAACACATCTGTTTCCACCGAAAAACATTTCAGGGGATCACTTGCAACAGTTTGCCAACATTTTTGAGTGAATTGCAGAACGTCAGATTTTTAGCAGAAATTGTGACCGCGCGGCTTAGGGATTTTTTCAAAAAAAGTTGTTGAGACGTCGAGGGCTAATTCGGTTTCCAATAATAAAATCCCACCTGTTTCCACCGAAAAACATTTCAGGGGATCACTTGCAACAGTTTGCCAACATTTTTGAGTGAATTGCAGAACGTCAGATTTTTAGCAGAAATTGTGACCGCGCGGCTTAGGGATTTTTTCAAAAAAAGTTGTTCAGATGTCGAGGGCTATTTCTGTTTCCGATGATAAAAACACATCTGTTTCCACCGAAAAACCTTTCAAGGGATCGTTTGCAACAGTTTGGCACCATTTTTGAGTGATTTGCAGAACGTCAGATTTTTAACAGAAATTGTGACCGCGCGGGTTAGGGATTTTTTCAAAAAAAGTTGTTCAGACCTCGAGGGCTAATTCTGTTTCCGATGATAAAAACACATCTGTTTCCACCGAAAAACCTTTCAAGGGATCGTTTGCAACAGTTTGCCAACATTTTTGAGTGAATTGCAGAACGTCAGATTTTTAGCAGAAATTGTGACCGCGCGGCTTAGGGATTTTTTCAAAAAAAGTTGTTCAGACGTCGAGGGCTAATTCTGTTTCCGATGAAAAAAACACATCTGTTTCCACCGAAAAACCTTTCAAGGGATCTTTTGCAACAGTTTGGCACCATTTTTGAGTGAATTGCAGAACGTCAGATTTTTAACAGAAATTGTGACCGCGCGGCTTAGGGATTTTTTCAAAAAAAGTTCTTCAGACGTCGAGGGCTAATTCTGTTTCCAATGATAAAAACACATCTGTTTCCACCGAAAAACCTTTCAGGGGATCGTTTGCAACAGCTTGGCACCATTTTTGAGTGAATTGCAGAAAGTCAGATTTTTAGCAGAAATTGTGACCGCGCGGCTTAGGGATTTTTTCAAAAAAAGGTGTTCAGACGTCGAGGGCTAATTCTATTTCCGATGATAAAAACCCATCTTTTTCCACTGAAAAACATTTCAGGGGATCACTTGAAACAGTTTGGCACCATTTTTGAGTGAATTGCAGAACGTCAGATTTTTAGCAGAAATTGTGACCGCGCGGCTTAGGGATTTTTTCAAAAACAGTTGTTCAGACGTCGAGGGCTAATTCTGTTTCCGATGATAAAAACCCATCTGTTTCCACCGAAAAACATTTCAGGGGATCACTTGCAACAGTTTGCCAACATTTTTGAGTGAATTGCAGAACGTCAGATTTTTAGCAGAAATTGTGACCGCGCGGCTTAGGGAATTTTTCAAAAAAAGTTGTTCAGACGTCGAGGGCTAATTCTGTTTCCGATGATAAAAACCCATCTGTTTCCACCGAAAAACATTTCAGGGGATCACTTGCAACAGTTTGCCAACATTTTTGAGTGAATTGCAGAACGTCAGATTTTTGGCAGAAATTGTGACCGCGCGGCTTAGGGATTTTTTCAAAAAAAGTTGTTCAGACGTCGAGGGCTAATTCGGTTTCCGATGATAAAAACACATCTGTTTCCACCGAAAAACATTTCAGGGGATCACTTGCAACAGTTTGCCAACATTTTTGAGTGAATTGCAGAACGTCAGATTTTTAGCAGAAATTGTGACCGCGCGGCTTAGGGACTTTTTCAAAAAAAGTTGTTGAGACGTCGAGGGCTAATTCGGTTTCCAATAATAAAAACCCACCTGTTTCCACCGAAAAACATTTCAGGGGAATCACTTGCAACAGTTTGCCAACATTTTTGAGTGAATTGCAGAACGTCAGATTTTTAGCAGAAATTGTGACCGCGCGGCTTAGGGATTTTTTCAAAAAAAGTTGTTCAGACGTCGAGGGCTAATTCTGTTTCCGATGATAAAAACACATCTGTTTCCACCGAAAAACCTTTCAAGGGATCGTTTGCAACAGTTTGGCACCATTTTTGAGTGAATTGCAGAACGTCAGATTTTTAACAGAAATTGTGACCGCGCGGGTTAGGGATTTTTTCAAAAAAAGTTGTTCAGACCTCGAGGGCTAATTCTGTTTCCGATGATAAAAACACATCTGTTTCCACCGAAAAACCTTTCAAGGGATCGTTTGCAACAATTTGCCAACATTTTTGAGTGAATTGCAGAACGTCAGATTTTTAGCAGAAATTGTGACCGCGCGGCTTAGGGATTTTTTCAAAAAAAGTTGTTCAGACGTCGAGGGCTAATTCTGTTTCCGATGATAAAAACACATCTGTTTCCACCGAAAAACCTTTCAAGGGATCTTTTGCAACAGTTTGGCACCATTTTTGAGTGAATTGCAGAACGTCAGATTTTTAGCAGAAATTGTGACCGCGCGGCTTAGGGATTTTTTCAAAAAAAGGTGTTCAGACGTCGAGGGCTAATTCGGTTTCCGATGATAAAAACACATCTGTTTCCACCGAAAAACATTTCAGGGGATCACTTGCAACAGTTTGCCAACATTTTTGAGTGAATTGCAGAACGTCAGATTTTTAGCAGAAATTGTGACCGCGCGGCTTAGGGATTTTTTCAAAAAAAGTTGTTGAGACGTCGAGGGCTAATTCGGTTTCCAATAATAAAATCCCACCTGTTTCCACCGAAAAACATTTCAGGGGATCACTTGCAACAGTTTGCCAACATTTTTGAGTGAATTGCAGAACGTCAGATTTTTAGCAGAAATTGTGACCGCGCGGCTTAGGGATTTTTTCAAAAAAAGTTGTTCAGATGTCGAGGGCTATTTCTGTTTCCGATGATAAAAACACATCTGTTTCCACCGAAAAACCTTTCAAGGGATCGTTTGCAACAGTTTGGCACCATTTTTGAGTGATTTGCAGAACGTCAGATTTTTAACAGAAATTGTGACCGCGCGGGTTAGGGATTTTTTCAAAAAAAGTTGTTCAGACCTCGAGGGCTAATTCTGTTTCCGATGATAAAAACACATCTGTTTCCACCGAAAAACCTTTCAAGGGATCGTTTGCAACAGTTTGCCAACATTTTTGAGTGAATTGCAGAACGTCAGATTTTTAGCAGAAATTGTGACCGCGCGGCTTAGGGATTTTTTCAAAAAAAGTTGTTCAGACGTCGAGGGCTAATTCTGTTTCCGATGAAAAAAACACATCTGTTTCCACCGAAAAACCTTTCAAGGGATCTTTTGCAACAGTTTGGCACCATTTTTGAGTGAATTGCAGAACGTCAGATTTTTAACAGAAATTGTGACCGCGCGGCTTAGGGATTTTTTCAAAAAAAGTTCTTCAGACGTCGAGGGCTAATTCTGTTTCCAATGATAAAAACACATCTGTTTCCACCGAAAAACCTTTCAGGGGATCGTTTGCAACAGCTTGGCACCATTTTTGAGTGAATTGCAGAAAGTCAGATTTTTAGCAGAAATTGTGACCGCGCGGCTTAGGGATTTTTTCAAAAAAAGGTGTTCAGACGTCGAGGGCTAATTCTATTTCCGATGATAAAAACCCATCTTTTTCCACTGAAAAACATTTCAGGGGATCACTTGAAACAGTTTGGCACCATTTTTGAGTGAATTGCAGAACGTCAGATTTTTAGCAGAAATTGTGACCGCGCGGCTTAGGGATTTTTTCAAAAAAAGTTGTTCAGATGTCGAGGGCTAATTCTGTTTCCGATGATAAAAACCCATCTGTTTCCACCGAAAAACATTTCAGGGGATCACTTGCAACAGTTTGCCAACATTTTTGAGTGAATCGCAGAACGTCAGATTTTTAGCAGAAATTGTGACCGTGCGGCTTAGGGATTTTTTCAAAAAAAGTTGTTCAGACGTCGAGGGCTAATTCTGTTTCCGATGATAAAAACCCATCTGTTTCCACCGAACAACATTTCAGGGGATCACTTGCAACCGTTTGCCAACATTTTTGAATGAATTGCAGAACGTCAGATTTTTAGCAGAAATTGTGACCGCGCGGCTTAGGGATTTTTTCAAAAAAAGTTGTTCAGATGTCGAGGGCTAATTCTGTTTCCGATGATAAAAACCCATCTGTTTCCACAGAAAAACATTTCAGGGGATCACTTGAAACAGTTTGGCACCATTTTTGAGTGAATTGCAGAACGTCAGATTTTTAGCAGAAATTGTGACCGCGCGGCTTAGGGAATTTTTCAAAAAAAGTTGTTCAGACGTCGAGGGCTAATTCTGTTTCCGATGATAAAAACACATCTGTTTCCACAGAAAAACCTTTCAAGGGATCTTTTGCAACAGTTTGACACCATTTTTGAGTGAATTGCAGAACGTCAGATTTTTAGCAGAAATTGTGACCGCGCGGCTTAGGGATTTTTTCAAAAAAAGTTGTTCAGACGTCGAGGGCTAATTCGGTTTCCGATGATAAAAACACATCTGTTTCCACCGAAAAACATTTCAGGGGATCACTTGCAACAGTTTGCCAACATTTTTGAGTGAATTGCAGAACGTCAGATTTTTAGCAGAAATTGTGACCGCGCGGCTTAGGGATTTTTTCAAAAAAAGTTGTTGAGACGTCGAGGGCTAATTCGGTTTCCAATAATAAAAACCCACCTGTTTCCACCGAAAAACATTTCAGGGGATCACTTGCAACAGTTTGCCAACATTTTTGAGTGAATTGCAGAACGTCAGATTTTTAGCAGAAATTGTGACCGCGCGGGTTAGGGATTTTTTCAAAAAAAGGTGGTCAGACGTCGAGGGCTAATTCTGTTTCCGATGATAAAAACCCATCTGTTTCCACCGAAAAACATTTCAGGGGATCACTTGCAACAGTTTGCCAACATTTTTGAGTGAATTGCAGAACGTCAGATTTTTAGCAGAAATTGTGACCGCGCGGCTTAGGGATTATTTCAAAAAAAGTTGTTCAGACGTCGAGGGCTAATTCTGTTTCCGGTGATAAAAACACATCTGTTTCCACCGAAAAACCTTTCAGGGGATCGTTTGCAACAGTTTGGCACCATTTTTGAGTGAATTGCAGAAAGTCAGATTTTTAGCAGAAATTGTGACCGCGCGGCTTAGGGATTTTTTCAAAAAAAGGTGTTCAGACGTCGAGGGCTAATTCTATTTCCGATGATAAAAACCCATCTTTTTCCACCGAAAAACCTTTCAAGGGATCGTTTGCAACAGTTTGGCACCATTTTTGAGTGATTTGCAGAACGTCAGATTTTTAACAGAAATTGTGACCGCGCGGGTTAGGGATTTTTTCAAAAAAAGTTGTTCAGACCTCGAGGGCTAATTCTGTTTCCGATGATAAAAACACATCTGTTTCCACCGAAAAACCTTTCAAGGGATCGTTTGCAACAGTTTGCCAACATTTTTGAGTGAATTGCAGAACGTCAGATTTTTAGCAGAAATTGTGACCGCGCGGTTTAGGGATTTTTTCAAAAAAAGTTGTTCAGACGTCGAGGGCTAATTCTGTTTCCGATGAAAAAAACACATCTGTTTCCACCGAAAAACCTTTCAAGGGATCTTTTGCAACAGTTTGGCACCATTTTTGAGTGAATTGCAGAACGTCAGATTTTTAACAGAAATTGTGACCGCGCGGCTTAGGGATTTTTTCAAAAAAAGTTCTTCAGACGTCGAGGGCTAATTCTGTTTCCAATGATAAAAACACATCTGTTTCCACCGAAAAACCTTTCAGGGGATCGTTTGCAACAGTTTGGCACCATTTTTGAGTGAATTGCAGAACGTCAGATTTTTAGCAGAAATTGTGACCGCGCGGCTTAGGGATTATTTCAAAAAAAGTTGTTCAGACGTCGAGGGCTAATTCTGTTTCCGATGATAAAAACACATCTGTTTCCACCGAAAAACCTTTCAGGGGATCGTTTGCAACAGTTTGGCACCATTTTTGAGTGAATTGCAGAAAGTCAGATTTTTAGCAGAAATTGTGACCGCGCGGCTTAGGGATTTTTTCAAAAAAAGGTGTTCAGACGTCGAGGGCTAATTCTATTTCCGATGATAAAAACCCATCTTTTTCCACTGAAAAACATTTCAGGGGATCACTTGAAACAGTTTGGCACCATTTTTAAGTGAATTGCAGAACGTCAGATTTTTAACAGAAATTGTGACCGCGCGGCTTAGGGATTTTTTCAAAAAAAGTTGTTCAGACCTCGAGGGCTAATTCGGTTTCCGATGATAAAAACACATCTGTTTCCACCGAAAAACATTTCAGGGGATCACTTGCAACAGTTTGCCAACATTTTTGAGTGAATTGCAGAACGTCAGATTTTTAGCAGAAATTGTGACCGCGCGGCTTAGGGATTTTTTCAAAAAAAGTTGTTGAGACGTCGAGGGCTAATTCGGTTTCCAATAATAAAATCCCACCTGTTTCCACCGAAAAACATTTCAGGGGATCACTTGCAACAGTTTGCCAACTTTTTTGAGTGAATTGCAGAACGTCAGATTTTTAGCAGAAATTGTGACCACGCGGCTTAGGGATTTTTTCAAAAAAAGTTGTTCAGATGCCGAGGGCTAATTCTGTTTCCGATGATAAAAACACATCTGTTTCCACTGAAAAACCTTTCAAGGGATCGTTTGCAACAGTTTGGCACCATTTTTGAGTGAATTGCAGAACGTCAGATTTTTAACAGAAATTGTGACCGCGCGGGTTAGGGATTTTTTCAAAAAAAGTTGTTCAGACCTCGAGGGCTAATTCTGTTTCCGATGATAAAAACACATCTGTTTCCACCGAAAAACCTTTCAAGGGATCGTTTGCAACAGTTTGCCAACATTTTTGAGTGAATTGCAGAACGTCAGATTTTTAGCAGAAATTGTGACCGCGCGGCTTAGGGATTTTTTCAAAAAAAGTTGTTCAGACGTCGAGGGCTAATTCTGTTTCTGATGATAAAAACACATCTGTTTCCACCGAAAAACCTTTCAAGGGATCTTTTGCAACAGTTTGGCACCATTTTTGAGTGAATTGCAGAACGTCAGATTTTTAAAAGAAATTGTGACCGCGCGGCTAAGGGATTTTTTCAAAAAAAGTTGTTCAGACGTCGAGGGCTAATTCTGTTTCCGATGATAAAAACCCATCTGTTTCCACCGAAAAACATTTCAGGGGATCACTTGCAACAGTTTGCCAACTTTTTTGAGTGAATTGCAGAACGTCAGATTTTTAGCAGAAATTGTGACCGCGCGGCTTAGGGATTTTTTCAAAAAAAGGTGTTCAGACGTCGAGGGCTAATTCTATTTCCGATGATAAAAACCCATCTTTTTCCACTGAAAAACATTTCAGGGGATCACTTGAAACAGTTTGGCACCATTTTTGAGTGAATTGCAGAACGTCAGATTTTTAGCAGAAATTGTGACCGCGCGGCTTAGGGATTTTTTCAAAAAAAGTTGTTCAGATGTCGAGGGCTAATTCTGTTTCCGATGATAAAAACCCATCTGTTTCCACCGAAAAACATTTCAGGGGATCACTTGCAACAGTTTGCCAACTTTTTTGAGTGAATTGCAGAACGTCAGATTTTTAGCAGAAATTGTGACCGCGCGGCTTAGGGATTTTTTCAAAAAAAGTTGTTCAGACGTCGAGGGCTAATTCTGTTTCCGATGATAAAAACCCACCTGTTTCCACCGAAAAACCTTTCAAGGGATCGTTTGCAACAGTTTGGCACCATTTTTGAGTGAATTGCAGAACGTCAGATTTTTAACAGAAATTGTGACCGCGCGGCTTAGGGATTTTTTCAAAAAAAGTTGTTCAGACCTCGAGGGCTAATTCTGTTTCCGATGATAAAAACACATCTGTTTCCACCGAAAAACCTTTCAAGGGATCGTTTGCAACAGTTTGGCACCATTTTTGAGTGAATTGCAGAACGTCAGATTTTTAACAGAAATTGTGACCGCGCGGGTTAGGGATTTTTTCAAAAAAAGTTGTTCAGACCTCGAGGGCTAATTCTGTTTCCGATGATAAAAACACATCTGTTTCCACCGAAAAACCTTTCAAGGGATCGTTTGCAACAATTTGCCAACATTTTTGAGTGAATTGCAGAACGTCAGATTTTTAGCAGAAATTGTGACCGCGCGGCTTAGGGATTTTTTCAAAAAAAGTTGTTCAGACATCGAGGGCTAATTCTGTTTCCAATGATAAAAACACATCTGTTTCCACCGAAAAACCTTTCAAGGTATCTTTTGCAACAGTTTGGCACCATTTTTGAGTGAATTGCAGAACGTCAGATTTTTAACAGAAATTGTGACCGCGCGGCTTAGGGATTTTTTCAAAAAAAGTTGTTCAGACCTCGAGGGCTAATTCGGTTTCCGATGATAAAAACACATCTGTTTCCACCGAAAAACATTTCAGGGGATCACTTGCAACAGTTTGCCAACATTTTTGAGTGAATTGCAGAAAGTCAGATTTTTAGCAGAAATTGTGACCGCGCGGCTTAGGGATTTTTTCAAAAAAAGGTGTTCAGACGTCGAGGGCTAATTCTATTTCCGATGATAAAAACCCATCTTTTCCCACTGAAAAACATTTCAGGGGATCACTTGAAACAGTTTGGCACCATTTTTGAGTGAATTGCAGAACGTCAGATTTTTAGCAGAAATTGTGACCGCGCGGCTTAGGGATTTTTTCAAAAAAAGTTGTTCAGATGTCGAGGGCTAATTCTGTTTCCGATGATAAAAACCCATCTGTTTCCACCGAAAAACATTTCAGGGGATCACTTGCAACAGTTTGCCAACTTTTTTGAGTGAATTGCAGAACGTCAGATTTTTAGCAGAAATTGTGACCGCGCGGCTTAGGGATTTTTTCAAAAAAAGTTGTTCAGACGTCGAGGGCTAATTCTGTTTCCGATGATAAAAACCCACCTGTTTCCACCGAAAAACCTTTCAAGGGATCGTTTGCAACAGTTTGGCACCATTTTTGAGTGAATTGCAGAACGTCAGATTTTTAACAGAAATTGTGACCGCGCGGCTTAGGGATTTTTTCAAAAAAAGTTGTTCAGACCTCGAGGGCTAATTCTGTTTCCGATGATAAAAACACATCTGTTTCCACCGAAAAACCTTTCAAGGGATCGTTTGCAACAGTTTGGCACCATTTTTGAGTGAATTGCAGAACGTCAGATTTTTAACAGAAATTGTGACCGCGCGGGTTAGGGATTTTTTCAAAAAAAGTTGTTCAGACCTCGAGGGCTAATTCTGTTTCCGATGATAAAAACACATCTGTTTCCACCGAAAAACCTTTCAAGGGATCGTTTGCAACAATTTGCCAACATTTTTGAGTGAATTGCAGAACGTCAGATTTTTAGCAGAAATTGTGACCGCGCGGCTTAGGGATTTTTTCAAAAAAAGTTGTTCAGACATCGAGGGCTAATTCTGTTTCCAATGATAAAAACACATCTGTTTCCACCGAAAAACCTTTCAAGGTATCTTTTGCAACAGTTTGGCACCATTTTTGAGTGAATTGCAGAACGTCAGATTTTTAACAGAAATTGTGACCGCGCGGCTTAGGGATTTTTTCAAAAAAAGTTGTTCAGACCTCGAGGGCTAATTCTGTTTCCGATGATAAAAACACATCTGTTTCCACCGAAAAACCTTTCAAGGGATCGTTTGCAACAGTTTGCCAACATTTTTGAGTGAATTGCAGAACGTCAGATTTTTAGCAGAAATTGTGACCGCGCGGCTTAGGGATTTTTTCAAAAAAAGTTGTTCAGACGTCGAGGGCTAATTCTGTTTCCGATGATAAAAACACATCTGTTTCCACCGAAAAACCTTTCAAGGGATCTTTTGCAACAGTTTGGCACCATTTTTGAGTGAATTGCAGAACGTCAGATTTTTAGCAGAAATTGTGACCGCGCGGCATAGGGATTTTTTCAAAAAAAGTTGTTCAGACGTCGAGGGCTAATTCTGTTTCCGATGATAAAAACCCATCTGTTTCCACCGAAAATCATTTCAGGGGATCACTTGCAACAGTTTGCCAACTTTTTTGAGTGAATTGCAGAACGTCAGATTTTTAGCAGAAATTGTGACCGTGCGGCTTAGGGATTTTTTCAAAAAAAGTTGTTCAGACGTCGAGGGCTAATTCTGTTTCCGATGATAAAAACACATCTGTTTCCACCGAAAAACCTTTCAAGGGATCTTTTGCAACAGTTTGGCACCATTTTTGAGTGAATTGCAGAACGTCAGATTTTTAACAGAAATTGTGACCGCGCGGCTTAGGGATTTTTTCAAAAAAAGGTGTTCAGACGTCGAGGGCTAATTCTATTTCCGATGATAAAAACCCATCTTTTTCCACTGAAAAACATTTCAGGGGATCACTTGAAACAGTTTGGCACCATTTTTGAGTGAATTGCAGAACGTCAGATTTTTAGCAGAAATTGTGACCGCGCGGCTTAGGGATTTTTTCAAAAAAAGTTGTTCAGATGTCGAGGGCTAATTCTGTTTCCGATGATAAAAACACATCTGTTTCCACCGAAAAACATTTCAGGGGATCACTTGCAACAGTTTGCCAACTTTTTTGAGTGAATTGCAGAACGTCAGATTTTTAGCAGAAATTGTGACCGCGCAGGCTTAGGGATTTTTTCAAAAAAAGTTGTTCAGACGTCGAGGGCTAATTCTGTTTCCGATGATAAAAACACATCTGTTTCCACCGAAAAACCTTTCAAGGGATCGTTTGCAACAGTTTGGCACCATTTTTGAGTGAATTGCAGAACGTCAGATTTTTAACAGAAATTGTGACCGCGCGGCTTAGGGATTTTTTCAAAAAAAGTTGTTCAGACCTCGAGGGCTAATTCTGTTTCCGATGATAAAAACACATCTGTTTCCACCGAAAAACCTTTCAGGGATCGTTTTCAACAGCTTGCCAACATTTTTGAGTGAATTGCAGAACGTCAGATTTTTAGCAGAAATTGTGACCGCGCAGGTTAGGGATTTTTTCCAAAAACAGTTGTTCAGACGTCGAGGGCTAATTCTGTTTCCGATGATAAAAACCCATCTGTTTCCACCGAAAAACATTTCAGGGGATCACTTGCAACAGTTTGCCAACATTTTTGAGTGAATTGCAGAACGTCAGATTTTTAGCAGAAATTGTGACCGCGCGGCTTAGGGAATTTTTCAAAAAAAGTTGTTCAGACGTCGAGTGCTAATTCTGTTTCCGATGATAAAAACCCATCTGTTTCCACCGAAAAACATTTCAGGGGATCACTTGCAACAGTTTGCCAACATTTTTGAGTGAATTGCAGAACGTCAGATTTTTAGCAGAAATTGTGACCGCGCGGCTTAGGGATTTTTTCAAAAAAAGTTGTTGAGACGTCGAGGGCTAATTCGGTTTCCAATAATAAAAACCCACCTGTTTCCACCGAAAAACATTTCAGGGGATCACTTGCAACAGTTTGCCAACATTTTTGAGTGAATTGCAGAACGTCAGATTTTTAGCAGAAATTGTGACCGTGCGGCTTAGGGATTTTTTCAAAAAAAGTTGTTCAGACGTCGAGGGCTAATTCTGTTTCCGATGATAAAAACACATCTGTTTCCACCGAAAAACCTTTCAAGGGATCGTTTGCAACAGTTTGGCACCATTTTTGAGTGAATTGCAGAACGTCAGATTTTTAACAGAAATTGTGACCGCGCGGGTTAGGGATTTTTTCAAAAAAAGTTGTTCAGACCTCGAGGGCTAATTCTGTTTCCGATGATAAAAACACATCTGTTTCCACCGAAAAACCTTTCAAGGGATCGTTTGCAACAATTTGCCAACATTTTTGAGTGAATTGCAGAACGTCAGATTTTTAGCAGAAATTGTGACCGCGCGGCTTAGGGATTTTTTCAAAAAAAGTTGTTCAGACGTCGAGGGCTAATTCTGTTTCCGATGATAAAAACACATCTGTTTCCACCGAAAAACCTTTCAAGGGATCTTTTGCAACAGTTTGGCACCATTTTTGAGTGAATTGCAGAACGTCAGATTTTTAGCAGAAATTGTGACTGCGCGGCTTAGGGATTTTTTCAAAAAAAGTTGTTCAGACGTCGAGGGCTAATTCTGTTTCCGATGATAAAAACCCATCTGTTTCCACCGAAAAACATTTCAGGGGATCACTTGCAACAGTTTGCCAACTTTTTTGAGTGAATTGCAGAACGTCAGATTTTTAGCAGAAATTGTGACCGTGCGGCTTAGGGATTTTTTCAAAAAAAGTTGTTCAGACGTCGAGGGCTAATTCTGTTTCCGATGATAAAAACACATCTGTTTCCACCGAAAAACCTTTCAAGGGATCGTTTGCAACAGTTTGGCACCATTTTTGAGTGAATTGCAGAACGTCAGATTTTTAGCAGAAATTGTGACCGCGCGGCTTAGGGATTTTTTCAAAAAAAGTTGTTCAGACGTCGAGGGCTAATTCTGTTTCCGATGATAAACACCCATCTGTTTCCACCGAAAAACATTTCAGGGGATCACTTGCAACAGTTTGCCAACTTTTTTGAGTGAATTGCAGAACGTCAGATTTTTAGCAGAAATTGTGACCGCGCGGCTTAGGGATTTTTTCAAAAAAAGTTGTTCAGACGTTGAGGGCTAATTCTGTTTCCAATGATAAAAACACATCTGTTTCCACCGAAAAACCTTTCAAGGTATCTTTTGCAACAGTTTGGCACCATTTTTGAGTGAATTGCAGAACGTCAGATTTTTAACAGAAATTGTGACCGCGCGGCTTAGGGATTTTTTCAAAAAAAGTTGTTCAGACGTCGAGGGCTAATTCTGTTTCCGATGATAAAAACCCATCTGTTTCCACCGAAAAACATTTCAGGGGATCACTTGCAACAGTTTGCCAACTTTTTTGAGTGAATTGCAGAACGTCAGATTTTTAGCAGAAATTGTGACCGTGCGGCTTAGGGATTTTTTCAAAAAAAGTTGTTCAGACGTCGAGGGCTAATTCTGTTTCCGATGATAAAAACACATCTGTTTCCACCGAAAAACCTTTCAAGGGATCGTTTGCAACAGTTTGGCACCATTTTTGAGTGAATTGCAGAACGTCAGATTTTTAGCAGAAATTGTGACCGCGCGGCTTAGGGATTTTTTCAAAAAAAGTTGTTCAGACGTCGAGGGCTAATTCTGTTTCCGATGATAAAAACCCATCTGTTTCCACCGAAAATCATTTCAGGGGATCACTTGCAACAGTTTGCCAACTTTTTTGAGTGAATTGCAGAACGTCAGATTTTTAGCAGAAATTGTGACCGCGCAGCTTAGGGATTTTTTCAAAAAAAGTTGTTCAGACGTCGAGGGCTAATTCTGTTTCCGATGATAAAAACACATCTGTTTCCACCGAAAAACCTTTCAAGGGATCTTTTGCAACAGTTTGGCACCATTTTTGAGTGAATTGCAGAACGTCAGATTTTTAACAGAAATTGTGACCGCGCAGCTTAGGGATTTTTTCAAAAAAAGTTGTTCAGACGTCGAGGGCTAATTCTGTTTCCGATGATAAAAACCTATCTGTTTCCACCGAAAAACATTTCAGGGGATCACTTGCAACAGTTTGCCAACATTTCTGAGTGAATTGCAGAACGTCAGATTTTTAGCAGAAATTGTGACCGTGCGGCTTAGGGATTTTTTCAAAAAAAGTTGTTCAGACGTCGAGGGCTAATTCTGTTTCCGATGATAAAAACCCATCTGTTTCCACCGAAAAACATTTCAGGGGATCACTTGCAACAGTTTGCCAACTTTTTTGAGTGAATTGCAGAACGTCAGATTTTTAGCAGAAATTGTGACCGCGCGGCTTAGGGATTTTTTCAAAAAAAGTTGTTCAGACGTCGAGGGCTAATTCTGTTTCCGATGATAAAAACACATCTGTTTCCACCGAAAAACCTTTCAAGGGATCGTTTGCAACAGTTTGGCACCATTTTTGAGTGAATTGCAGAACGTCAGATTTTTAGCAGAAATTGTGACCGCGCGGCTTAGGGATTTTTTCAAAAAAAGTTGTTCAGATGTCGAGGGCTA
This sequence comes from Podarcis bocagei, assembly GCF_964188305.1. Taxonomy (NCBI): domain Eukaryota; kingdom Metazoa; phylum Chordata; class Lepidosauria; order Squamata; family Lacertidae; genus Podarcis; species Podarcis bocagei. Next base: position 130,357 of record NW_027670335.1, read on the forward strand.
ATTCTGTTTCCGATGATAAAAACACATCTGTTTCCACCGAAAAACCTTTCAAGGGATCTTTTGCAACAGTTTGGCACCATTTTTGAGTGAATTGCAGAACGTCAGATTTTTAACAGAAATTGTGACCGCGCGGCTTAGGGATTTTTTCAAAAAAAGTTGTTCAGACGTCGAGGGCTAATTCTGTTTCCGATGATAAAAACCCATCTGTTTCCACCGAAAAACATTTCAGGGGATCACTTGCAACAGTTTGCCAACTTTTTTGAGTGAATTGCAGAACGTCAGATTTTTAGCAGAAATTGTGACCGCGCGGCTTAGGGATTTTTTCAAAAAAAGTTGTTCAGACGTCGAGGGCTAATTCTATTTCCGATGATAAAAACCCATCTGTTTCCACGGAAAAACATTTCAGGGGATCACTTGAAACAGTTTGCCAACATTTTTGAGTGAATTGCAGAACGTCAGATTTTTAGCAGAAATTGTGACCGCGCGGCTTAGGGATTTTTTCAAAAAAAGTTGTTCAGACGTCGAGGGCTAATTCTGTTTCCGATGATAAAAACCCATCTGTTTCCACCGAAAAACATTTCAGGGGATCACTTGCAACAGTTTGCCAACATTTTTGAGTGAATTGCAGAACGTCAGATTTTTAGCAGAAATTCTGACCGCGCGGCTTAGGGATTTTTTCAAAAAAAGTTGTTCAGATGTCGAGGGCTAATTCTGTTTCCGATGATAAAAACCCATCTGTTTCCACCGAAAAACATTTCAGGGGATCACTTGCAACTGTTTGCCAACTTTTTTGAGTGAATTGCAGAACGTCAGATTTTTAGCAGAAATTGTGACCGCGCGGCTTAGGGATTTTTTTTAAAAAAAGTTGTTCAGACGTCGAGGGCTAATTCTGTTTCCGATGATAAAAACACATCTGTTTCCACCGAAAAACCTTTCAAGGGATCTTTTGCAACAGTTTGGCACCATTTTTGAGTGAATTGCAGAACGCCAGATTTTTAACAGAAATTGTGACTGCGCGGCTTAGGGATTTTTTCAAAAAAAGTTGTTCAGACGTCGAGGGCTAATTCTGTTTCCGATGATAAAAACCTATCTGTTTCCACCGAAAAACATTTCAGGGGATCACTTGCAACAGTTTGCCAACATTTTTGAGTGAAATGCAGAACCTCAGATTTTTAGCAGAAATTGTGACCGCGCGGCTTAGGGTTTTTTTAAAAAAAAGTTGTTCAGACGTCGAGGGCTAATTCTATTTCCGATGATAAAAACCCATCTGTTTCCACCGAAAAACATTTCAGGGGATCACTTGCAACAGTTTGCCAACTTTTTTGAGTGAATTGCAGAACGTCATATTTTTAGCAGAAATTGTGACCGCGCGGCTTAGGGATTTTTTCAAAAAAAGTTTTTCAGACGTCAAGGGCTAATTCTATTTCCGATGATAAAAACACATCTGTTTCCACCGAAAAACCTTTCAAGGGATCTTTTGCAACAGTTTGGCACCATTTTTGAGTGAATTGCAGAACGTCAGATTTTTAACAGAAATTGTGACCGCGCGGCTTAGGGATTTTTTCAAAAAAAGGTGTTCAGACGTCGAGGGCTAATTCTATTTCCGATGATAAAAACCCATCTTTTTCCACTGAAAAACATTTCAGGGGATCACTTGAAACAGTTTGGCACCATTTTTGAGTGAATTGCAGAACGTCAGATTTTTAGCAGAAATTGTGACCGCGCGGCTTAGGGATTTTTTCAAAAAAAGTTGTTCAGATGTCGAGGGCTAATTCTGTTTCCGATGATAAAAACACATCTGTTTCCACCGAAAAACATTTCAGGGGATCACTTGCAACAGTTTGCCAACTTTTTTGAGTGAATTGCAGAACGTCAGATTTTTAGCAGAAATTGTGACCGCGCAGGCTTAGGGATTTTTTCAAAAAAAGTTGTTCAGACGTCGAGGGCTAATTCTGTTTCCGATGATAAAAACACATCTGTTTCCACCGAAAAACCTTTCAAGGGATCGTTTGCAACAGTTTGGCACCATTTTTGAGTGAATTGCAGAACGTCAGATTTTTAACAGAAATTGTGACCGCGCGGCTTAGGGATTTTTTCAAAAAAAGTTGTTCAGACCTCGAGGGCTAATTCTGTTTCCGATGATAAAAACACATCTGTTTCCACCGAAAAACCTTTCAGGGATCGTTTTCAACAGCTTGCCAACATTTTTGAGTGAATTGCAGAACGTCAGATTTTTAGCAGAAATTGTGACCGCGCAGGTTAGGGATTTTTTCCAAAAACAGTTGTTCAGACGTCGAGGGCTAATTCTGTTTCCGATGATAAAAACCCATCTGTTTCCACCGAAAAACATTTCAGGGGATCACTTGCAACAGTTTGCCAACATTTTTGAGTGAATTGCAGAACGTCAGATTTTTAGCAGAAATTGTGACCGCGCGGCTTAGGGAATTTTTCAAAAAAAGTTGTTCAGACGTCGAGTGCTAATTCTGTTTCCGATGATAAAAACCCATCTGTTTCCACCGAAAAACATTTCAGGGGATCACTTGCAACAGTTTGCCAACATTTTTGAGTGAATTGCAGAACGTCAGATTTTTAGCAGAAATTGTGACCGCGCGGCTTAGGGATTTTTTCAAAAAAAGTTGTTGAGACGTCGAGGGCTAATTCGGTTTCCAATAATAAAAACCCACCTGTTTCCACCGAAAAACATTTCAGGGGATCACTTGCAACAGTTTGCCAACATTTTTGAGTGAATTGCAGAACGTCAGATTTTTAGCAGAAATTGTGACCGTGCGGCTTAGGGATTTTTTCAAAAAAAGTTGTTCAGACGTCGAGGGCTAATTCTGTTTCCGATGATAAAAACACATCTGTTTCCACCGAAAAACCTTTCAAGGGATCGTTTGCAACAGTTTGGCACCATTTTTGAGTGAATTGCAGAACGTCAGATTTTTAACAGAAATTGTGACCGCGCGGGTTAGGGATTTTTTCAAAAAAAGTTGTTCAGACCTCGAGGGCTAATTCTGTTTCCGATGATAAAAACACATCTGTTTCCACCGAAAAACCTTTCAAGGGATCGTTTGCAACAATTTGCCAACATTTTTGAGTGAATTGCAGAACGTCAGATTTTTAGCAGAAATTGTGACCGCGCGGCTTAGGGATTTTTTCAAAAAAAGTTGTTCAGACGTCGAGGGCTAATTCTGTTTCCGATGATAAAAACACATCTGTTTCCACCGAAAAACCTTTCAAGGGATCTTTTGCAACAGTTTGGCACCATTTTTGAGTGAATTGCAGAACGTCAGATTTTTAGCAGAAATTGTGACTGCGCGGCTTAGGGATTTTTTCAAAAAAAGTTGTTCAGACGTCGAGGGCTAATTCTGTTTCCGATGATAAAAACCCATCTGTTTCCACCGAAAAACATTTCAGGGGATCACTTGCAACAGTTTGCCAACTTTTTTGAGTGAATTGCAGAACGTCAGATTTTTAGCAGAAATTGTGACCGTGCGGCTTAGGGATTTTTTCAAAAAAAGTTGTTCAGACGTCGAGGGCTAATTCTGTTTCCGATGATAAAAACACATCTGTTTCCACCGAAAAACCTTTCAAGGGATCGTTTGCAACAGTTTGGCACCATTTTTGAGTGAATTGCAGAACGTCAGATTTTTAGCAGAAATTGTGACCGCGCGGCTTAGGGATTTTTTCAAAAAAAGTTGTTCAGACGTCGAGGGCTAATTCTGTTTCCGATGATAAACACCCATCTGTTTCCACCGAAAAACATTTCAGGGGATCACTTGCAACAGTTTGCCAACTTTTTTGAGTGAATTGCAGAACGTCAGATTTTTAGCAGAAATTGTGACCGCGCGGCTTAGGGATTTTTTCAAAAAAAGTTGTTCAGACGTTGAGGGCTAATTCTGTTTCCAATGATAAAAACACATCTGTTTCCACCGAAAAACCTTTCAAGGTATCTTTTGCAACAGTTTGGCACCATTTTTGAGTGAATTGCAGAACGTCAGATTTTTAACAGAAATTGTGACCGCGCGGCTTAGGGATTTTTTCAAAAAAAGTTGTTCAGACGTCGAGGGCTAATTCTGTTTCCGATGATAAAAACCCATCTGTTTCCACCGAAAAACATTTCAGGGGATCACTTGCAACAGTTTGCCAACTTTTTTGAGTGAATTGCAGAACGTCAGATTTTTAGCAGAAATTGTGACCGTGCGGCTTAGGGATTTTTTCAAAAAAAGTTGTTCAGACGTCGAGGGCTAATTCTGTTTCCGATGATAAAAACACATCTGTTTCCACCGAAAAACCTTTCAAGGGATCGTTTGCAACAGTTTGGCACCATTTTTGAGTGAATTGCAGAACGTCAGATTTTTAGCAGAAATTGTGACCGCGCGGCTTAGGGATTTTTTCAAAAAAAGTTGTTCAGACGTCGAGGGCTAATTCTGTTTCCGATGATAAAAACCCATCTGTTTCCACCGAAAATCATTTCAGGGGATCACTTGCAACAGTTTGCCAACTTTTTTGAGTGAATTGCAGAACGTCAGATTTTTAGCAGAAATTGTGACCGCGCAGCTTAGGGATTTTTTCAAAAAAAGTTGTTCAGACGTCGAGGGCTAATTCTGTTTCCGATGATAAAAACACATCTGTTTCCACCGAAAAACCTTTCAAGGGATCTTTTGCAACAGTTTGGCACCATTTTTGAGTGAATTGCAGAACGTCAGATTTTTAACAGAAATTGTGACCGCGCAGCTTAGGGATTTTTTCAAAAAAAGTTGTTCAGACGTCGAGGGCTAATTCTGTTTCCGATGATAAAAACCTATCTGTTTCCACCGAAAAACATTTCAGGGGATCACTTGCAACAGTTTGCCAACATTTCTGAGTGAATTGCAGAACGTCAGATTTTTAGCAGAAATTGTGACCGTGCGGCTTAGGGATTTTTTCAAAAAAAGTTGTTCAGACGTCGAGGGCTAATTCTGTTTCCGATGATAAAAACCCATCTGTTTCCACCGAAAAACATTTCAGGGGATCACTTGCAACAGTTTGCCAACTTTTTTGAGTGAATTGCAGAACGTCAGATTTTTAGCAGAAATTGTGACCGCGCGGCTTAGGGATTTTTTCAAAAAAAGTTGTTCAGACGTCGAGGGCTAATTCTGTTTCCGATGATAAAAACACATCTGTTTCCACCGAAAAACCTTTCAAGGGATCGTTTGCAACAGTTTGGCACCATTTTTGAGTGAATTGCAGAACGTCAGATTTTTAGCAGAAATTGTGACCGCGCGGCTTAGGGATTTTTTCAAAAAAAGTTGTTCAGATGTCGAGGGCTAATTCTGTTTCCGATGATAAAAACACATCTGTTTCCACCGAAAAACCTTTCAAGGGATCTTTTGCAACAGTTTGGCACCATTTTTGAGTGAATTGCAGAACGTCAGATTTTTAACAGAAATTGTGACCGCGCGGCTTAGGGATTTTTTCAAAAAAAGTTGTTCAGACGTCGAGGGCTAATTCTGTTTCCGATGATAAAAACCCATCTGTTTCCACCGAAAAACATTTCAGGGGATCACTTGCAACAGTTTGCCAACTTTTTTGAGTGAATTGCAGAACGTCAGATTTTTAGCAGAAATTGTGACCGCGCGGCTTAGGGATTTTTTCAAAAAAAGTTGTTCAGACGTCGAGGGCTAATTCTATTTCCGATGATAAAAACCCATCTGTTTCCACTGAAAAACATTTCAGGGGATCACTTGAAACAGTTTGCCAACATTTTTGAGTGAATTGCAGAACGTCAGATTTTTAGCAGAAATTGTGACCGCGCGGCTTAGGGATTTTTTCAAAAAAAGTTGTTCAGACGTCGAGGGCTAATTCTGTTTCCGATGATAAAAACCCATCTGTTTCCACCGAAAAACATTTCAGGGGATCACTTGCAACAGTTTGCCAACATTTTTGAGTGAATTGCAGAACGTCAGATTTTTAGCAGAAATTCTGACCGCGCGGCTTAGGGATTTTTTCAAAAAAAGTTGTTCAGATGTCGAGGGCTAATTCTGTTTCCGATGATAAAAACCCATCTGTTTCCACCGAAAAACATTTCAGGGGATCACTTGCAACTGTTTGCCAACTTTTTTGAGTGAATTGCAGAACGTCAGATTTTTAGCAGAAATTGTGACCGCGCGGCTTAGGGATTTTTTTTAAAAAAAGTTGTTCAGACGTCGAGGGCTAATTCTGTTTCCGATGATAAAAACACATCTGTTTCCACCGAAAAACCTTTCAAGGGATCTTTTGCAACAGTTTGGCACCATTTTTGAGTGAATTGCAGAACGCCAGATTTTTAACAGAAATTGTGACTGCGCGGCTTAGGGATTTTTTCAAAAAAAGTTGTTCAGACGTCGAGGGCTAATTCTGTTTCCGATGATAAAAACCTATCTGTTTCCACCGAAAAACATTTCAGGGGATCACTTGCAACAGTTTGCCAACATTTTTGAGTGAAATGCAGAACCTCAGATTTTTAGCAGAAATTGTGACCGCGCGGCTTAGGGTTTTTTTTAAAAAAAGTTGTTCAGACGTCGAGGGCTAATTCTATTTCCGATGATAAAAACCCATCTGTTTCCACCGAAAAACATTTCAGGGGATCACTTGCAACAGTTTGCCAACTTTTTTGAGTGAATTGCAGAACGTCATATTTTTAGCAGAAATTGTGACCGCGCGGCTTAGGGATTTTTTCAAAAAAAGTTTTTCAGACGTCAAGGGCTAATTCTGTTTCCGATGATAAAAACACATCTGTTTCCACCGAAAAAGATTTCAGGGGATCACTTGCAACAGTTTGCCAACATTTTTGAGTGAATTGCAGAACGTCAGATTTTTAGCAGAAATTGTGACCGCGCGGCTTAGGGATTTTTTCAAAAAAAGTTGTTCAGACGTCGAGGGCTAATTCTGTTTCCGATGATAAAAACCCATCTGTTTCCACCGAAAAAGATTTCAGGGGATCACTTGCAACCGTTTGCCAACATTTTTGAATGAATTGCAGAACGTCAGATTTTTAGCAGAAATTGTGACCGCGACTTAGGATTTTTTCAAAAAAAGTTGTTCAGATGTCGAGGGCTAATTCTGTTTCCGATGATAAAAACCCGTCTGTTTCCACCGAAAAACATTTCATGGGATCACTTGCAACAGTTTGCCAACTTTTTTGAGTGAATTGCAGAACGTCAGATTTTTAGCAGAAATTGTGACCGCGCGGCTTAGGGATTTTTTCAAAAAAAGTTGTTCAGACGTCGAGGGCTAATTGTGTTTCCGATGATAAAAACACATCTGTTTCCACCGAAAAACCTTTCAAGGGATCGTTTGCAACAGTTTGGCACCATTTTTGAGTGAATTGCAGAACGTCAGATTTTTAACAGAAATTGTGACCGCGCGGCTTAGGGATTTTTTCAAAAAAAGTTGTTCAGACGTCGAGGGCTAATTGTGTTTCCGATGATAAAAACACATCTGTTTCCACCGAAAAACCTTTCAAGGGATCGTTTGCAACAGTTTGGCACCATTTTTGAGTGAATTGCAGAACGTCAGATTTTTAGCAGAAATTGTGACCGCGATTTAGGATTTTTTCAAAAAAAGTTGTTCAGATGTCGAGGGCTAATTCTGTTTCCGATGATAAAAACCCGTCTGTTTCCACCGAAAAACATTTCATGGGATCACTTGCAACAGTTTGCCAACTTTTTTGAGTGAATTGCAGAACGTCAGATTTTTAGCAGAAATTGTGACCGCGCGGCTTAGGGATTTTTTCAAAAAAAGTTGTTCAGACGTCGAGGGCTAATTCTCTTTCCGATGATAAAAACACATCTTTTTCCACTGAAAAACCTTTCAGGGGATCGTTTTCAACAATTTGCCAACATTTTTGAGTGAATTGCAGAACGTCAGATTTTTAGCAGAAATTGTGACCGCGCGGCTTAGGGATTTTTTCCAAAAACAGTTGTTCAGACGTCGAGGGCTAATTCGGTTTCCAATAATAAAAACCCACCTGTTTCCACCGAAAAACATTTCAGGGGATCACTTGCAACAGTTTGCCAACTTTTTTGAGTGAATTGCAGAACGTCAGATTTTTAGCAGAAATTGTGACCGCGCGGCTTGGGGATTTTTTCAAAAAAAGTTGTTCAGACGTCGAGGGCTAATTCTGTTTCCGATGATAAAAACCCATCTGTTTCCACCGAAAAACATTTCAGGGGATCACTTGCAACAGTTTGCCAACTTTTTTGAGTGAATTGCAGAACGTCAGATTTTTAGCAGAAATTGTGACCGCGCGGCTTAGGGATTTTTTCAAAAAAAGTTGTTCAGACGTCGAGGGCTAATTGTGTTTCCGATGATAAAAACACATCTGTTTCCACCGAAAAACCTTTCAAGGGATCGTTTGCAACAGTTTGGCACCATTTTTGAGTGAATTGCAGAACGTCAGATTTTTAACAGAAATTGTGACCGCGCGGCTTAGGGATTTTTTCAAAAAAAGTTGTTCAGACGTCGAGGGCTAATTGTGTTTCCGATGATAAAAACACATCTGTTTCCACCGAAAAACCTTTCAAGGGATCGTTTGCAACAGTTTGGCACCATTTTTGAGTGAATTGCAGAACGTCAGATTTTTAGCAGAAATTGTGACCGCGATTTAGGATTTTTTCAAAAAAAGTTGTTCAGATGTCGAGGGCTAATTCTGTTTCCGATGATAAAAACCCGTCTGTTTCCACCGAAAAACATTTCATGGGATCACTTGCAACAGTTTGCCAACTTTTTTGAGTGAATTGCAGAACGTCAGATTTTTAGCAGAAATTGTGACCGCGCGGCTTAGGGATTTTTTCAAAAAAAGTTGTTCAGACGTCGAGGGCTAATTCTCTTTCCGATGATAAAAACACATCTTTTTCCACTGAAAAACCTTTCAGGGGATCGTTTTCAACAATTTGCCAACATTTTTGAGTGAATTGCAGAACGTCAGATTTTTAGCAGAAATTGTGACCGCGCGGCTTAGGGATTTTTTCCAAAAACAGTTGTTCAGACGTCGAGGGCTAATTCGGTTTCCAATAATAAAAACCCACCTGTTTCCACCGAAAAACATTTCAGGGGATCACTTGCAACAGTTTGCCAACTTTTTTGAGTGAATTGCAGAACGTCAGATTTTTAGCAGAAATTGTGACCGCGCGGCTTGGGGATTTTTTCAAAAAAAGTTGTTCAGACGTCGAGGGCTAATTCTGTTTCCGATGATAAAAACCCATCTGTTTCCACCGAAAAACATTTCAGGGGATCACTTGCAACAGTTTGCCAACTTTTTTGAGTGAATTGCAGAACGTCAGATTTTTAGCAGAAATTGTGACCGCGCGGCTTAGGGATTTTTTCAAAAAAAGTTGTTCAGACGTCGAGGGCTAATTCTGTTTCCGATGATAAAAACACATCTGTTTCCACCGAAAAACCTTTCAAGGGATCGTTTGCAACAGTTTGGCACCATTTTTGAGTGAATTGCAGAACGTCAGATTTTTAGCAGAAATTGTGACCGCGCGGCTTAGGGATTTTTTCCAAAAACAGTTGTTCAGACGTCGAGGGCTAATTCGGTTTCCAATAATAAAAACCCACCTGTTTCCACCGAAAAACATTTCAGGGGATCACTTGCAACAGTTTGCCAACTTTTTTGAGTGAATTGCAGAACGTCAGATTTTTAGCAGAAATTGTGACCGCGCGGCTTAGGGATTTTTTCAAAAAAAGTTGTTCAGACGTCGAGGGCTAATTCTGTTTCCGATGATAAAAACCCATCTGTTTCCACCGAAAAACATTTCAGGGGATCACTTGCAACAGTTTGCCAACTTTTTTGAGTGAATTGCAGAACGTCAGATTTTTAGCAGAAATTGTGACCGCGCGGCTTAGGGATTTTTTCAAAAAAAGTTGTTCAGACGTCGAGGGCTAATTCTGTTTCCGATGATAAAAACACATCTGTTTCCACCGAAAAACCTTTCAAGGGATCGTTTGCAACAGTTTGGCACCATTTTTGAGTGAATTGCAGAACGTCAGATTTTTAGCAGAAATTGTGACCGCGCGGCTTAGGGATTTTTTCAAAAAAAGTTGTTCAGACGTCGAGGGCTAATTCTGTTTCCGATGATAAAAACCCATCTGTTTCCACCGAAAATCATTTCAGGGGATCACTTGCAACAGTTTGCCAACTTTTTTGAGTGAATTGCAGAACGTCAGATTTTTAGCAGAAATTGTGACCGCGCGGCTTAGGGATTTTTTCAAAAAAAGTTGTTCAGACGTCGAGGGCTAATTCTGTTTCCGATGATAAAAACACATCTGTTTCCACCGAAAAACCTTTCAAGGGATCTTTTGCAACAGTTTGGCACCATTTTTGAGTGAATTGCAGAACGTCAGATTTTTAACAGAAATTGTGACCGCGCGGCTTAGGGATTTTTTCAAAAAAATTTGTTCAGACGTCGAGGGCTAATTCTGTTTCCGATGATAAAAACCTATCTGTTTCCACCGAAAAACATTTCAGGGGATCACTTGCAACAGTTTGCCAACATTTCTGAGTGAATTGCAGAACGTCAGATTTTTAGCAGAAATTGTGACCGTGCGGCTTAGGGATTTTTTCAAAAAAAGTTGTTCAGACGTCGAGGGCTAATTCTGTTTCCGATGATAAAAACCCATCTGTTTCCACCGAAAAACATTTCAGGGGATCACTTGCAACAGTTTGGCACCATTTTTGAGTGAATTGCAGAACGTCAGATTTTTAGCAGAAATTGTGACCGCGCGGCTTAGGGATTTTTTCAAAAAAAGTTGTTCAGACGTCGAGGGCTAATTCTGTTTCCGATGATAAAAACACATCTGTTTCCACCGAAAAACCTTTCAAGGGATCGTTTGCAACAGTTTGGCACCATTTTTGAGTGAATTGCAGAACGTCAGATTTTTAGCAGAAATTGTGACCGCGCGGCTTAGGGATTTTTTCAAAAAAAGTTGTTCAGATGTCGAGGGCTAATTCTGTTTCCGATGATAAAAACACATCTGTTTCCACCGAAAAACCTTTCAAGGGATCTTTTGCAACAGTTTGGCACCATTTTTGAGTGAATTGCAGAACGTCAGATTTTTAACAGAAATTGTGACCGCGCGGCTTAGGGATTTTTTCAAAAAAAGTTGTTCAGACGTCGAGGTCTAATTCTGTTTCCGATGATAAAAACCCATCTGTTTCCACCGAAAAACATTTCAGGGGATCACTTGCAACAGTTTCCCAACTTTTTTGAGTGAATTGCAGAACGTCAGATTTTTAGCAGAAATTGTGACCGCGCGGCTTAGGGATTTTTTCAAAAAAAGTTGTTCAGACGTCGAGGGCTAATTCTATTTCCGATGATAAAAACCCATCTGTTTCCACTGAAAAACATTTCAGGGGATCACTTGAAACAGTTTGGCACCATTTTTGAGTGAATTGCAGAACGTCAGATTTTTAGCAGAAATTGTGACCGCGCGGCTTAGGGATTTTTTCAAAAAAAGTTGTTCAGACGTCGAGGGCTAATTCTGTTTCCGATGATAAAAACCCATCTGTTTCCACCGAAAAACATTTCAGGGGATCACTTGCAACAGTTTGCCAACATTTTTGAGTGAATTGCAGAACGTCAGATTTTTAGCAGAAATTGTGACCGCGCGGCTTAGGGATTTTTTCAAAAAAAGTTGTTCAGATGTCGAGGGCTAATTCTGTTTCCGATGATAAAAACCCATCTGTTTCCACCGAAAAACATTTCAGGGGATCACTTACAACAGTTTGCCAACTTTTTTGAGTGAATTGCAGAACGTCAGATTTTTAGCAGAAATTGTGACCGCGCGGCTTAGGGATTTTTTTAAAAAAAGTTGTTCAGACGTCGAGGGCTAATTCTGTTTCCGATGATAAAAACACATCTGTTTCCACCGAAAAACCTTTCAAGGGATCTTTTGCAACAGTTTGGCACCATTTTTGAGTGAATTGCAGAACGTCAGATTTTTAACAGAAATTGTGACCGCGCGGCTTAGGGATTTTTTCAAAAAAATTTGTTCAGACGTCGAGGGCTAATTCTGTTTCCGATGATAAAAACCTATCTGTTTCCACCGAAAAACATTTCAGGGGATCACTTGCAACAGTTTGCCAACATTTCTGAGTGAATTGCAGAACGTCAGATTTTTAGCAGAAATTGTGACCGTGCGGCTTAGGGATTTTTTCAAAAAAAGTTGTTCAGACGTCGAGGGCTAATTCTGTTTCCGATGATAAAAACCCATCTGTTTCCACCGAAAAACATTTCAGGGGATCACTTGCAACAGTTTGGCACCATTTTTGAGTGAATTGCAGAACGTCAGATTTTTAGCAGAAATTGTGACCGCGCGGCTTAGGGATTTTTTCAAAAAAAGTTGTTCAGACGTCGAGGGCTAATTCTGTTTCCGATGATAAAAACACATCTGTTTCCACCGAAAAACCTTTCAAGGGATCGTTTGCAACAGTTTGGCACCATTTTTGAGTGAATTGCAGAACGTCAGATTTTTAGCAGAAATTGTGACCGCGCGGCTTAGGGATTTTTTCAAAAAAAGTTGTTCAGATGTCGAGGGCTAATTCTGTTTCCGATGATAAAAACACATCTGTTTCCACCGAAAAACCTTTCAAGGGATCTTTTGCAACAGTTTGGCACCATTTTTGAGTGAATTGCAGAACGTCAGATTTTTAACAGAAATTGTGACCGCGCGGCTTAGGGATTTTTTCAAAAAAAGTTGTTCAGACGTCGAGGGCTAATTCTTTTTCCGATGATAAAAACCCATCTGTTTCCACCGAAAAACATTTCAGGGGATCACTTGCAACAGTTTGCCAACTTTTTTGAGTGAATTACAGAACGTCAGATTTTTAGCAGAAATTGTGACCGCGCGGCTTAGGGATTTTTTCAAAAAAAGTTGTTCAGACGTCGAGGGCTAATTCTATTTCCGATGATAAAAACCCATCTGTTTCCACTGAAAAACATTTCAGGGGATCACTTGAAACAGTTTGGCACCATTTTTGAGTGAATTGCAGAACGTCAGATTTTTAGCAGAAATTGTGACCGCGCGGCTTAGGGATTTTTTCAAAAAAAGTTGTTCAGACGTCGAGGGCTAATTCTGTTTCCGATGATAAAAACCCATCTGTTTCCACCGAAAAACATTTCAGGGGATCACTTGCAACAGTTTGCCAACATTTTTGAGTGAATTGCAGAACGTCAGATTTTTAGCAGAAATTGTGACCGCGCGGCTTAGGGATTTTTTCAAAAAAAGTTGTTCAGATGTCGAGGGCTAATTCTGTTTCCGATGATAAAAACCCATCTGTTTCCACCGAAAAACATTTCAGGGGATCACTTGCAACAGTTTGCCAACTTTTTTGAGTGAATTGCAGAACGTCAGATTTTTAGCAGAAATTGTGACCGCGCGGCTTAGGGATTTTTTTAAAAAAAGTTGTTCAGACGTCGAGGGCTAATTCTGTTTCCGATGATAAAAACACATCTGTTTCCACCGAAAAACCTTTCAAGGGATCTTTTGCAACAGTTTGGCACCATTTTTGAGTGAATTGCAGAACGCCAGATTTTTAACAGAAATTGTGACTGCGCGGCTTAGGGATTTTTTCAAAAAAAGTTGTTCAGACGTCGAGGGCTAATTCTGTTTCCGATGATAAAAACCTATCTGTTTCCACCGAAAAACATTTCAGGGGATCACTTGCAACAGTTTGCCAACATTTTTGAGTGAAATGCAGAACCTCAGATTTTTAGCAGAAATTGTGACCGCGCGGTTTAGGGTTTTTTTTTAAAAAAGTTGTTCAGACGTCGAGGGCTAATTCTATTTCCGATGATAAAAACCCATCTGTTTCCGCCGAAAAACATTTCAGGGGATCACTTGCAACAGTTTGCCAACTTTTTTGAGTGAATTGCAGAACGTCAGATTTTTAGCAGAAATTGTGACCGCGCGGCTTAGGGATTTTTTCAAAAAAAGTTTTTCAGACGTCAAGGGCTAATTCTGTTTCCGATGATAAAAACACATCTGTTTCCACCGAAAAAGATTTCAGGGGATCACTTGCAACAGTTTGCCAACATTTTTGAGTGAATTGCAGAACGTCAGATTTTTAGCAGAAATTGTGACCGCGCGGCTTAGGGATTTTTTCAAAAAAAGTTGTTCAGACGTCGAGGGCTAATTCTGTTTCCGATGATAAAAACCCATCTGTTTCCACCGAAAAAGATTTCAGGGGATCACTTGCAACCGTTTGCCAACATTTTTGAATGAATTGCAGAACGTCAGATTTTTAGCAGAAATTGTGACCGCGCGTCTTAGGGATTTTTTCAAAAAAAGTTGTTCAGACGTCGAGGGCTAATTCTGTTTCCGATGATAAAAACCCATCTGTTTCCACCAAACAACATTTCAGGGGATCACTTGCAACCGTTTGCCAACATTTTTGAATGAATTGCAGAACGTCAGATTTTTAGCAGAAATTGTGACCGCGCGGCTTAGGGATTTTTTCAAAAAAAGTTGTTCAGACGTCGAGGGCTAATTCTGTTTCCGATGATAAAAACACATCTTTTTCCACCGAAAAACCTTTCAGGGGATCGTTTTCAACAGTTTGCCAACATTTTTGAGTGAATTGCAGAACGTCAGATTTTTAGCAGAAATTGTGACCGCGACTTAGGATTTTTTCAAAAAAAGTTGTTCAGATGTCGAGGGCTAATTCTGTTTCCGATGATAAAAACCCGTCTGTTTCCACCGAAAAACATTTCATGGGATCACTTGCAACAGTTTGCCAACTTTTTTGAGTGAATTGCAGAACATCAGATTTTTAGCAGAAATTGTGACCGCGCGGCTTAGGGATTTTTTCAAAAAAAGTTCTTCAGACGTCGAGGGCTAATTCTGTTTCCGATGATAAAAACCCATCTGTTTCCACCGAAAAACCTTTCAAGGGATCACTTGCAACAGTTTGGCACCATTTTTGAGTGAATTGCAGAACGTCAGATTTTTAGCAGAAATTGTGACCGCGCGGCTTAGGGATTTTTTCAAAAAAAGTTGTTCAGACGTCGAGGGCTAATTCTGTTTCCGATGATAAAAACCCATCTTTTTCCACTGAAAAACCTTTCAGGGGATCGTTTTCAACAATTTGCCAACATTTTTGAGTGAATTGCAGAACGTCAGATTTTTAGCAGAAATTGTGACCGCGCGGCTTAGGGATTTTTTCCAAAAACAGTTGTTCAGACGTCGAGGGCTAATTCGGTTTCCAATAATAAAAACCCACCTGTTTCCACCGAAAAACATTTCAGGGGATCACTTGCAACAGTTTGCCAACTTTTTTGAGTGAATTGCAGAACGTCAGATTTTTAGCAGAAATTGTGACCGCGCGGCTTAGGGATTTTTTCAAAAAAAGTTGTTCAGACGTCGAGGGCTAATTCTGTTTCCGATGATAAAAACACATCTGTTTCCACCGAAAATCCTTTCAAGGGATCTTTTGCAACAGTTTGGCACCATTTTTGAGTGAATTGCAGAACGTCAGATTTTTAGCAGAAATTGTGACCGCGCGGCTTAGGGATTTTTTCAAAAAAAGTTGTTCAGACGTCGAGGGCTAATTCTGTTTCCGATGATAAAAACCCATCTGTTTCCACCGAAAAACATTTCAGGGGATCACTTGCAACAGTTTGCCAACTTTTTTGAGTGAATTGCAGAACGTCAGATTTTTAGCAGAAATTGTGACCGCGCGGCTTAGGGATTTTTTCAAAAAAAGTTGTTCAGACGTCGAGGGCTAATTGTGTTTCCGATGATAAAAACACATCTGTTTCCACCGAATAACCTTTCAAGGGATCGTTTGCAACAGTTTGGCACCATTTTTGAGTGAATTGCAGAACGTCAGATTTTTAACAGAAATTGTGACCGCGCGGCTTAGGGATTTTTTCAAAAAAAGTTGTTCAGACGTCGAGGGCTAATTCTGTTTCCGATGATAAAAACACATCTGTTTCCACCGAAAAACCTTTCAAGGGATCGTTTGCAACAGTTTGGCACCATTTTTGAGTGAATTGCAGAACGTCAGATTTTTAGCAGAAATTGTGACCGCGCGGCTTAGGGATTTTTTCAAAAAAAGTTGTTCAGACGTCGAGGGCTAATTCTGTTTCCGATGATAAAAACACATCTTTTTCCACTGAAAAACCTTTCAGGGGATCGTTTTCAACAATTTGCCAACATTTTTGAGTGAATTGCAGAACGTCAGATTTTTAGCAGAAATTGTGACCGCGCGGTTTAGGGATTTTTTCCAAAAACAGTTGTTCAGACGTCGAGGGCTAATTCGGTTTCCAATAATAAAAACCCACCTGTTTCCACCGAAAAACATTTCAGGGGATCACTTGCAACAGTTTGCCAACTTTTTTGAGTGAATTGCAGAACGTCAGATTTTTAGCAGAAATTGTGACCGCGCGGCTTAGGGATTTTTTCAAAAAAAGTTGTTCAGACGTCGAGGGCTAATTCTGTTTCCGATGATAAAAACCCATCTGTTTCCACCGAAAAACCTTTCAAGGGATCACTTGCAACAGTTTGGCACCATTTTTGAGTGAATTGCAGAACGTCAGATTTTTAGCAGAAATTGTGACCGCGCGGCTTAGGGATTTTTTCAAAAAAAGTTGTTCAGATGTCGAGGGCTAATTCTGTTTCCGATGATAAAAACCCGTCTGTTTCCACCGAAAAACATTTCAGGGGATCACTTGCAACAGTTTGGCACCATTTTTGAGTGAATTGCAGAACGTCAGATTTTTAGCAGAAATTGTGACCGCGCGGCTTAGGGATTTTTTCAAAAAAAGTTGTTCAGACGTCGAGGGCTAATTCTGTTTCCGATGATAAAAACCCATCTGTTTCCACCGAAAAACATTTCAGGGGATCACTTGCAACAGTTTGCCAACATTTCTGAGTGAATTGCAGAACGTCAGATTTTTAGCAGAAATTGTGACCGTGCGGCTTAGGGATTTTTTCAAAAAAAGTTGTTCAGACGTCGAGGGCTAATTCTGTTTCCGATGACAAAAACCCATCTGTTTCCAGCGAAAAACATTTCAGGGGATCACTTGCAACAGTTTGGCACCATTTTTGAGTGAATTGCAGAACGTCAGATTTTTAGCAGAAATTGTGACCGCGCGGCTTAGGGATTTTTTCAAAAAAAGTTGTTCAGACGTCGAGGGCTAATTCTGTTTCCGATGATAAAAACACATCTGTTTCCACCGAAAAACCTTTCAAGGGATCGTTTGCAACAGTTTGGCACCATTTTTGACTGAATTGCAGAACGTCAGATTTTTAGCAGAAATTGTGACCGCGCGGCTTAGGGATTTTTTCAAAAAAAGTTGTTCAGATGTCGAGGGCTAATTCTGTTTCCGATGATAAAAACACATCTGTTTCCACCGAAAAACCTTTCAAGGGATCTTTTGCAACAGTTTGGCACCATTTTTGAGTGAATTGCAGAACGTCAGATTTTTAACAGAAATTGTGACCGCGCGGCTTAGGGATTTTTTCAAAAAAAGTTGTTCAGACGTCGAGGGCTAATTCTGTTTCCGATGATAAAAACCCATCTGTTTCCACCGAAAAACATTTCAGGGGATCACTTGCAACAGTTTGCCAACTTTTTTGAGTGAATTGCAGAACGTCAGTTTTTTTGCAGAAATTGTGACCGCGCGGCTTAGGGATTTTTTCAAAAAAAGTTGTTCAGACGTCGAGGGCTAATTCTGTTTCCGATGATAAAAACACATCTGTTTCCACCGAAAAACATTTCAGGGGATCACTTGCAACAGTTTGCCAACATTTCTGAGTGAATTGCAGAACGTCAGATTTTTAGCAGAAATTGTGACCGCGCGGCTTAGGGATTTTTTCCAAAAAAAGTTGTTCAGACGTCGAGGGCTAATTCTGTTTCCGATGATAAAAACACATCTTTTTCCACTGAAAAACCTTTCAGGGGATCGTTTTCAACAATTTGCCAACATTTTTGAGTGAATTGCAGAACGTCAGATTTTTAGCAGAAATTGTGACCGCGCGGCTTAGGGATTTTTTCCAAAAACAGTTGTTCAGACGTCGAGGGCTAATTCGGTTTCCAATAATAAAAACCCACCTGTTTCCACCGAAAAACATTTCAGGGGATCACTTGCAACAGTTTGCCAACTTTTTTGAGTGAATTGCAGAACGTCAGATTTTTAGCAGAAATTGTGACCGCGCGGCTTAGGGATTTTTTCAAAAAAAGTTGTTCAGACGTCGAGGGCTAATTCTGTTTCCGATGATAAAAACACATCTGTTTCCACCGAAAAACCTTTCAAGGGATCTTTTGCAACAGTTTGGCACCATTTTTGAGTGAATTGCAGAACGTCAGATTTTTAGCAGAAATTGTGACCGCGCGGCTTAGGGATTTTTTCAAAAAAAGTTGTTCAGACGTCGAGGGCTAATTCTGTTTCCGATGATAAAAACCCATCTGTTTCCACCGAAAAACATTTCAGGGGATCACTTGCAACAGTTTGCCAACTTTTTTGAGTGAATTGCAGAACGTCAGATTTTTAGCAGAAATTGTGACCGTGCGGCTTAGGGATTTTTTCAAAAAAAGTTGTTCAGACGTCGAGGGCTAATTCTGTTTCCGATGATAAAAACCCATCTGTTTCCACCGAAAAACATTTCAGGGGATCACTTGCAACAGTATGGCACCATTTTTGAGTGAATTGCAGAACGTCAGATTTTTAGCAGAAATTGTGACCGCGCGGCTTAGGGATTTTTTCAAAAAAAGTTGTTCAGACGTCGAGGGCTAATTCTGTTTCCGATGATAAAAACCCATCTGTTTCCACCGAAAAACATTTCAGGGGATCACTTGCAACAGTTTGCCAACATTTCTGAGTGAATTGCAGAACGTCAGATTTTTAGCAGAAATTGTGACCGTGCGGCTTAGGGATTTTTTCAAAAAAAGTTGTTCAGACGTCGAGGGCTAATTCTGTTTCCGATGATAAAAACACATCTGTTTCCACCGAAAAACCTTTCAAGGGATCGTTTGCAACAGTTTGGCACCATTTTTGACTGAATTGCAGAACGTCAGATTTTTAGCAGAAATTGTGACCGCGCGGCTTAGGGATTTTTTCAAAAAAAGTTGTTCAGATGTCGAGGGCTAATTCTGTTTCCGATGATAAAAACACATCTGTTTCCACCGAAAAACCTTTCAAGGGATCTTTTGCAACAGTTTGGCACCATTTTTGAGTGAATTGCAGAACGTCAGATTTTTAACAGAAATTGTGACCGCGCGGCTTAGGGATTTTTTCAAAAAAAGTTGTTCAGACGTCGAGGGCTAATTCTGTTTCCGATGATAAAAACCCATCTGTTTCCACCGAAAAACATTTCAGGGGATCACTTGCAACAGTTTGCCAACTTTTTTGAGTGAATTGCAGAACGTCAGATTTTTAGCAGAAATTGTGACCGCGCGGCTTAGGGATTTTTTCAAAAAAAGTTGTTCAGACGTCGAGGGCTAATTCTGTTTCCGATGATAAAAACACATCTGTTTCCACCGAAAAACATTTCAGGGGATCACTTGCAACAGTTTGCCAACATTTCTGAGTGAATTGCAGAACGTCAGATTTTTAGCAGAAATTGTGACCGCGCGGCTTAGGGATTTTTTCCAAAAAAAGTTGTTCAGACGTCGAGGGCTAATTCTGTTTCCGATGATAAAAACCCATCTGTTTCCACCGAAAAACATTTCAGGGGATCCCTTGCAACAGTTTGCCAACATTTTTGAGTGAATTGCAGAACGTCAGATTTTTAGCAGAAAATGTGACCGCGCGGCTTAGGGATTTTTTCAAAAAAAGTTGTTCAGACGTCGAGGGCTAATTCTGTTTCCGATGATAAAAACACATCTGTTTCCACCGAAAAACCTTTCAGGGGATCGTTTGCAACAGTTTGGCACCATTTTTGAGTGAATTGCAGAACGTCAGATTTTTAGCAGAAATTGTGACCGCGCGGCTTAGGGATTTTTTCAAAAAAAGTTGTTCAGACGTCGAGGGCTAATTCTATTTCCGATGATAAAAACCTATCTTTTTCCACTGAAAAACATTTCAGGGGATCACTTGAAACAGTTTGCCAACATTTTTGAGTGAATTGCAGAACGTCAGATTTTTAGCAGAAATTGTGACCGCGCGGCTTAGGGATTTTTTCAAAAAAAGTTGTTCAGACGTCGAGGGCTAATTCTGTTTCCGATGATAAAAACCCATCTGTTTCCACCGAAAAACATTTCAGGGGATCACTTGCAACAGTTTGGCACCATTTTTGACTGAATTGCAGAACGTCAGATTTTTAGCAGAAATTGTGACCGCGCGGCTTAGGGATTTTTTCAAAAAAAGTTGTTCAGATGTCGAGGGCTAATTCTGTTTCCGATGATAAAAACACATCTGTTTCCACCGAAAAACCTTTCAAGGGATCTTTTGCAACAGTTTGGCACCATTTTTGAGTGAATTGCAGAACGTCAGATTTTTAACAGAAATTGTGACCGCGCGGCTTAGGGATTTTTTCAAAAAAAGTTGTTCAGACGTCGAGGGCTAATTCTGTTTCCGATGATAAAAACCCATCTGTTTCCACCGAAAAACATTTCAGGGGATCACTTGCAACAGTTTGCCAACTTTTTTGAGTGAATTGCAGAACGTCAGATTTTTAGCAGAAATTGTGACCGCGCGGCTTAGGGATTTTTTCAAAAAAAGTTGTTCAGACGTCGAGGGCTAATTCTGTTTCCGATGATAAAAACACATCTGTTTCCACCGAAAAACATTTCAGGGGATCACTTGCAACAGTTTGCCAACATTTCTGAGTGAATTGCAGAACGTCAGATTTTTAGCAGAAATTGTGACCGCGCGGCTTAGGGATTTTTTCCAAAAAAAGTTGTTCAGACGTCGAGGGCTAATTCTGTTTCCGATGATAAAAACCCATCTGTTTCCACCGAAAAACATTTCAGGGGATCCCTTGCAACAGTTTGCCAACATTTTTGAGTGAATTGCAGAACGTCAGATTTTTAGCAGAAAATGTGACCGCGCGGCTTAGGGATTTTTTCAAAAAAAGTTGTTCAGACGTCGAGGGCTAATTCTGTTTCCGATGATAAAAACACATCTGTTTCCACCGAAAAACCTTTCAGGGGATCGTTTGCAACAGTTTGGCACCATTTTTGAGTGAATTGCAGAACGTCAGATTTTTAGCAGAAATTGTGACCGCGCGGCTTAGGGATTTTTTCAAAAAAAGTTGTTCAGACGTCGAGGGCTAATTCTATTTCCGATGATAAAAACCTATCTTTTTCCACTGAAAAACATTTCAGGGGATCACTTGAAACAGTTTGCCAACATTTTTGAGTGAATTGCAGAACGTCAGATTTTTAGCAGAAATTGTGACCGCGCGGCTTAGGGATTTTTTCAAAAAAAGTTGTTCAGACGTCGAGGGCTAATTCTGTTTCCGATGATAAAAACCCATCTGTTTCCACCGAAAAACATTTCAGGGGATCACTTGCAACAGTTTGCCAACATTTTTGAGTGAATTGCAGAACGTCAGATTTTTAGCAGAAATTGTGACCGCGCGGCTTAGGGATTTTTTCAAAAAAAGTTGTTCAGATGTCGAGGGCTAATTCTGTTTCCGATGATAAAAACCCATCTGTTTCCACCGAAAAACATTTCAGGGGATCACTTGCAACAGTTTGCCAACTTTTTTGAGTGAATTGCAGAACGTCAGATTTTTAGCAGAAATTGTGACCGCGCGGCTTAGGGATTTTTTTAAAAAAAGTTGTTCAGACGTCGAGGGCTAATTCTGTTTCCGATGATAAAAACACATCTGTTTCCACCGAAAAACCTTTCAAGGGATCTTTTGCAACAGTTTGGCACCATTTTTGAGTGAATTGCAGAACGCCAGATTTTTAACAGAAATTGTGACTGCGCGGCTTAGGGATTTTTTCAAAAAAAGTTGTTCAGACGTCGAGGGCTAATTCTGTTTCCGATGATAAAAACCTATCTGTTTCCACCGAAAAACATTTCAGGGGATCACTTGCAACAGTTTGCCAACATTTTTGAGTGAAATGCAGAACCTCAGATTTTTAGCAGAAATTGTGACCGCGCGGCTTAGGGTTTTTTTTAAAAAAAGTTGTTCAGATGTCGAGGGCTAATTCTATTTCCGATGATAAAAACCCATCTGTTTCCACCGAAAAACATTTCAGGGGATCACTTGCAACAGTTTGCCAACTTTTTTGAGTGAATTGCAGAACGTCAGATTTTTAGCAGAAATTGTGACCGCGCGGCTTAGGGATTTTTTCAAAAAAAGTTTTTCAGACGTCAAGGGCTAATTCTGTTTCCGATGATAAAAACACATCTGTTTCCACCGAAAAAGATTTCAGGGGATCACTTGCAACAGTTTGCCAACATTTT
Source organism: Podarcis bocagei (assembly GCF_964188305.1). Classification (NCBI taxonomy): domain Eukaryota; kingdom Metazoa; phylum Chordata; class Lepidosauria; order Squamata; family Lacertidae; genus Podarcis; species Podarcis bocagei. The sequence goes on from NW_027670335.1 coordinate 152,742, forward strand.
TGAGTGAATTGCAGAACGTCAGATTTTTAGCAGAAATTGTGACCGCGCGGCTTAGGGATTTTTTCAAAAAAAGTTGTTCAGACGTCGAGGGCTAATTCTGTTTCCTATGATAAAAACCCATCTGTTTCCACCAAACAACATTTCAGGGGATCACTTGCAACCGTTTGCCAACATTTTTGAATGAATTGCAGAACGTCAGATTTTTAGCAGAAATTGTGACCGCGATTTAGGATTTTTTCAAAAAAAGTTGTTCAGATGTCGAGGGCTAATTCTGTTTCCGATGATAAAAACCCGTCTGTTTCCACCGAAAAACATTTCATGGGATCACTTGCAACAGTTTGCCAACTTTTTTGAGTGAATTGCAGAACGTCAGATTTTTAGCAGAAATTGTGACCGCGCGGCTTAGGGATTTTTTCAAAAAAAGTTGTTCAGACGTCGAGGGCTAATTGTGTTTCCGATGATAAAAACACATCTGTTTCCACCGAAAAACCTTTCAAGGGATCGTTTGCAACAGTTTGGCACCATTTTTGAGTGAATTGCAGAACGTCAGATTTTTAACAGAAATTGTGACCGCGCGGCTTAGGGATTTTTTCAAAAAAAGTTGTTCAGACGTCGAGGGCTAATTCTGTTTCCGATGATAAAAACACATCTGTTTCCACCGAAAAACCTTTCAAGGGATCGTTTGCAACAGTTTGGCACCATTTTTGAGTGAATTGAAGAACGTCAGATTTTTAGCAGAAATTGTGACCGCGCGGCTTAGGGATTTTTTCAAAAAAAGTTGTTCAGATGTCGAGGGCTAATTCTGTTTCCGATGATAAAAACCCATCTGTTTCCACCGAAAAACATTTCAGGGGATCACTTGCAACAGTTTGCCAACATTTTTGAGTGAATTGCAGAACGTCAGATTTTTAGCAGAAAATGTGACCGCGCGGCTTAGGGATTTTTTCAAAAAAAGTTGTTCAGACGTCTAGGGCTAATTCTGTTTCCGATGATAAAAACACATCTGTTTCCACCGAAAAACCTTTCAGGGGATCGTTTGCAACAGTTTGGCACCATTTTTGAGTGAATTGCAGAACGTCAGATTTTTAGCAGAAATTGTGACCGCGCGGCTTAGGGATTTTTTCAAAAAAAGTTGTTCAGACGTCGAGGGCTAATTCTATTTCCGATGATAAAAACCTATCTTTTTCCACTGAAAAACATTTCAGGGGATCACTTGAAACAGTTTGCCAACATTTTTGAGTGAATTGCAGAACGTCAGATTTTTAGCAGAAATTGTGACCGCGCGGCTTAGGGATTTTTTCAAAAAAAAGTTGTTCAGACGTCGAGGGCTAATTCTGTTTCCGATGATAAAAACCCATCTGTTTCCACCGAAAAACATTTCAGGGGATCACTTGCAACAGTTTGCCAACATTTTTGAGTGAATTGCAGAACGTCAGATTTTTAGCAGAAATTGTGATCGCGCGGCTTAGGGATTTTTTCAAAAAAAGTTGTTCAGATGTCGAGGGCTAATTCTGTTTCCGATGATAAAAACCCGTCTGTTTCCACCGAAAAACATTTCATGGGATCACTTGCAACAGTTTGCCAACTTTTTTGAGTGAATTGCAGAACGTCAGATTTTTAGCAGAAATTGTGACTGCGCGGCTTAGGGATTTTTTCAAAAAAAGTTGTTCAGACGTCGAGGGCTAATTGTGTTTCCGATGATAAAAATTGTTTCCACCGAAAAACCTTTCAAGGGATCGTTTGCAACAGTTTGGCACCATTTTTGAGTGAATTGCAGAACGTCAGATTTTTAACAGAAATTGTGACCGCGCGGCTTAGGGATTTTTTCAAAAAAAGTTGTTCAGACGTCGAGGGCTAATTCTGTTTCCGATGATAAAAACACATCTGTTTCCACCGAAAAACCTTTCAAGGGATCGTTTGCAACAGTTTGGCACCATTTTTGAGTGAATTGAAGAACGTCAGATTTTTAGCAGAAATTGTGACCGCGCGGCTTAGGGATTTTTTCAAAAAAAGTTGTTCAGACCTCGAGGGCTAATTCTGTTTCCGATGATAAAAACCCATCTGTTTCCACCGAAAAACATTTCAGGGGATCCCTTGCAACAGTTTGCCAACATTTTTGAGTGAATTGCAGAACGTCAGATTTTTAGCAGAAAATGTGACCGCGCGGCTTAGGGATTTTTTCAAAAAAAGTTGTTCAGACGTCTAGGGCTAATTCTGTTTCCGATGATAAAAACACATCTGTTTCCACCGAAAAACCTTTCAGGGGATCGTTTGCAACAGTTTGGCACCATTTTTGAGTGAATTGCAGAACGTCAGATTTTTAGCAGAAATTGTGACCGCGCGGCTTAGGGATTTTTTCAAAAAAAGTTGTTCAGACGTCGAGGGCTAATTCTATTTCCGATGATAAAAACCTATCTTTTTCCACTGAAAAACATTTCAGGGGATCACTTGAAACAGTTTGCCAACATTTTTGAGTGAATTGCAGAACGTCAGATTTTTAGCAGAAATTGTGACCGCGCGGCTTAGGGATTTTTTCAAAAAAAGTTGTTCAGACGTCGAGGGCTAATTCTGTTTCCGATGATAAAAACCCATCTGTTTCCACCGAAAAACATTTCAGGGGATCACTTGCAACAGTTTGCCAACATTTTTGAGTGAATTGCAGAACGTCAGATTTTTAGCAGAAATTGTGATCGCGCGGCTTAGGGATTTTTTCAAAAAAAGTTGTTCAGATGTCGAGGGCTAATTCTGTTTCCGATGATAAAAACCCATCTGTTTCCACCGAAAAACATTTCAGGGGATCACTTGCAACAGTTTGCCAACTTTTTTGTTGCAGAACGTCAGATTTTTAGCAGAAATTGTGACCCCGCGGCTTAGGGATTTTTTTAAAAAAAGTTGTTCAGACGTCGAGGGCTAATTCTGTTTCCGATGATAAAAACACATCTGTTTCCACCGAAAAACCTTTCAAGGGATCTTTTGCAACAGTTTGGCACCATTTTTGAGTGAATTGCAGAACGCCAGATTTTTAACAGAAATTGTGACCGCGCGGCTTAGGGATTTTTTCAAAAAAAGTTGTTCAGACGTCGAGGGCTAATTCTGTTTCCGATGATAAAAACCTATCTGTTTCCACCGAAAAACATTTCAGGGGATCACTTGCAACAGTTTGCCAACATTTTTGAGTGAAATGCAGAACCTCAGATTTTTAGCAGAAATTGTGACCGCGCGGCTTAGGGTTTTTTTTAAAAAAAGTTGTTCAGACGTCGAGGGCTAATTCTATTTCCGATGATAAAAACCCATCTGTTTCCACCGAAAAACATTTCAGGGGATCACTTGCAACAGTTTGCCAACTTTTTTGAGTGAATTGCAGAACGTCAGATTTTTAGCAGAAATTGTGACCGCGCGGCTTAGGGATTTTTTCAAAAAAAGTTTTTCAGACGTCAAGGGCTAATTCTGTTTCCGATGATAAAAACACATCTGTTTCCACCGAAAAAGATTTCAGGGGATCACTTGCAACAGTTTGCCAACATTTTTGAGTGAATTGCAGAACGTCAGATTTTTAGCAGAAATTGTGACCGCGCGGCTTAGGGATTTTTTCAAAAAAAGTTGTTCAGACGTCGAGGGCTAATTCTGTTTCTGATGATAAAAACACATCTTTTTCCACTGAAAAACCTTTCAGGGGATCGTTTTCAACAATTTGCCAACATTTTTGAGTGAATTGCAGAACGTCACATTTTTAGCAGAAATTGTGACCGCGCGGCTTAGGGATTTTTTCCAAAAACAGTTGTTCAGACGTCGAGGGCTAATTCGGTTTCCAATAATAAAAACCCACCTGTTTCCACCGAAAAACATTTCAGGGGATCACTTGCAACAGTTTGCCAACTTTTTTGAGTGAATTGCAGAACGTCAGATTTTTAGCAGAAAATGTGACCGCGCGGCTTAGGGATTTTTTCAAAAAAAGTTGTTCAGACGTCGAGGGCTAATTCTGTTTCCGATGATAAAAACCCATCTGTTTCCACCGAAAAACCTTTCAAGGGATCACTTGCAACAGTTTGGCACCATTTTTGAGTGAATTGCAGAACGTCAGATTTTTAGCAGAAATTGTGACCGCGATTTAGGATTTTTTCAAAAAAAGTTGTTCAGATGTCGAGGGCTAATTCTGTTTCCGATGATAAAAACCCGTCTGTTTCCACCGAAAAACATTTCATGGGATCACTTGCAACAGTTTGCCAACTTTTTTGAGTGAATTGCAGAACGTCAGATTTTTAGCAGAAATTGTGACCGCGCGGCTTAGGGATTTTTTCAAAAAAAGTTGTTCAGACGTCGAGGGCTAATTGTGTTTCCGATGATAAAAACACATCTGTTTCCACCGAAAAACCTTTCAAGGGATCGTTTGCAACAGTTTGGCACCATTTTTGAGTGAATTGCAGAACGTCAGATTTTTAACAGAAATTGTGACCGCGCGGCTTAGGGATTTTTTCAAAAAAAGTTGTTCAGACGTCGAGGGCTAATTCTGTTTCCGATGATAAAAACACATCTGTTTCCACCGAAAAACCTTTCAAGGGATCGTTTGCAACAGTTTGGCACCATTTTTGAGTGAATTGCAGAACGTCAGATTTTTAGCAGAAATTGTGACCGCGCGGCTTAGGGATTTTTTCAAAAAAAGTTTTTCAGACGTCAAGGGCTAATTCTGTTTCCGATGATAAAAACACATCTGTTTCCACCGAAAAAGATTTCAGGGGATCACTTGCAACAGTTTGCCAACATTTTTGAGTGAATTGCAGAACGTCAGATTTTTAGCAGAAATTGTGACCGCGCGGCTTAGGGATTTTTTCCAAAAACAGTTGTTCAGACGTCGAGGGCTAATTCGGTTTCCAATAATAAAAACCCACCTGTTTCCACCGAAAAACATTTCAGGGGATCACTTGCAACAGTTTGCCAACTTTTTTGAGTGAATTGCAGAACGTCAGATTTTTAGCAGAAAATGTGACCGCGCGGCTTAGGGATTTTTTCAAAAAAAGTTGTTCAGACGTCGAGGGCTAATTCTGTTTCCGATGATAAAAACCCATCTGTTTCCACCGAAAAACCTTTCAAGGGATCACTTGCAACAGTTTGGCACCATTTTTGAGTGAATTGCAGAACGTCAGATTTTTAGCAGAAATTGTGACCGCGATTTAGGATTTTTTCAAAAAAAGTTGTTCAGATGTCGAGGGCTAATTCTGTTTCCGATGATAAAAACCCGTCTGTTTCCACCGAAAAACATTTCATGGGATCACTTGCAACAGTTTGCCAACTTTTTTGAGTGAATTGCAGAACGTCAGATTTTTAGCAGAAATTGTGACCGCGCGGCTTAGGGATTTTTTCAAAAAAAGTTGTTCAGACGTCGAGGGCTAATTGTGTTTCCGATGATAAAAACACATCTGTTTCCACCGAAAAACCTTTCAAGGGATCGTTTGCAACAGTTTGGCACCATTTTTGAGTGAATTGCAGAACGTCAGATTTTTAACAGAAATTGTGACCGCGCGGCTTAGGGATTTTTTCAAAAAAAGTTGTTCAGACGTCGAGGGCTAATTCTGTTTCCGATGATAAAAACACATCTGTTTCCACCGAAAAACCTTTCAAGGGATCGTTTGCAACAGTTTGGCACCATTTTTGAGTGAATTGCAGAACGTCAGATTTTTAGCAGAAATTGTGACCGCGCGGCTTAGGGATTTTTTCAAAAAAAGTTTTTCAGACGTCAATGGCTAATTCTGTTTCCGATGATAAAAACACATCTGTTTCCACCGAAAAAGATTTCAGGGGATCACTTGCAACAGTTTGCCAACATTTTTGAGTGAATTGAAGAACGTCAGATTTTTAGCAGAAATTGTGACCGCGCGGCTTAGGGATTTTTTCAAAAAAAGTTGTTCAGACGTCGAGGGCTAATTCTGTTTCCGATGATAAAAACCCATCTGTTTCCACCAAACAACATTTCAGGGGATCACTTGCAACCGTTTGCCAACATTTTTGAATGAATTGCAGAACGTCAGATTTTTAGCAGAAATTGTGACCGCGATTTAGGATTTTTTCAAAAAAAGTTGTTCAGATGTCGAGGGCTAATTCTGTTTCCGATGATAAAAACCCGTCTGTTTCCACCGAAAAACATTTCATGGGATCACTTGCAACAGTTTGCCAACTTTTTTGAGTGAATTGCAGAACGTCAGATTTTTAGCAGAAATTGTGACCGCGCGGCTTAGGGATTTTTTCAAAAAAAGTTGTTCAGACGTCGAGGGCTAATTGTGTTTCCGATGATAAAAACACATCTGTTTCCACCGAAAAACCTTTCAAGGGATCGTTTGCAACAGTTTGGCACCATTTTTGAGTGAATTGCAGAACGTCAGATTTTTAGCAGAAATTGTGACCGCGCGGCTTAGGGATTTTTTCAAAAAAAGTTGTTCAGACGTCGAGGGCTAATTCTGTTTCCGATGATAAAAACACATCTTTTTCCACTGAAAAACCTTTCAGGGGATCGTTTTCAACAATTTGCCAACATTTTTGAGTGAATTGCAGAACGTCAGATTTTTAGCAGAAATTGTGACCGCGCGGCTTAGGGATTTTTTCCAAAAACAGTTGTTCAGACGTCGAGGGCTAATTCGGTTTCCAATAATAAAAACCCACCTGTTTCCACCGAAAAACATTTCAGGGGATCACTTGCAACAGTTTGCCAACTTTTTTGAGTGAATTGTAGAACGTCAGATTTTTAGCAGAAATTGTGACCGCGCGGCTTAGGGATTTTTTCAAAAAAAGTTGTTCAGACGTCGAGGGCTAATTCTGTTTCCGATGATAAAAACCCATCTGTTTCCACCAAACAACATTTCAGGGGATCACTTGCAACCGTTTGCCAACATTTTTGAATGAATTGCAGAACGTCAGATTTTTAGCAGAAATTGTGACCGCGATTTAGGATTTTTTCAAAAAAAGTTGTTCAGATGTCGAGGGCTAATTCTGTTTCCGATGATAAAAACCCGTCTGTTTCCACCGAAAAACATTTCATGGGATCACTTGCAACAGTTTGCCAACTTTTTTGAGTGAATTGCAGAACGTCAGATTTTTAGCAGAAATTGTGACCGCGCGGCTTAGGGATTTTTTCAAAAAAAGTTGTTCAGACGTCGAGGGCTAATTGTGTTTCCGATGATAAAAACACATCTGTTTCCACCGAAAAACCTTTCAAGGGATCGTTTGCAACAGTTTGGCACCATTTTTGAGTGAATTGCAGAACGTCAGATTTTTAGCAGAAATTGTGACCGCGCGGCTTAGGGATTTTTTCAAAAAAAGTTGTTCAGACGTCGAGGGCTAATTCTGTTTCCGATGATAAAAACACATCTTTTTCCACTGAAAAACCTTTCAGGGGATCGTTTTCAACAATTTGCCAACATTTTTGAGTGAATTGCAGAACGTCAGATTTTTAGCAGAAATTGTGACCGCGCGGCTTAGGGATTTTTTCCAAAAACAGTTGTTCAGACGTCGAGGGCTAATTCGGTTTCCAATAATAAAAACCCACCTGTTTCCACCGAAAAACATTTCAGGGGATCACTTGCAACAGTTTGCCAACTTTTTTGAGTGAATTGTAGAACGTCAGATTTTTAGCAGAAATTGTGACCGCGCGGCTTAGGGATTTTTTCAAAAAAAGTTGTTCAGACGTCGAGGGCTAATTCTGTTTCCGATGATAAAAACCCATCTGTTTCCACCGAAAAACCTTTCAAGGGATCACTTGCAACAGTTTGGCACCATTTTTGAGTGAATTGCAGAACGTCAGATTTTTAGCAGAAATTGTGACCGCGCGGCTTAGGAATTTTTTCAAAAAAAGTTTTTCAGACGTCAAGGGCTAATTCTGTTTCCGATGATAAAAACACATCTGTTTCCACCGAAAAAGATTTCAGGGGATCACTTGCAACAGTTTGCCAACATTTTTGAGTGAATTGCAGAACGTCAGATTTTTAGCAGAAATTGTGACCGCGCGGCTTAGGGATTTTTTCCAAAAACAGTTGTTCAGACGTCGAGGGCTAATTCGGTTTCCAATAATAAAAACCCACCTGTTTCCACCGAAAAACATTTCAGGGGATCACTTGCAACAGTTTGCCAACTTTTTTGAGTGAATTGCAGAACGTCAGATTTTTAGCAGAAAATGTGACCGCGCGGCTTAGGGATTTTTTCAAAAAAAGTTATTCAGACGTCGAGGGCTAATTCTGTTTCCGATGATAAAAACCCATCTGTTTCCACCGAAAAACCTTTCAAGGGATCACTTGCAACAGTTTGGCACCATTTTTGAGTGAATTGCAGAACGTCAGATTTTTAGCAGAAATTGTGACCGCGATTTAGGATTTTTTCAAAAAAAGTTGTTCAGATGTCGAGGGCTAATTCTGTTTCCGATGATAAAAACCCGTCTGTTTCCACCGAAAAACATTTCATGGGATCACTTGCAACAGTTTGCCAACTTTTTTGAGTGAATTGCAGAACGTCAGATTTTTAGCAGAAATTGTGACCGCGCGGCTTAGGGATTTTTTCAAAAAAAGTTGTTCAGACGTCGAGGGCTAATTGTGTTTCCGATGATAAAAACACATCTGTTTCCACCGAAAAACCTTTCAAGGGATCGTTTGCAACAGTTTGGCACCATTTTTGAGTGAATTGCAGAACGTCAGATTTTTAACAGAAATTGTGACCGCGCGGCTTAGGGATTTTTTCAAAAAAAGTTGTTCAGACGTCGAGGGCTAATTCTGTTTCCGATGATAAAAACACATCTGTTTCCACCGAAAAACCTTTCAAGGGATCGTTTGCAACAGTTTGGCACCATTTTTGAGTGAATTGCAGAACGTCAGATTTTTAGCAGAAATTGTGACCGCGCGGCTTAGGGATTTTTTCAAAAAAAGTTTTTCAGACGTCAAGGGCTAATTCTGTTTCCGATGATAAAAACACATCTGTTTCCACCGAAAAAGATTTCAGGGGATCACTTGCAACAGTTTGCCAACATTTTTGAGTGAATTGCAGAACGTCAGATTTTTAGCAGAAATTGTGACCGCGCGGCTTAGGGATTTTTTCAAAAAAAGTTGTTCAGACGTCGAGGGCTAATTCTGTTTCCGATGATAAAAACCCATCTGTTTCCACCAAACAACATTTCAGGGGATCACTTGCAACCGTTTGCCAACATTTTTGAATGAATTGCAGAACGTCAGATTTTTAGCAGAAATTGTGACCGCGATTTAGGATTTTTTCAAAAAAAGTTGTTCAGATGTCGAGGGCTAATTCTGTTTCCGATGATAAAAACCCGTCTGTTTCCACCGAAAAACATTTCATGGGATCACTTGCAACAGTTTGCCAACTTTTTTGAGTGAATTGCAGAACGTCAGATTTTTAGCAGAAATTGTGACCGCGCGGCTTAGGGATTTTTTCAAAAAAAGTTGTTCAGACGTCGAGGGCTAATTGTGTTTCCGATGATAAAAACACATCTGTTTCCACCGAAAAACCTTTCAAGGGATCGTTTGCAACAGTTTGGCACCATTTTTGAGTGAATTGCAGAACGTCAGATTTTTAGCAGAAATTGTGACCGCGCGGCTTAGGGATTTTTTCAAAAAAAGTTGTTCAGACGTCGAGGGCTAATTCTGTTTCCGATGATAAAAACACATCTTTTTCCACTGAAAAACCTTTCAGGGGATCGTTTTCAACAATTTGCCAACATTTTTGAGTGAATTGCAGAACGTCAGATTTTTAGCAGAAATTGTGACCGCGCGGCTTAGGGATTTTTTCAAAAAAAGTTGTTCAGACGTCGAGGGCTAATTCGGTTTCCAATAATAAAAACCCACCTGTTTCCACCGAAAAACATTTCAGGGGATCACTTGCAACAGTTTGCCAACTTTTTTGAGTGAATTGTAGAACGTCAGATTTTTAGCAGAAATTGTGACCGCGCGGCTTAGGGATTTTTTCAAAAAAAGTTGTTCAGACGTCGAGGGCTAATTCTGTTTCCGATGATAAAAACCCATCTGTTTCCACCGAAAAACCTTTCAAGGGATCACTTGCAACAGTTTGGCACCATTTTTGAGTGAATTGCAGAACGTCAGATTTTTAGCAGAAATTGTGACCGCGATTTAGGATTTTTTCAAAAAAAGTTGTTCAGATGTCGAGGGCTAATTCTGTTTCCGATGATAAAAACCCGTCTGTTTCCACCGAAAAACATTTCATGGGATCACTTGCAACAGTTTGCCAACTTTTTTGAGTGAATTGCAGAACGTCAGATTTTTAGCAGAAATTGTGACCGCGCGGCTTAGGGATTTTTTCAAAAAAAGTTGTTCAGACGTCGAGGGCTAATTGTGTTTCCGATGATAAAAACACATCTGTTTCCACCGAAAAACCTTTCAAGGGATCGTTTGCAACAGTTTGGCACCATTTTTGAGTGAATTGCAGAACGTCAGATTTTTAGCAGAAATTGTGACCGCGCGGCTTAGGGATTTTTTCAAAAAAAGTTGTTCAGACGTCGAGGGCTAATTCTGTTTCCGATGATAAAAACACATCTTTTTCCACTGAAAAACCTTTCAGGGGATCGTTTTCAACAATTTGCCAACATTTTTGAGTGAATTGCAGAACGTCAGATTTTTAGCAGAAATTGTGACCGCGCGGCTTAGGGATTTTTTCAAAAAAAGTTGTTCAGACGTCGAGGGCTAATTCGGTTTCCAATAATAAAAACCCACCTGTTTCCACCGAAAAACATTTCAGGGGATCACTTGCAACAGTTTGCCAACTTTTTTGAGTGAATTGTAGAACGTCAGATTTTTAGCAGAAATTGTGACCGCGCGGCTTAGGGATTTTTTCAAAAAAAGTTGTTCAGACGTCGAGGGCTAATTCTGTTTCCGATGATAAAAACCCATCTGTTTCCACCGAAAAACCTTTCAAGGGATCACTTGCAACAGTTTGGCACCATTTTTGAGTGAATTGCAGAACGTCAGATTTTTAGCAGAAATTGTGACCGCGATTTAGGATTTTTTCAAAAAAAGTTGTTCAGATGTCGAGGGCTAATTCTGTTTCCGATGATAAAAACCCGTCTGTTTCCACCGAAAAACATTTCATGGGATCACTTGCAACAGTTTGCCAACTTTTTTGAGTGAATTGCAGAACGTCAGATTTTTAGCAGAAATTGTGACCGCGCGGCTTAGGGATTTTTTCAAAAAAAGTTGTTCAGACGTCGAGGGCTAATTCTGTTTCCGATGATAAAAACCCATCTGTTTCCACCGAAAAACATTTCAGGGGATCACTTGCAACAGTTTGCCAACATTTTTGAGTGAATTGCAGAACGTCAGATTTTTAGCAGAAATTGTGATCGCGCGGCTTAGGGATTTTTTCAAAAAAAGTTGTTCAGATGTCGAGGGCTAATTCTGTTTCCGATGATAAAAACCCATCTGTTTCCACCGAAAAACATTTCAGGGGATCACTTGCAACAGTTTGCCAACTTTTTTGAGTGAATTGCAGAACGTCAGATTTTTAGCAGAAATTGTGACCGCGCGGCTTAGGGATTTTTTTAAAAAAAGTTGTTCAGACGTCGAGGGCTAATTCTGTTTCCGATGATAAAAACACATCTGTTTCCACCGAAAAACCTTTCAAGGGATCTTTTGCAACAGTTTGGCACCATTTTTGAGTGAATTGCAGAACGCCAGATTTTTAACAGAAATTGTGACTGCGCGGCTTAGGGATTTTTTTAAAAAAAGTTGTTCAGACGTCGAGGGCTAATTCTATTTCCGATGATAAAAACCCATCTGTTTCCACCGAAAAACATTTCAGGGGATCACTTGCAACAGTTTGCCAACTTTTTTGAGTGAATTGCAGAACGTCAGATTTTTAGCAGAAATTGTGACCGCGCGGCTTAGGGATTTTTTCAAAAAAAGTTTTTCAGACGTCAAGGGCTAATTCTGTTTCCGATGATAAAAACACATCTGTTTCCACCGAAAAAGATTTCAGGGGATCACTTGCAACAGTTTGCCAACATTTTTGAGTGAATTGCAGAACGTCAGATTTTTAGCAGAAATTGTGACCGCGCGGCTTAGGGATTTTTTCAAAAAAAGTTGTTCAGACGTCGAGGGCTAATTCTGTTTCTGATGATAAAAACACATCTTTTTCCACTGAAAAACCTTTCAGGGGATCGTTTTCAACAATTTGCCAACATTTTTGAGTGAATTGCAGAACGTCAGATTTTTAGCAGAAATTGTGACCGCGCGGCTTAGGGATTTTTTCAAAAAAAGTTGTTCAGACGTCGAGGGCTAATTCGGTTTCCAATAATAAAAACCCACCTGTTTCCACCGAAAAACATTTCAGGGGATCACTTGCAACAGTTTGCCAACTTTTTTGAGTGAATTGTAGAACGTCAGATTTTTAGCAGAAATTGTGACCGCGCGGCTTAGGGATTTTTTCAAAAAAAGTTGTTCAGACGTCGAGGGCTAATTCTGTTTCCGATGATAAAAACCCATCTGTTTCCACCGAAAAACCTTTCAAGGGATCACTTGCAACAGTTTGGCACCATTTTTGAGTGAATTGCAGAACGTCAGATTTTTAGCAGAAATTGTGACCGCGATTTAGGATTTTTTCAAAAAAAGTTGTTCAGATGTCGAGGGCTAATTCTGTTTCCGATGATAAAAACCCGTCTGTTTCCACCGAAAAACATTTCATGGGATCACTTGCAACAGTTTGCCAACTTTTTTGAGTGAATTGCAGAACGTCAGATTTTTAGCAGAAATTGTGACCGCGCGGCTTAGGGATTTTTTCAAAAAAAGTTGTTCAGACGTCGAGGGCTAATTGTGTTTCCGATGATAAAAACACATCTGTTTCCACCGAAAAACCTTTCAAGGGATCGTTTGCAACAGTTTGGCACCATTTTTGAGTGAATTGCAGAACGTCAGATTTTTAGCAGAAATTGTGACCGCGCGGCTTAGGGATTTTTTCAAAAAAAGTTGTTCAGACGTCGAGGGCTAATTCTGTTTCCGATGATAAAAACACATCTTTTTCCACTGAAAAACCTTTCAGGGGATCGTTTTCAACAATTTGCCAACATTTTTGAGTGAATTGCAGAACGTCAGATTTTTAGCAGAAATTGTGACCGCGCGGCTTAGGGATTTTTTCAAAAAAAGTTGTTCAGACGTCGAGGGCTAATTCGGTTTCCAATAATAAAAACCCACCTGTTTCCACCGAAAAACATTTCAGGGGATCACTTGCAACAGTTTGCCAACTTTTTTGAGTGAATTGTAGAACGTCAGATTTTTAGCAGAAATTGTGACCGCGCGGCTTAGGGATTTTTTCAAAAAAAGTTGTTCAGACGTCGAGGGCTAATTCTGTTTCCGATGATAAAAACCCATCTGTTTCCACCGAAAAACCTTTCAAGGGATCACTTGCAACAGTTTGGCACCATTTTTGAGTGAATTGCAGAACGTCAGATTTTTAGCAGAAATTGTGACCGCGATTTAGGATTTTTTCAAAAAAAGTTGTTCAGATGTCGAGGGCTAATTCTGTTTCCGATGATAAAAACCCGTCTGTTTCCACCGAAAAACATTTCATGGGATCACTTGCAACAGTTTGCCAACTTTTTTGAGTGAATTGCAGAACGTCAGATTTTTAGCAGAAATTGTGACCGCGCGGCTTAGGGATTTTTTCAAAAAAAGTTGTTCAGACGTCGAGGGCTAATTCTGTTTCCGATGATAAAAACCCATCTGTTTCCACCGAAAAACATTTCAGGGGATCACTTGCAACAGTTTGCCAACATTTTTGAGTGAATTGCAGAACGTCAGATTTTTAGCAGAAATTGTGATCGCGCGGCTTAGGGATTTTTTCAAAAAAAGTTGTTCAGATGTCGAGGGCTAATTCTGTTTCCGATGATAAAAACCCATCTGTTTCCACCGAAAAACATTTCAGGGGATCACTTGCAACAGTTTGCCAACTTTTTTGAGTGAATTGCAGAACGTCAGATTTTTAGCAGAAATTGTGACCGCGCGGCTTAGGGATTTTTTTAAAAAAAGTTGTTCAGACGTCGAGGGCTAATTCTGTTTCCGATGATAAAAACACATCTGTTTCCACCGAAAAACCTTTCAAGGGATCTTTTGCAACAGTTTGGCACCATTTTTGAGTGAATTGCAGAACGCCAGATTTTTAACAGAAATTGTGACTGCGCGGCTTAGGGATTTTTTTAAAAAAAGTTGTTCAGACGTCGAGGGCTAATTCTATTTCCGATGATAAAAACCCATCTGTTTCCACCGAAAAACATTTCAGGGGATCACTTGCAACAGTTTGCCAACTTTTTTGAGTGAATTGCAGAACGTCAGATTTTTAGCAGAAATTGTGACCGCGCGGCTTAGGGATTTTTTCAAAAAAAGTTTTTCAGACGTCAAGGGCTAATTCTGTTTCCGATGATAAAAACACATCTGTTTCCACCGAAAAAGATTTCAGGGGATCACTTGCAACAGTTTGCCAACATTTTTGAGTGAATTGCAGAACGTCAGATTTTTAGCAGAAATTGTGACCGCGCGGCTTAGGGATTTTTTCAAAAAAAGTTGTTCAGACGTCGAGGGCTAATTCTGTTTCTGATGATAAAAACACATCTTTTTCCACTGAAAAACCTTTCAGGGGATCGTTTTCAACAATTTGCCAACATTTTTGAGTGAATTGCAGAACGTCACATTTTTAGCAGAAATTGTGACCGCGCGGCTTAGGGATTTTTTCCAAAAACAGTTGTTCAGACGTCGAGGGCTAATTCGGTTTCCAATAATAAAAACCCACCTGTTTCCACCGAAAAACATTTCAGGGGATCACTTGCAACAGTTTGCCAACTTTTTTGAGTGAATTGCAGAACGTCAGATTTTTAGCAGAAAATGTGACCGCGCGGCTTAGGGATTTTTTCAAAAAAAGTTGTTCAGACGTCGAGGGCTAATTCTGTTTCCGATGATAAAAACCCATCTGTTTCCACCGAAAAACCTTTCAAGGGATCACTTGCAACAGTTTGGCACCATTTTTGAGTGAATTGCAGAACGTCAGATTTTTAGCAGAAATTGTGACCGCGATTTAGGATTTTTTCAAAAAAAGTTGTTCAGATGTCGAGGGCTAATTCTGTTTCCGATGATAAAAACCCGTCTGTTTCCACCGAAAAACATTTCATGGGATCACTTGCAACAGTTTGCCAACTTTTTTGAGTGAATTGCAGAACGTCAGATTTTTAGCAGAAATTGTGACCGCGCGGCTTAGGGATTTTTTCAAAAAAAGTTGTTCAGACGTCGAGGGCTAATTGTGTTTCCGATGATAAAAACACATCTGTTTCCACCGAAAAACCTTTCAAGGGATCGTTTGCAACAGTTTGGCACCATTTTTGAGTGAATTGCAGAACGTCAGATTTTTAACAGAAATTGTGACCGCGCGGCTTAGGGATTTTTTCAAAAAAAGTTGTTCAGACGTCGAGGGCTAATTCTGTTTCCGATGATAAAAACACATCTGTTTCCACCGAAAAACCTTTCAAGGGATCGTTTGCAACAGTTTGGCACCATTTTTGAGTGAATTGCAGAACGTCAGATTTTTAGCAGAAATTGTGACCGCGCGGCTTAGGGATTTTTTCAAAAAAAGTTTTTCAGACGTCAAGGGCTAATTCTGTTTCCGATGATAAAAACACATCTGTTTCCACCGAAAAAGATTTCAGGGGATCACTTGCAACAGTTTGCCAAAATTTTTGAGTGAATTGCAGAACGTCAGATTTTTAGCAGAAATTGTGACCGCGCGGCTTAGGGATTTTTTCCAAAAACAGTTGTTCAGACGTCGAGGGCTAATTCGGTTTCCAATAATAAAAACCCACCTGTTTCCACCGAAAAACATTTCAGGGGATCACTTGCAACAGTTTGCCAACTTTTTTGAGTGAATTGCAGAACGTCAGATTTTTAGCAGAAAATGTGACCGCGCGGCTTAGGGATTTTTTCAAAAAAAGTTGTTCAGACGTCGAGGGCTAATTCTGTTTCCGATGATAAAAACCCATCTGTTTCCACCGAAAAACCTTTCAAGGGATCACTTGCAACAGTTTGGCACCATTTTTGAGTGAATTGCAGAACGTCAGATTTTTAGCAGAAATTGTGACCGCGATTTAGGATTTTTTCAAAAAAAGTTGTTCAGATGTCGAGGGCTAATTCTGTTTCCGATGATAAAAACCCGTCTGTTTCCACCGAAAAACATTTCATGGGATCACTTGCAACAGTTTGGCACCATTTTTGAGTGAATTGCAGAACGTCAGATTTTTAGCAGAAATTGTGACCGCGCGGCTTAGGGATTTTTTCAAAAAAAGTTGTTCAGACGTCGAGGGCTAATTGTGTTTCCGATGATAAAAACACATCTGTTTCCACCGAAAAACCTTTCAAGGGATCGTTTGCAACAGTTTGGCACCATTTTTGAGTGAATTGCAGAACGTCAGATTTTTAACAGAAATTGTGACCGCGCGGCTTAGGGATTTTTTCAAAAAAAGTTGTTCAGACGTCGAGGGCTAATTCTGTTTCCGATGATAAAAACACATCTGTTTCCACCGAAAAACCTTTCAAGGGATCGGTTGCAACAGTTTGGCACCATTTTTGAGTGAATTGCAGAACGTCAGATTTTTAGCAGAAATTGTGACCGCGCGGCTTAGGGATTTTTTCAAAAAAAGTTTTTCAGACGTCAAGGGCTAATTCTGTTTCCGATGATAAAAACACATCTGTTTCCACCGAAAAAGATTTCAGGGGATCACTTGCAACAGTTTGCCAACATTTTTGAGTGAATTGCAGAACGTCAGATTTTTAGCAGAAATTGTGACCGCGCGGCTTAGGGATTTTTTCAAAAAAAGTTGTTCAGACGTCGAGGGCTAATTCTGTTTCCGATGATAAAAACCCATCTGTTTCCACCAAACAACATTTCAGGGGATCACTTGCAACCGTTTGCCAACATTTTTGAATGAATTGCAGAACGTCAGATTTTTAGCAGAAATTGTGACCGCGATTTAGGATTTTTTCAAAAAAAGTTGTTCAGATGTCGAGGGCTAATTCTGTTTCCGATGATAAAAACCCGTCTGTTTCCACCGAAAAACATTTCATGGGATCACTTGCAACAGTTTGCCAACTTTTTTGAGTGAATTGCAGAACGTCAGATTTTTAGCAGAAATTGTGACCGCGCGGCTTAGGGATTTTTTCAAAAAAAGTTGTTCAGACGTCGAGGGCTAATTGTGTTTCCGATGATAAAAACACATCTGTTTCCACCGAAAAACCTTTCAAGGGATCGTTTGCAACAGTTTGGCACCATTTTTGAGTGAATTGCAGAACGTCAGATTTTTAGCAGAAATTGTGACCGCGCGGCTTAGGGATTTTTTCAAAAAAAGTTGTTCAGACGTCGAGGGCTAATTCTGTTTCCGATGATAAAAACACATCTTTTTCCACTGAAAAACCTTTCAGGGGATCGTTTTCAACAATTTGCCAACATTTTTGAGTGAATTGCAGAACGTCAGATTTTTAGCAGAAATTGTGACCGCGCGGCTTAGGGATTTTTTCCAAAAACAGTTGTTCAGACGTCGAGGGCTAATTCGGTTTCCAATAATAAAAACCCACCTGTTTCCACCGAAAAACATTTCAGGGGATCACTTGCAACAGTTTGCCAACTTTTTTGAGTGAATTGTAGAACGTCAGATTTTTAGCAGAAATTGTGACCGCGCGGCTTAGGGATTTTTTCAAAAAAAGTTGTTCAGACGTCGAGGGCTAATTCTGTTTCCGATGATAAAAACCCATCTGTTTCCACCGAAAAAAAACCTTTCAAGGGATCACTTGCAACAGTTTGGCACCATTTTTGAGTGAATTGCAGAACGTCAGATTTTTAGCAGAAATTGTGACCGCGATTTAGGATTTTTTCAAAAAAAGTTGTTCAGATGTCGAGGGCTAATTCTGTTTCCGATGATAAAAACCCGTCTGTTTCCACCGAAAAACATTTCATGGGATCACTTGCAACAGTCTGCCAACTTTTTTGAGTGAATTGCAGAACGTCAGATTTTTAGCAGAAATTGTGACCGCGCGGCTTAGGGATTTTTTCAAAAAAAGTTGTTCAGACTTCGAGGGCTAATTGTGTTTCCGATGATAAAAACACATCTGTTTCCACCGAAAAACATTTCAGGGGATCACTTGCAACAGTTTGCCAACTTTTTTGAGTGAATTGCAGA
The DNA here is from genome assembly GCF_964188305.1 of Podarcis bocagei. Taxonomy (NCBI): domain Eukaryota; kingdom Metazoa; phylum Chordata; class Lepidosauria; order Squamata; family Lacertidae; genus Podarcis; species Podarcis bocagei. The sequence continues at coordinate 170,944 of NW_027670335.1, forward strand.
ACGTCAGATTTTTAGCAGAAATTGTGACCGCGCGGCTTAGGGATTTTTTCAAAAAAAGTTGTTCAGACGTCGAGGGCTAATTCTGTTTCCGATGATAAAAACCCATCTGTTTCCACCGAAAAACCTTTCAAGGGATCTTTTGCAACAGTTTGGCACCATTTTTGAGTGAATTGCAGAACGTCAGATTTTTAGCAGAAATTGTGACCGCGCGGCTTAGGGATTTTTTCAAAAAAAGTTGTTCAGACGTCGAGGGCTAATTCTGTTTCCGATGATAAAAACACATCTGTTTCCACCGAAAAACCTTTCAAGGGATCTTTTGCAACAGTTTGGCACCATTTTTGAGTGAATTGCAGAACGTCAGATTTTTAGCAGAAATTGTGACCGCGCGGCTTAGGGATTTTTTCAAAAAAAGTTGTTCAGACGTCGAGGGCTAATTCTGTTTCCGATGATAAAAACCCATCTGTTTCCACCGAAAAACATTTCAGGGGATCACTTGCAACAGTTTGCCAACTTTTTTGAGTGAATTGCAGAACGTCAGATTTTTAGCAGAAATTGTGACCGTGCGTGCGGCTTAGGGATTTTTTCAAAAAAAGTTGTTCAGACGTCGAGGGCTAATTCTGTTTCCGATGATAAAAACCCATCTGTTTCCACCGAAAAACATTTCAGGGGATCACTTGCAACAGTTTGGCACCATTTTTGAGTGAATTGCAGAACGTCAGATTTTTAGCAGAAATTGTGACCGCGCGGCTTAGGGATTTTTTCAAAAAAAGTTGTTCAGACGTCGAGGGCTAATTCTGTTTCCGATGACAAAAACCCATCTGTTTCCACCGAAAAACATTTCAGGGGATCACTTGCAACAGTTTGGCACCATTTTTGAGTGAATTGCAGAACGTCAGATTTTTAGCAGAAATTGTGACCGCGCGGCTTAGGGATTTTTTCAAAAAAAGTTGTTCAGACGTCGAGGGCTAATTCTGTTTCCGATGATAAAAACACATCTGTTTCCACCGAAAAACCTTTCAAGGGATCGTTTGCAACAGTTTGGCACCATTTTTGACTGAATTGCAGAACGTCAGATTTTTAGCAGAAATTGTGACCGCGGCGGCTTAGGGATTTTTTCAAAAAAAGTTGTTCAGATGTCGAGGGCTAATTCTGTTTCCGATGATAAAAACACATCTGTTTCCACCGAAAAACCTTTCAAGGGATCTTTTGCAACAGTTTGGCACCATTTTTGAGTGAATTGCAGAACGTCAGATTTTTAACAGAAATTGTGACCGCGCGGCTTAGGGATTTTTTCCAAAAAAAGTTGTTCAGACGTCGAGGGCTACTTCTGTTTCCGATGATAAAAACCCATCTGTTTCCACCGAAAAACATTTCAGGGGATCCCTTGCAACAGTTTGCCAACATTTTTGAGTGAATTGCAGAACGTCAGATTTTTAGCAGAAAATGTGACCGCGCGGCTTAGGGATTTTTTCAAAAAAAGTTGTTCAGACGTCGAGGGCTAATTCTGTTTCCGATGATAAAAACACATCTGTTTCCACCGAAAAACCTTTCAGGGGATCGTTTGCAACAGTTTGGCACCATTTTTGAGTGAATTGCAGAACGTCAGATTTTTAGCAGAAATTGTGACCGCGCGGCTTAGGGATTTTTTCAAAAAAAGTTGTTCAGACGTCGAGGGCTAATTCTATTTCCGATGATAAAAACCTATCTTTTTCCACTGAAAAACATTTCAGGGGATCACTTGAAACAGTTTGCCAACATTTTTGAGTGAATTGCAGAACGTCAGATTTTTAGTAGAAATTGTGACCGCGCGGCTTAGGGATTTTTTCAAAAAAAGTTGTTCAGACGTCAAGGGCTAATTCTGTTTCCGATGATAAAAACCCATCTGTTTCCACCAAAAAACATTTCAGGGGATCACTTGCAACAGTTTGCCAACATTTTTGAGTGAATTGCAGAACGTCAGATTTTTAGCAGAAATTGTGACCGCGCGGCTTAGGGATTTTTTCAAAAAAAGTTGTTCAGATGTCGAGGGCTAATTCTGTTTCCGATGATAAAAACCCATCTGTTTCCACCGAAAAACATTTCAGGGGATCACTTGCAACAGTTTGCCAACTTTTTTGAGTGAATTGTAGAACGTCAGATTTTTAGCAGAAATTGTGACCGCGCGGCTTAGGGATTTTTTCAAAAAAAGTTGTTCAGACGTCGAGGGCTAATTCTGTTTCCGATGATAAAAACCCATCTGTTTCCACCGAAAAAAAACCTTTCAAGGGATCACTTGCAACAGTTTGGCACCATTTTTGAGTGAATTGCAGAACGTCAGATTTTTAGCAGAAATTGTGACCGCGATTTAGGATTTTTTCAAAAAAAGTTGTTCAGATGTCGAGGGCTAATTCTGTTTCCGATGATAAAAACCCGTCTGTTTCCACCGAAAAACATTTCATGGGATCACTTGCAACAGTCTGCCAACTTTTTTGAGTGAATTGCAGAACGTCAGATTTTTAGCAGAAATTGTGACCGCGATTTAGGATTTTTTCAAAAAAAGTTGTTCAGATGTCGAGGGCTAATTCTGTTTCCGATGATAAAAACCCGTCTGTTTCCACCGAAAAACATTTCAGGGGATCACTTGCAACAGTTTGGCACCATTTTTGAGTGAATTGCAGAACGTCAGATTTTTAGCAGAAATTGTGACCGCGCGGCTTAGGGATTTTTTCAAAAAAAGTTGTTCAGACGTCGAGGGCTAATTCTGTTTCCGATGATAAAAACACATCTGTTTCCACCGAAAAACCTTTCAAGGGATCACTTGCAACCGTTTGCCAACATTTTTGAATGAATTGCAGAACGTCAGATTTTTAGCAGAAATTGTGACCGCGCGGCTTAGGGATTTTTTCAAAAAAAGTTGTTCAGACGTCGAGGGCTAATTCTGTTTCCGATGATAAAAACCCATCTGTTTCCACCGAAAAACCTTTCAGGGGATCACTTGCAACAGTTTGCCAACTTTTTTGAGTGAATTGCAGAACGTCAGATTTTTAGCAGAAATTGTGACCGCGACTTAGGATTTTTTCAAAAAAAGTTGTTCAGATGTCGAGGGCTAATTCTGTTTCCGATGATAAAAACCCGTCTGTTTCCACCGAAAAACATTTCATGGGATCACTTGCAACAGTTTGCCAACTTTTTTGAGTGAATTGCAGAACGTCAGATTTTTAGCAGAAATTGTGACCGCGCGGCTTAGGGATTTTTTCAAAAAAAGTTGTTCAGACGTCGAGGGCTAATTCTGTTTCCGATGATAAAAACCCATCTGTTTCCACCGAAAAACCTTTCAAGGGATCACTTGCAACAGTTTGGCACCATTTTTGAGTGAATTGCAGAACGTCAGATTTTTAGCAGAAATTGTGACCGCGACTTAGGATTTTTTCAAAAAAAGTTGTTCAGATGTCGAGGGCTAATTCTGTTTCCGATGATAAAAACCCGTCTGTTTCCACCGAAAAACATTTCATGGGATCACTTGCAACAGTTTGCCAACTTTTTTGAGTGAATTGCAGAACGTCAGATTTTTAGCAGAAATTGTGACCGCGCGGCTTAGGGATTTTTTCAAAAAAAGTTGTTCAGACGTCGAGGGCTAATTCTGTTTCCGATGATAAAAACACATCTGTTTCCACCGAAAAACCTTTCAAGGGATCGTTTGCAACAGTTTGGCACCATTTTTGAGTGAATTGCAGAACGTCAGATTTTTAACAGAAATTGTGACCGCGCGGCTTAGGGATTTTTTCAAAAAAAGTTGTTCAGACGTCGAGGGCTAATTCTGTTTCCGATGATAAAAACACATCTGTTTCCACCGAAAAACCTTTCAAGGGATCGTTTGCAACAGTTTGGCACCATTTTTGAGTGAATTGCAGAACGTCAGATTTTTAGCAGAAATTGTGAGCGCGCGGCTTAGGGATTTTTTCAAAAAAAGTTGTTCAGACGTCGAGGGCTAATTCTGTTTCCGATGATAAAAACACATCTTTTTCCAATGAAAAACCTTTCAGGGGATCGTTTTCAACAATTTGCCAACATTTTTGAGTGAATTGCAGAACGTCAGATTTTTAGCAGAAATTGTGACCGCGCGGCTTAGGGATTTTTTCCAAAAACAGTTGTTCAGACTTCGAGGGCTAATTCGGTTTCCAATAATAAAAACCCACCTGTTTCCACCGAAAAACATTTCAGGGGATCACTTGCAACAGTTTGCCAACTTTTTTGAGTGAATTGCAGAACGTCAGATTTTTAGCAGAAATTGTGACCGCGCGGCTTAGGGATTTTTTCAAAAAAAGTTGTTCAGACGTCGAGGGCTAATTCTGTTTCCGATGATAAAAACACATCTGTTTCCACCAAAAAACCTTTCAAGGGATCTTTTGCAACAGTTTGGCACCATTTTTGAGTGAATTGCAGAACGTCAGATTTTTAGCAGAAATTGTGACCGCGCGGCTTAGGGATTTTTTCAAAAAAAGTTGTTCAGACGTCGAGGGCTAATTCTGTTTCCGATGATAAAAACACATCTGTTTCCACCGAAAAACCTTTCAAGGGATCTTTTGCAACAGTTTGGCACCATTTTTGAGTGAATTGCAGAACGTCAGATTTTTAGCAGAAATTGTGACCGCGCGGCTTAGGGATTTTTTCAAAAAAAGTTGTTCAGACGTCGAGGGCTAATTCTGTTTCCGATGATAAAAACCCATCTGTTTCCACCGAAAAACATTTCAGGGGATCACTTGCAACAGTTTGCCAACGTTTTTGAGTGAATTGCAGAACGTCAGATTTTTAGCAGAAATTGTGACCGTGCGGCTTAGGGATTTTTTCAAAAAAAGTTGTTCAGACGTCGAGGGCTAATTCTGTTTCCGATGATAAAAACCCATCTGTTTCCACCGAAAAACATTTCAGGGGATCACTTGCAACAGTTTGGCACCATTTTTGAGTGAATTGCAGAACGTCAGATTTTTAGCAGAAATTGTGACCGCGCGGCTTAGGGATTTTTTCAAAAAAAGTTGTTCAGACGTCGAGGGCTAATTCTGTTTCCGATGATAAAAACCCATCTGTTTCCACCGAAAAACATTTCAGGGGATCACTTGCAACAGTTTGCCAACATTTCTGAGTGAATTGCAGAACGTCAGATTTTTAGCAGAAATTGTGACCGTGCGGCTTAGGGATTTTTTCAAAAAAAGTTGTTCAGACGTCGAGGGCTAATTCTGTTTCCGATGACAAAAACCCATCTGTTTCCACCGAAAAACATTTCAGGGGATCACTTGCAACAGTTTGGCACCATTTTTGAGTGAATTGCAGAACGTCAGATTTTTAGCAGAAATTGTGACCGCGCGTCTTAGGGATTTTTTCAAAAAAAGTTGTTCAGACGTCGAGGGCTAATTCTGTTTCCGATGATAAAAACACATCTGTTTCCACCGAAAAACCTTTCAAGGGATCGTTTGCAACAGTTTGGCACCATTTTTGAGTGAATTGCAGAACGTCAGATTTTTAGCAGAAATTGTGACCGCGCGGCTTAGGGATTTTTTCAAAAAAAGTTGTTCAGATGTCGAGGGCTAATTCTGTTTCCGATGATAAAAACACATCTGTTTCCACCGAAAAACCTTTCAAGGGATCTTTTGCAACAGTTTGGCACCATTTTTGAGTGAATTGCAGAACGTCAGATTTTTAACAGAAATTGTGACCGCGCGGCTTAGGGATTTTTTCAAAAAAAGTTGTTCAGACGTCGAGGGATAATTCTGTTTCCGATGATAAAAACCCATCTGTTTCCACCGAAAAACATTTCAGGGGATCACTTGCAACAGTTTGCCAACTTTTTTGAGTGAATTGCAGAACGTCAGATTTTTAGCAGAAATTGTGACCGCGCGGCTTAGGGATTTTTTCAAAAAAAGTTGTTCAGACGTCGAGGGCTAATTCTGTTTCCGATGATAAAAACACATCTGTTTCCACCGAAAAACATTTCAGGGGATCACTTGCAACAGTTTGCCAATATTTCTGAGTGAATTGCAGAACGTCAGATTTTTAGCAGAAATTGTGACCGCGCGGCTTAGGGATTTTTTCCAAAAAAAGTTATTCAGACGTCGAGGGCTAATTCTGTTTCCGATGATAAAAACCCATCTGTTTCCACTGAAAAACATTTCAGGGGATCCCTTGCAACAGTTTGCCAACATTTTTGAGTGAATTGCAGAACGTCAGATTTTTAGCAGAAAATGTGACCGCGCGGCTTAGGGATTTTTTCAAAAAAAGTTGTTCAGACGTCGAGGGCTAATTCTGTTTCCGATGATAAAAACACATCTGTTTCCACCGAAAAACCTTTCAGGGGATCGTTTGCAACAGTTTGGCACCATTTTTGAGTGAATTGCAGAACGTCAGATTTTTAGCAGAAATTGTGACCGCGCGGCTTAGGGATTTTTTCAAAAAAAGTTGTTCAGACGTCGAGGGCTAATTCTATTTCCGATGATAAAAACCTATCTTTTTCCACTGAAAAACATTTCAGGGGATCACTTGAAACAGTTTGCCAACATTTTTGAGTGAATTGCAGAACGTCAGATTTTTAGCAGAAATTGTGACCGTGCGGTTTAGGGATTTTTTCAAAAAAAGTTGTTCAGACGTCGAGGGCTAATTCTGTTTCCGATGATAAAAACCCATCTGTTTCCACCGAAAAACATTTCAGGGGATCACTTGCAACAGTTTGCCAACATTTTTGAGTGAATTGCAGAACGTCAGATTTTTAGCAGAAATTGTGACCGCGCGGCTTAGGGATTTTTTCAAAAAAAGTTGTTCAGACGTCGAGGGCTAATTCTGTTTCCGATGATAAAAACCCATCTGTTTCCACCGAAAAACATTTCAGGGGATCACTTGCAACAGTTTGCCAACTTTTTTGAGTGAATTGCAGAACGTCAGATTTTTAGCAGAAATTGTGACCGCGCGGCTTAGGGATTTTTTCAAAAAAAGTTGTTCAGACGTCGAGGGCTAATTCTGTTTCCGATGATAAAAACACATCTGTTTCCACCGAAAAACATTTCAGGGGATCACTTGCAACAGTTTGCCAACATTTTTGAGTGAATTGCAGAACGTCAGATTTTTAGCAGAAATTGTGACCGCGCGGCTTAGGGATTTTTTCAAAAAAAGTTGTTCAGACGTCGAGGGCTAATTCTGTTTCCGATGATAAAAACACATCTGTTTCCACCGAAAAACCTTTCAGGGGATCGTTTGCAACAGTTTGGCACCATTTTTGAGTGAATTGCAGAACGTCAGATTTTTAGCAGAAATTGTGACCGCGCGGCTTAGGGATTTTTTCAAAAAAAGTTGTTCAGACGTCGAGGGCTAATTCTATTTCCGATGATAAAAACCTATCTTTTTCCACTGAAAAACATTTCAGGGGATCACTTGAAACAGTTTGCCAACATTTTTGAGTGAATTGCAGAACGTCAGATTTTTAGCAGAAATTGTGACCGTGCGGTTTAGGGATTTTTTCAAAAAAAGTTGTTCAGACGTCGAGGGCTAATTCTGTTTCCGATGATAAAAACCCATCTGTTTCCACCGAAAAACATTTCAGGGGATCACTTGCAACAGTTTGCCAACATTTTTGAGTGAATTGCAGAACGTCAGATTTTTAGCAGAAATTGTGACCGCGCGGCTTAGGGATTTTTTCAAAAAAAGTTGTTCAGATGTCGAGGGCTAATTCTGTTTCCGATGATAATAACCCATCTGTTTCCACCGAAAAACATTTCAGGGGATCACTTGCAACAGTTTGGCACCATTTTTGAGTGAATTGCAGAACGTCAGATTTTTAGCAGAAATTGTGACCGCGCGGCTTAGGGATTTTTTCAAAAAAAGTTGTTCAGACGTCGAGGGCTAATTCTGTTTCCGATGATAAAAACCCATCTGTTTCCACCGAAAAACATTTCAGGGGATCACTTGCAACAGTTTGCCAACTTTTTTGAGTGAATTGCAGAACGTCAGATTTTTAGCAGAAATTGTGACCGCGCGGCTTAGGGATTTTTTCAAAAAAAGTTGTTCAGACGTCGAGGGCTAATTCTGTTTCCGATGATAAAAACACATCTGTTTCCACCGAAAAACATTTCAGGGGATCACTTGCAACAGTTTGCCAACATTTTTGAGTGAATTGCAGAACGTCAGATTTTTAGCAGAAATTGTGACCGCGCGGCTTAGGGATTTTTTCAAAAAAAGTTGTTCAGATGTCGAGGGCTAATTCTGTTTCCGATGATAAAAACCCATCTGTTTCCACCGAAAAACATTTCAGGGGATCACTTGCAACAGTTTGCCAACTTTTTTGAGTGAATTGCAGAACGTCAGATTTTTAGCAGAAATTGTGACCGCGCGGCTTAGGGATTTTTTCAAAAAAAGTTGTTCAGACGTCGAGGGCTAATTCTGTTTCCGATGATAAAAACACATCTGTTTCCACCGAAAAACATTTCAGGGGATCACTTGCAACAGTTTGCCAACATTTCTGAGTGAATTGCAGAACGTCAGATTTTTAGCAGAAATTGTGACCGCGCGGCTTAGGGATTTTTTCCAAAAAAAGTTGTTCAGACGTCGAGGGCTAATTCTGTTTCCGATGATAAAAACCCATCTGTTTCCACCGAAAAACATTTCAGGGGATCCCTTGCAACAGTTTGCCAACATTTTTGAGTGAATTGCAGAACGTCAGATTTTTAGCAGAAAATGTGACCGCGCGCCTTAGGGATTTTTTCAAAAAAAGTTGTTCAGACGTCGAGGGCTAATTCTGTTTCCGATGATAAAAACCCATCTGTTTCCACCGAAAAACCTTTCAGGGGATCGTTTGCAACAGTTTGGCACCATTTTTGAGTGAATTGCAGAACGTCAGATTTTTAGCAGAAATTGTGACCGCGCGGCTTAGGGATTTTTTCAAAAAAAGTTGTTCAGACGTCGAGGGCTAATTCTATTTCCGATGATAAAAACCTATCTTTTTCCACTGAAAAACATTTCAGGGGATCACTTGAAACAGTTTGCCAACATTTTTGAGTGAATTGCAGAACGTCAGATTTTTAGCAGAAATTGTGACCGCGCGGCTTAGGGATTTTTTCAAAAAAAGTTGTTCAGACGTCGAGGGCTAATTCTGTTTCCGATGATAAAAACCCATCTGTTTCCACCGAAAAACATTTCAGGGGATCACTTGCAACAGTTTGCCAACATTTTTGAGTGAATTGCAGAACGTCAGATTTTTAGCAGAAATTGTGACCGCGCGGCTTAGGGATTTTTTCAAAAAAAGTTGTTCAGATGTCGAGGGCTAATTCTGTTTCCTATGATAAAAACCCATCTGTTTCCACCGAAAAACATTTCAGGGGATCACTTGCAACAGTTTGCCAACTTTTTTGAGTGAATTGCAGAACGTCAGATTTTTAGCAGAAATTGTGACCGCGCGGCTTAGGGATTTTTTTAAAAAAAGTTGTTCAGACGTCGAGGGCTAATTCTGTTTCCGATGATAAAAACACATCTGTTTCCACCGAAAAACCTTTCAAGGGATCTTTTGCAACAGTTTGGCACCATTTTTGAGTGAATTGCAGAACGCCAGATTTTTAGCAGAAATTGTGACTGCGCGGCTTAGGGATTTTTTCAAAAAAAGTTGTTCAGACGTCGAGGGCTAATTCTGTTTCCGATGATAAAAACCCATCTGTTTCCACCGAAAAACCTTTCAAGGGATCACTTGCAACAGTTTGGCACCATTTTTGAGTGAATTGCAGAACGTCAGATTTTTAGCAGAAATTGTGACCGCGACTTAGGATTTTTTCAAAAAAAGTTGTTCAGATGTCGAGGGCTAATTCTGTTTCCGATGATAAAAACCCGTCTGTTTCCACCGAAAAACCTTTCAAGGGATCGTTTGCAACAGTTTGGCACCATTTTTGAGTGAATTGCAGAACGTCAGATTTTTAACAGAAATTGTGACCGCGCGGCTTAAGGATTTTTTCAAAAAAAGTTGTTCAGACGTCGAGGGCTAATTCTGTTTCCGATGATAAAAACACATCTGTTTCCACCGAAAAACCTTTCAAGGGATCGTTTGCAACAGTTTGGCACCATTTTTGAGTGAATTGCAGAACGTCAGATTTTTAGCAGAAATTGTGACCGCGCGGCTTAGGGATTTTTTCAAAAAAAGTTGTTCAGACGTCGAGGGCTAATTCTGTTTCCGATGATAAAAACACATCTTTTTCCACTGAAAAACCTTTCAGGGGATCGTTTTCAACAATTTGCCAACATTTTTGAGTGAATTGCAGAACGTCAGATTTTTAGCAGAAATTGTGACCGCGCGGCTTAGGGATTTTTTCAAAAAAAGTTGTTCAGACGTCGAGGGCTAATTCTGTTTCCGATGATAAAAACACATCTGTTTCCACCGAAAAACCTTTCAAGGGATCTTTTGCAACAGTTTGGCACCATTTTTGAGTGAATTGCAGAACGTCAGATTTTTAGCAGAAATTGTGACCGCGTGGCTTAGGGATTTTTTCAAAAAAAGTTGTTCAGACGTCGAGGGCTAATTCTGTTTCCGATGATAAAAACCCATCTGTTTCCACCGAAAAACATTTCAGGGGATCACTTGCAACACTTTGCCAACTTTTTTGAGTGAATTGCAGAACGTCAGATTTTTAGCAGAAATTGTGACCGTGCGGCTTAGGGATTTTTTCAAAAAAAGTTGTTCAGACGTCGAGGGCTAATTCTGTTTCCGATGATAAAAACCCATCTGTTTCCACCGAAAAACATTTCAGGGGATCACTTGCAACAGTTTGGCACCATTTTTGAGTGAATTGCAGAACGTCAGATTTTTAGCAGAAATTGTGACCGCGCGGCTTAGGGATTTTTTCAAAAAAAGTTGTTCAGACGTCGAGGGCTAATTCTGTTTCCGGTGATAAAAACACATCTGTTTCCACCGAAAAACCTTTCAAGGGATCGTTTGCAACAGTTTGGCACCATTTTTGAGTGAATTGCAGAACGTCAGATTTTTAGCAGAAATTGTGACCGCGCGGCTTAGGGATTTTTTCAAAAAAAGTTGTTCAGACGTCGAGGGCTAATTCTGTTTCCGATGATAAAAACCCATCTGTTTCCACCGAAAAACATTTCAGGGGATCACTTGCAACAGTTTGCCAACTTTTTTGAGTGAATTGCAGAACGTCAGATTTTTAGCAGAAATTGTGACCGCGCGGCTTAGGGATTTTTTCAAAAAAAGTTGTTCAGACGTCGAGGGCTAATTCTGTTTCCGATGATAAAAACACATCTGTTTCCACCGAAAAACCTTTCAAGGGATCGTTTGCAACAGTTTGGCACCATTTTTGAGTGAATTGCAGAACGTCAGATTTTTAGCAGAAATTGTGACCGCGCGGCTTAGGGATTTTTTCAAAAAAAGTTGTTCAGACGTCGAGGGCTAATTCTGTTTCCGATGATAAAAACCCATCTGTTTCCACCGAAAAACATTTCAGGGGATCACTTGCAACAGTTTGCCAACTTTTTTGAGTGAATTGCAGAACGTCAGATTTTTAGCAGAAATTGTGACCGCGCGGCTTAGGGATTTTTTCCAAAAAAAGTTGTTCAGACGTCGAGGGCTAATTCTGTTTCCGATGATAAAAACCCATCTGTTTCCACCGAAAAACATTTCAGGGGATCCCTTGCAACAGTTTGCCAACATTTTTGAGTGAATTGCAGAACGTCAGATTTTTAGCAGAAAATGTGACCGCGCGGCTTAGGGATTTTTTCAATAAAAGTTGTTCAGACGTCGAGGGCTAATTCTGTTTCCGATGATAAAAACACATCTGTTTCCACCGAAAAACATTTCAGGGGATCACTTGCAACAGTTTGCCAACATTTCTGAGTGAATTGCAGAACGTCAGATTTTTAGCAGAAATTGTGACCGCGCGGCTTAGGGATTTTTTCCAAAAAAAGTTGTTCAGACGTCGAGGGCTAATTCTGTTTCCGATGATAAAAACCCATCTGTTTCCACCGAAAAACATTTCAGGGGATCCCTTGCAACAGTTTGCCAACATTTTTGAGTGAATTGCAGAACGTCAGATTTTTAGCAGAAAATGTGACCGCGCGGCTTAGGGATTTTTTCAATAAAAGTTGTTCAGACGTCGAGGGCTAATTCTGTTTCCGATGATAAAAACACATCTGTTTCCACCGAAAAACATTTCAGGGGATCACTTGCAACAGTTTGCCAACATTTCTGAGTGAATTGCAGAACGTCAGATTTTTAGCAGAAATTGTGACCGCGCGGCTTAGGGATTTTTTCCAAAAAAAGTTGTTCAGACGTCGAGGGCTAATTCTGTTTCCGATGATAAAAACCCATCTGTTTCCACCGAAAAACATTTCAGGGGATCCCTTGCAACAGTTTGCCAACATTTTTGAGTGAATTGCAGAACGTCAGATTTTTAGCAGAAAATGTGACCGCGCGCCTTAGGGATTTTTTCAAAAAAAGTTGTTCAGACGTCGAGGGCTAATTCTGTTTCCGATGATAAAAACCCATCTGTTTCCACCGAAAAACCTTTCAGGGGATCGTTTGCAACAGTTTGGCACCATTTTTGAGTGAATTGCAGAACGTCAGATTTTTAGCAGAAATTGTGACCGCGCGGCTTAGGGATTTTTTCAAAAAAAGTTGTTCAGACGTCGAGGGCTAATTCTATTTCCGATGATAAAAACCTATCTTTTTCCACTGAAAAACATTTCAGGGGATCACTTGAAACAGTTTGCCAACATTTTTGAGTGAATTGCAGAACGTCAGATTTTTAGCAGAAATTGTGACCGCGCGGCTTAGGGATTTTTTCAAAAAAAGTTGTTCAGACGTCGAGGGCTAATTCTGTTTCCGATGATAAAAACCCATCTGTTTCCACCGAAAAACATTTCAGGGGATCACTTGCAACAGTTTGCCAACATTTTTGAGTGAATTGCAGAACGTCAGATTTTTAGCAGAAATTGTGACCGCGCGGCTTAGGGATTTTTTCAAAAAAAGTTGTTCAGATGTCGAGGGCTAATTCTGTTTCCTATGATAAAAACCCATCTGTTTCCACCGAAAAACATTTCAGGGGATCACTTGCAACAGTTTGCCAACTTTTTTGAGTGAATTGCAGAACGTCAGATTTTTAGCAGAAATTGTGACCGCGCGGCTTAGGGATTTTTTTAAAAAAAGTTGTTCAGACGTCGAGGGCTAATTCTGTTTCCGATGATAAAAACACATCTGTTTCCACCGAAAAACCTTTCAAGGGATCTTTTGCAACAGTTTGGCACCATTTTTGAGTGAATTGCAGAACGCCAGATTTTTAACAGAAATTGTGACTGCGCGGCTTAGGGATTTTTTCAAAAAAAGTTGTTCAGACGTCGAGGGCTAATTCTGTTTCCGATGATAAAAACCCATCTGTTTCCACCGAAAAACCTTTCAAGGGATCACTTGCAACAGTTTGGCACCATTTTTGAGTGAATTGCAGAACGTCAGATTTTTAGCAGAAATTGTGACCGCGACTTAGGATTTTTTCAAAAAAAGTTGTTCAGATGTCGAGGGCTAATTCTGTTTCCGATGATAAAAACCCGTCTGTTTCCACCGAAAAACCTTTCAAGGGATCGTTTGCAACAGTTTGGCACCATTTTTGAGTGAATTGCAGAACGTCAGATTTTTAACAGAAATTGTGACCGCGCGGCTTAAGGATTTTTTCAAAAAAAGTTGTTCAGACGTCGAGGGCTAATTCTGTTTCCGATGATAAAAACACATCTGTTTCCACCGAAAAACCTTTCAAGGGATCGTTTGCAACAGTTTGGCACCATTTTTGAGTGAATTGCAGAACGTCAGATTTTTAGCAGAAATTGTGACCGCGCGGCTTAGGGATTTTTTCAAAAAAAGTTGTTCAGACGTCGAGGGCTAATTCTGTTTCCGATGATAAAAACACATCTTTTTCCACTGAAAAACCTTTCAGGGGATCGTTTTCAACAATTTGCCAACATTTTTGAGTGAATTGCAGAACGTCAGATTTTTAGCAGAAATTGTGACCGCGCGGCTTAGGGATTTTTTCAAAAAAAGTTGTTCAGACGTCGAGGGCTAATTCTGTTTCCGATGATAAAAACACATCTGTTTCCACCGAAAAACCTTTCAAGGGATCTTTTGCAACAGTTTGGCACCATTTTTGAGTGAATTGCAGAACGTCAGATTTTTAGCAGAAATTGTGACCGCGCGGCTTAGGGATTTTTTCAAAAAAAGTTGTTCAGACGTCGAGGGCTAATTCTGTTTCCGATGATAAAAACCCATCTGTTTCCACCGAAAAACATTTCAGGGGATCACTTGCAACACTTTGCCAACTTTTTTGAGTGAATTGCAGAACGTCAGATTTTTAGCAGAAATTGTGACCGTGCGGCTTAGGGATTTTTTCAAAAAAAGTTGTTCAGACGTCGAGGGCTAATTCTGTTTCCGATGATAAAAACCCATCTGTTTCCACCGAAAAACATTTCAGGGGATCACTTGCAACAGTTTGGCACCATTTTTGAGTGAATTGCAGAACGTCAGATTTTTAGCAGAAATTGTGACCGCGCGGCTTAGGGATTTTTTCAAAAAAAGTTGTTCAGACGTCGAGGGCTAATTCTGTTTCCGGTGATAAAAACACATCTGTTTCCACCGAAAAACCTTTCAAGGGATCGTTTGCAACAGTTTGGCACCATTTTTGAGTGAATTGCAGAACGTCAGATTTTTAGCAGAAATTGTGACCGCGCGGCTTAGGGATTTTTTCAAAAAAAGTTGTTCAGACGTCGAGGGCTAATTCTGTTTCCGATGATAAAAACCCATCTGTTTCCACCGAAAAACATTTCAGGGGATCACTTGCAACAGTTTGCCAACTTTTTTGAGTGAATTGCAGAACGTCAGATTTTTAGCAGAAATTGTGACCGCGCGGCTTAGGGATTTTTTCAAAAAAAGTTGTTCAGACGTCGAGGGCTAATTCTGTTTCCGATGATAAAAACACATCTGTTTCCACCGAAAAACCTTTCAAGGGATCGTTTGCAACAGTTTGGCACCATTTTTGAGTGAATTGCAGAACGTCAGATTTTTAGCAGAAATTGTGACCGCGCGGCTTAGGGATTTTTTCAAAAAAAGTTGTTCAGACGTCGAGGGCTAATTCTGTTTCCGATGATAAAAACCCATCTGTTTCCACCGAAAAACATTTCAGGGGATCACTTGCAACAGTTTGCCAACTTTTTTGAGTGAATTGCAGAACGTCAGATTTTTAGCAGAAATTGTGACCGCGCGGCTTAGGGATTTTTTCCAAAAAAAGTTGTTCAGACGTCGAGGGCTAATTCTGTTTCCGATGATAAAAACCCATCTGTTTCCACCGAAAAACATTTCAGGGGATCCCTTGCAACAGTTTGCCAACATTTTTGAGTGAATTGCAGAACGTCAGATTTTTAGCAGAAAATGTGACCGCGCGGCTTAGGGATTTTTTCAATAAAAGTTGTTCAGACGTCGAGGGCTTATTCTGTTTCCGATGATAAAAACACATCTGTTTCCACCGAAAAACCTTTCAAGGGATCTTTTGCAACAGTTTGGCACCATTTTTGAGTGAATTGCAGAACGCCAGATTTTTAACAGAAATTGTGACTGCGCGGCTTAGGGATTTTTTCAAAAAAAGTTGTTCAGACGTCGAGGGCTTATTCTGTTTCCGATGATAAAAACACATCTGTTTCCACCGAAAAACCTTTCAGGGGATCGTTTGCAACAGTTTGGCACCATTTTTGAGTGAATTGCAGAACGTCAGATTTTTAGCAGAAATTGTGACCGCGCGGCTTAGGGATTTTTTCAAAAAAAGTTGTTCAGACGTCGAGGGCTAATTCTATTTCCGATGATAAAAACCTATCTTTTTCCACTGAAAAACATTTCAGGGGATCACTTGAAACAGTTTGCCAACATTTTTGAGTGAATTGCAGAACGTCAGATTTTTAGCAGAAATTGTGACCGCGCGGCTTAGGGATTTTTTCAAAAAAAGTTGTTCAGACGTCGAGGGCTAATTCTGTTTCCGATGATAAAAACCCATCTGTTTCCACCGAAAAACATTTCAGGGGATCACTTGCAACAGTTTGCCAACATTTTTGAGTGAATTGCAGAACGTTAGATTTTTAGCAGAAATTGTGACCGCGCGGCTTAGGGATTTTTTTAAAAAAAGTTGTTCAGACGTCGAGGGCTAATTCTGTTTCCGATGATAAAAACACATCTGTTTCCACCGAAAAACCTTTCAAGGGATCTTTTGCAACAGTTTGGCACCATTTTTGAGTGAATTGCAGAACGCCAGATTTTTAACAGAAATTGTGACTGCGCGGCTTAGGGATTTTTTCAAAAAAAGTTGTTCAGACGTCGAGGGCTAATTCTGTTTCCGATGATAAAAACCCATCTGTTTCCACCGAAAAACCTTTCAGGGGATCACTTGCAACAGTTTGCCAACTTTTTTGAGTGAATTGCAGAACGTCAGATTTGTAGCAGAAATTGTGACCGCGACTTAGGATTTTTTCAAAAAAAGTTGTTCAGATGTCGAGGGCTAATTCTGTTTCCGATGATAAAAACCCGTCTGTTTCCACCGAAAAACATTTCATGGGATCTCTTGCAAGAGTTTGCCAACTTTTTTGAGTGAATTGCAGAACGTCAGATTTTTAGCAGAAATTGTGACCGCGCGGCTTAGGGATTTTTTCAAAAAAAGTTGTTCAGACGTCGAGGGCTAATTCTGTTTCCGATGATAAAAACCCATCTGTTTCCACCGAAAAACCTTTCAAGGGATCACTTGCAACAGTTTGGCACCATTTTTGAGTGAATTGCAGAACGTCAGATTTTTAGCAGAAATTGTGACCGCGACTTAGGATTTTTTCAAAAAAAGTTGTTCAGATGTCGAGGGCTAATTCTGTTTCCGATGATAAAAACCCGTCTGTTTCCACCGAAAAACATTTCATGGGATCACTTGCAACAGTTTGCCAACTTTTTTGAGTGAATTGCAGAACGTCAGATTTTTAGCAGAAATTGTGACCGCGCGGCTTAGGGATTTTTTCAAAAAAAGTTGTTCAGACGTCGAGGGCTAATTGTGTTTCCGATGATAAAAACACATCTGTTTCCACCGAAAAACCTTTCAAGGGATCTTTTGCAACAGTTTGGCACCATTTTTGAGTGAATTGCAGAACGTCAGATTTTTAACAGAAATTGTGACCGCGCGGCTTAGGGATTTTTTCCAAAAACAGTTGTTGAGACGTCGAGGGCTAATTCGGTTTCCGATGATAAAAACCCATCTGTTTCCACCGAAAAACATTTCAGGGGATCACTTGCAACAGTTTGCCAACTTTTTTGAGTGAATTGCAGAAAGTCAGATTTTTAGCAGAAATTGTGACCGCGCGGCTTAGGGATTTTTTCAAAAAAAGTTGTTCAGACTTCGAGGGCTAATTCTGTTTCCGATGATAAAAACCCATCTGTTTCCACCGAAAAACATTTCAGGGGATCACTTGCAACAGTTTGCCAACTTTTTTGAGTGAATTGCAGAACGTCAGATTTTTAGCAGAAATTGTGACCGCGCGGCATAGGGATTTTTTCAAAAAAAGTTGTTCAGACGTCGAGGGCTAATTCTGTTTCCGATGATAAAAACACATCTGTTTCCACCGAAAAACCTTTCAAGGGATCTTTTGCAACAGTTTGGCACCATTTTTGAGTGAATTGCAGAACGTCAGATTTTTAACAGAAATTGTGACCGCGCGGCTTAGGGATTTTTTCAAAAAAAGTTGTTCAGACGTCGAGGGCTAATTCTGTTTCCGATGATAAAAACCTATCTGTTTCCACCGAAAAACATTTCAGGGGATCACTTGCAACAGTTTGCCAACATTTTTGAGTGAATTGCAGAACGTCAGATTTTTAGCAGAAATTGTGACCGCGCGGCTTAGGGATTTTTTCAAGAAAAGTTGTTCAGACGTCGAGGGCTAATTCTGTTTCCGATGATAAAAACACATCTGTTTCCACCGAAAAACATTTCAGGGGATCACTTGCAACAGTTTGCCAACTTTTTTGAGTGAATTGCAGAACGTCAGATTTTTAGCAGAAATTGTGACCGCGCAGCTTAGGGATTTTTTCAAAAAAAGTTGTTGAGACGTCGAGGGCTAATTCGGTTTCCAATAATAAAAACCCACCTGTTTCCACCGAAAAACATTTCAGGGGATCACTTGCAACAGTTTGCCAACATTTTTGAGTGAATTGCAGAACGTCAGATTTTTAGCAGAAATTGTGACCGCGCAGCTTAGGGATTTTTTCAAAAAAAGTTGTTCAGACGTCGAGGGCTAATTCTGTTTCCGATGATAAAAACACATCTGTTTCCACCGAAAAACCTTTCAAGGGATCGTTTGCAACAGTTTGGCACCATTTTTGAGTGAATTGCAGAACGTCAGATTTTTAGCAGAAATTGTGACCGCGCGGCTTAGGGATTTTTTCAAAAAAAGTTGTTCAGACGTCGAGGGCTAATTCTGTTTCCGATGATAAAAACCCATCTGTTTCCACCGAAAAACATTTCAGGGGATCACTTGCAACAGTTTGCCAACTTTTTTGAGTGAATTGCAGAACGTCAGATTTTTAGCAGAAATTGTGACCGCGCGGCTTAGGGATTTTTTCAAAAAAAGTTGTTCAGACGTCGAGGGCTAATTCTGTTTCCGATGATAAAAACACATCTGTTTCCACCGAAAAACCTTTCAAGGGATCTTTTGCAACAGTTTGGCACCATTTTTGAGTGAATTGCAGAACGTCAGATTTTTAGCAGAAATTGTGACCGCGCGGCTTAGGGATTTTTTCAAAAAAAGTTGTTCAGACGTCGAGGGCTAATTCTGTTTCCGATGATAAAAACCCATCTGTTTCCACCGAAAAACATTTCAGGGAATCACTTGCAACAGTTTGCCAACTTTTTTGAGTGAATTGCAGAACGTCAGATTTTTAGCAGAAATTGTGACCGCGCGGCTTAGGGATTTTTTCAAAAAAAAGTTGTTCAGACGTCGAGGGCTAATTCTGTTTCCGATGATAAAAACCCATCTGTTTCCACCGAAAAACATTTCAGGGGATCACTTGCAACAGTTTGCCACCTTTTTTGAGTGAATTGCAGAACGTCAGATTTTTAGCAGAAATTGTGACCGCGCGGCTTAGGGATTTTTTCAAAAAAAGTTGTTCAGACGTCGAGGGCTAATTCTGTTTCCGATGATAAAAACCCATCTGTTTCCACCGAAAAACATTTCAGGGGATCACTTGCAACACTTTGCCAACTTTTTTGAGTGAATTGCAGAACGTCAGATTTTTAGCAGAAATTGTGACCGTGCGGCTTAGGGATTTTTTCAAAAAAAGTTGTTCAGACGTCGAGGGCTAATTCTGTTTCCGATGATAAAAACCCATCTGTTTCCACCGAAAAACATTTCAGGGGATCACTTGCAACAGTTTGGCACCATTTTTGAGTGAATTGCAGAACGTCAGATTTTTAGCAGAAATTGTGACCGCGCGGCTTAGGGATTTTTTCAAAAAAAGTTGTTCAGACGTCGAGGGCTAATTCTGTTTCCGATGATAAAAACCCATCTGTTTCCACCGAAAAACATTTCAGGGGATCACTTGCAACAGTTTGCCAACTTTTTTGAGTGAATTGCAGAACGTCAGATTTTTAGCAGAAATTGTGACCGCGTGGCTTAGGGATTTTATCAAAAAAAGTTGTTCAGACGTCGAGGGCTAATTCTGTTTCCGATGATAAAAACACATCTGTTTCCACCGAAAAACCTTTCAAGGGATCTTTTGCAACAGTTTGGCACCATTTTTGAGTGAATTGCAGAACGTCAGATTTTTAGCAGAAATTGTGACCGCGTGGCTTAGGGATTTTATCAAAAAAAGTTGTTCAGACGTCGAGGGCTAATTCTGTTTCCGATGATAAAAACCCATCTGTTTCCACCGAAAAACATTTCAGGGGATCCCTTGCAACAGTTTGCCAACATTTTTGAGTGAATTGCAGAACGTCAGATTTTTAGCAGAAAATGTGACCGCGCGGCTTAGGGATTTTTTCAATAAAAGTTGTTCAGACGTCGAGGGCTAATTCTGTTTCCGATGATAAAAACACATCTGTTTCCACCGAAAAACCTTTCAGGGGATCGTTTGCAACAGTTTGGCACCATTTTTGAGTGAATTGCAGAACGTCAGATTTTTAGCAGAAATTGTGACCGCGCGGCTTAGGGATTTTTTCAAAAAAAGTTGTTCAGACGTCGAGGGCTAATTCTATTTCCGATGATAAAAACCTATCTTTTTCCACTGAAAAACATTTCAGGGGATAACTTGAAACAGTTTGCCAACATTTTTGAGTGAATTGCAGAACGTCAGATTTTTAGCAGAAATTGTGACCGCGTGGCTTAGGGATTTTTTCAAAAAAAGTTGTTCAATCGTCGAGGGCTAATTCTGTTTCCGATGATAAAAACCCATCTGTTTCCACCGAAAAACATTTCAGGGGATCACTTGCAACAGTTTGCCAACATTTTTGAGTGAATTGCAGAACGTTAGATTTTTAGCAGAAATTGTGACCGCGCGGCTTAGGGATTTTTTCAAAAAAAGTTGTTCAGATGTCGAGGGCTAATTCTGTTTCCGATGATAAAAACACATCTGTTTCCACCGAAAAACATTTCATGGGATCTCTTGCAAGAGTTTGCCAACTTTTTTGAGTGAATTGCAGAACGTCAGATTTTTAGCAGAAATTGTGACCGCGCGGCTTAGGGATTTTTTCAAAAAAAGTTGTTCAGACGTCGAGGGCTAATTGTGTTTCCGATGATAAAAACACATCTGTTTCCACCGAAAAACCTTTCAAGGGATCTTTTGCAACAGTTTGGCACCATTTTTGAGTGAATTGCAGAACGTCAGATTTTTAACAGAAATTGTGACCGCGCGGCTTAGGGATTTTTTCCAAAAACAGTTGTTGAGACGTCGAGGGCTAATTCGGTTTCCGATGATAAAAACCCATCTGTTTCCACCGAAAAACATTTCAGGGGATCACTTCCAACAGTTTGCCAACTTTTTTGAGTGAATTGCAGAAAGTCAGATTTTTAGCAGAAATTGTGACCGCGCGGCTTAGGGATTTTTTCAAAAAAAGTTGTTCAGACTTCGAGGGCTAATTCTGTTTCCGATGATAAAAACCCATCTGTTTCCACCGAAAAACATTTCAGGGGATCACTTGCAACAGTTTGCCAACTTTTTTGAGTGAATTGCAGAACGTCAGATTTTTAGCAGAAATTGTGACCGCGCGGCATAGGGATTTTTTCAAAAAAAGTTGTTCAGACGTCGAGGGCTAATTCTGTTTCCGATGATAAAAACACATCTGTTTCCACCGAAAAACCTTTCAAGGGATCTTTTGCAACAGTTTGGCACCATTTTTGAGTGAATTGCAGAACGTCAGATTTTTAACAGAAATTGTGACCGCGCGGCTTAGGGATTTTTTCAAAAAAAGTTGTTCAGACGTCGAGGGCTAATTCTGTTTCCGATGATAAAAACCTATCTGTTTCCACCGAAAAACATTTCAGGGGATCACTTGCAACAGTTTGCCAACATTTTTGAGTGAATTGCAGAACGTCAGATTTTTAGCAGAAATTGTGACCGCGCGGCTTAGGGATTTTTTCAAGAAAAGTTGTTCAGACGTCGAGGGCTAATTCTGTTTCCGATGATAAAAACACATCTGTTTCCACGGAATAACATTTCAGGGGATCACTTGCAACAGTTTGCCAACTTTTTTGAGTGAATTGCAGAACGTCAGATTTTTAGCAGAAATTGTGACCGCGCAGCTTAGGGATTTTTTCAAAAAAAGTTGTTGAGACGTCGAGGGCTAATTCGGTTTCCAATAATAAAAACCCACCTGTTTCCACCGAAAAACATTTCAGGGGATCACTTGCAACAGTTTGCCAACATTTTTGAGTGAATTGCAGAACGTCAGATTTTTAGCAGAAATTGTGACCGCGCAGCTTAGGGATTTTTTCAAAAAAAGTTGTTCAGACGTCGAGGGCTAATTCTGTTTCCGATGATAAAAACACATCTGTTTCCACCGAAAAACCTTTCAAGGGATCGTTTGCAACAGTTTGGCACCATTTTTGAGTGAATTGCAGAACGTCAGATTTTTAGCAGAAATTGTGACCGCGCGGCTTAGGGATTTTTTCAAAAAAAGTTGTTCAGACGTCGAGGGCTAATTCTGTTTCCGATGATAAAAACCCATCTGTTTCCACCGAAAAACATTTCAGGGGATCACTTGCAACAGTTTGCCAACTTTTTTGAGTGAATTGCAGAACGTCAGATTTTTAGCAGAAATTGTGACCGCGCGGCTTAGGGATTTTTTCAAAAAAAGTTGTTCAGACGTCGAGGGCTAATTCTGTTTCCGATGATAAAAACACATCTGTTTCCACCGAAAAACCTTTCAAGGGATCTTTTGCAACAGTTTGGCACCATTTTTGAGTGAATTGCAGAACGTCAGATTTTTAGCAGAAATTGTGACCGCGCGGCTTAGGGATTTTTTCAAAAAAAGTTGTTCAGACGTCGAGGGCTAATTCTGTTTCCGATGATAAAAACCCATCTGTTTCCACCGAAAAACATTTCAGGGAATCACTTGCAACAGTTTGCCAACTTTTTTGAGTGAATTGCAGAACGTCAGATTTTTAGCAGAAATTGTGACCGCGCGGCTTAGGGATTTTTTCAAAAAAAAGTTGTTCAGACGTCGAGGGCTAATTCTGTTTCCGATGATAAAAACCCATCTGTTTCCACCGAAAAACATTTCAGGGGATCACTTGCAACAGTTTGCCACCTTTTTTGAGTGAATTGCAGAACGTCAGATTTTTAGCAGAAATTGTGACCGCGCGGCTTAGGGATTTTTTCAAAAAAAGTTGTTCAGACGTCGAGGGCTAATTCTGTTTCCGATGATAAAAACACATCTGTTTCCACCGAAAAACCTTTCAAGGGATCTTTTGCAACAGTTTGGCACCATTTTTGAGTGAATTGCAGAACGTCAGATTTTTAGCAGAAATTGTGACCGCGTGGCTTACGGATTTTTTCAAAAAAAGTTGTTCAGACTTCGAGGGCTTATTCTGTTTCCGATGATAAAAACCTATCTGTTTCCACCGAAAAACATTTCAGGGGATCACTTGCAACAGTTTGCCAACATTTCTGAGTGAATTGCAGAACGTCAGATTTTTAGCAGAAATTGTGACCGCGCGGCTTAGGGATTTTTTCAAAAAAAGTTGTTCAGACGTCGAGGGCTAATTCTGTTTCCGATGATAAAAACCCATCTGTTTCCACCGAAAAACATTTCAGGGGATCACTTGCAACAGTTTGCCAACTTTTTTGAGTGAATTGCAGAACGTCAGATTTTTAGCAGAAATTGTGACCGCGTGGCTTAGGGATTTTATCAAAAAAAGTTGTTCAGACGTCGAGGGCTAATTCTGTTTCCGATGATAAAAACACATCTGTTTCCACCGAAAAACCTTTCAAGGGATCTTTTGCAACAGTTTGGCACCATTTTTGAGTGAATTGCAGAACGTCAGATTTTTAGCAGAAATTGTGACCGCGTGGCTTAGGGATTTTATCAAAAAAAGTTGTTCAGACGTCGAGGGCTAATTCTGTTTCCGATGATAAAAACCCATCTGTTTCCACCGAAAAACATTTCAGGGGATCCCTTGCAACAGTTTGCCAACATTTTTGAGTGAATTGCAGAACGTCAGATTTTTAGCAGAAAATGTGACCGCGCGGCTTAGGGATTTTTTCAATAAAAGTTGTTCAGACGTCGAGGGCTAATTCTGTTTCCGATGATAAAAACACATCTGTTTCCACCGAAAAACCTTTCAGGGGATCGTTTGCAACAGTTTGGCACCATTTTTGAGTGAATTGCAGAACGTCAGATTTTTAGCAGAAATTGTGACCGCGCGGCTTAGGGATTTTTTCAAAAAAAGTTGTTCAGACGTCGAGGGCTAATTCTATTTCCGATGATAAAAACCTATCTTTTTCCACTGAAAAACATTTCAGGGGATAACTTGAAACAGTTTGCCAACATTTTTGAGTGAATTGCAGAACGTCAGATTTTTAGCAGAAATTGTGACCGCGTGGCTTAGGGATTTTTTCAAAAAAAGTTGTTCAATCGTCGAGGGCTAATTCTGTTTCCGATGATAAAAACCCATCTGTTTCCACCGAAAAACATTTCAGGGGATCACTTGCAACAGTTTGCCAACATTTTTGAGTGAATTGCAGAACGTTAGATTTTTAGCAGAAATTGTGACCGCGCGGCTTAGGGATTTTTTCAAAAAAAGTTGTTCAGATGTCGAGGGCTAATTCTGTTTCCGATGATAAAAACACATCTGTTTCCACCGAAAAACATTTCAGGGGATCACTTG
The DNA here is from genome assembly GCF_964188305.1 of Podarcis bocagei. Lineage (NCBI taxonomy): Eukaryota > Metazoa > Chordata > Lepidosauria > Squamata > Lacertidae > Podarcis > Podarcis bocagei. Next base: position 195,331 of record NW_027670335.1, read on the forward strand.
CAACAGTTTGCCAACTTTTTTGAGTGAATTGCAGAACGTCAGATTTTTAGCAGAAATTGTGACCGCGCGGCTTAGGGATTTTTTCAAAAAAAGTTGTTCAGACGTCGAGGGCTAATTGTGTTTCCGATGATAAAAACACATCTGTTTCCACCGAAAAACCTTTCAAGGGATCTTTTGCAACAGTTTGGCACCATTTTTGAGTGAATTGCAGAACGTCAGATTTTTAACAGAAATTGTGACCGCGCGGCTTAGGGATTTTTTCAAAAAAAGTTGTTCAGACCTCGAGGGCTAATTATGTTTCCGATGATAAAAACCCATCTGTTTCCACCGAAAAACATTTCAGGGGATCACTTGCAACAGTTTGCCAACTTTTTTGAGTGAATTGCAGAACGTCAGATTTTTAGCAGAAATTGTGACCGCGCGGCTTAGGGATTTTTTCCAAAAACAGTTGTTGAGACGTCGAGGGCTAATTCGGTTTCCGATGATAAAAACCCATCTGTTTCCACCGAAAAACATTTCAGGGGATCACTTGCAACAGTTTGCCAACTTTTTTGAGTGAATTGCAGAAAGTCAGATTTTTAGCAGAAATTGTGACCGCGCGGCTTAGGGATTTTTTCAAAAAAAGTTGTTCAGACTTCGAGGGCTAATTCTGTTTCCGATGATAAAAACCCATCTGTTTCCACCGAAAAACATTTCAGGGGATCACTTGCAACAGTTTGCCAACTTTTTTGAGTGAATTGCAGAACGTCAGATTTTTAGCAGAAATTGTGACCGCGCGGCATAGGGATTTTTTCAAAAAAAGTTGTTCAGACGTCGAGGGCTAATTCTGTTTCCGATGATAAAAACACATCTGTTTCCACCGAAAAACCTTTCAAGGGATCTTTTGCAACAGTTTGGCACCATTTTTGAGTGAATTGCAGAACGTCAGATTTTTAACAGAAATTGTGACCGCGCGGCTTAGGGATTTTTTCAAAAAAAGTTGTTCAGACGTCGAGGGCTAATTCTGTTTCCGATGATAAAAACCTATCTGTTTCCACCGAAAAACATTTCAGGGGATCACTTGCAACAGTTTGCCAACATTTTTGAGTGAATTGCAGAACGTCAGATTTTTAGCAGAAATTGTGACCGCGCGGCTTAGGGATTTTTTCAAGAAAAGTTGTTCAGACGTCGAGGGCTAATTCTGTTTCCGATGATAAAAACACATCTGTTTCCACGGAATAACATTTCAGGGGATCACTTGCAACAGTTTGCCAACTTTTTTGAGTGAATTGCAGAACGTCAGATTTTTAGCAGAAATTGTGACCGCGCACCTTAGGGATTTTTTCAAAAAAAGTTGTTGAGACGTCGAGGGCTAATTCGGTTTCCAATAATAAAAACCCACCTGTTTCCACCGAAAAACATTTCAGGGGATCACTTGCAACAGTTTGCCAACATTTTTGAGTGAATTGCAGAACGTCAGATTTTTAGCAGAAATTGTGACCGCGCGGCTTAGGGATTTTTTCAAAAAAAGTTGTTCAGACGTCGAGGGCTAATTCTGTTTCCGATGATAAAAACACATCTGTTTCCACCGAAAAACCTTTCAAGGGATCGTTTGCAACAGTTTGGCACCATTTTTGAGTGAATTGCAGAACGTCAGATTTTTAGCAGAAATTGTGACTGCGCGGCTTAGGGATTTTTTCAAAAAAAGTTGTTCAGACGTCGAGGGCTAATTCTGTTTCCGATGATAAAAACCCATCTGTTTCCACCGAAAAACATTTCAGGGGATCACTTGCAACAGTTTGCCAACTTTTTTGAGTGAATTGCAGAACGTCAGATTTTTAACAGAAATTGTGACCGCGCGGCTTAGGAATTTTTTCAAAAAAAGTTGTTCAGACGTCGAGGGCTAATTCTGTTTCCGATGATAAAAACCCATCTGTTTCCACCGAAAAACATTTCAGGGGATCACTTGCAACAGTTTGCCACCTTTTTTGAGTGAATTGCAGAACGTCAGATTTTTAGCAGAAATTGTGACCGCGCGGCTTAGGGATTTTTTCAAAAAAAGTTGTTCAGACGTCGAGGGCTAATTCTGTTTCCGATGATAAAAACACATCTGTTTCCACCGAAAAACCTTTCAAGGGATCTTTTGCAACAGTTTGGCACCATTTTTGAGTGAATTGCAGAACGTCAGATTTTTAACAAAAATTGTGACCGCGCGGCTTAGGGATTTTTTCAAAAAAAGTTGTTCAGACTTCGAGGGCTTATTCTGTTTCCGATGATAAAAACCTATCTGTTTCCACCGAAAAACATTTCAGGGGATCACTTGCAACAGTTTGCCAACATTTCTGAGTGAATTGCAGAACGTCAGATTTTTTAGCAGAAACTGTGACCGCGCGGCTTAGGAATTTTTTCAAAAAAAGTTGTTCAGACGTCGAGGGCTAATTCTGTTTCCGATGATAAAAACCCATCTGTTTCCACCGAAAAACATTTCAGGGGATCACTTGCAACAGTTTGCCAACTTTTTTGAGTGAATTGCAGAACGTCAGATTTTTAGCAGAAATTGTGACCGCGCGGCTTAGGGATTTTATCAAAAAAAGTTGTTCAGACGTCGAGGGCTAATTCTGTTTCCGATGATAAAAACACATCTGTTTCCACCGAAAAACCTTTCAAGGGATCTTTTGCAACAGTTTGGCACCATTTTTGAGTGAATTGCAGAACGTCAGATTATTAGCAGAAATTGTGACCGCGCGGCTTAGGGATTTTTTCAAAAAAAGTTGTTCAGACGTCGAGGGCTAATTCTGTTTCCGATGATAAAAACCCATCTGTTTCCACCGAAAAACCTTTCAAGGGATCTTTTGCAACAGTTTGGCACCATTTTTGAGTGAATTGCAGAACGTCAGATTTTTAGCAGAAATTGTGACCGCGCGGCTTAGGGATTTTTTCAAAAAAAGTTGTTCAGACGTCGAGGGCTAATTCTGTTTCCGATGATAAAAACACATCTGTTTCCACCGAAAAACCTTTCAAGGGATCTTTTGCAACAGTTTGGCACCATTTTTGAGTGAATTGCAGAACGTCAGATTTTTAACAAAAATTGTGACCGCGCGGCTTAGGGATTTTTTCAAAAAAAGTTGTTCAGACTTCGAGGGCTTATTCTGTTTCCGATGATAAAAACCTATCTGTTTCCACCGAAAAACATTTCAGGGGATCACTTGCAACAGTTTGCCAACATTTCTGAGTGAATTGCAGAACGTCAGATTTTTAGCAGAAATTGTGACCGCGCGGCTTAGGGATTTTTTCAAAAAAAGTTGTTCAGACGTCGAGGGCTAATTCTGTTTCCGATGATAAAAACACATCTGTTTCCACCGAAAAACCTTTCAAGGGATCTTTTGCAACAGTTTGGCACCATTTTTGAGTGAATTGCAGAACGTCAGATTTTTAACAAAAATTGTGACCGCGCGGCTTAGGGATTTTTTCAAAAAAAGTTGTTCAGACTTCGAGGGCTTATTCTGTTTCCGATGATAAAAACCTATCTGTTTCCACCGAAAAACATTTCAGGGGATCACTTGCAACAGTTTGCCAACATTTCTGAGTGAATTGCAGAACGTCAGATTTTTAGCAGAAATTGTGACCGCGCGGCTTAGGAATTTTTTCAAAAAAAGTTGTTCAGACGTCGAGGGCTAATTCTGTTTCCGATGATAAAAACCCATCTGTTTCCACCGAAAAACATTTCAGGGGATCACTTGCAACAGTTTGCCAACTTTTTTGAGTGAATTGCAGAACGTCAGATTTTTAGCAGAAATTGTGACCGCGCGGCTTAGGGATTTTATCAAAAAAAGTTGTTCAGACGTCGAGGGCTAATTCTGTTTCCGATGATAAAAACACATCTGTTTCCACCGAAAAACCTTTCAAGGGATCTTTTGCAACAGTTTGGCACCATTTTTGAGTGAATTGCAGAACGTCAGATTTTTAGCAGAAATTGTGACCGCGCGGCTTAGGGATTTTTTCAAAAAAAGTTGTTCAGACGTCGAGGGCTAATTCTGTTTCCGATGATAAAAACCCATCTGTTTCCACCGAAAAACCTTTCAAGGGATCTTTTGCAACAGTTTGGCACCATTTTTGAGTGAATTGCAGAACGTCAGATTTTTAGCAGAAATTGTGACCGCGCGGCTTAGGGATTTTTTCAAAAAAAGTTGTTCAGACGTCGAGGGCTAATTCTGTTTCCGATGATAAAAACACATCTGTTTCCACCGAAAAACCTTTCAAGGGATTGTTTGCAACAGTTTGGCACCATTTTTGAGTGAATTGCAGAACGTCAGATTTTTAGCAGAAATTGTGACCGCGCGGCTTAGGGATTTTTTCAAAAAAAGTTGTTTAGACGTCGAGGGCTAATTCTGTTTCCGATGATAAAAACACATCTGTTTCCACCGAAAAACCTTTCAAGGGATCTTTTGCAACAGTTTGGCACCATTTTTGAGTGAATTGCAGAACGTCAGATTTTAAACAGAAATTGTGACCGCGCGGCTTAGGGATTTTTTCAAAAAAAGTTGTTCAGACGTCGAGGGCTAATTCTGTTTCCGATGATAAAAACCCATCTGTTTCCACCGAAAAACATTTCAGGGGATCACTTGCAACAGTTTGCCAACTTTTTTGAGTGAATTGCAGAACGTCAGATTTTTAGCAGAAATTGTGACCGCGCGGCTTAGGGATTTTTTCAAAAAAAGTTGTTCAGACGTCGAGGGCTAATTCTGTTTCCGATGATAAAAACACATCTGTTTCCACCGAAAAACCTTTCAAGGGATCTTTTGCAACAGTTTGGCACCATTTTTGAGTGAATTGCAGAACGTCAGATTTTTAACAGAAATTGTGACCGCGCGGCTTAGGGATTTTTTCAAAAAAAGTTGTTCAGACGTCGAGGGCTAATTCTGTTTCCGATGATAAAAACCTATCTGTTTCCACCGAAAAACATTTCAGGGGATCACTTGCAACAGTTTGCCAACATTTCTGAGTGAATTGCAGAACGTCAGATTTTTAGCAGAAATTGTGACCGCGCGGCTTAGGGATTTTTTCCAAAAAAAGTTGTTCAGACGTCGAGGGCTAATTCTGTTTCCGATGATAAAAACCCATCTGTTTCCACCGAAAAACATTTCAGGGGATCCCTTGCAACAGTTTGCCAACATTTTTGAGTGAATTGCAGAACGTCAGATTTTTAGCAGAAAATGTGACCGCGCGGCTTAGGGATTTTTTCAAAAAAAGTTGTTCAGACGTCGAGGGCTAATTCTGTTTCCGATGATAAAAACACATCTGTTTCCACCGAAAAACCTTTCAGGGGATCGTTTGCAACAGTTTGGCACCATTTTTGAGAGAATTGCAGAACGTCAGATTTTTAGCAGAAATTGTGACCGCGCGGCTTAGGGATTTTTTCAAAAAAAGTTGTTTAGACGTCGAGGGCTAATTCTGTTTCCGATGATAAAAACCCATCTGTTTCCACCGAAAAACATTTCAGGGGATCACTTGCAACAGTTTGCCAACTTTTTTGAGTGAATTGCAGAACGTCAGATTTTTAGCAGAAATTGTGACCGCGCGGCTTAGGGATTTTTTCAAAAAAAGTTGTTCAGACGTCGAGGGCTAATTCTGTTTCCGATGATAAAAAAACATCTGTTTCCACCGAAAAACCTTTCAAGGGATCTTTTGCAACAGTTTGGCACCATTTTTGAGTGAATTGCAGAACGTCAGATTTTTAGCAGAAATTGTGACCGCGCGGCTTAGGGATTTTTTCAAAAAAAGTTGTTCAGACGTCGAGGGCTAATTCTGTTTCCGATGATAAAAACACATCTGTTTCCACCGAAAAACCTTTCAAGGGATTGTTTGCAACAGTTTGGCACCATTTTTGAGTGAATTGCAGAACGTCAGATTTTTAGCAGAAATTGTGACCGCGCGGCTTAGGGATTTTTTCAAAAAAAGTTGTTTAGACGTCGAGGGCTAATTCTGTTTCCGATGATAAAAACACATCTGTTTCCACCGAAAAACCTTTCAAGGGATCTTTTGCAACAGTTTGGCACCATTTTTGAGTGAATTGCAGAACGTCAGATTTTAAACAGAAATTGTGACCGCGCGGCTTAGGGATTTTTTCAAAAAAAGTTGTTCAGACGTCGAGGGCTAATTCTGTTTCCGATGATAAAAACCCATCTGTTTCCACCGAAAAACATTTCAGGGGATCACTTGCAACAGTTTGCCAACTTTTTTGAGTGAATTGCAGAACGTCAGATTTTTAGCAGAAATTGTGACCGCGCGGCTTAGGGATTTTTTCAAAAAAAGTTGTTCAGACGTCGAGGGCTAATTCTGTTTCCGATGATAAAAACACATCTGTTTCCACCGAAAAACCTTTCAAGGGATCTTTTGCAACAGTTTGGCACCATTTTTGAGTGAATTGCAGAACGTCAGATTTTTAACAGAAATTGTGACCGCGCGGCTTAGGGATTTTTTCAAAAAAAGTTGTTCAGACGTCGAGGGCTAATTCTGTTTCCGATGATAAAAACCTATCTGTTTCCACCGAAAAACATTTCAGGGGATCACTTGCAACAGTTTGCCAACATTTCTGAGTGAATTGCAGAACGTCAGATTTTTAGCAGAAATTGTGACCGCGCGGCTTAGGGATTTTTTCCAAAAAAAGTTGTTCAGACGTCGAGGGCTAATTCTGTTTCCGATGATAAAAACCCATCTGTTTCCACCGAAAAACATTTCAGGGGATCCCTTGCAACAGTTTGCCAACATTTTTGAGTGAATTGCAGAACGTCAGATTTTTAGCAGAAAATGTGACCGCGCGGCTTAGGGATTTTTTCAAAAAAAGTTGTTCAGACGTCGAGGGCTAATTCTGTTTCCGATGATAAAAACACATCTGTTTCCACCGAAAAACCTTTCAGGGGATCGTTTGCAACAGTTTGGCACCATTTTTGAGAGAATTGCAGAACGTCAGATTTTTAGCAGAAATTGTGACCGCGCGGCTTAGGGATTTTTTCAAAAAAAGTTGTTTAGACGTCGAGGGCTAATTCTGTTTCCGATGATAAAAACCCATCTGTTTCCACCGAAAAACATTTCAGGGGATCACTTGCAACAGTTTGCCAACTTTTTTGAGTGAATTGCAGAACGTCAGATTTTTAGCAGAAATTGTGACCGCGCGGCTTAGGGATTTTTTCAAAAAAAGTTTTTCAGACGTCAAGGGCTAATTCTGTTTCCGATGATAAAAACACATCTGTTTCCACCGAAAAACCTTTCAAGGGATCTTTTGCAACAGTTTGGCACCATTTTTGAGTGAATTGCAGAACGTCAGATTTTTAACAGAAATTGTGACCGCGCGGCTTAGGGATTTTTTCAAAAAAAGTTGTTCAGACGTCGAGGGCTAATTCTGTTTCCGATGATAAAAACCCATCTGTTTCCACCGAAAAACATTTCAGGGGATCACTTGCAACAGTTTGCCAACTTTTTTGAGTGAATTGCAGAACGTCAGATTTTTAGCAGAAATTGTGACCGCACGGCTTAGGGATTTTTTCAAAAAAAGTTGTTCAGACGTCGAGGGCTAATTCTGTTTCCGATGATAAAAACACATCTGTTTCCACCGAAAAACCTTTCAAGGGATCTTTTGCAACAGTTTGGCACCATTTTTGAGTGAATTGCAGAACGTCAGATTTTTAACAGAAATTGTGACCGCGCGGCTTAGGAATTTTTTTTAAAAAAGTTGTTCAGACGTCGAGGGCTAATTCTGTTTCCGATGATAAAAACCCATCTGTTTCCACCGAAAAACATTTCAGGGGATCACTTGCAACAGTTTGCCAACTTTTTTGAGTGAATTGAAGAACGTCAGATTTTTAGCAGAAATTGTGACCGTGTGGCTTAGGGATTTTATCAAAAAAAGTTGTTCAGACGTCGAGGGCTAATTCTGTTTCCGATGATAAAAACACATCTGTTTCCACCGAAAAACCTTTCAAGGGATCTTTTGCAACAGTTTGGCACCATTTTTGAGTGAATTGCAGAACGTCAGATTTTTAGCAGAAATTGTGACCGCGCGGCTTAGGGATTTTTTCAAAAAAAGTTGTTCAGACGTCGAGGGCTAATTCTGTTTCCGATGATAAAAACACATCTGTTTCCACCGAAAAACCTTTCAGGGGATCGTTTGCAACAGTTTGGCACCATTTTTGAGTGAATTGCAGAACGTCAGATTTTTAGCAGAAATTGTGACCGCGCGGCTTAGGGATTTTTTCAAAAAAAGTTGTTTAGACGTCGAGGGCTAATTCTGTTTCCGATGATAAAAACCCATCTGTTTCCACCGAAAAACATTTCAGGGGATCACTTGCAACAGTTTGCCAACTTTTTTGAGTGAATTGCAGAACGTCAGATTTTTAGCAGAAATTGTGACCGCGCGGCTTAGGGATTTTTTCAAAAAAAGTTGTTCAGACGTCGAGGGCTAATTCTGTTTCCGATGATAAAAAAACATCTGTTTCCACCGAAAAACCTTTCAAGGGATCTTTTGCAACAGTTTGGCACCATTTTTGAGTGAATTGCAGAACGTCAGATTTTTAACAGAAATTGTGACCGCGCGGCTTAGGGATTTTTTCAAAAAAAGTTGTTCAGACGTCGAGGGCTAATTCTGTTTCCGATGATAAAAACCCATCTGTTTCCACCGAAAAACATTTCAGGGGATCACTTGCAACAGTTTGCCAACTTTTTTGAGTGAATTGCAGAACGTCAGATTTTTAGCAGAAATTGTGACCGCGCGGCTTAGGGATTTTTTCAAAAAAAGTTGTTCAGACGTCGAGGGCTAATTCTGTTTCCGATGATAAAAACACATCTGTTTCCACCGAAAAACCTTTCAAGGGATCTTTTGCAACAGTTTGGCACCATTTTTGAGTGAATTGCAGAACGTCAGATTTTTAACAGAAATTGTGACCGCGCGGCTTAGGAATTTTTTTAAAAAAAGTTGTTCAGACGTCGAGGGCTTATTCTGTTTCCGATGATAAAAACCCATCTGTTTCCACCGAAAAACATTTCAGGGGATCACTTGCAACAGTTTGCCAACTTTTTTGAGTGAATTGCAGAACGTCAGATTTTTAGCAGAAATTGTGACCGCGCGGCTTAGGGATTTTTTCAAAAAAAGTTGTTCAGACGTCGAGGGCTAATTCTGTTTCCGATGATAAAAACACATCTGTTTCCACCGAAAAACCTTTCAAGGGATCTTTTGCAACAGTTTGGCACCATTTTTGAGTGAATTGCAGAACGTCAGATTTTTAACAGAAATTGTGACCGCGCGGCTTAGGGATTTTTTCAAAAAAAGTTGTTCAGACGTCGAGGGCTTATTCTGTTTCCGATGATAAAAACCCATCTGTTTCCACCGAAAAATATTTCAGGGGATCACTTGCAACAGTTTGCCAACTTTTTTGAGTGAATTGAAGAACGTCAGATTTTTAGCAGAAATTGTGACCGCGCGGCTTAGGGATTTTTTCAAAAAAAGTTGTTTAGACGTCGAGGGCTAATTCTGTTTCCGATGATAAAAACCCATCTGTTTCCACCGAAAAACATTTCAGGGGATCACTTGCAACAGTTTGCCAACTTTTTTGAGTGAATTGCAGAACGTCAGATTTTTAGCAGAAATTGTGACCGCGCGGCTTAGGGATTTTTTCAAAAAAAGTTGTTCAGACGTCGAGGGCTAATTCTGTTTCCGATGATAAAAAAACATCTGTTTCCACCGAAAAACCTTTCAAGGGATCTTTTGCAACAGTTTGGCACCATTTTTGAGTGAATTGCAGAACGTCAGATTTTTAACAGAAATTGTGACCGCGCGGCTTAGGGATTTTTTCAAAAAAAGTTGTTCAGACGTCGAGGGCTAATTCTGTTTCCGATGATAAAAACCCATCTGTTTCCACCGAAAAATATTTCAGGGGATCACTTGCAACAGTTTGCCAACTTTTTTGAGTGAATTGAAGAACGTCAGATTTTTAGCAGAAATTGTGACCGCGCGGCTTAGGGATTTTTTCAAAAAAAGTTGTTTAGACGTCGAGGGCTAATTCTGTTTCCGATGATAAAAACCCATCTGTTTCCACCGAAAAACATTTCAGGGGATCACTTGCAACAGTTTGCCAACTTTTTTGAGTGAATTGCAGAACGTCAGATTTTTAGCAGAAATTGTGACCGCGCGGCTTAGGGATTTTTTCAAAAAAAGTTGTTCAGACGTCGAGGGCTAATTCTGTTTCCGATGATAAAAAAACATCTGTTTCCACCGAAAAACCTTTCAAGGGATCTTTTGCAACAGTTTGGCACCATTTTTGAGTGAATTGCAGAACGTCAGATTTTTAACAGAAATTGTGACCGCGCGGCTTAGGGATTTTTTCAAAAAAAGTTGTTCAGACGTCGAGGGCTAATTCTGTTTCCGATGATAAAAACCCATCTGTTTCCACCGAAAAACATTTCAGGGGATCACTTGCAACAGTTTGCCAACTTTTTTGAGTGAATTGCAGAACGTCAGATTTTTAGCAGAAATTGTGACCGCGCGGCTTAGGGATTTTTTCAAAAAAAGTTGTTCAGACGTCGAGGGCTAATTCTGTTTCCGATGATAAAAACACATCTGTTTCCACCGAAAAACCTTTCAAGGGATCTTTTGCAACAGTTTGGCACCATTTTTGAGTGAATTGCAGAACGTCAGATTTTTAACAGAAATTGTGACCGCGCGGCTTAGGAATTTTTTTAAAAAAAGTTGTTCAGACGTCGAGGGCTTATTCTGTTTCCGATGATAAAAACCCATCTGTTTCCACCGAAAAACATTTCAGGGGATCACTTGCAACAGTTTGCCAACTTTTTTGAGTGAATTGCAGAACGTCAGATTTTTAGCAGAAATTGTGACCGCGCGGCTTAGGGATTTTTTCAAAAAAAGTTGTTCAGACGTCGAGGGCTAATTCTGTTTCCGATGATAAAAACACATCTGTTTCCACCGAAAAACCTTTCAAGGGATCTTTTGCAACAGTTTGGCACCATTTTTGAGTGAATTGCAGAACGTCAGATTTTTAACAGAAATTGTGACCGCGCGGCTTAGGGATTTTTTCAAAAAAAGTTGTTCAGACGTCGAGGGCTTATTCTGTTTCCGATGATAAAAACCCATCTGTTTCCACCGAAAAATATTTCAGGGGATCACTTGCAACAGTTTGCCAACTTTTTTGAGTGAATTGAAGAACGTCAGATTTTTAGCAGAAATTGTGACCGCGTGGCTTAGGGATTTTATCAAAAAAAGTTGTTCAGACGTCGAGGGCTAATTCTGTTTCCGATGATAAAAACACATCTGTTTCCACCGAAAAACCTTTCAAGGGATCTTTTGCAACAGTTTGGCACCATTTTTGAGTGAATTGCAGAACGTCAGATTTTTAGCAGAAATTGTGACCGCGCGGCTTAGGGATTTTTTCAAAAAAAGTTGTTCAGACGTCGAGGGCTAATTCTGTTTCCGATGATAAAAACACATCTGTTTCCACCGAAAAACCATTCAAGGGATCTTTTGCAACAGTTTGGCACCATTTTTGAGTGAATTGCAGAACGTCAGATTTTTAGCAGAAATTGTGACCGCGCGGCTTAGGGATTTTTTCAAAAAAAGTTGTTCAGACGTCGAGGGCTAATTCTGTTTCCGATGATAAAAACCTATCTGTTTCCACCGAAAAACATTTCAGGGGATCACTTGCAACAGTTTGCCAACATTTCTGAGTGAATTGCAGAACGTCAGATTTTTAGCAGAAATTGTGACCGCGCGGCTTAGGGATTTTTTCCAAAAAAAGTTGTTCAGACGTCGAGGGCTAATTCTGTTTCCGATGATAAAAACCCATCTGTTTCCACCGAAAAACATTTCAGGGGATCCCTTGCAACAGTTTGCCAACATTTTTGAGTGAATTGCAGAACGTCAGATTTTTAGCAGAAAATGTGACCGCGCGGCTTAGGGATTTTTTCAAAAAAAGTTGTTCAGACGTCGAGGGCTAATTCTGTTTCCGATGATAAAAACACATCTGTTTCCACCGAAAAACCTTTCAGGGGATCGTTTGCAACAGTTTGGCACCATTTTTGAGTGAATTGCAGAACGTCAGATTTTTAGCAGAAATTGTGACCGCGCGGCTTAGGGATTTTTTCAAAAAAAGTTGTTCAGACGTCGAGGGCTAATTCTATTTCCGATGATAAAAACCTATCTTTTTCCACTGAAAAACATTTCAGGGGATCACTTGAAACAGTTTGCCAACATTTTTGAGTGAATTGCAGAACGTCAGATTTTTAGCAGAAATTGTGACCGCGTGGCTTAGGTATTTTTTCAAAAAAAGTTGTTCAGATGTCTAGGGCTAATTCTGTTTCCGATGATAAAAACCCATCTGTTTCCACCGAAAAACATTTCAGGGGATCACTTGCAACAGTTTGCCAACTTTTTTGAGTGAATTGCAGAACGTCAGATTTTTAGCAGAAATTGTGACCGCGCGGCTTAGGGATTTTTTCAAAAAAAGTTGTTCAGACGTCGAGGGCTAATTCTGTTTCCGATGATAAAAACACATCTGTTTCCACCGAAAAACCTTTCAAGGGATCGTTTGCAACAGTTTGGCACCATTTTCGAGTGAATTGCAGAACGTCAGATTTTTAGCAGAAATTGTGACCACGCGGCTTAGGGATTTTTTCAAAAAAAGTTGTTCAGACGTCGAGGGCTAATTCTATTTCCGATGATAAAAACCTATCTTTTTCCACTGAAAAACATTTCAGGGGATCACTTGAAACAGTTTGCCAACATTTTTGAGTGAATTGCAGAACGTCAGATTTTTAGAAGAAATTGTGACCGCGCGGCTTAGGGATTTTTTCCAAAAACAGTTGTTCAGACGTCGAGGGCTAATTCTGTTTCCGATGATAAAAACCCATCTGTTTCCACCGAAAAACATTTCAGGGGATCACTTGCAACAGTTTGCCAACATTTTTGAGTGAATTGCAGAACGTCAGATTTTTAGCAGAAATTGTGACCGCGCGGCTTAGGGAATTTTTCAAAAAAAGTTGTTCAGACGTCGAGGGCTAATTCTGTTTCCGATGATAAAAACACATCTGTTTCCACTGAAAAACCTTTCAAGGGATCGTTTGCAACAGTTTGGCACCATTTTTGAGTGAATTGCAGAACGTCAGATTTTTAGCAGAAATTGTGACCGCGCGGCTTAGGGATTTTTTCAAAAAAAGTTGTTCAGACGTCGAGGGCTAATTCTGTTTCCGATGATAAAAACACATCTGTTTCCACCAAAAAACCTTTCAAGGGATCTTTTGCAACAGTTTGGCACCATTTTTGAGTGAATTGCAGAACGTCAGATTTTTAGCAGAAATTGTGACCCCGCGGGTTAGGGATTTTTTCAAAAAAAGGTGGTCAGACGTCGAGGGCTAATTCTGTTTCCGATGATAAAAACCCATCTGTTTCCACCGAAAAACATTTCAGGGGATCACTTGCAACAGTTTGCCAACTTTTTTGAGTGAATTGCAGAACGTCAGATTTTTAGCAGAAATTGTGACCTCGCGGCTTAGGGATTTTTTCAAAAAAAGTTGTTCAAACGTCGAGGGCTAATTCTGTTTCCGATGATAAAAACCCATCTGTTTCCACCGAAAAACATTTCAGGGGATCACTTGCAACAGTTTGCCAACTTTTTTGAGTGAATTGCAGAACGTCAGATTTTTAGCAGAAATTGTGACCGCGCGGCTTAGGGATTTTTTCAAAAAAAGTTGTTCAGACGTCGAGGGCTAATTCTGTTTCCGATGATAAAAACACATCTGTTTCCACCGAAAAACCTTTCAAGGGATCTTTTGCAACAGTTTGGCACCATTTTTGAGTGAATTGCAGAACGTCAGATTTTTAACAGAAATTGTGACCGCGCGGCTTAGGGATTTTTTCAAAAAAAGTTGTTCAGACGTCGAGGGCTGATTCTGTTTCCGATGATAAAAACACATCTGTTTCCACCGAAAAACCTTTCAAGGGATCTTTTGCAACAGTTTGGCACCATTTTTGAGTGAATTGCAGAACGTCAGATTTTTAGCAGAAATTGTGACCCCGCGGGTTAGGGATTTTTTCAAAAAAAGGTGGTCAGACGTCGAGGGCTAATTCTGTTTCCGATGATAAAAACCCATCTGTTTCCACCGAAAAACATTTCAGGGGATCACTTGCAACAGTTTGCCAACTTTTTTGAGTGAATTGCAGAACGTCAGATTTTTAGCAGAAATTGTGACCGTGCGGCTTAGGGATTTTTTCAAAAAAAGTTGTTCAGACGTCGAGGGCTAATTCTGTTTCCGATGATAAAAACCCATCTGTTTCCACCGAAAAACATTTCAGGGGATCACTTGCAACAGTTTGCCAACTTTTTTGAGTGAATTGCAGAACGTCAGATTTTTAGCAGAAATTGTGACCGCGCGGCTTAGGGATTTTTTCAAAAAAAGTTGTTCAGACGTCGAGGGCTTATTTTGTTTCCGATGATAAAAACACATCTGTTTCCACCGAAAAACCTTTCAGGGGATCGTTTGCAACAGTTTGGCACCATTTTTGAGTGAATTGCAGAACGTCTGATTTTTAGCAGAAATTGTGACCGCGCGGCTTAGGGATTTTTTCAAAAAAAGTTGTTCAGACGTCGAGGGCTAATTCTGTTTCCGATGATAAAAACACATCTGTTTCCACCGAAAAACCTTTCAGGGGATCGTTTGCAACAGTTTGGCACCATTTTTGAGTGAATTGCAGAACGTCAGATTTTTAACAGAAATTGTGACCCTGCGACTTAAGGATTTTTTCAAAAAAAGTTGTTCAGACGTCGAGGGCTAATTCTATTTCCGATGATAAAAACCCATCTGTTTCCACCCAAAAACATTTCAGGGCATCACTTGCTACAGTTTGCCAACATTTTTGAGTGAATTGCAGAACGTCAGATTTTTAGCAGAAATTGTGACCGCGCGGCTTAGGGATTTTTTCAAAAAAAGTTGTTCAGACCTCGAGGGCTAATTCTGTTTCCGATGATAAAAAATAATCTGTTTCCACTGAAAAACATTTCAGGGGATCACTTGCAACGGTTTTCCAACATTTTTGAGTGAATTGCAGAACGTCAGATTTTTAGCATAAATTGTGACCGTGCGGCTTACGGATTTTTTCAAAAAAAGGTGGTCAGACGTCGAGGGCTAATTCTGTTTCCGATGATAAAAACCCATCTGTTTCCACCGAAAAACCTTTCAGGGGATCGTTTGCAACAGTTTGGCACCATTTTTGAGTGAATTGCAGAACGTCTGATTTTTAGCAGAAATTGTGACCGCGCGGCTTAGGGATTTTTTCAAAAAAAGGTTGTTCAGACGTCGAGGGCTAATTCTGTTTCCGATGATAAAAACCCATCTGTTTCCACCGAAAAACATTTCAGGGGATCACTTGCAACACTTTGCCAACATTTTTGAGTGAATTGCAGAACGTCAGATTTTTAGCAGAAATTGTGACCGCGCGGCTTAGGGATTTTTTCAAAAAAAGGTGGTCAGACGTCGAGGGCTAATTCTGTTTCCGATGATAAAAACCCATCTGTTACCACCGAAAAACATTTCAGGGGATCACTTGCAACAGTTTGCCAACATTTTTGAGGGAATTGAAGAACGTCAGATTTTTAGCAGAAATTGTGACCGTGCGGTTTAGGGATTTTTTCAAAAAAAGGTGGTCAGACGTCGAGGGCTTATTTTGTTTCCGATGATAAAAATCCATCTCTTTCCACCGAAAACCCTTTCAGGGGATCGTTTGCAACCGTTTGGCACCATTTTTGAGTGAATTGCAGAACGTCTGATTTTTAGCAGAAATTGTGACCGCGCGGCTTAGGGATTTTTTCAAAAAAAGTTGTTCAGACGTCGAGGGCTAATTCTGTTTCCGATGATAAAAACCCATCTGTTTCCACCAAAAAACATTTCAGGGGATCACTTGCAACAGTTTGCCAACATTTTTGAGTGAATTGCAGAACGTCAGGTTTTTAGCAGAAATATTGACCGCGCGGGTTAGGGATTTTGTCAAAAAAAGTTGTTCAGACGTCGAGGGCTAATTCTGTTTCTGATGATAAAAACACATCCACATCTGTTTCCACCGAAAAACCTTTCTGGGGATCGTTTGCAACAGTTTGCCAACATTTTTGAGTGAATTGCAGAACGTCAGATTTTTAGCAGAAATTGTGACCGCGCGGCTTAGGGATTTTTTCAAAAAAAGTTGTTCAGACGTCGAGGGCTTATTTTGTTTCCGATGATAAAAATCCATCTGTTTCCACCGAAAACCCTTTCAGGGGATCGTTTGCAACAGTTTGGCACCAATTTTGAGTGAATTGCAGAACGTCTGATTTTTAGCAGAAATTGTGACCGCGCGGCTTAGGGATTTTTTCAAAAAAAGATGTTCAGACGTCGAGGGCTAATTCTGTTTCCGATGATAAAAACACATCTGTTTCCACCATAAAACCTGTCAGGGGATCGTTTGCAACAGTTTGGCACCATTTTTGAGTGAATTGCAGAACGTCAGATTTTTAGCAGAAATTGTGACCGTGCGGTTTAGGGATTTTTTCAAAAAAAGTTGTTCAGACGTCGAGGGCTAATTCTGTTTCCGATGATAAAAACCCACCTTCCCCCCCCGAAAAACGTTTCAGGGGATCACTTGCAACAGTTTGCCAACATTTTTGAGTGAATTGCAGAACGTCAGATTTTTAGCAGAAATTGTGACCGCACGGCTTAGGGATTTTTTCAAAAAAAGTTGTTCAGACGTCGAGGGCTAATTCTGTTTCCGATGATAAAAACCCATCTGTTTCCACCCAAAAACATTTCAGGGCATCACTTGCAACAGTTTGCCAACATTTTTGAGTGAATTGCAGAACGTCAGATTTTTAGCAGAAATTGTGTCCGCGCGGCTTAGGGATTTTTTCAAAAAAAGTTGTTCAGACCTCGAGGGCTAATTCTGTTTCCTATGATAAAAACCCATCTGTTTCCACCGAAAAACATTTCAAGGGATCACTTGCAACGGTTTTCCAACATTTTTGAGGGAATTGCAGAACATCAGATTTTTAGCAGAAATTGTGACCGCGCCGCTTAGGGATTTTTTCAAAAAAAGTTGTTCAGACGTCGAGGGCTAATTCTGTTTCCGATGATAAAAACACATCTGTTTCCACCGAAAAACCTTTCAGGGGATCGTTTGCAACAGTTTGGCACCATTTTTGAGTGAATTGCAGAACGTCAGATTTTTAGCAGAAATTGTGAGCGCGCGGCTTAGGGATTTTTTCAAAAAAAAATGTTCAGACGTCGAGGGCTAATTATGTTTCCGATGATAAAAACCCATCTGTTTCCACCGAAAAACATTTCGGGGGATCACTTGCAACAGTTTGCCAACATTTTTGAGTGAATTGCAGAAAGTCAGATTTTTAGCAGAAATTGTGACCGCGCGGCATAGGGATTTTTTTAAAAAAAGTTGGTCAGACGTCGAGGGCTAATTCTGTTTCCGATGATCAACACCCATCTGTTTCCACCGAAAAACATTTCAGGGGATCACTAGCAACAGTTTGCCAACATTTTTGAGTGAATTGCAGAACGTCAGATTTTAAAACATTTCAGGGGATCACTTGCAACAGTTTGCCAACATTTTTGCGTGAACTGCAGCACGTCAGATTTTTAGCAGAAAATGTGACCGCGCGGCTTAGGGATTTTTTCAAAAAAAGTTGTTGAGACGTCGAGGGCTAATTCTGTTTCCGATGATAAAAACCCATCTGTTTCCACCGAAAAACATTTCAGGGGATCACTTGCAACAGTTTGGCACCATTTTTGAGTGAATTGCAGAACGTCAGATTTTTAGCAGAAATTGTGACCGCGCGGCTTACAGATTTTTTCAAAAAAAGTTGTTCAGACCTCGAGGGCTAATTCTGTTTCCGATGATAAAAACCCATCTGTTTCCACCGAAAAACATTTCAGGGGATCACTTGCAACAGTTTGCCAACATTTTTGAGTGAATTGCAGAACGTCAGATTTTCAGCAGAAATTGTGACCGCGCGGGTTAGGGATTTTTTCAAAAAAAGTTGTTCAGACGTCGAGGGCTAATTCTGTTTCCGATGATAAAAACCCATCTGTTTCCACCAAAAAACATTTCAGGGGATCACTTGCAACAGTTTGCCAACATTTTTGAGTGAATTGCAGAACGTCAGGTTTTTAGCAGAAATATTGACCGCGCGGGTTAGGGATTTTGTCAAAAAAAGTTGTTCAGACGTCGAGGGCTAATTCTGTTTCTGATGATAAAAACACATCCACATCTGTTTTCACCGAAAAACCTTTCTGGGGATCGTTTGCAACAGTTTGCCAACATTTTTGAGTGAATTGCAGAACGTCAGATTTTTAGCAGAAATTGTGACCGCGCGGCTTAGGGATTTTTTCAAAAAAAGTTGTTGAGACGTCGAGGGCTAATTTTGTTTCCGATGATAAAAATCCATCTGTTTCCACCGAAAAACCTTTCAGGGGATCGTTTGCAACAGTTTGGCACCATTTTTGAGTGAATTGCAGAACGTCTGATTTTTAGCAGAAATTGTGACCGCGCGGCTTAGGGATTTTTTCAAAAAAAGTTGTTCAGACGTCGAGGGCTAATTCTGTTTCCGATGATAAAAACACATCTGTTTCCACCGAAAAACCTTTCAGGGGATCGTTTGCAACAGTTTGGCACCATTTTTGAGTGAATTGCAGAACGTCAGATTTTTAGCAGAAATTGTGACCCTGCGACTTAAGGATTTTTTCAAAAAAAGTTGTTCAGACGTTGAGGGCTAATTCTGTTTCCGATGATAAAAACCCATCTGTTTCCACCCAAAAACATTTCAGGGCATCACTTGCTACAGTTTGCCAACATTTTTGAGTGAATTGCAGAACGTCAGATTTTTAGCAGAAATTGTGTCCGCGCGGCTTAGGGATTTTTTCAAAAAAAGTTGTTCAGACCTCGAGGGCTAATTCTGCTTCCGATGATAAAAAATAATCTGTTTCCACTGAAAAACATTTCAGGGGATCACTTGCAACGGTTTTCCAACATTTTTGAGTGAATTGCAGGACGTCAGATTTTTAGCATAAATTGTGACCGTGCGGCTTACGGATTTTTTCAAAAAAAGGTGGTCAGACGTCGAGGGCTAATTCTGTTTCCGATGATAAAAACCCATCTGTTTCCACCGAAAAACCTTTCAGGGGATCGTTTGCAACAGTTTGGCACCATTTTTGAGTGAATTGCAGAACGTCTGATTTTTAGCAGAAATTGTGACCGCGCGGCTTAGGGATTTTTTCAAAAAAAGGTTGTTCAGACGTCGAGGGCTAATTCTGTTTCCGATGATAAAAACCCATCTGTTTCCACCGAAAAACATTTCAGGGGATCACTTGCAACACTTTGCCAACATTTTTGAGTGAATTGCAGAACGTCAGATTTTTAGCAGAAATTGTGACCGCGCGGCTTAGGGATTTTTTCAAAAAAAGGTGGTCAGACGTCGAGGGCTAATTCTGTTTCCGATGATAAAAACCCATCTGTTACCACCGAAAAACATTTCAGGGGATCACTTGCAACAGTTTGCCAACATTTTTGAGGGAATTGAAGAACGTCAGATTTTTAGCAGAAATTGTGACCGTGCGGTTTAGGGATTTTTTCAAAAAAAGGTGGTCAGACGTCAAGGGCTTATTTTGTTTCCGATGATAAAAATCCATCTGTTTCCACCGAAAACCCTTTCAGGGGATCGTTTGCAACCGTTTGGCACCATTTTTGAGTGAATTGCAGAACGTCTGATTTTTAGCAGAAATTGTGACCGCGCGGCTTAGGGATTTTTTCAAAAAAAGTTGTTCAGACGTCAAGGGCTAATTCTGTTTCCGATGATAAAAACCCATCTGTTTCCACCAAAAAACATTTCAGGGGATCACTTGCAACAGTTTGCCAACATTTTTGAGTGAATTGCAGAACGTCAGGTTTTTAGCAGAAATATTGACCGCGCGGGTTAGGGATTTTGTCAGAAAAAGTTTTTCAGACGTCGAGGGCTAATTCTGTTTCTGATGATAAAAACACATCCACATCTGTTTCCACCGAAAAACCTTTCTGGGGATCGTTTGCAACAGTTTGCCAACATTTTTGAGTGAATTGCAGAACGTCAGATTTTTAGCAGAAATTGTGACCGCGCGGCTTAGGGATTTTTTCAAAAAAAGTTGTTCAGACGTCGAGGGCTTATTTTGTTTCCGATGATAAAAATCCATCTGTTTCCACCGAAAACCCTTTCAGGGGATCGTTTGCAACAGTTTGGCACCATTTTTGAGTGAATTGCAGAACGTCTGATTTTTAGCAGAAATTGTGACCGCGCGGCTTAGGGATTTTTTCAAAAAAAGATGTTCAGACGTCGAGGTCTAATTCTGTTTCCGATGATAAAAAAACATCTGTTTCCACCATAAAACCTGTCAGGGGATCGTTTGCAACAGTTTGGCACCATTTTTGAGTGAATTGCAGAACGTCAGATTTTCAGCAGAAATTGTGACCGCGCGGGTTAGGGATTTTTTCAAAAAAAGTTGTTCAGACGTCGAGGGCTAATTCTGTTTCCGATGATAAAAACCCACCTTCCCCCCCCCCCGAAAAACGTTTCAGGGGATCACTTGCAACAGTTTGCCAACATTTTTGAGTGAATTGCAGAACGTCAGATTTTTAGCAGAAATTGTGACCGCACGGCTTAGGGATTTTTTCAAAAAAAGTTGTTCAGACGTCGAGGGCTAATTCTGTTTCCGATGATAAAAACCCATCTGTTTCCACCGAAAAACATTTCAGGGGATCACTTGCAACAGTTTGCCAACATTTTTGAGGGAATTGCAGAACATCAGATTTTTAGCAGAAATTGTGACCGCGCGGCTTAGGGATTTTTTCAAAAAAAGTTGTTGAGACGTCGAGGGCTAATTCTGTTTCCGATGATAAAAACCCATCTGTTTCCACCGAAAAACATTTCAGGGGATCACTTGCAACAGTTTGGCACCATTTTTGAGTGAATTGCAGAACGTCAGATTTTTAGCAGAAATTGTGACCGCGCGGCTTAGAGATTTTTTCAAAAAAAGTTGTTCAGACCTCGAGGGCTAATTCTGTTTCCGATGATAAAAACCCATCTGTTTCCACCGAAAAACATTTCAAGGGATCACTTGCAACGGTTTGCCAACATTTTTGAGTGAATTGCAGAACGTCAGATTTTCAGCAGAAATTGTGACCGCGCGGGTTAGGGATTTTTTCAAAAAAAGTTGTTCAGACGTCGAGGGCTTATTCTGTTTCCGATGATAAAAACCCAACTTTCCCCCCCGAAAAACGTTTCAGGGGATCACTTGCAACAGTTTGCCAACATTTTTGAGTGAATTGCAGAACATCAGATTTTTAGCAGAAATTGTGACCGCGCGGCTTAGGGATTTTTTCAAAAAAAGTTGGTCAGACGTCGACGGCAAATTCTGTTTCCGATGATAAATACCCATCTGTTTCCACCGAAAAACATTTCAGGGGATCACTTGCAACAATTTGGCACCATTTTTGAGTGAATTGCAGAACGTCAGATTTTTAGCAGAAATTGTGACCGCGCGGCTTAAGGATTTTTTCAAAAAAAGTTGTTCAGACGTCGAGGGCTAATTCTGTTTCCGATGATAAAAACCCACCTTCCCCCCCGAAAAACGTTTCAGGGGATCACTTGCAACAGTTTGCCAACATTTTTGAGTGAATTGCAGAACGTCAGATTTTTAGCAGAAATTGTGACCGCACGGCTTAGGGATTTTTTCAAAAAAAGTTGTTCAGACCTTGAGTGCTAATTCTGTTTCCGATGATAAAAACCCATCTGTTTCCACCGAAACACATTTCAGGGGATCACTTGCAACACTTTGCCAACATTTTTGAGTGAATTGCAGAACGTCAGATTTTTAGCAGAAATTGTGACCGCGCGGGTTAGGGATTTTTTCAAAAAAAGTTGTTCAGACGTCGAGGGCTAATTCTGTTTCCGATGATAAAAACACATCTGTTTCCACCGAAAAACCTTTCAGGGGATCGTTTGCAACAGTTTGGCACCATTTTTGTGTGAATTGCAGAACGTCAGATTTTTAGCAGAAATTGTGACCGCGCGGCTTAAGGATTTTTTTTCAAAAAAAGTTTTTCAGAGGTCAAGGGTTAATTCTGTTTCCGATGATAAAAACCCACCTTTTCCCCCCGAAAAACATTTCAGGGGATCACTTGCAACAGTTGGCCAACATTTTTGAGGGAATTGCAGGACGTCAGATTTTTAGCAGAAATTGTGACCGCGCGGCTTAGAGATTTTTTCAAAAAAAGTTGTTCAGACCTCGAGGGCTAATTCTGTTTCCGATGATAAAAACCCATCTGTTTCCACCGAAAAACATTTCAGGGGATCACTTGCAACAGTTTGCCAACATTTTTGAGGGAATTGCAGAACGTCAGATTTTTAGCAGAAATTGTGACCGCACGGGTTAGGGATTTTTTCAAAAAAAGTTGTTCAGACCTTGAGTGCTAATTCTGTTTCCGATGATAAAAACCCATCTGTTTCCACCGAAAAACATTTCAGGGGATCACTTGCAACACTTTGCCAACATTTTTGAGTGAATTGCAGAACGTCAGATTTTTAGCAGAAATTGTGACCGCGCGACTTAGGGATTTTTTCAAAAAAAGTTGTTCAGACGTCGAGGGCTAATTCTGTTTCCGATGATAAAAACACATCTGTTTCCACCGAAAAACCTTTCAGGGGATCGTTTGCAACAGTTTGGCACCATTTTTGTGTGAATTGCAGAACGTCAGATTTTTAGCAGAAATTGTGACCGCGCGGCTTAAGGATTTTTTTTCAAAAAAAGTTTTTCAGAGGTCAAGGGTTAATTCTGTTTCCGATGATAAAAACCCATCTGTTTCCACCCAAAAACATTTCAGGGCATCACTTGCAACAGTTTGCCAACATTTTTGAGTGAATTGCAGAACGTCAAATTTTTAGCAGAAATTGTGTCCGCGCGGCTTAGGGATTTTTTCAAAAAAAGTTGTTCAGACCTCGAGGGCTAATTCTGTTTCCGATGATAAAAAACAATCTGTTTCCACTGAAAAACATTTCAGGGGATCACTTGCAACGGTTTTCCAACATTTTTGAGTGAATTGCAGAACGTCAGATTTTTAGCAGAAATTGTGACCGTGCGGCTTACGGATTTTTTCAAAAACAGGTGGTCAGACGTCGAGGGCTAATTCTGTTTCCGATGATAAAAACCCATCTGTTTCCACCGAAAAACCTTTCAGGGGATCGTTTGCAACAGTTTGGCACCATTTTTGAGTGAATTGCAGAACGTCTGATTTTTAGCAGAAATTGTGACCGCGCGGCTTAGGGATTTTTTCAAAAAAAGTTGTTCAGACGTTGAGGGCTAATTCTGTTTCCGATGATAAAAACCCATCTGTTTCCACCGAAAAACATTTCAGGGGATCACTTGCAACACTTTGCCAACATTTTTGAGTGAATTGCAGAACGTCAGATTTTTAGCAGAAATTGTGACCGCGCGGCTTAGAGATTTTTTCAAAAAAAGTTGTTCAGACGTCGAGGGCTAATTCTGTTTCCGATGATAAAAACCCATTTGTTTCCACCGAAAAACATTTCAGGGGATCCTTTGCAACAGTTTGCCAATATTTTTGAGTGAATTGCAGAACGTCAGATTTTTAGCAGAAATTGTGACCGCGCGACTTAGGGATTTTTTCAAAAAAAGTTGTTCAGACGTCGAGGGCTAATTCTGTTTCCGATGATAAAAACACATTTTTTTCCACCAAAAAATCTTTCAGGGGATCTTTTGCAACAGTTTGGCACCATTTTTGTGTGAATTGCAGAACGTCAGATTTTTAGCAGAAATTGTGACTGCGCGGCTTAGGGATTTTTTCAAAAAAAGTTGTTCAGACGTCAAGGGCTAATTCTGTTTCCAATGATAAAAACCCATCTGTTTCCACCAAAAAACATTTCAGGGGATCACTTGCAACGGTTTGCCAACATTTTTGAGTGAATTGCAGAACGTCAGATTTTTAGCAGAAATTGTGATCGCACGGGTTAGGGATTTTTTCAAAAAAAGTTGTTCAGACCTTGAGTGCTAATTCTGTTTCCGATGATAAAAACCCATCTGTTTCCACCGAAACACATTTCAGGGGATCACTTGCAACACTTTGCCAACATTTTTGAGTGAATTGCAGAACGTCAGATTTTTAGCAGAAATTGTGACCGCGCGGGTTAGGGATTTTTTCAAAAAAAGTTGTTCAGACGTCGAGGGCTAATTCTGTTTCCGATGATAAAAACACATCTGTTTCCACCGAAAAACCTTTCAGGGGATCGTTTGCAACAGTTTGGCACCATTTTTGTGTGAATTGCAGAACGTCAGATTTTTAGCAGAAATTGTGACCGCGCGGCTTAAGGATTTTTTTTCAAAAAAAGTTTTTCAGAGGTCAAGGGTTAATTCTGTTTCCGATGATAAAAACCCACCTTTTCCCCCCGAAAAACATTTCAGGGGATCACTTGCAACAGTTGGCCAACATTTTTGAGGGAATTGCAGCACGTCAGATTTTTAGCAGAAATTGTGACCGCGCGGCTTAGAGATTTTTTCAAAAAAAGTTGTTCAGACCTCGAGGGCTAATTCTGTTTCCGATGATAAAAACCCATCTGTTTCCACCGAAAAACATTTCAGGGGATCACTTGCAACAGTTTGCCAACATTTTTGAGGGAATTGCAGAACGTCAGATTTTTAGCAGAAATTGTGACCGCACGGGTTAGGGATTTTTTCAAAAAAAGTTGTTCAGACCTTGAGTGCTAATTCTGTTTCCGATGATAAAAACCCATCTGTTTCCACCGAAAAACATTTCAGGGGATCACTTGCAACACTTTGCCAACATTTTTGAGTGAATTGCAGAACGTCAGATTTTTAGCAGAAATTGTGACCGCGCGACTTAGGGATTTTTTCAAAAAAAGTTGTTCAGACGTCGAGGGCTAATTCTGTTTCCGATGATAAAAACACATCTGTTTCCACCGAAAAACCTTTCAGGGGATCGTTTGCAACAGTTTGGCACCATTTTTGTGTGAATTGCAGAACGTCAGATTTTTAGCAGAAATTGTGACCGCGCGGCTTAAGGATTTTTTTTCAAAAAAAGTTTTTCAGAGGTCAAGGGTTAATTCTGTTTCCGATGATAAAAACCCACCTTTCCCCCCCGAAAAACATTTCAGGGGATCACTTGCAACAGTTGGCCAACATTTTTGAGGGAATTGCAGAACGTCAGATTTTTAGCAGAAATTGTGACCGCGCGGCTTAGAGATTTTTTCAAAAAAAGTTGTTCAGACCTCGAGGGCTAATTCTGTTTCCGATGATAAAAACCCATCTGTTTCCACCGAAAAACATTTCAAGGGATCACTTGCAACAGTTTGCCAACATTTTTGAGGGAATTGCAGAACGTCAGATTTTTAGCAGAAAATGTGACCGCTTAGGGATTTTTTCAAAAAAAGTTGTTCAGACCTCGAGGGCTAATTCTTTTTCCGATGATAAAAACCCATCTGTTTCCACCGAAAAACATTTCAGGGGATCACATGCAACAGTTTGCCAACATTTTTGAGGGAATTGCAGAACGTCAGATTTTTAGCAGAAAATGTGACCGCGCGGCTTAGGGATTTTTTCAAAAAAAGTTGTTCAGACGTCAAGGGCTAATTCTGTTTCCGATGATAAAAACCCATCTGTTTCCACCAAAAAACATTTCAGGGGATCACTTGCAACGGTTTGCCAACATTTTTGAGTGAATAGCAGAACGTCAGATTTTTAGCAGAAATTGTGACCGCGCGGCTTAGGGATTTTTTCAAAAAAAGTTGTTCAGACGTCGAGGGCTAATTCTGTTTCCGATGATAAAAACACATCTGTTTCCACCGAAAAACCTTTCAGGGGATCGTTTGCAACAGTTTGGCACCATTTTTGTGTGAATTGCAGAACGTCAGATTTTTAGCAGAAATTGTGACCGCGCGGCTTAAGCATTTTTTTTCAAAAAAAGTTCTTCAGACGTTGAGGGTTAATTCTGTTTCCGATGATAAAAACCCACCTTTCCCCCCCGAAAAACATTTCAGGGGATCACTTGCAACAGTTTGCCAACATTTTTGAGTGAATTGCAGAACGTCAGATTTTTAGCAGAAATTATGACCGCGCGTCTTAGGGATTTTTTCAAAAAAAGTTGTTCAGACGTCAAGGGCTAATTCTGTTTCCGATGATAAAAACCCATCTGTTTCCTCTGAAAAACATTTTAGGGGATCACTTGCAAGGGTTTGCCAACATTTTTGAGTGAATTGCAGAACGTCAGATTTTTAGCAGAAATTGTGACCGCGCGGCTTAGGGATTTTTTCAAAAAAAGTTGTTCAGACCTCGAGGGCTAATTTTGTTTCCGATTGTAAAAACCCATCAGTTTCCACCGAAAAACATTTCAGGGGATCACTTGCAACAGTTTGCCACCATTTTTGAGGGAATTGCAGAACGTCAGATTTTTAGCAGAAAATGTGATCGCGCGGCTTAGGGATTTTTTCAAAAAAAGGTGGTCAGACGTCGAGGGCTAATTCTGTTTCCGATGATAAACACCCATCTGTTTCCACCGAAAAACATTTCAGGGGATCATTTGCAACAGTTTGCCAACATTTTTGAGTGAAATGCAGAACGTCAGATTTTTAGCAGAAATTGTGACCGCGCGGCTTATGGATTTTTTCCAAAAAATTTGTTTAGACGTCGAGGGCTAATTCTGTTTCCGATGATAAAAACACATCTGTTTCCACTGAAAAACCTTTCAGGGGATCGTTTGCAACAGTTTGGCACCATTTTTGTGTGAATTGCAGAACGTCAGATTTTTAGCAGAAATTGTGACCGCGCGGCTTAAGGATTTTTTTTCAAAAAAAGTTTTTCAGAGGTCAAGGGTTAATTCTGTTTCCGATGATAAAAACCCACCTTTTCCCCCCGAAAAACATTTCAGGGGATCACTTGCAACAGTTGGCCAACATTTTTGAGGGAATAGCAGGACGTCAGATTTTTAGCAGAAATTGTGACCGCGCGGCTTAGAGATTTTTTCAAAAAAAGTTGTTCAGACCTCGAGGGCTAATTCTGTTTCCGATGATAAAAACCCATCTGTTTCCACCGAAAAACATTTCAGGGGATCACTTGCAACAGTTTGCCAACATTTTTGAGGGAATTGCAGAACGTCAGATTTTTAGCAGAAATTGTGACCGCACGGGTTAGGGATTTTTTCAAAAAAAGTTGTTCAGACGTCGAGGGCTAATTCTGTTTCCGATGATAAAAACACATCTGTTTCCACCGAAAAACCTTTCAGGGGATCGTTTGCAACAGTTTGGCACCATTTTTGTGTGAATTGCAGAACATCAGATTTTTAGCAGAAATTGTGACCGCGCGGCTTAAGGATTTTTTTTCAAAAAAAGTTTTTCAGAGGTCAAGGGTTAATTCTGTTTCCGATGATAAAAACCCACCTTTCCCCCCCGAAAAATATTTCAGGGGATCACTTGCAACAGTTGGCCAACATTTTTGAGGGAATTGCAGAACGTCAGATTTTTAGCAGAAATTGTGACCGCGCGGCTTAGAGATTTTTTCAAAAAAAGTTGTTCAGACCTCGAGGCCTAATTCTGTTTCCGATGATAAAAACCCATCTGTTTCCACCGAAAAACCTTTCAGGGGATCACTTGCAACAGTTTGCCAACATTTTTGAGGGAATTGCAGAACGTCTGATTTTTAGCAGAAATTGTGACCGCGCGGCTTAGGGATTTTTTCAAAAAAAGTTGTTCAGACGTCGAGGGCTAATTCTGTTTCCGATGATAAAAACCCATCTGTTTCCACCGAAAAACATTTCAGGGGATCCTTTGCAACAGTTTGCCAATATTTTTGAGTGAATTGCAGAACGTCAGATTTTTAGCAGAAATTGTGACCGCGCGACTTAGGGATTTTTTCCAAAAAATTTGTTTAGACGTCGAGGGCTAATTCTGTTTCCGATGATAAAAACCCATCTGTTTCCACCGAAAAACCTTTCAGGGGATCGTTTGCAACAGTTTGGCACCATTTTTGTGTGAATTGCAGAACGTCAGATTTTTAGCAGAAATTGTGACCGCGCGGCTTAAGGATTTTTTTTCAAAAAAAGTTTTTCAGAGGTCAAGGGTTAATTCTGTTTCCGATGATAAACACCCATCTGTTTCCACCGAAAAACATTTCAGGGGATCATTTGCAACAGTTTGCCAACATTTTTGAGTGAAATGCAGAACGTCAGATTTTTAGCAGAAATTGTGACCGCGCGGCTTATGGATTTTTTCCAAAAAATTTGTTTAGACGTCGAGGGCTAATTCTGTTTCCGATGATAAAAACACATCTGTTTCCACTGAAAAACCTTTCAGGGGATCGTTTGCAACAGTTTGGCACCATTTTTGTGTGAATTGCAGAACGTCAGATTTTTAGCAGAAATTGTGACCGCGCGGCTTAAGGATTTTTTTTCAAAAAAAGTTTTTCAGAGGTCAAGGGTTAATTCTGTTTCCGATGATAAAAACCCACCTTTTCCCCCCGAAAAACATTTCAGGGGATCACTTGCAACAGTTGGCCAACATTTTTGAGGGAATAGCAGGACGTCAGATTTTTAGCAGAAATTGTGACCGCGCGGCTTAGAGATTTTTTCAAAAAAAGTTGTTCAGACCTCGAGGGCTAATTCTGTTTCCGATGATAAAAACCCATCTGTTTCCACCGAAAAACATTTCAGGGGATCACTTGCAACAGTTTGCCAACATTTTTGAGGGAATTGCAGAACGTCAGATTTTTAGCAGAAATTGTGACCGCACGGGTTAGGGATTTTTTCAAAAAAAGTTGTTCAGACGTCGAGGGCTAATTCTGTTTCCGATGATAAAAACACATCTGTTTCCACCGAAAAACCTTTCAGGGGATCGTTTGCAACAGTTTGGCACCATTTTTGTGTGAATTGCAGAACATCAGATTTTTAGCAGAAATTGTGACCGCGCGGCTTAAGGATTTTTTTTCAAAAAAAGTTTTTCAGAGGTCAAGGGTTAATTCTGTTTCCGATGATAAAAACCCACCTTTCCCCCCCGAAAAATATTTCAGGGGATCACTTGCAACAGTTGGCCAACATTTTTGAGGGAATTGCAGAACGTCAGATTTTTAGCAGAAATTGTGACCGCGCGGCTTAGAGATTTTTTCAAAAAAAGTTGTTCAGACCTCGAGGGCTAATTCTGTTTCCGATGATAAAAACCCATCTGTTTCCACCGAAAAACCTTTCAGGGGATCACTTGCAACAGTTTGCCAACATTTTTGAGGGAATTGCAGAACGTCTGATTTTTAGCAGAAATTGTGACCGCGCGGCTTAGGGATTTTTTCAAAAAAAGTTGTTCAGACGTCGAGGGCTAATTCTGTTTCCGATGATAAAAACCCATCTGTTTCCACCGAAAAACATTTCAGGGGATCCTTTGCAACAGTTTGCCAATATTTTTGAGTGAATTGCAGAACGTCAGATTTTTAGCAGAAATTGTGACCGCGCGACTTAGGGATTTTTTCAAAAAAAGTTGTTCAGACGTCGAGGGCTAATTCTGTTTCCGATGATAAAAACACATTTTTTTCCACCAAAAAATCTTTCAGGGGATCTTTTGCAACAGTTTGGCACCATTTTTGTGTGAATTGCAGAACGTCAGATTTTTAGCAGAAATTGTGACTGCGCGGCTTAGGGATTTTTTCAAAAAAAGTTGTTCAGACGTCAAGGGCTAATTCTGTTTCCGATGATAAAAACCCATCTGTTTCCACCAAAAAACATTTCAGGGGATCACTTGCAACGGTTGGCCAACATTTTTGAGGGAATTGCAGAACGTCAGATTTTTAGCAGAAATTGTGACCGCACGGGTTAGGGATTTTTTCAAAAAAAGTTGTTCAGACCTTGAGTGCTAATTCTGTTTCCGATGATAAAAACCCATCTGTTTCCACCGAAACACATTTCAGGGGATCACTTGCAACACTTTGCCAACATTTTGAGTGAATTGCAGAACGTCAGATTTTTAGCAGAAATTGTGACCGCGCGACTTAGGGATTTTTTCAAAAAAAGTTGTTCAGACGTCGAGGGCTAATTCTGTTTCCGATGATAAAAACACATCTGTTTCCACCGAAAAACCTTTCAGGGGATCGTTTGCAACAGTTTGGCACCATTTTTGTGTGAATTGCAGAACGTCAGATTTTTAGCAGAAATTGTGACCGCGCGGCTTAAGGATTTTTTTTTCAAAAAAAGTTTTTCAGAGGTCAAGGGTTAATTCTGTTTCCGATGATAAAAACCCACCTTTTCCCCCCGAAAAACATTTCAGGGGATCACTTGCAACAGTTGGCCAACATTTTTGAGGGAATTGCAGAACGTCAGATTTTTAGCAGAAATTGTGACCGCGCGGCTTAGAGATTTTTTCAAAAAAAGTTGTTCAGACCTCGAGGGCTAATTCTGTTTCCGATGATAAAAACCCATCTGTTTCCACCGAAAAACATTTCAAGGGATCACTTGCAACAGTTTGCCAACATTTTTGAGGGATTTGCAGAACGTCAGATTTTTAGCAGAAAATGTGACCGCTTAGGGATTTTTTCAAAAAAGGTTATTCAGACCTCGAGGGCTAATTCTTTTTCCGATGATAAAAACCCATCTGTTTCCACCGAAAAACATTTCAGGGGATCACTTGCAACAGTTTGCCAACATTTTTGAGGGAATTGCAGAACGTCAGATTTTTAGCAGAAAATGTGACCGCGCGGCTTAGGGATTTTTTCAAAAAAAGTTGTTCAGACGTCAAGGGCTAATTCTGTTTCCGATGATAAAAACCCATCTGTTTCCACCAAAAAACATTTCAGGGGATCACTTGCAACGGTTTGCCAACATTTTTGAGTGAATTGCAGAACGTCAGATTTTTAGCAGAAATTGTGACCGCGCGGCTTAGGGATTTTTTCAAAAAAAGTTGTTCAGACGTCGAGGGCTAATTCTGTTTCCGATGATAAAAACACATCTGTTTCCACCGAACAACCTTTCAGGGGATCGTTTGCAACAGTTTGGCACCATTTTTGTGTGAATTGCAGAACGTCAGATTTTTAGCAGAAATTGTGACCGCGCGGCTTAAGCATTTTTTTTCAAAAAAAGTTGTTCAGACGTTGAGGGTTAATTCTGTTTCCGATGATAAAAACCCACCTTTTCCCCCCGAAAAACATTTCAGGGGATCACTTGCAACAGTTTGCCAACATTTTTGAGTGAATTGCAGAACGTCAGATTTTTAGCAGAAATTATGACCGCGCGGCTTAGGGATTTTTTCAAAAAAAGTTGTTCAGACCTCGAGGGCTAATTTTGTTTCCGATTGTAAAAACCCATCAGTTTCCACCGAAAAACATTTCAGGGGATCACTTGCAACAGTTTGCCACCATTTTTGAGGGAATTGCAGAACGTCAGATTTTTAGCAGAAAATGTGACCGCGCGGCTTAGGGATTTTTTCAAAAAAAGGTGGTCAGACGTCGAGGGCTAATTCTGTTTCCGATGATAAAAACCCATCTGTTTCCACCGAAAAACATTTCAGGGGATCATTTGCAACAGTTTGCCAACATTTTTGAGTGAAATGCAGAATGTCAGATTTTTAGCAGAAATTGTGACCGCGCGGCTTATGGATTTTTTCCAAAAAATTTGTTTAGACGTCGAGGGCTAATTCTGTTTCCGATGATAAAAACACATCTGTTTCCACTGAAAAACCTTTCAGGGGATCGTTTGCAACAGTTTGGCACCATTTTTGTGTGAATTGCAGAACGTCAGATTTTTAGCAGAAATTGTGACCGCGCGGCTTAAGGATTTTTTTTCAAAAAAAGTTTTTCAGAGGTCAAGGGTTAATTCTGTTTCCGATGATAAAAACCCACCTTTTCCCCCCGAAAAACATTTCAGGGGATCACTTGCAACAGTTGGCCAACATTTTTGAGGGAATAGCAGGACGTCAGATTTTTAGCAGAAATTGTGACCGCGCGGCTTAGAGATTTTTTCAAAAAAAGTTGTTCAGACCTCGAGGGCTAATTCTGTTTCCGATGATAAAAACCCATCTGTTTCCACCGAAAAACATTTCAGGGGATCACTTGCAACAGTTTGCCAACATTTTTGAGGGAATTGCAGAACGTCAGATTTTTAGCAGAAATTGTGACCGCACGGGTTAGGGATTTTTTCAAAAAAAGTTGTTCAGACGTCGAGGGCTAATTCTGTTTCCGATGATAAAAACACATCTGTTTCCACCGAAAAACCTTTAAGGGGATCGTTTGCAACAGTTTGGCACCATTTTTGTGTGAATTGCAGAACATCAGATTTTTAGCAGAAATTGTGACCGCGCGGCTTAAGGATTTTTTTTCAAAAAAAGTTTTTCAGAGGTCAAGGGTTAATTCTGTTTCCGATGATAAAAACCCACCTTTTCCCCCCGAAAAATATTTCAGGGGATCACTTGCAACAGTTGGCCAACATTTTTGAGGGAATTGCAGAACGTCAGATTTTTAGCAGAAATTGTGACCGCGCGGCTTAAGGATTTTTTCAAAAAAAGTTGTTCAGACGTCGAGGGCTAATTCTGTTTCCGATGATAAAAACCCATTTGTTTCCACCGAAAAACATTTCAGGGGATCCTTTGCAACAGTTTGCCAATATTTTTGAGTGAATTGCAGAACGTCAGATTTTTAGCAGAAATTGTGACCGCGCGACTTAGGGATTTTTTCAAAAAAAGTTGTTCAGACGTCGAGGGCTAATTCTGTTTCCGATGATAAAAACACATTTTTTTCCACCAAAAAATCTTTCAGGGGATCTTTTGCAACAGTTTGGCACCATTTTTGTGTGAATTGCAGAACGTCAGATTTTTAGCAGAAATTGTGACTGCGCGGCTTAGGGATTTTTTCAAAAAAAGTTGTTCAGACGTCAAGGGCTAATTCTGTTTCCGATGATAAAAACCCATCTGTTTCCACCAAAAAACATTTCAGGGGATCACTTGCAACGGTTTGCCAACATTTTTGAGTGAATTGCAGAACGTCAGATTTTTAGCAGAAATTGTGACCGCACGGGTTAGGGATTTTTTCAAAAAAAGTTGTTCAGACCTTGAGTGCTAATTCTGTTTCCGATGATAAAAACCCATCTGTTTCCACCGAAACACATTTCAGGGGATCACTTGCAACACTTTGCCAACATTTTTGAGTGAATTGCAGAACGTCAGATTTTTAGCAGAAATTGTGACCGCGCGACTTAGGGATTTTTTCAAAAAAAGTTGTTCAGACGTCGAGGGCTAATTCTGTTTCCGATGATAAAAACACATCTGTTTCCACCGAAAAACCTTTCAGGGGATCGTTTGCAACAGTTTGGCACCATTTTTGTGTGAATTGCAGAACGTCAGATTTTTAGCAGAAATTGTGACCGCGCGGCTTAAGGATTTTTTTTCAAAAAAAGTTTTTCAGAGGTCAAGGGTTAATTCTGTTTCCGATGATAAAAACCCACCTTTTCCCCCCGAAAAACATTTCAGGGGATCACTTGCAACAGTTGGCCAACATTTTTGAGGGAATTGCAGAACGTCAGATTTTTAGCAGAAATTGTGACCGCGCGGCTTAGAGATTTTTTCAAAAAAAGTTGTTCAGACCTCGAGGGCTAATTCTGTTTCCGATGATAAAAACCCATCTGTTTCCACCGAAAAACATTTCAAGGGATCACTTGCAACAGTTTGCCAACATTTTTGAGGGAATTGCAGAACGTCAGATTTTTAGCAGAAAATGTGACCGCTTAGGGATTTTTTCAAAAAAAGTTGTTCAGACCTCGAGGGCTAATTCTTTTTCCGATGATAAAAACCCATCTGTTTCCACCGAAAAACATTTCAGGGGATCACTTGCAACAGTTTGCCAACATTTTTGAGGGAATTGCA
Organism: Podarcis bocagei; assembly: GCF_964188305.1. Classification (NCBI taxonomy): domain Eukaryota; kingdom Metazoa; phylum Chordata; class Lepidosauria; order Squamata; family Lacertidae; genus Podarcis; species Podarcis bocagei. The sequence continues at coordinate 229,284 of NW_027670335.1, forward strand.
GAACGTCAGATTTTTAGCAGAAAATGTGACCGCGCGGCTTAGGGATTTTTTCAAAAAAAGTTGTTCAGACGTCAAGGGCTAATTCTGTTTCCGATGATAAAAACCCATCTGTTTCCACCAAAAAACATTTCAGGGGATCACTTGCAACGGTTTGCCAACATTTTTGAGTGAATTGCAGAACGTCAGATTTTTAGCAGAAATTGTGACCGCGCGGCTTAGGGATTTTTTCAAAAAAAGTTGTTCAGACGTCGAGGGCTAATTCTGTTTCCGATGATAAAAACACATCTGTTTCCACCGAAAAACCTTTCAGGGGATCGTTTGCAACAGTTTGGCACCATTTTTGTGTGAATTGCAGAACGTCAGATTTTTAGCAGAAATTGTGACCGCGCGGCTTAAGCATTTTTTTTCAAAAAAAGTTCTTCAGACGTTGAGGGTTAATTCTGTTTCCGATGATAAAAACCCACCTTTCCCCCCCGAAAAACATTTCAGGGGATCACTTGCAACAGTTTGCCAACATTTTTGAGTGAATTGCAGAACGTCAGATTTTTAGCAGAAATTATGACCGCGCGTCTTAGGGATTTTTTCAAAAAAAGTTGTTCAGACGTCAAGGGCTAATTCTGTTTCCGATGATAAAAACCCATCTGTTTCCTCTGAAAAACATTTTAGGGGATCACTTGCAAGGGTTTGCCAACATTTTTGAGTGAATTGCAGAACGTCAGATTTTTAGCAGAAATTGTGACCGCGCGGCTTAGGGATTTTTTCAAAAAAAGTTGTTCAGACCTCGAGGGCTAATTTTGTTTCCGATTGTAAAAACCCATCAGTTTCCACCGAAAAACATTTCAGGGGATCACTTGCAACAGTTTGCCACCATTTTTGAGGGAATTGCAGAACGTCAGATTTTTAGCAGAAAATGTGACCGCGCGGCTTAGGGATTTTTTCAAAAAAAGGTGGTCAGACGTCGAGGGCTAATTCTGTTTCCGATGATAAAAACCCATCTGTTTCCACCGAAAAACATTTCAGGGGATCATTTGCAACAGTTTGCCAACATTTTTGAGTGAAATGCAGAACGTCAGATTTTTAGCAGAAATTGTGACCGCGCGGCTTATGGATTTTTTCCAAAAAATTTGTTTAGACGTCGAGGGCTAATTCTGTTTCCGATGATAAAAACACATCTGTTTCCACTGAAAAACCTTTCAGGGGATCGTTTGCAACAGTTTGGCACCATTTTTGTGTGAATTGCAGAACGTCAGATTTTTAGCAGAAATTGTGACCGCGCGGCTTAAGGATTTTTTTTCAAAAAAAGTTTTTCAGAGGTCAAGGGTTAATTCTGTTTCCGATGATAAAAACCCACCTTTTCCCCCCGAAAAACATTTCAGGGGATCACTTGCAACAGTTGGCCAACATTTTTGAGGGAATAGCAGGACGTCAGATTTTTAGCAGAAATTGTGACCGCGCGGCTTAGAGATTTTTTCAAAAAAAGTTGTTCAGACCTCGAGGGCTAATTCTGTTTCCGATGATAAAAACCCATCTGTTTCCACCGAAAAACATTTCAGGGGATCACTTGCAACAGTTTGCCAACATTTTTGAGGGAATTGCAGAACGTCAGATTTTTAGCAGAAATTGTGACCGCACGGGTTAGGGATTTTTTCAAAAAAAGTTGTGCAGACGTCGAGGGCTAATTCTGTTTCCGATGATAAAAACACATCTGTTTCCACCGAAAAACCTTTCAGGGGATCGTTTGCAACAGTTTGGCACCATTTTTGTGTGAATTGCAGAACATCAGATTTTTAGCAGAAATTGTGACCGCGCGGCTTAAGGATTTTTTTTCAAAAAAAGTTTTTCAGAGGTCAAGGGTTAATTCTGTTTCCGATGATAAAAACCCACCTTTTCCCCCCGAAAAATATTTCAGGGGATCACTTGCAACAGTTGGCCAACATTTTTGAGGGAATTGCAGAACGTCAGATTTTTAGCAGAAATTGTGACCGCGCGGCTTAGAGATTTTTTCAAAAAAAGTTGTTCAGACCTCGAGGGCTAATTCTGTTTCCGATGATAAAAACCCATCTGTTTCCAGCGAAAAACATTTCAGGGGATCACTTGCAACAGTTTGCCAACATTTTTGAGGGAATTGCAGAACGTCAGATTTTTAGCAGAAAATGTGACCGCTTAGGGATTTTTTCAAAAAAAGTTGTTCAGACCTTGAGTGCTAATTCTGTTTCCGATGATAAAAACCCATCTGTTTCCACCGAAACACATTTCAGGGGATCACTTGCAACACTTTGCCAACATTTTTGAGTGAATTGCAGAACGTCAGATTTTTAGCAGAAATTGTGACCGCGCGGGTTAGGGATTTTTTCAAAAAAAGTTGTTCAGACGTCGAGGGCTAATTCTGTTTCCGATGATAAAAACACATCTGTTTCCACCGAAAAACCTTTCAGGGGATCGTTTGCAACAGTTTGGCACCATTTTTGTGTGAATTGCAGAACGTCAGATTTTTAGCAGAAATTGTGACCGCGCAGCTTAAGGATTTTTTTTCAAAAAAAGTTGTTCAGACGTCGAGGGTTAAATCTGTTTCCGATGATAAAAACCCACCTTTTCCCCCCGAAAAACATTTCAGGGGATCACTTGCAACAGTTTGCCAACATTTTTGAGGGAATTGCAGAACGTCAGATTTTTAGCAGAAAATGTGACCGCGCGGCTTAGGGATTTTTTCAAAAAAAGGTGGTCAGACGTCGAGGGCTAATTCTGTTTCCGATGATAAAAACCCATCTGTTTCCACCGAAAAACATTTCAGGGGATCATTTGCAACAGTTTGCCAACATTTTTGAGTGAAATGCAGAACGTCAGATTTTTAGCAGAAATTGTGACCGCGCGGCTTATGGATTTTTTCCAAAAAATTTGTTTAGACGTCGAGGGCTAATTCTGTTTCCGATGATAAAAACACATCTGTTTCCACTGAAAAACCTTTCAGGGGATCGTTTGCAACAGTTTGGCACCATTTTTGTGTGAATTGCAGAACGTCAGATTTTTAGCAGAAATTGTGACCGCGCGGCTTAAGGATTTTTTTTCAAAAAAGGTTTTTCAGAGGTCAAGGGTTAATTCTGTTTCCGATGATAAAAACCCACCTTTTCCCCCCGAAAAACATTTCAGGGGATCACTTGCAACAGTTGGCCAACATTTTTGAGGGAATAGCAGGACGTCAGATTTTTAGCAGAAATTGTGACCGCGCGGCTTAGAGATTTTTTCAAAAAAAGTTGTTCAGACCTCGAGGGCTAATTCTGTTTCCGATGATAAAAACCCATCTGTTTCCACCGAAAAACATTTCAGGGGATCACTTGCAACAGTTTGCCAACATTTTTGAGGGAATTGCAGAACGTCAGATTTTTAGCAGAAATTGTGACCGCACGGGTTAGGGATTTTTTCAAAAAAAGTTGTGCAGACGTCGAGGGCTAATTCTGTTTCCGATGATAAAAACACATCTGTTTCCACCGAAAAACCTTTCAGGGGATCGTTTGCAACAGTTTGGCACCATTTTTGTGTGAATTGCAGAACATCAGATTTTTAGCAGAAATTGTGACCGCGCGGCTTAAGGATTTTTTTTCAAAAAAAGTTTTTCAGAGGTCAAGGGTTAATTCTGTTTCCGATGATAAAAACCCACCTTTTCCCCCCGAAAAATATTTCAGGGGATCACTTGCAACAGTTGGCCAACATTTTTGAGGGAATTGCAGAACGTCAGATTTTTAGCAGAAATTGTGACCGCGCGGCTTAGAGATTTTTTCAAAAAAAGTTGTTCAGACCTCGAGGGCTAATTCTGTTTCCGATGATAAAAACCCATCTGTTTCCAGCGAAAAACATTTCAGGGGATCACTTGCAACAGTTTGCCAACATTTTTGAGGGAATTGCAGAACGTCAGATTTTTAGCAGAAAATGTGACCGCTTAGGGATTTTTTCAAAAAAAGTTGTTCAGACCTTGAGTGCTAATTCTGTTTCCGATGATAAAAACCCATCTGTTTCCACCGAAACACATTTCAGGGGATCACTTGCAACACTTTGCCAACATTTTTGAGTGAATTGCAGAACGTCAGATTTTTAGCAGAAATTGTGACCGCGCGGGTTAGGGATTTTTTCAAAAAAAGTTGTTCAGACGTCGAGGGCTAATTCTGTTTCCGATGATAAAAACACATCTGTTTCCACCGAAAAACCTTTCAGGGGATCGTTTGCAACAGTTTGGCACCATTTTTGTGTGAATTGCAGAACGTCAGATTTTTAGCAGAAATTGTGACCGCGCAGCTTAAGGATTTTTTTTCAAAAAAAGTTGTTCAGACGTCGAGGGTTAAATCTGTTTCCGATGATAAAAACCCACCTTTTCCCCCCGAAAAACATTTCAGGGGATCACTTGCAACAGTTTGCCAACATTTTTGAGGGAATTGCAGAACGTCAGATTTTTAGCAGAAAATGTGACTGCGCGGCTTAGGGATTTTTTCAAAAAAAAGTTGTTCAGACGTCGAGGGCTTATTCTGTTTCCGATGATAAAAATCCATCTGTTTCCACCGAAAAACCTTTCAGGGGATCGTTTGCAACAGTTTGGCACCATTTTTGAGTGAATTGCAGAACGTCTGATTTTTAGCAGAAATTGTGACCGCGCGGCTTAAGGATTTTTTTTCAAAAAAAGTTTTTCAGACGTCGAGGGCTAATTCTGTTTCCGATGATAAAAACCCATCTGTTTCCTCCGAAAACATTTTAGGGGATCACTTGCAACGGTTTGCCAACATTTTTGAGTGAATTGCAGAACGTCAGATTTTTACCAGAAATTATGACCGCGCGTCTTAGGGATTTTTTCAAATAAAGTTCTTCAGAGGTCAAGGGCTAATTCTGTTTCCGATGATAAAAACCCATCTGTTTCCTCTGAAAAACATTTTAGGGGATCACTTGCAAGGGTTTGCCAACATTTTTGAGTGAATTGCAGAACGTCAGATTTTTAGCAGAAATTGTGACCGCGCGGCTTAGGGATTTTTTCAAAAAAAGTTGTTCAGACCTCGAGGGCTAATTCTGTTTCCGATGATAAAAACCCATCTGTTTCCACCGAAAAACCTTTCAGGGGATCGTTTGCAACAGTTTGGCACCATTTTTGTGTGAATTGCAGAACATCAGATTTTTAGCAGAAATTGTGACCGCGCGGCTTAAGGATTTTTTTTCAAAAAAAGTTTTTCAGAGGTCAAGGGTTAATTCTGTTTCCGATGATAAAAACCCACCTTTTCCCCCCGAAAAATATTTCAGGGGATCACTTGCAACAGTTGGCCAACATTTTTGAGGGAATTGCAGAACGTCAGATTTTTAGCAGAAATTGTGACCGCGCGGCTTAGAGATTTTTTCCAAAAAAAGTTGTTCAGACCTCGAGGGCTAATTCTGTTTCCGATGATAAAAACCCATCTGTTTCCACCGAAAAACATTTCAGGGGATCACTTGCAACAGTTTGCCAACATTTTTGAGGGAATTGCAGAACGTCAGATTTTTAGCAGAAAATGTGACCGCTTAGGGATTTTTTCAAAAAAAGTTGTTCAGACCTTAAGTGCTAATTCTGTTTCCGATGATAAAAACCCATCTGTTTCCACCGAAACACATTTCAGGGGATCACTTGCAACACTTTGCCAACATTTTTGAGTGAATTGCAGAACGTCAGATTTTTAGCAGAAATTGTGACCGCGCGGCTTAGGGATTTTTTCAAAAAAAGTTGTTCAGACGTCGAGGGCTAATTCTGTTTCCGATGATAAAAACACATCTGTTTCCACCGAAAAACCTTTCAGGGGATCGTTTGCAACAGTTTGGCACCATTTTTGTGTGAATTGCAGAACGTCAGATTTTTAGCAGAAATTGTGACCGCGCGGCTTAAGGATTTTTTTTCAAAAAAAGTTTTTCAGACCTCGAGGGCTAATTCTGTTTCCGATGATAAAAACCCATCTGTTTCCTCCGAAAAACATTTTAGGGGATCACTTGCAACGGTTTGCCAACATTTTTGAGTGAATTGCAGAACGTCAGATTTTTAGCAGAAATTATGATCGCGCGTCTTAGGGATTTTTTCAAAAAAAGTTCTTCAGACGTCAAGGGCTAATTCTGTTTCCGATGATAAAAACCCATCTGTTTCCTCTGAAAAACATTTTAGGGGATCACTTGCAAGGGTTTGCCAACATTTTTGAGTGAATTGCAGAACGTCAGATTTTTAGCAGAAATTGTGACCGCGCGGCTTAGGGATTTTTTCAAAAAAAGTTGTTCAGTCCTCGAGGGCTAATTTTGTTTCCGATTGTAAAAACCCATCTGTTTCCACCGAAAAACATTTCAGGGGATCACTTGCAACAGTTTGCCACCATTTTTGAGGGAATTGCAGAACGTCAGATTTTTAGCAGAAAATGTGACCGCGCGGCTTAGGGATTTTTTCAAAAAAAGTTGTTCAGACGTCGAGGGCTAATTCTGTTTCCGATGATAAAAACCCATCTGTTTCCACTGAAAAACCTTTCAGGGGATCATTTGCAACAGTTTGCCAACATTTTTGAGTGAAATGCAGAACGTCAGATTTTTAGCAGAAATTGTGACCGCGCGGCTTAAGGATTTTTTTTCAAAAAAAGTTTTTCAGAGGTCAAGGGTTAATTCTGTTTCCGATAATAAAAACCCACCTTTTCCCCCCGAAAAACATTTCAGGGGATCACTTGCAACAGTTGGCCAACATTTTTGAGGGAATAGCAGGACGTCAGATTTTTAGCAGAAATTGTGACCGCGCGGCTTAGAGATTTTTTCAAAAAAAGTTGTTCAGACCTCGAGGGCTAATTCTGTTTCCGATGATAAAAACCCATCTGTTTCCACCGAAAAACATTTCAGGGGATCACTTGCAACAGTTTGCCAACATTTTTGAGGGAATTGCAGAACGTCAGATTTTTAGCAGAAATTGTGACCGCACGGGTTAGGGATTTTTTCAAAAAAAGTTGTTCAGTCCCTGAGGGCTAATTTTGTTTCCGATTGTAAAAACCCATCTGTTTCCACCGAAAAACATTTCAGGGGATCACTTGCAACAGTTTGCCACCATTTTTGAGGGAATTGCAGAACGTCAGATTTTTAGCAGAAATTGTGACCGCGCGGGTTAGGGATTTTTTCAAAAAAAGTTGTTCAGACGTCGAGGGCTAATTCTGTTTCCGATGATAAAAACACATCTGTTTCCACCGAAAAACCTTTCAGGGGATCGTTTGCAACAGTTTGGCACCATTTTTGTGTGAATTGCAGAACGTCAGATTTTTAGCAGAAATTGTGACCGCGCAGCTTAAGGATTTTTTTTCAAAAAAAGTTGTTCAGACGTCGAGGGTTAAATCTGTTTCCGATGATAAAAACCCACCTTTCCCCCCCGAAAAACATTTCAGGGGATCACTTGCAACAGTTTGCCAACATTTTTGAGGGAATTGCAGAACGTCAGATTTTTAGCAGAAAATGTGACCGCGCGGCTTAGGGATTTTTTCAAAAAAAAGTTGTTCAGACGTCGAGGGCTTATTCTGTTTCCGATGATAAAAATCCATCTGTTTCCACCGAAAAACCTTTCAGGGGATCGTTTGCAACAGTTTGGCACCATTTTTGAGTGAATTGCAGAACGTCTGATTTTTAGCAGAAATTGTGACCGCGCGGCTTAAGGATTTTTTTTCAAAAAAAGTTTTTCAGACGTCGAGGGCTAATTCTGTTTCCGATGATAAAAACCCATCTGTTTCCTCCGAAAAACATTTTAGGGGATCACTTGCAACGGTTTGCCAACATTTTTGAGTGAATTGCAGAACGTCAGATTTTTACCAGAAATTATGACCGCGCGTCTTAGGGATTTTTTCAAAAAAAGTTCTTCAGACGTCAAGGGCTAATTCTGTTTCCGATGATAAAAACCCATCTGTTTCCTCTGAAAAACATTTTAGGGGATCACTTGCAAGGGTTTGCCAACATTTTTGAGTGAATTGCAGAACGTCAGATTTTTAGCAGAAATTGTGACCGCGCGGCTTAGGGATTTTTTCAAAAAAAGTTGTTCAGACCTCGAGGGCTAATTCTGTTTCCGATGATAAAAACCCATCTGTTTCCACCGAAAAACCTTTCAGGGGATCGTTTGCAACAGTTTGGCACCATTTTTGTGTGAATTGCAGAACATCAGATTTTTAGCAGAAATTGTGACCGCGCGGCTTAAGGATTTTTTTTCAAAAAAAGTTTTTCAGACCTCGAGGGCTAATTCTGTTTCCGATGATAAAAACCCATCTGTTTCCACCGAAAAACATTTCAGGGGATCACTTGCAACAGTTTGCCAACATTTTTGAGGGAATTGCAGAACGTCAGATTTTTAGCAGAAAATGTGACCGCTTAGGGATTTTTTCAAAAAAAGTTGTTCAGACCTTAAGTGCTAATTCTGTTTCCGATGATAAAAACCCATCTGTTTCCACCGAAACACATTTCAGGGGATCACTTGCAACACTTTGCCAACATTTTTGAGTGAATTGCAGAACGTCAGATTTTTAGCAGAAATTGTGACCGCGCGGCTTAGGGATTTTTTCAAAAAAAGTTGTTCAGACGTCGAGGGCTAATTCTGTTTCCGATGATAAAAACACATCTGTTTCCACCGAAAAACCTTTCAGGGGATCGTTTGCAACAGTTTGGCACCATTTTTGTGTGAATTGCAGAACGTCAGATTTTTAGCAGAAATTGTGACCGCGCGGCTTAAGGATTTTTTTTCAAAAAAAGTTTTTCAGACGTCGAGGGCTAATTCTGTTTCCGATGATAAAAACCCATCTGTTTCCTCCGAAAAACATTTTAGGGGATCACTTGCAACGGTTTGCCAACATTTTTGAGTGAATTGCAGAACGTCAGATTTTTAGCAGAAATTATGATCGCGCGTCTTAGGGATTTTTTCAAAAAAAGTTCTTCAGACGTCAAGGGCTAATTCTGTTTCCGATGATAAAAACCCATCTGTTTCCTCTGAAAAACATTTTAGGGGATCACTTGCAAGGGTTTGCCAACATTTTTGAGTGAATTGCAGAACGTCAGATTTTTAGCAGAAATTGTGACCGCGCGGCTTAGGGATTTTTTCAAAAAAAGTTGTTCAGTCCTCGAGGGCTAATTTTGTTTCCGATTGTAAAAACCCATCTGTTTCCACCGAAAAACATATCAGGGGATCACTTGCAACAGTTTGCCACCATTTTTGAGGGAATTGCAGAACGTCAGATTTTTAGCAGAAAATGTGACCGCGCGGCTTAGGGATTTTTTCAAAAAAAGTTGTTCAGACGTCGAGGGCTAATTCTGTTTCCGATGATAAAAACCCATCTGTTTCCACTGAAAAACCTTTCAGGGGATCATTTGCAACAGTTTGCCAACATTTTTGAGTGAAATGCAGAACGTCAGATTTTTAGCAGAAATTGTGACCGCGCGGCTTAAGGATTTTTTTTCAAAAAAAGTTTTTCAGAGGTCAAGGGTTAATTCTGTTTCCGATAATAAAAACCCACCTTTTCCCCCCGAAAAACATTTCAGGGGATCACTTGCAACAGTTGGCCAACATTTTTGAGGGAATAGCAGGACGTCAGATTTTTAGCAGAAATTGTGACCGCGCGGCTTAGAGATTTTTTCAAAAAAAGTTGTTCAGACCTCGAGGGCTAATTCTGTTTCCGATTGTAAAAACCCATCTGTTTCCACCGAAAAACATTTCAGGGGATCACTTGCAACAGTTTGCCACCATTTTTGAGGGAATTGCAGAACGTCAGATTTTTAGCAGAAATTGTGACCGCGCGGCTTAGGGATTTTTTCAAAAAAAGTTGTTCAGACGTCGAGGGCTAATTCTGTTTCCGATGATAAAAACACATCTGTTTCCACCGAAAAACCTTTCAGGGGATCGTTTGCAACAGTTTGGCACCATTTTTGTGTGAATTGCAGAACGTCAGATTTTTAGCAGAAATTGTGACCGCGCGGCTTAAGGATTTTTTTTCAAAAAAAGTTTTTCAGAGGTCGAGGGCTAATTCTGTTTCCGATGATAAAAACCCATCTGTTTCCTCTGAAAAACATTTTAGGGGATCACTTGCAAGGGTTTGCCAACATTTTTGAGTGAATTGCAGAACGTCAGATTTTTAGCAGAAATTGTGACCGCGCGGCTTAGGGATTTTTTCAAAAAAAGTTGTTCAGTCCTCGAGGGCTAATTTTGTTTCCGATTGTAAAAACCCATCTGTTTCCACCGAAAAACATTTCAGGGGATCACTTGCAACAGTTTGCCACCATTTTTGAGGGAATTGCAGAACGTCAGATTTTTAGCAGAAAATGTGACCGCGCGGCTTAGGGATTTTTTCAAAAAAAGTTGTTCAGACGTCGAGGGCTAATTCTGTTTCCGATGATAAAAACCCATCTGTTTCCACTGAAAAACCTTTCAGGGGATCATTTGCAACAGTTTGCCAACATTTTTGAGTGAAATGCAGAACGTCAGATTTTTAGCAGAAATTGTGACCGCGCGGCTTAAGGATTTTTTTTCAAAAAAAGTTTTTCAGAGGTCAAGGGTTAATTCTGTTTCCGATGATAAAAACCCACCTTTCCCCCCCGAAAAACATTTCAGGGGATCACTTGCAACAGTTGGCCAACATTTTTGAGGGAATAGCAGGACGTCAGATTTTTAGCAGAAATTGTGACCGCGCGGCTTAGAGATTTTTTCAAAAAAAGTTGTTCAGACCTCGAGGGCTAATTCTGTTTCCGATGATAAAAACCCATCTGTTTCCACCGAAAAACATTTCAGGGGATCACTTGCAACAGTTTGCCAACATTTTTGAGGGAATTGCAGAACGTCAGATTTTTAGCAGAAATTGTGACCGCACGGGTTAGGGATTTTTTCAAAAAAAGTTGTTCAGACGTCGAGGGCTAATTCTGTTTCCGATGATAAAAACACATCTGTTTCCACCGAAAAACCTTTCAGGGGATCGTTTGCAACAGTTTGGCACCATTTTTGTGTGAATTGCAGAACATCAGATTTTTAGCAGAAATTGTGACCGCGCGGCTTAAGGATTTTTTTTCAAAAAAAGTTTTTCAGAGGTCAAGGGTTAATTCTGTTTCCGATGATAAAAACCCACCTTTTCCCCCCGAAAAATATTTCAGGGGATCACTTGCAACAGTTGGCCAACATTTTTGAGGGAATTGCAGAACGTCAGATTTTTAGCAGAAATTGTGACCCGCGGCTTAGAGATTTTTTCAAAAAAAGTTGTTCAGACCTCGAGAGCTAATTCTGTTTCCGATGATAAAAACCCATCTGTTTCCTCTGAAAAACATTTTAGGGGATCACTTGCAAGGGTTTGCCAACATTTTTGAGTGAATTGCAGAACGTCAGATTTTTAGCAGAAAATGTGACCGCTTAGGGATTTTTTCAAAAAAAGTTGTTCAGACCTTGAGTGCTAATTCTGTTTCCGATGATAAAAACCCATCTGTTTCCACCGAAACACATTTCAGGGGATCACTTGCAACACTTTGCCAACATTTTTGAGTGAATTGCAGAACGTCAGATTTTTAGCAGAAATTGTGACCGCGCGGGTTAGGGATTTTTTCAAAAAAAGTTGTTCAGAAGTCGAGGGCTAATTCTGTTTCCGATGATAAAAACACATCTGTTTCCACCGAAAAACCTTTCAGGGGATCGTTTGCAACAGTTTGGCACCATTTTTGTGTGAATTGCAGAACGTCAGATTTTTAGCAGAAATTGTGACCGCGCGGCTTAAGGATTTTTTTTCAAAAAAAGTTGTTCAGACGTCGAGGGTTAATTCTGTTTCCGATGATAAAAACCCACCTTTTCCCCCCGAAAAACATTTCAGGGGATCACTTGCAACAGTTTGCCAACATTTTTGAGGGAATTGCAGAACGTCAGATTTTTAGCAGAAAATGTGACCGCGCGGCTTAAGGGTTTTTTTTCAAAAAAAGTTTTTCAGACGTCGAGGGCTAATTCTGTTTCCGATGATAAAAACCCATCTGTTTCCACCGAAAAACATTTCAGGGGATCACTTGCAACAGTTTGCCAACATTTTTGAGTGAATTGCAGAACGTCAGATTTTTAGCAGAAATTGTGACCGCGCGGCTTAGGGATTTTTTAAAAAAAAGTTGTTCTGACGTCGAGGGCTAATTCTGTTTCCGATGATAAAAACACATCTGTTTCCACCCAAAAACCTTTCAGGGGATCGTTTGCAACAGTTTGGCACCATTTTGTGTGAATTGCAGAACATCAGATTTTTAGCAGAAATTGTGACCGCGCGGCTTAAGGATTTTTTTTCAAAAAAAGTTTTTCAGAGGTCAAGGGTTAATTCTGTTTCCGATGATAAAAACCCACCTTTTCCCCCCGAAAAATATTTCAGGGGATCACTTGAAACAGATGGCCAACATTTTTGGGGGAATTGCAGAACGTCAGATTTTTAGCAGAAATTGTGACCGCGCGGCTTAGAGATTTTTTCAAAAAAAGTTGTTCAGACCTCGAGGTCTAATTCTGTTTCCGATGATAAAAACCCATCTGTTTCCACCGAAAAACATTTCAGGGGATCACTTGCAACAGTTTGCCAACATTTTTGAGGGAATTGCAGAACGTCAGATTTTTAGCAGAAAATGTGACCGCTTAGGGATTTTTTCAAAAAAAGTTGTTCAGACCTTGAGTGCTAATTCTGTTTCCGATGATAAAAACCCATCTGTTTCCACCGAAACACATTTCAGGGGATCACTTGCAACACTTTGCCAACATTTTTGAGTGAATTGCAGAACGTCAGATTTTTAGCAGAAATTGTGACCGCGCGGGTTAGGGATTTTTTCCAAAAAAGTTGTTCAGACGTCGAGGGCTAATTCTGTTTCCGATGATAAAAACACATCTGTTTCCACCGAAAAACCTTTCAGGGGATCGTTTGCAACAGTTTGGCACCATTTTTGTGTGAATTGCAGAACGTCAGATTTTTAGCAGAAATTGTGACCGCGCGGCTTAAGGATTTTTTTTCAAAAAAAGTTGTTCAGACGTCGAGGGTTAATTCTGTTTCCGATGATAAAAACCCACCTTTCCCCCCCGAAAAACATTTCAGGGGATTACTTGCAACAGTTTGCCAACATTTTTGAGGGAATTGCACAACGTCAGATTTTTAGCAGAAAATGTGACCGCGCGGCTTAGGGATTTTTTCAAAAAAAAGTTGTTCAGACATCGAGGGCTTATTCTGTTTCCGATGATAAAAATCCATCTGTTTCCACCGAAAAACCTTTCAGGGGATCGTTTGCAACAGTTTGGCACCATTTTTGAGTGAATTGCAGAACGTCTGATTTTTAGCAGAAATTGTGACCGCGCGGCTTAAGGATTTTTTTTCAAAAAAAGTTTTTCAGACGTCGAGGGCTAATTCTGTTTCCGATGATAAAAACCCATCTGTTTCCTCCGAAAAACATTTTAGGGGATCACTTGCAACGGTTTGCCAACATTTTTGAGTGAATTGCAGAACGTCAGATTTTTACCAGAAATTATGACCGCGCGTCTTAGGGATTTTTTCAAAAAAAGTTCTTCAGACGTCAAGGGCTAATTCTGTTTCCGATGATAAAAACCCATCTGTTTCCTCTGAAAAACATTTTAGGGGATCACTTGCAAGGGTTTGCCAACATTTTTGAGTGAATTGCAGAACGTCAGATTTTTAGCAGAAATTGTGACCGCGCGGCTTAGGGATTTTTTCAAAAAAAGTTGTTCAGACCTCGAGGGCTATTTCTGTTTCCGATGATAAAAACCCATCTGTTTCCACCGAAAAACCTTTCAGGGGATCGTTTGCAACAGTTTGGCACCATTTTTGTGTGAATTGCAGAACATCAGATTTTTAGCAGAAATTGTGACCGCGCGGCTTAAGGATTTTTTTTTCAAAAAAAGTTTTTCAGAGGTCAAGGGTTAATTCTGTTTCCGATGATAAAAACCCACCTTTTCCCCCCGAAAAATATTTCAGGGGATCACTTGCAACAGTTGGCCAACATTTTTGAGGGAATTGCAGAACGTCAGATTTTTAGCAGAAATTGTGACCGCGCGGCTTAGAGATTTTTTCAAAAAAAGTTGTTCAGACCTCGAGGGCTAATTCTGTTTCCGATGATAAAAACCCATCTGTTTCCACCGAAAAACATTTCAGGGGATCATTTGCAACAGTTTGCCAACATTTTTGAGTGAAATGCAGAACGTCAGATTTTTAGCAGAAATTGTGACCGCGCGGCTTAGGGATTTTTTCAAAAAAAGTTGTTCAGACGTCGAGGGCTAATTCTGTTTCCGATGATAAAAACACATCTGTTTCCACTGAAAAACCTTTCAGGGGATCGTTTGCAACAGTTTGGCACCATTTTTGTGTGAATTGCAGAACGTCAGATTTTTAGCAGAAATTGTGACCGCGCGGCTTAAGGATTTTTTTTCAAAAAAAGTTTTTCAGAGGTCAAGGGTTAATTCTGTTTCCGATGATAAAAACCCACCTTTTCCCCCCGAAAAACATTTCAGGGGATCACTTGCAACAGTTGGCCAACATTTTTGAGGGAATAGCAGGACGTCAGATTTTTAGCAGAAATTGTGACCGCGCGGCTTAGAGATTTTTTCAAAAAAAGTTGTTCAGACCTCGAGGGCTTATTCTATTTCCGATGATAAAAACCCATCTGTTTCCACCGAAACACATTTCAGGGGATCACTTGCAACACTTTGCCAACATTTTTGAGTGAATTGCAGAACGTCAGATTTTTAGCAGAAATTGTGACCGCGCGGCTTAAGGATTTTTTTTCAAAAAAAGTTGTTCAGACGTCGAGGGTTAATTCTGTTTCCGATGATAAAAACCCACCTTTTCCCCCCGAAAAACATTTCAGGGGATCACTTGCAACAGTTTGCCAACATTTTTGAGGGAGTTGCAGAACGTCAGATTTTTAGCAGAAAATGTGACCGCGCGGCTTAGGGATTTTTTCAAAAAAAAGTTGTTCAGACGTCGAGTGCTTATTCTGTTTCCGATGATAAAAATCCATCTGTTTCCACCGAAAAACCTTTCAGGGGATCGTTTGCAACAGTTTGGCACCATTTTTGAGTGAATTGCAGAACGTCTGATTTTTAGCAGAAATTGTGACCGCGCGGCTTAAGGATTTTTTTTCAAAAAAAGTTTTTCAGACGTCGAGGGCTAATTCTGTTTCCGATGATAAAAACCCATCTGTTTCCTCCGAAAAACATTTTAGGGGATCACTTGCAACGGTTTGCCAACATTTTTGAGTGAATTGCAGAACGTCAGATTTTTAGCAGAAATTATGACCGCGCGTCTTAGGGATTTTTTCAAAAAAAGTTCTTCAGACGTCAAGGGCTAATTCTGTTTCCGATGATAAAAACCCATCTGTTTCCTCTGAAAAACATTTTAGGGGATCACTTGCAAGGGTTTGCCAACATTTTTGAGTGAATTGCAGAACGTCAGATTTTTAGCAGAAATTGTGACCGCGCGGCTTAGGGATTTTTTCAAAAAAAGTTGTTCAGACCTCGAGGGCTAATTCTGTTTCCGATGATAAAAACCCATCTGTTTCCACCGAAAAACATTTCAGGGGATCACTTGCAACAGTTTGCCAACATTTTTGAGGGAATTGCAGAACGTCAGATTTTTAGCAGAAAATGTGACCGCTTAGGGATTTTTTCAAAAAAAGTTGTTCAGACCTTGAGTGCCAATTCTGTTTCCGATGATAAAAACCCATCTATTTCCACCGAAACACATTTCAGGGGATCACTTGCAACACTTTGCCACCATTTTTGAGGGAATTGCAGAACGTCAGATTTTTAGCAGAAAATGTGACCGCGCGGCTTAGGGATTTTTTCAAAAAAAGGTGGTCAGACGTCGAGGGCTAATTCTGTTTCCGATGATAAAAACCCATCTGTTTCCACCGAAAAACATTTCAGGGGATCATTTGCAACAGTTTGCCAACATTTTTGAGTGAAATGCAGAACGTCAGATTTTTAGCAGAAATTGTGACCGCGCGGCTTAGGGATTTTTTCAAAAAAAGTTGTTCAGACGTCAAGGGCTAATTCTGTTTCCGATGATAAAAACACATCTGTTTCCACTGAAAAACCTTTCAGGGGATCGTTTGCAACAGTTTGGCACCATTTTTGTGTGAATTGCAGAACGTCAGATTTTTAGCAGAAATTGTGACCGCGCGGCTTAAGGATTTTTTTTCAAAAAAAGTTTTTCAGAGGTCAAGGGTTAATTCTGTTTCCGATGATAAAAACCCACCTTTTCCCCCCGAAAAACATTTCAGGGGATCACTTGCAACAGTTGGCCAACATTTTTGAGGGAATAGCAGGACGTCAGATTTTTAGCAGAAATTGTGACCGCGCGGCTTAGAGATTTTTTCAAAAAAAGTTGTTCAGACCTCGAGGGCTTATTCTATTTCCGATGATAAAAACCCATCTGTTTCCACCGAAAAACATTTCAGGGGATCACTTGCAACAGTTTGCCAGCATTTTTGAGGGAATTGCAGAACGTCAGATTTTTAGCAGAAATTGTGACCGCACGGGTTAGGGATTTTTTCAAAAAAAGTTGTTCAGACGTCGAGGGCTAATTCTGTTTCCGATGATAAAAACACATCTGTTTCCACCGAAAAACCTTTCAGGGGATCGTTTGCAACAGTTTGGCACCATTTTTGTGTGAATTGCAGAACATCAGATTTTTAGCAGAAATTGTGACCGCGCGGCTTAAGGATTTTTTTTCAAAAAAAGTTTTTCAGAGGTCAAGGGTTAATTCTGTTTCCGATGATAAAAACCCATCTGTTTCCTCTGAAAAACATTTTAGGGGATCACTTGCAACAGTTGTCCAACATTTTTGAGGGAATTGCAGAACGTCAGATTTTTAGCAGAAATTGTGACCGCGCGGCTTAGAGATTTTTTCAAAAAAAGTTGTTCAGACCTCGAGGGCTAATTTTGTTTCCGATTGTAAAAACCCATCTGTTTCCACCGAAAAACATTTCAGGGGATCACTTGCAACAGTTTGCCACCATTTTTGAGGGAATTGCAGAACGTCAGATTTTTAGCAGAAAATGTGACCGCTTAGGGATTTTTTCAAAAAAAGTTGTTCAGACCTTGAGTGCTAATTCTGTTTCCGATGATAAAAACCCATCTGTTTCCACCGAAACACATTTCAGGGGATCACTTGCAACACTTTGCCAACATTTTTGAGTGAATTGCAGAACGTCAGATTTTTAGCAGAAATTGTGACCGCGCGGCTTAGGGATTTTTTCAAAAAAAGTTGTTCAGACGTCGAGGGCTAATTCTGTTTCCGATGATAAAAACACATCTGTTTCCACCGAAAAACCTTTCAGGGGATCGTTTGCAACAGTTTGGCACCATTTTTGTGTGAATTGCAGAACGTCAGATTTTTAGCAGAAATTGTGACCGCTTAGGGATTTTTTCAGAAAAAGTTGTTCAGACCTCGAGGGCTAATTCTGTTTCCGATGATAAAAACCCATCTGTTTCCACCGAAAAACATTTCAGGGGATCACTTGCAACGGTTTGCCAACATTTTTGAGTGAATTGCAGAACGTCAGATTTTTAGCAGAAATTGTGACCGCGCGGCTTAAGGATTTTTTTTCAAAAAAAGTTTTTCAGAGGTCAAGGGTTAATTCTGTTTCCGATGATAAAAACCCACCTTTTCCCCCCAAAAAACATTTCAGGGGATCACTTGCAACAGTTGGCCAACATTTTTGAGGGAATTGCAGGACGTCAGATTTTTAGCAGAAATTGTGACCGCGCGGCTTAGAGATATTTTCAAAAAAAGTTGTTCAGACCTCGAGGGCTAATTCTGTTTCCGATGATAAAAACCCATCTGTTTCCACCGAAAAACATTTTAGGGGATCACTTGCAACAGTTTGCCAACATTTTTAAGGGAATTGCAGAACGTCAGATTTTTAGCAGAAATTGTGACCGCACGGGTTAGGGATTTTTTCAAAAAAAGTTGTTCAGACCTCGAGGGCTAATTCTGTTTCCGATGATAAAAACCCATCTGTTTCCACCGAAAAACATTTCAGGGGATCACTTGCAACAGTTTGCCAGCATTTTTGAGGGAATTGCAGAACGTCAGATTTTTAGCAGAAATTGTGACCGCACGGGTTAGGGATTTTTTCAAAAAAAGTTGTTCAGACGTCGAGGGCTAATTCTGTTTCCGATGATAAAAACACATCTGTTTCCACCAAAAAACCTTTCAGGGGATCGTTTGCAACAGTTTGGCACCATTTTTGTGTGAATTGCAGAACATCAGATTTTTAGCAGAAATTGTGACCGCGCGGCTTAAGGATTTTTTTTCAAAAAAAGTTTTTCAGAGGTCAAGGGTTAATTCTGTTTCCGATGATAAAAACCCATCTGTTTCCTCTGAAAAACATTTTAGGGGATCACTTGCAACAGTTGTCCAACATTTTTGAGGGAATTGCAGAACGTCAGATTTTTAGCAGAAATTGTGACCGCGCGGCTTAGAGATATTTTCAAAAAAAGTTGTTCAGACCTCGAGGGCTAATTCTGTTTCCGATGATAAAAACCCATCTGTTTCCACCGAAAAACATTTTAGGGGATCACTTGCAACAGTTTGCCAACATTTTTAAGGGAATTGCAGAACGTCAGATTTTTAGCAGAAATTGTGACCGCACGGGTTAGGGATTTTTTCAAAAAAAGTTGTTCAGACCTCGAGGGCTAATTCTGTTTCCGATGATAAAAACCCATCTGTTTCCACCGAAAAACATTTCAGGGGATCACTTGCAACAGTTTGCCAGCATTTTTGAGGGAATTGCAGAACGTCAGATTTTTAGCAGAAATTGTGACCGCACGGGTTAGGGATTTTTTCAAAAAAAGTTGTTCAGACGTCGAGGGCTAATTCTGTTTCCGATGATAAAAACACATCTGTTTCCACCGAAAAACCTTTCAGGGGATCGTTTGCAACAGTTTGGCACCATTTTTGTGTGAATTGCAGAACGTCAGATTTTTAGCAGAAATTGTGACCGCTTAGGGATTTTTTCAGAAAAAGTTGTTCAGACCTCGAGGGCTAATTCTGTTTCCGATGATAAAAACCCATCTGTTTCCACCGAAAAACATTTCAGGGGATCACTTGCAACGGTTTGCCAACATTTTTGAGTGAATTGCAGAACGTCAGATTTTTAGCAGAAATTGTGACCGCGCGGCTTAAGGATTTTTTTTCAAAAAAAGTTTTTCAGAGGTCAAGGGTTAATTCTGTTTCCGATGATAAAAACCCACCTTTTCCCCCAAAAAAACATTTCAGGGGATCACTTGCAACAGTTGGCCAACATTTTTGAGGGAATTGCAGGACGTCAGATTTTTAGCAGAAATTGTGACCGCGCGGCTTAGAGATATTTTCAAAAAAAGTTGTTCAGACCTTGAGTGCTAATTCTGTTTCCGATGATAAAAACCCATCTGTTTCCACCGAAAAACATTTCAGGGGATCACTTGCAACAGTTTGCCAACATTTTTGAGTGAATTGCAGAACGTCAGATTTTTAGCAGAAATTGTGACCGCGCGGCTTAGAGATTTTTTCAAAAAAAGTTGTTCAGACCTCGAGAGCTAATTCTGTTTCCGATGATAAAAACCCATCTGTTTCCACCGAAAAACATTTCAGGGGATCACTTGCAACAGTTTGCCAACATTTTTGAGGGAATTGCAGAACGTCAGATTTTTAGCAGAAAATGTGACCGCTTAGGGATTTTTTCAAAAAAAGTTGTTCAGACCTTGAGTGCTAATTCTGTTTCCGATGATAAAAACCCATCTGTTTCCACCGAAAAACATTTCAGGGGATCACTTGCAACACTTTGCCAACATTTTTGAGTGAATTGCAGAACGTCAGATTTTTAGCAGAAATTGTGACCGCGCGGGTTAGGGATTTTTTCAAAAAAAGTTGTTCAGAAGTCGAGGGCTAATTCTGTTTCCGATGATAAAAACACATCTGTTTCCACCGAAAAACCTTTCAGGGGATCGTTTGCAACAGTTTGGCACCATTTTTGTGTGAATTGCAGAACGTCAGATTTTTAGCAGAAATTGTGACCGCGCGGCTTAAGGATTTTTTTTCAAAAAAAGTTGTTCAGACGTCGAGGGTTAATTCTGTTTCCGATGATAAAAACCCACCTTTTCCCCCCGAAAAACATTTCAGGGGATCACTTGCAACAGTTTGCCAACATTTTTGAGGGAATTGCAGAACGTCAGATTTTTAGCAGAAAATGTGACCGCGCGGCTTAAGGATTTTTTTTCAAAAAAAGTTTTTCAGACGTCGAGGGCTAATTCTGTTCCGATGATAAAAACCCATCTGTTTCCACCGAAAAACATTTCAGGGGATCACTTGCAACAGTTTGCCAACATTTTTGAGTGAATTGCAGAACGTCAGATTTTTAGCAGAAATTGTGACCGCGCGGCTTAGGGATTTTTTTTCAAAAAAAGTTTTTCAGAGGTCAAGGGTTAATTCTGTTTCCGATGATAAAAACCCACCTTTTCCCCCCGAAAAATATTTCAGGGGATCACTTGAAACAGATGGCCAACATTTTTGAGGGAATTGCAGAACGTCAGATTTTTAGCAGAAATTGTGACCGCGCGGCTTAGAGATATTTTCAAAAAAAGTTGTTCAGACCTCGAGGGCTAATTCTGTTTCCGATGATAAAAACCCATCTGTTTCCACCGAAAAACATTTCAGGGGATCACTTGCAACAGTTGGCCAACATTTTTGAGGGAATTGCAGGACGTCAGATTTTTAGCAGAAAATGTGACCGCACGGGTTAGGGATTTTTTCAAAAAAAGTTGTTCAGACCTTGAGTGCTAATTCTGTTTCCGATGATAAAAACCCATCTGTTTCCACCGAAAAACATTTCAGGGGATCACTTGCAACAGTTTGCCAACATTTTTGAGTGAATTGCAGAACGTCAGATTTTTAGCAGAAATTGTGACCGCGCGGCTTAGAGATTTTTTCAAAAAAAGTTGTTCAGACCTCGAGAGCTAATTCTGTTTCCGATGATAAAAACCCATCTGTTTCCACCGAAAAACATTTCAGGGGATCACTTGCAACAGTTTGCCAACATTTTTGAGGGAATTGCAGAACGTCAGATTTTTAGCAGAAAATGTGACCGCTTAGGGATTTTTTCAAAAAAAGTTGTTCAGACCTTGAGTGCTAATTCTGTTTCCGATGATAAAAACCCATCTGTTTCCACCGAAAAACATTTCAGGGGATCACTTGCAACACTTTGCCAACATTTTTGAGTGAATTGCAGAACGTCAGATTTTTAGCAGAAATTGTGACCGCGCGGGTTAGGGATTTTTTCAAAAAAAGTTGTTCAGAAGTCGAGGGCTAATTCTGTTTCCGATGATAAAAACACATCTGTTTCCACCGAAAAACCTTTCAGGGGATCGTTTGCAACAGTTTGGCACCATTTTTGTGTGAATTGCAGAACGTCAGATTTTTAGCAGAAATTGTGACCGCGCGGCTTAAGGATTTTTTTTCAAAAAAAGTTGTTCAGACGTCGAGGGTTCATTCTGTTTCCGATGATAAAAACCCACCTTTTCCCCCCGAAAAACATTTCAGGGGATCACTTGCAACAGTTTGCCAACATTTTTGAGGGAATTGCAGAACGTCAGATTTTTAGCAGAAAATGTGACCGCGCGGCTTAAGGATTTTTTTTCAAAAAAAGTTTTTCAGACGTCGAGGGCTAATTCTGTTTCCGATGATAAAAACCCATCTGTTTCCACCGAAAAACATTTCAGGGGATCACTTGCAACAGTTTGCCAACATTTTTGAGTGAATTGCAGAACGTCAGATTTTTAGCAGAAATTGTGACCGCGCGGCTTAGGGATTTTTTTTCAAAAAAAGTTTTTCAGAGGTCAAGGGTTAATTCTGTTTCCGATGATAAAAACCCACCTTTTCCCCCCGAAAAATATTTCAGGGGATCACTTGAAACAGATGGCCAACATTTTTGAGGGAATTGCAGAACGTCAGATTTTTAGCAGAAATTGTGACCGCGCGGCTTAGAGATTTTTTCAAAAAAAGTTGTTCAGACCTCGAGGGCTAATTCTGTTTCCGATGATAAAAACCCATCTGTTTCCACCGAAAAACATTTCAGGGGATCACTTGCAACAGTTTGCCAACATTTTTGAGGGAATTGCAGAACGTCAGATTTTTAGCAGAAAATGTGACCGCTTAGGGATTTTTTCAAAAAAAGTTGTTCAGACCTTGAGTGCTAATTCTGTTTCCGATGATAAAAACCCATCTGTTTCCACCGAAACACATTTCAGGGGATCACTTGCAACACTTTGCCAACATTTTTGAGTGAATTGCAGAACGTCAGATTTTTAGCAGAAATTGTGACCGCGCGGGTTAGGGATTTTTTCAAAAAAAGTTGTTCAGACGTCGAGGGCTAATTCTGTTTCCGATGATAAAAACACATCTGTTTCCACCGAAAAACCTTTCAGGGGATCATTTGCAACAGTTTGGCACCATTTTTGTGTGAATTGCAGAACGTCAGATTTTTAGCAGAAATTGTGACCGCGCGGCTTAAGGATTTTTTTTCAAAAAAAGTTGTTCAGACGTCGAGGGTTAATTCTGTTTCCGATGATAAAAACCCACCTTTTCCCCCCGAAAAACATTTCAGGGGATCACTTGCAACAGTTTGCCAACATTTTTGAGGGAATTGCACAACGTCAGATTTTTAGCAGAAAATGTGACCGCGCGGCTTAAGGATTTTTTCAAAAAAAAGTTGTTCAGACGTCGAGGGCTTATTCTGTTTCCGATGATAAAAACCCATCTGTTTCCACCGAAAAACATTTCAGGGGATCACTTGCAACAGTTTGCCAACATTTTTGAGTGAATTGCAGAACGTCAGATTTTTAGCAGAAATTGTGACCGCGCGGCTTAGGGATTTTTTTTCAAAAAAAGTTTTTCAGAGGTCAAGGGTTAATTCTGTTTCCGATGATAAAAACCCACCTTTTCCCCCCGAAAAATATTTCAGGGGATCACTTGAAACAGATGGCCAACATTTTTGAGGGAATTGCAGAACGTCAGATTTTTAGCAGAAATTGTGACCGCGCGGCTTAGAGATATTTTCAAAAAAAGTTGTTCAGACCTCGAGGGCTAATTCTGTTTCCGATGATAAAAACCCATCTGTTTCCACCGAAAAACATTTCAGGGGATCACTTGCAACAGTTGGCCAACATTTTTGAGGGAATTGCAGGACGTCAGATTTTTAGCAGAAATTGTGACCGCACGGGTTAGGGATTTTTTCAAAAAAAGTTGTTCAGACCTTGAGTGCTAATTCTGTTTCCGATGATAAAAACCCATCTGTTTCCACCGAAAAACATTTCAGGGGATCACTTGCAACAGTTTGCCAACATTTTTGAGTGAATTGCAGAACGTCAGATTTTTAGCAGAAATTGTGACCGCGCGGCTTAGAGATTTTTTCAAAAAAAGTTGTTCAGACCTCGAGAGCTAATTCTGTTTCCGATGATAAAAACCCATCTGTTTCCACCGAAAAACATTTCAGGGGATCACTTGCAACAGTTTGCCAACATTTTTGAGGGAATTGCAGAACGTCAGATTTTTAGCAGAAAATGTGACCGCTTAGGGATTTTTTCAAAAAAAGTTGTTCAGACCTTGAGTGCTAATTCTGTTTCCGATGATAAAAACCCATCTGTTTCCACCGAAAAACATTTCAGGGGATCACTTGCAACACTTTGCCAACATTTTTGAGTGAATTGCAGAACGTCAGATTTTTAGCAGAAATTGTGACCGCGCGGGTTAGGGATTTTTTCAAAAAAAGTTGTTCAGAAGTCGAGGGCTAATTCTGTTTCCGATGATAAAAACACATCTGTTTCCACCGAAAAACCTTTCAGGGGATCGTTTGCAACAGTTTGGCACCATTTTTGTGTGAATTGCAGAACGTCAGATTTTTAGCAGAAATTGTGACCGCGCGGCTTAAGGATTTTTTTTCAAAAAAAGTTGTTCAGACGTCGAGGGTTCATTCTGTTTCCGATGATAAAAACCCACCTTTTCCCCCCGAAAAACATTTCAGGGGATCACTTGCAACAGTTTGCCAACATTTTTGAGGGAATTGCAGAACGTCAGATTTTTAGCAGAAAATGTGACCGCGCGGCTTAAGGATTTTTTTTCAAAAAAAGTTTTTCAGACGTCGAGGGCTAATTCTGTTTCCGATGATAAAAACCCATCTGTTTCCACCGAAAAACATTTCAGGGGATCACTTGCAACAGTTTGCCAACATTTTTGAGTGAATTGCAGAACGTCAGATTTTTAGCAGAAATTGTGACCGCGCGGCTTAGGGATTTTTTTTCAAAAAAAGTTTTTCAGAGGTCAAGGGTTAATTCTGTTTCCGATGATAAAAACCCACCTTTTCCCCCCGAAAAATATTTCAGGGGATCACTTGAAACAGATGGCCAACATTTTTGAGGGAATTGCAGAACGTCAGATTTTTAGCAGAAATTGTGACCGCGCGGCTTAGAGATTTTTTCAAAAAAAGTTGTTCAGACCTCGAGGGCTAATTCTGTTTCCGATGATAAAAACCCATCTGTTTCCACCGAAAAACATTTCAGGGGATCACTTGCAACAGTTTGCCAACATTTTTGAGGGAATTGCAGAACGTCAGATTTTTAGCAGAAAATGTGACCGCTTAGGGATTTTTTCAAAAAAAGTTGTTCAGACCTTGAGTGCTAATTCTGTTTCCGATGATAAAAACCCATCTGTTTCCACCGAAACACATTTCAGGGGATCACTTGCAACACTTTGCCAACATTTTTGAGTGAATTGCAGAACGTCAGATTTTTAGCAGAAATTGTGACCGCGCGGGTTAGGGATTTTTTCAAAAAAAGTTGTTCAGACGTCGAGGGCTAATTCTGTTTCCGATGATAAAAACACATCTGTTTCCACCGAAAAACCTTTCAGGGGATCATTTGCAACAGTTTGGCACCATTTTTGTGTGAATTGCAGAACGTCAGATTTTTAGCAGAAATTGTGACCGCGCGGCTTAAGGATTTTTTTTCAAAAAAAGTTGTTCAGACGTCGAGGGTTAATTCTGTTTCCGATGATAAAAACCCACCTTTTCCCCCCGAAAAACATTTCAGGGGATCACTTGCAACAGTTTGCCAACATTTTTGAGGGAATTGCACAACGTCAGATTTTTAGCAGAAAATGTGACCGCGCGGCTTAAGGATTTTTTCAAAAAAAAGTTGTTCAGACGTCGAGGGCTTATTCTGTTTCCGATGATAAAAACCCATCTGTTTCCACCGAAAAACATTTCAGGGGATCACTTGCAACAGTTTGCCAACATTTTTGAGTGAATTGCAGAACGTCAGATTTTTAGCAGAAATTGTGACCGCGCGGCTTAGGGATTTTTTTTCAAAAAAAGTTTTTCAGAGGTCAAGGGTTAATTCTGTTTCCGATGATAAAAACCCACCTTTTCCCCCCGAAAAATATTTCAGGGGATCACTTGAAACAGATGGCCAACATTTTTGAGGGAATTGCAGAACGTCAGATTTTTAGCAGAAATTGTGACCGCGCGGCTTAGAGATATTTTCAAAAAAAGTTGTTCAGACCTCGAGGGCTAATTCTGTTTCCGATGATAAAAACCCATCTGTTTCCACCGAAAAACATTTCAGGGGATCACTTGCAACAGTTGGCCAACATTTTTGAGGGAATTGCAGGACGTCAGATTTTTAGCAGAAATTGTGACCGCACGGGTTAGGGATTTTTTCAAAAAAAGTTGTTCAGACCTTGAGTGCTAATTCTGTTTCCGATGATAAAAACCCATCTGTTTCCACCGAAAAACATTTCAGGGGATCACTTGCAACAGTTTGCCAACATTTTTGAGTGAATTGCAGAACGTCAGATTTTTAGCAGAAATTGTGACCGCGCGGCTTAGAGATTTTTTCAAAAAAAGTTGTTCAGACCTCGAGAGCTAATTCTGTTTCCGATGATAAAAACCCATCTGTTTCCACCGAAAAACATTTCAGGGGATCACTTGCAACAGTTTGCCAACATTTTTGAGGGAATTGCAGAACGTCAGATTTTTAGCAGAAAATGTGACCGCTTAGGGATTTTTTCAAAAAAAGTTGTTCAGACCTTGAGTGCTAATTCTGTTTCCGATGATAAAAACCCATCTGTTTCCACCGAAAAACATTTCAGGGGATCACTTGCAACACTTTGCCAACATTTTTGAGTGAATTGCAGAACGTCAGATTTTTAGCAGAAATTGTGACCGCGCGGGTTAGGGATTTTTTCAAAAAAAGTTGTTCAGAAGTCGAGGGCTAATTCTGTTTCCGATGATAAAAACACATCTGTTTCCACCGAAAAACCTTTCAGGGGATCGTTTGCAACAGTTTGGCACCATTTTTGTGTGAATTGCAGAACGTCAGATTTTTAGCAGAAATTGTGACCGCGCGGCTTAAGGATTTTTTTTCAAAAAAAGTTGTTCAGACGTCGAGGGTTCATTCTGTTTCCGATGATAAAAACCCACCTTTTCCCCCCGAAAAACATTTCAGGGGATCACTTGCAACAGTTTGCCAACATTTTTGAGGGAATTGCAGAACGTCAGATTTTTAGCAGAAAATGTGACCGCGCGGCTTAAGGATTTTTTTTCAAAAAAAGTTTTTCAGACGTCGAGGGCTAATTCTGTTTCCGATGATAAAAACCCATCTGTTTCCACCGAAAAACATTTCAGGGGATCACTTGCAACAGTTTGCCAACATTTTTGAGTGAATTGCAGAACGTCAGATTTTTAGCAGAAATTGTGACCGCGCGGCTTAGGGATTTTTTTTCAAAAAAAGTTTTTCAGAGGTCAAGGGTTAATTCTGTTTCCGATGATAAAAACCCACCTTTTCCCCCCGAAAAATATTTCAGGGGATCACTTGAAACACATGGCCAACATTTTTGAGGGAATTGCAGAACGTCAGATTTTTAGCAGAAATTGTGACCGCGCGGCTTAGAGATTTTTTCAAAAAAAGTTGTTCAGACCTCGAGGGCTAATTCTGTTTCCGATGATAAAAACCCATCTGTTTCCACCGAAAAACATTTCAGGGGATCACTTGCAACAGTTTGCCAACATTTTTGAGGGAATTGCAGAACGTCAGATTTTTAGCAGAAAATGTGACCGCTTAGGGATTTTTTCAAAAAAAGTTGTTCAGACCTTGAGTGCTAATTCTGTTTCCGATGATAAAAACCCATCTGTTTCCACCGAAACACATTTCAGGGGATCACTTGCAACACTTTGCCAACATTTTTGAGTGAATTGCAGAACGTCAGATTTTTAGCAGAAATTGTGACCGCGCGGGTTAGGGATTTTTTCAAAAAAAGTTGTTCAGACGTCGAGGGCTAATTCTGTTTCCGATGATAAAAACACATCTGTTTCCACCGAAAAACCTTTCAGGGGATCATTTGCAACAGTTTGGCACCATTTTTGTGTGAATTGCAGAACGTCAGATTTTTAGCAGAAATTGTGACCGCGCGGCTTAAGGATTTTTTTTCAAAAAAAGTTGTTCAGACGTCGAGGGTTAATTCTGTTTCCGATGATAAAAACCCACCTTTTCCCCCCGAAAAACATTTCAGGGGATCACTTGCAACAGTTTGCCAACATTTTTGAGGGAATTGCACAACGTCAGATTTTTAGCAGAAAATGTGACCGCGCGGCTTAAGGATTTTTTCAAAAAAAAGTTGTTCAGACGTCGAGGGCTTATTCTGTTTCCGATGATAAAAATCCATCTGTTTCCACCGAAAAACCTTTCAGGGGATCGTTTGCAACAGTTTGGCACCATTTTTGAGTGAATTGCAGAACGTCTGATTTTTAGCAGAAATTGTGACCGCGCGGCTTAAGGATTTTTTTTCAAAAAAAGTTTTTCAGACGTCGAGGGCTAATTCTGTTTCCGATGATAAAAACCCATCTGTTTCCTCCGAAAAACATTTTAGGGGATCACTTGCAACGGTTTGCCAACATTTTTGAGTGAATTGCAGAACGTCAGATTTTTACCAGAAATTATGACCGCGCGTCTTAGGGATTTTTTCAAAAAAAGTTCTTCAGACGTCAAGGGCTAATTCTGTTTCCGATGATAAAAACCCATCTGTTTCCTCTGAAAAACATTTTAGGGGATCACTTGCAAGGGTTTGCCAACATTTTTGAGTGAATTGCAGAACGTCAGATTTTTAGCAGAAATTGTGACCGCGCGGCTTAGGGATTTTTTCAAAAAAAGTTGTTCAGACCTCGAGGGCTAATTCTGTTCCGATGATAAAAACCCATCTGTTTCCACCGAAAAACCTTTCAGGGGATCGTTTGCAACAGTTTGGCACCATTTTTGTGTGAATTGCAGAACATCAGATTTTTAGCAGAAATTGTGACCGCGCGGCTTAAGGATTTTTTTTCAAAAAAAGTTTTTCAGAGGTCAAGGGTTAATTCTGTTTCCGATGATAAAAACCCACCTTTTCAACCCGAAAAACATTTCAGGGGATCACTTGCAACAGTTTGCCAACATTTTTGAGGGAATTGCAGAACGTCAGATTTTTAGCAGAAAATGTGACCGCGCGGCTTAAGGATTTTTTTTCAAAAAAGTTTTTCAGACGTCGAGGGCTAATTCTGTTTCCGATGATAAAAACCCATCTGTTTCCACCGAAAAACATTTCAGGGGATCACTTGCAACAGTTTGCCAACATTTTTGAGTGAATTGCAGAACGTCAAATTTTTAGCAGAAATTGTGACCGCGCGGCTTAGGGATTTTTTAAAAAAAAGTTGTTCAGACGTCGAGGGCTAATTCTGTTTCCGATGATAAAAACACATCTGTTTCCACCCAAAAACCTTTCAGGGGATCGTTTGCAACAGTTTGGCACCATTTTTGTGTGAATTGCAGAACATCAGATTTTTAGCAGAAATTGTGACCGCGCGGCTTAAGGATTTTTTTTCAAAAAAAGTTTTTCAGAGGTCAAGGGTTAATTCTGTTTCCGATGATAAAAACCCACCTTTTCCCCCCGAAAAATATTTCAGGGGATCACTTGAAACAGATGGCCAACATTTTTGAGGAAATTGCAGAACGTCAGATTTTTAGCAGAAATTGTGACCGCGCGGCTTAGAGATTTTTTCAAAAAAAGTTGTTCAGACCTCGAGGCCTAATTCTGTTTCCGATGACAAAAACCCATCTGTTTCCACCGAAAAACATTTCAGGGGATCACTTGCAACAGTTTGCCAACATTTTTGAGGGAATTGCAGAACGTCAGATTTTTAGCAGAAAATGTGACCGCTTAGGGATTTTTTCAAAAAAAGTTGTTCAGACCTTGAGTGCTAATTCTGTTTCCGATGATAAAAACCCATCTGTTTCCACCGAAACACATTTCAGGGGATCACTTGCAACACTTTGCCAACATTTTTGAGTGAATTGCAGAACGTCAGATTTTTAGCAGAAATTGTGACCGCGCGGCTTAGGGATTTTTTCAAAAAAAGTTGTTCAGACGTCGAGGGCTAATTCTGTTTCCGATGATAAAAACACATCTGTTTCCACCGAAAAACCTTTCAGGGGATCGTTTGCAACAGTTTGGCACCATTTTTGTGTGAATTGCAGAACGTCAGATTTTTAGCAGAAATTGTGACCGCGCGGCTTAAGGATTTTTTTTCAAAAAAAGTTGTTCAGACGTCGAGGGTTAATTCTGTTTCCGATGATAAAAACCCACCTTTTCCCCCCGAAAAACATTTCAGGGGATCACTTGCAACAGTTTGCCAACATTTTTGAGGGAGTTGCAGAACGTCAGATTTTTAGCAGAAAATGTGACCGCGCGGCTTAGGGATTTTTTCAAAAAAAGTTGTTCAGACGTCGAGTGCTTATTCTGTTTCCGATGATAAAAATCCATCTGTTTCCACCGAAAAACCTTTCAGGGGATCGTTTGCAACAGTTTGGCACCATTTTTGAGTGAATTGCAGAACGTCTGATTTTTAGCAGAAATTGTGACCGCGCGGCTTAAGGACTTTTTTCCAAAAAAAGTTTTTCAGACGTCGAGGGCTAATTCTGTTTCCGATGATAAAAACCCATCTGTTTCCTCCGAAAAACATTTTAGGGGATCACTTGCAACGGTTTGCCAACATTTTTGAGTGAATTGCAGAACGTCAGATTTTTAGCAGAAATTATGACCGCGCGTCTTAGGGATTTTTTCAAAAAAAGTTCTTCAGACGTCAAGGGCTAATTCTGTTTCCGATGATAAAAACCCATCTGTTTCCTCTGAAAAACATTTTAGGGGATCACTTGCAAGGGTTTGCCAACATTTTTGAGTGAATTGCAGAACGTCAGATTTTTAGCAGAAATTGTGACCGCGCGGCTTAGGGATTTTTTCAAAAAAAGTTGTTCAGACCTCGAGGGCTAATTTTGTTTCCGATTGTAAAAACCCATCTGTTTCCACCGAAAAACATTTCAGGGGATCACTTGCAACAGTTTGCCACCATTTTTGAGTGAATTGCAGAACGTCAGATTTTTAGCAGAAAATGTGACCGCGCGGCTTAGGGATTTTTTCAAAAAAAGGTGGTCAGACGTCGAGGGCTAATTCTGTTTCCGATGATAAAAACCCATCTGTTTCCACCGAAAAACATTTCAGGGGATCATTTGCAACAGTTTGCCAACATTTTTGAGTGAAATGCAGAACGTCAGATTTTTAGCAGAAATTGTGACCGCGCGGCTTAGGGATTTTTTCAAAAAAAGTTGTTCAGACATCGAGGGCTAATTCTGTTTCCGATGATAAAAACACATCTGTTTCCACTGAAAAACCTTTCAGGGGATCGTTTGCAACAGTTTGGCACCATTTTTGTGTGAATTGCAGAACGTCAGATTTTTAGCAGAAATTGTGACCGCGCGGCTTAAGGATTTTTTTTCAAAAAAAGTTTTTCAGAGGTCAAGGGTTAATTCTGTTTCCGATGATAAAAACCCACCTTTTCCCCCCGAAAAACATTTCAGGGGATCACTTGCAACAGTTGGCCAACATTTTTGAGGGAATAGCAGGACGTCAGATTTTTAGCAGAAATTGTGACCGCGCGGCTTAGAGATTTTTTCAAAAAAAGTTGTTCAGACCTCGAGGGCTAATTCTGTTTCCGATGATAAAAACCCATCTGTTTCCACCGAAAAACATTTCAGGGGATCACTTGCAACAGTTTGCCAACATTTTTGAGGGAATTGCAGAACGTCAGATTTTTAGCAGAAATTGTGACCGCACGGGTTAGGGATTTTTTCAAAAAAAGTTGTTCAGACGTCGAGGGCTAATTCTGTTTCCGATGATAAAAACACATCTGTTTCCACCGAAAAACCTTTCAGGGGATCGTTTGCAACAGTTTGGCACCATTTTTGTGTGAATTGCAGAACATCAGATTTTTAGCAGAAATTGTGAACGCGCGGCTTAAGGATTTTTTTTCAAAAAAAGTTTTTCAGAGGTCAAGGGTTAATTCTGTTTCCGATGATAAAAACCCACCTTTTCCCCCCGAAAAATATTTCAGGGGATCACTTGCAACAGTTGGCCAACATTTTTGAGGGAATTGCAGAACGTCAGATTTTTAGCAGAAATTGTGACCGCGCGGCTTAGAGATTTTTTCAAAAAAAGTTGTTCAGACCTCGAGAGCTAATTCTGTTTCCGATGATAAAAACCCATCTGTTTCCACCGAAAAACATTTCAGGGGATCACTTGCAACAGTTTGCCAACATTTTTGAGGGAATTGCAGAACGTCAGATTTTTAGCAGAAAATGTGACCGCTTAGGGATTTTTTCAAAAAAAGTTGTTCAGACCTTGAGTGCTAATTCTGTTTCCGATGATAAAAACCCATCTGTTTCCACCGAAACACATTTCAGGGGATCACTTGCAACACTTTGCCAACATTTTTGAGTGAATTGCAGAACGTCAGATTTTTAGCAGAAATTGTGACCGCGCCGGTTAGTGATTTTTTCAAAAAAAGTTGTTCAGAAGTCGAGGGCTAATTCTGTTTCCGATGATAAAAACACTTCTGTTTCCACCGAAAAACCTTTCAGGGGATCGTTTGCAACAGTTTGGCACCATTTTTGTGTGAATTGCAGAACGTCAGATTTTTAGCAGAAATTGTGACCGCGCGGCTTAAGGATTTTTTTTCAAAAAAAGTTGTTCAGACGTCGAGGGTTAATTCTGTTTCCGATGATAAAAACCCACCTTTTCCCCCTGAAAAACATTTCAGGGGATCACTTGCAACAGTTTGCCAACATTTTTGAGGGAATTGCAGAACGTCAGATTTTTAGCAGAAAATGTGACCGCGCGGCTTAAGGATTTTTTTTCAAAAAAAGTTTTTCAGACGTCGAGGGCTAATTCTGTTTCCGATGATAAAAACCCATCTGTTTCCTCTGAAAAACATTTTAGGGGATCACTTGCAAGG
This sequence comes from Podarcis bocagei, assembly GCF_964188305.1. Classification (NCBI taxonomy): domain Eukaryota; kingdom Metazoa; phylum Chordata; class Lepidosauria; order Squamata; family Lacertidae; genus Podarcis; species Podarcis bocagei. Next base: position 261,675 of record NW_027670335.1, read on the forward strand.
GTTTGCCAACATTTTTGAGTGAATTGCAGAACGTCAGATTTTTAGCAGAAATTGTGACCGCGCGGCTTAGGGATTTTTTCAAAAAAAGTTGTTCAGACCTCGAGGGCTAATTTTGTTTCCGATTGTAAAAACCCATCTGTTTCCACCGAAAAACATTTCAGGCGATCACTTGCAACAGTTTGCCACCCTTTTTGAGGGAATTGCAGAACGTCAGATTTTTAGCAGAAAATGTGACCGCGCGGCTTAGGGATTTTTTCAAAAAAAGTTGTTCAGACGTCGAGGGCTAATTCTGTTTCCGATGATAAAAACACATCTGTTTCCACCGAAAAACCTTTCAGGCGATCGTTTGCAACAGTTTGGCACCATTTTTGTGTGAATTGCAGAACGTCAGATTTTTAGCAGAAATTGTGACCGCTTAGGGATTTTTTCAAAAAAAGTTGTTCAGACCTCGAGGGCTAATTCTGTTTCCGATGATAAAAACCCATCTGTTTCCACCGAAAAACATTTCAGGGGATCACTTGCAACGGTTTGCCAACATTTTTGAGTGAATTGCAGAACGTCAGATTTTTAGCAGAAATTGTGACCGCGCGGGTTAGGGATTTTTTCAAAAAAAGTTTTTCAGACGTCGAGGGCTAATTCTGTTTCTGATGATAAAAACACATCTGTTTCCACCGAAAAACCTTTCAGGGGATCGTTTGCAACAGTTTGGCACCATTTTTGTGTGAATTGCAGAACGTCAGATTTTTAGCAGAAATTGTGATCGCGCGGCTTAAGGATTTTTTTTCAAAAAAAGTTGTTCAGACGTCGAGGGTTAATTCTGTTTCCGATGATAAAAACCCACCTTTTCCCCCCAAAAAACATTTCAGGGGATCACTTGCAACAGTTGGCCAACATTTTTGAGGGAATTGCAGGACGTCAGATTTTTAGCAGAAATTGTGACCGCACGGGTTAGGGATTTTTTCAAAAAAAGTTGTTCAGACCTTGAGTGCTAATTCTGTTTCCGATGATAAAAACCCATCTGTTTCCACCGAAAAACATTTCAGGGGATCACTTGCAACGGTTTGCCAACATTTTTGAGTGAATTGCAGAACGTCAGATTTTTAGCTGAAATTGTGACCGCACGGATTAGGGATTTTTTCAAAAAAAGTTTTTCAGACGTCGAGGGCTAATTCTGTTTCCGATGATAAAAACACATCTGTTTCCACTAAAAAACCTTTCAGAGGATCGTTTGCAACAGTTTGGCACCATTTTTGTGTGAATTGCAGAACGTCAGATTTTTAGCAGAAATTGTGACCGCGCGGCTTAAGGATTTTTTTTCAAAAAAAGTTTTTCAGAGGTCAAGGGTTAATTCTGTTTCCGATGATAAAAACCCACCTTTTCCCCCCGAAAAACATTTCAGGGGATCACTTGCAACAGTTGGCCAACATTTTTGAGGGAATTGCAGGACGTCAGATTTTTAGCAGAAATTGTGACCGCGCGGCTTAGAGATTTTTTCAAAAAAAGATGTTCAGACCTCGAGGGCTAATTCTGTTTCCGATGATAAAAACCCATCTGTTTCCACCGAAAAACATTTCAGGGGATCACTTGCAACAGTTTGCCAACATTTTTGAGGGAATTGCAGAACGTCAGATTTTTAGCAGAAATTGTGACCGCACGGGTTAGGGATTTTTTCAAAAAAAGTTGTTCAGACGTCAAGGGCTAATTCTATTTCCGATGATAAAAACCCATCTGTTTTCACCAAAAAACATTTCAGGGGATCACTTGCAACGGTTTGCCAACATTTTTGAGTGAATTGCAGAACGTCAGATTTTTAGCTGAAATTGTGACCGCACGGGTTAGGGATTTTTTCAAAAAAAGTTGTTCAGACGTCGAGGGCTAATTCTGTTTCCGATGATAAAAACCCATCTGTTTCCTCTGAAAAACATTTTAGGGGATCACTTGCAAGGGTTTGCCAACATTTTTGAGTGAATTGCAGAACGTCAGATTTTTAGCAGAAATTGTGACCGCGCGGCTTAGGGATTTTTTCAAAAAAAGTTGTTCAGACCTCGAGGGCTAATTTTGTTTCCGATTGTAAAAACCCATCTGTTTCCACTGAAAAACATTTCAGGGGATCGTTTGCAACAGTTTTCCACCATTTTTCTGTGAATTGCAGAACGTCAGATTTTTAGCAGAAATTGTGACTGCGCGGCTTAAGGATTTTTTTTCAAAAAAAGTTTTTCAGAGGTCAAGGGTTAATTCTGTTTCCGATGATAAAAACCCACCTTTTCCCCCCGAAAAACATTTCAGGGGATCACTTGCAACAGTTGGCCAACATTTTTGAGGGAATTGCAGGACGTCAGATTTTTAGCAGAAATTGTGACCGCGCGGCTTAGAGATATTTTCAAAAAAAGTTGTTCAGACCTCGAGGGCTAATTCTGTTTCCGATGATAAAAACCCATCTGTTTCCACCGAAAAACATTTCAGGGGATCACTTGCAACAGTTTGCCACCGAAAAACTGTTCAGACCTTGAGTGCTAATTCTGTTTCCGATGATAAAAACCCATCTGTTTCCACCGAAAAACATTTCAGGGGATCACTTGCAACACTTTGCCAAAATTTTTGAGTGAATTGCAGAACGTCAGATTTTTAGCAGAAAATGTGACCGCTTAGGGATTTTTTCAAAAAAAGTTGTTCAGACCTTGAGTGCTAATTCTGTTTCCGATGATAAAAACCCATCTGTTTCCACCGAAAAACATTTCAGGGGATCACTTGCAACGGTTTGCCAACATTTTTGAGTGAATTGCAGAACGTCAGATTTTTAGCAGAAATTGTGACCGCACGGGTTAGGGATTTTTTCAAAAAAAGTTGTTCAGACCTTGAGTGCTAATTCTGTTTCCGATGATAAAAACCCATCTGTTTCCACCGAAAAACCTTTCAGGGGATCGTTTGCAACAGTTTAGCACCATTTTTGTGTGAATTGCAGAACGTCAGATTTTTAGCAGAAATTGTGACCGCGCGGCTTAAGGATTTTTTTTCAAAAAAAGTTGTTCAGACGTCGAGGGCTAATTCTGTTTCCGATGATAAAAACCCATCTGTTTCCACCGAAAAACATTTCAGGGGATCACTTGCAACACTTTGCCAACATTTTTGAGTGAATTGCAGAACGTCAGATTTTTAGCAGAAATTGTGACCGCGCGGGTTAGGGATTTTTTCAAAAAAAGTTGTTCAGACGTCGAGGGCTAATTCTGTTTCCGATGATAAAAACACATCTGTTTCCACCGAAAAACCTTTCAGGGGATCGTTTGCAACAGTTTGGCACCATTTTTGTGTGAATTGCAGAACGTCAGATTTTTAGCAGAAATTGTGACCGCGCGGCTTAAGGATTTTTTTTCAAAAAAAGTTGTTCAGACGTCGAGGGCTAATTCTGTTTCCGATGATAAAAACCCATCTGTTTCCACCGAAAAACATTTCAGGGGATCACTTGCAACACTTTGCCAACATTTTTGAGTGAATTGCAGAACGTCAGATTTTTAGCAGAAATTGTGACCGCGCGGGTTAGGGATTTTTTCAAAAAAAGTTGTTCAGACGTCGAGGGCTAATTCTGTTTCCGATGATAAAAACACATCTGTTTCCACCGAAAAACCTTTCAGGGGATCGTTTGCAACAGTTTGGCACCATTTTTGTGTGAATTGCAGAACGTCAGATTTTTAGCAGAAATTGTGACCGCGCGGCTTAAGGATTTTTTTTCAAAAAAAGTTGTTCAGACGTCGAGGGATAATTCTGTTTCCGATGATAAAAACCCACCTTTTCCCCCCGAAAAATATTTCAGGGGATCACTTGCAACGGTTTGCCAACATTTTTGAGTGAATTGCAGAACATCAGATTTTTAGCAGAAATTGTGACCGCGCGGCTTAGGGATTTTTTCAAAAAAAGTTGTTCAGACCTCGATGGCTAATTCTGTTTCCGATGATAAAAACCCATCTGTTTCCACCGAAAAACATTTCAGGGGATCACTTGCAACAGTTTGCCAACATTTTTGAGGGAATTGCAGAACGTCAGTATTTTAGCAGAAAATGTGACCGCTTAGGGATTTTTTCAAAAAAAGTTGTTCAGACGTCGAGGGCTAATTCTGTTTCCGATGATAAAAACCCACCTGTTTCCACCGAAAAACATTTCAGGGGATCACTTGCAACAGTTTGCCAACATTTTTGAGGGAATTGCAGAACGTCAGATTTTTAGCAGAAAATGTGACCGCGCGGCTTAGGGATTTTTTCTAAAAAAGTTGTTCAGACGTCAAGGGCTAATTCTGTTTCCGATGATAAAAACCCATCTGTTTCCTCCGAAAAACATTTTAGGGGATCACTTGCAACGGTTTGCCAACATTTATGAGTGAATTGCAGAACGTCAGATTTTTAGCAGAAATTATGACCGCGCGGCTTAGGGATTTTTTCAAAAAAAGTTGTTCAGACGTCGAGGGCTAATTCTGTTTCCGATGATAAAAACACATCTGTTTCCACCGAAAAACCTTTCAGGGGATCGTTTGCAACAGTTTGGCACCATTTTTGTGTGAATTGCAGAACGTCAGATTTTTAGCAGAAATTGTGACCGCGCGGCTTAAGGATTTTTTTTCAAAAAAAGTTGTTCAGACGTCGAGGGATAATTCTGTTTCCGATGATAAAAACCCACCTTTTCCCCCCGAAAAATATTTCAGGGGATCACTTGCAACGGTTTGCCAACATTTTTGAGTGAATTGCAGAACATCAGATTTTTAGCAGAAATTGTGACCGCGCGGCTTAGGGATTTTTTCAAAAAAAGTTGTTCAGACCTCGATGGCTAATTCTGTTTCCGATGATAAAAACCCATCTGTTTCCACCGAAAAACATTTCAGGGGATCACTTGCAACAGTTTGCCAACATTTTTGAGGGAATTGCAGAACGTCAGTATTTTAGCAGAAAATGTGACCGCTTAGGGATTTTTTCAAAAAAAGTTGTTCAGACCTCGAGGGCTAATTCTGTTTCCGATGATAAAAACCCATCTGTTTCCACCGAAAAACATTTCAGGGGATCACTTGCAACAGTTTGCCAACATTTTTGAGGGAATTGCAGAACGTCAGATTTTTAGCAGAAATTATGACCGCGCGGCTTAGGGATTTTTTCAAAAAAAGTTCTTCAGACGTCAAGGGCTAATTCTGTTTCCGATGATAAAAACCCATCTGTTTCCTCCGAAAAACATTTTAGGGGATCACTTGCAACGGTTTGCCAACATTTTTGAGTGAATTGCAGAACGTCAGATTTTTAGCAGAAATTGTGACCGCGCGGCTTAAGGATTTTTTTTCAAAAAAAGTTGTTCAGACGTCGAGGGTTAATTCTGTTTCCGATGATAAAAACCCACCTTTTCCCCCCGAAAAACATTTCAGGGGATCACTTGCAACAGTTTGCCAACATTTTTGAGTGAATTGCAGAACATCAGATTTTTAGCAGAAATTGTGACCGCTCGGCTTAGGGATTTTTTCAAAAAAAGTTGTTCAGACCTCGATGGCTAATTCTGTTTCCGATGATAAAAACCCATCTGTTTCCACCGAAAAACATTTCAGGGGATCGCTTGCAACAGTTTGCCACCATTTTTGAGGGAATTGCAGAACGTCTGATTTTTAGCAGAAATTGTGACCGCGCGGCTTAAGGATTTTTTTTCAAAAAAAGTTTTTCAGACGTCGAGGGCTAATTCTTTTTCCGATGATAAAAACCCATCTGTTTCCTCCGAAAAACATTTTAGGGGATCACTTGCAACGGTTTGCCAACATTTTTGAGTGAATTGCAGAACGTAAGATTTTTAGCAGAAATTATGACCGCGCGGCTTAGGGATTTTTTCAAAAAAAGTTCTTCAGACGTCAAGGGCTAATTCTGTTTCCGATGATAAAAACCCATCTGTTTCCTCTGAAAAACATTTTAGGGGATCACTTGCAACAGTTTGGCACCATTTTTGAGTGAATTGCAGAACGTCTGACTTTTAGCAGAAATTGTGACCGCGCGGCTTAAGGATTTTTTTTCAAAAAAAGTTTTTCAGACGTCGAGGGGTAATTCTGTTTCCGATGAAAAAAACCCATCTGTTTCCTCCGAAAAACATTTTAGGGGATCACTTGCAACGGTTTGCCAACATTTTTGAGGGAATTGCAGAACGTCAGATTTTTAGCAGAAATTATGACCGCGCGGCTTAGGGGTTTTTTCAAAAAAATTTCTTCAGACGTCGAGGGCTAATTCTGTTTCCGATGATAAAAACCCATCTGTTTCCTCCGAAAAACATTTTAGGGGATCACTTGCAACGATTTGTCAACATTTTTGAGTGAATTGCAGAACGTCAGATTTTTAGCAGAAATTGTGACGGCGCGGATTTGGGATTTTTTCAAAAAAAGTTGTTCAGACGTCGAGGGCTAATTCTGTTTCCGATGATCAACACCCATCTGTTTCCACCGAAAAACCTTTCAGGGGATCGTTTGCAACGGTTTGCCAACATTTTTGAGTGAATTGCAGAACGTCAGACTTTTAGCAGAAATTGTGACCGCGTGGCTTAGGGATTTTTTCAAAAAAAGTTGTTCAGACGTCGAGGGCTAATTCTGTTTTCGATGATAAAAACCCATCTGTTTCCACCGAAAAACATTTCAGGGGATCACTTGCAACAGTTTTCCAACATTTTTGAGTGAATTGCAGAACGTCAGATTTTTAGCAGAAATTGTGACCGCGCGGCTTAGGGATTTTTTCAAAAAAAGTTGTTCAGACCTCGAGGGCTAATTTTGTTTCCGATTGTAAAAACCCACCTTTTTCCCCCGAAAAACATTTCAGGGGATCACTTGCAACAGTTTGGCACCATTTTTGAGTGAATTGCAGAACGTCTGACTTTTAGCAGACATTGTGACCGCGCGGCTTAAGGATTTTTTTTCAAAAAAAGTTTTTCAGACGTCGAGGGATAATTCTGTTTCCGATGATAAAAACCCACCTTTCCCCCCCGAAAAATATTTCAGCGGATCACTTGCAACGGTTTGCCAACATTTTTGAGTGAATTGCAGAACATCAGATTTTTAGCAGAAATTGTGACCGCGCGGCTTAGGGATTTTTTCAAAAAAAGTTGTTCAGACCTCGATGGCTAATTCTGTTTCCGATGATAAAAACCCATCTGTTTCCACCGAAAAACATTTCAGGGGATCACTTGCAACAGTTTGCCAACATTTTTGAGGGAATTGCAGAACGTCAATATTTTAGCAGAAAATGTGACCGCTTAGGGATTTTTTCAAAAAAAGTTGTTCAGACGTCGAGGGCTAATTCTGTTTCCGATGATAAAAACCCATCTGTTTCCACCGAAAAACATTTCAGGGGATCACTTGCAACAGTTTGCCAACATTTTTGAGGGAATTGCAGAACGTCAGATTTTTAGCAGAAAATGTGACCGCGCGGCTTAGGGATTTTTTCAAAAAAAGTTGTTCAGACGTCAAGGGCTAATTCTGTTTCCGATGATAAAAACCCATCTGTTTCCACCGAAAAACATTTCAGGGGATCACTTGCAACACTTTGCCAACATTTTTGAGTGAATTGCAGAACGTCAGATTTTTAGCAGAAATTGTGACCGCGCGGGTTAGGGATTTTTTCAAAAAAAGTTGTTCAGACGTCGAGGGCTAATTCTGTTTCCGATCATAAAAACACATCTGTTTCCACCGAAAAACCTTTCAGGGGATCGTTTGCAACGGTTTGCCAACATTTTTGAGTGAATTGCAGAACATCAGATTTTTAGCAGAAATTGTGACCGCGCGGCTTAGGGATTTTTTCAAAAAAAGTTGTTCAGACCTCGATGGCTAATTCTGTTTCCGATGATAAAAACCCATCTGTTTCCACCGAAAAACATTTCAGGGGATCACTTGCAACAGTTTGCCAACATTTTTGAGGGAATTGCAGAACGTCAGATTTTTAGCAGAAAATGTGACCGCTTAGGGTTTTTTTCAAAAAAAGTTGTTCAGACCTCGAGGGCTAATTCTGTTTCCGATGATAAAAACCCATCTGTTTCCAGCGAAAAACATTTCAGGGGATCACTTGCAACAGTTTGCCAACATTTTTGAGGGAATTGCAGAACGTCAGATTTTTAGCAGAAATTATGACCGCGCGGCTTAGGGATTTTTTCAAAAAAAGTTCTTCAGACGTCAAGGGCTAATTCTGTTTCCGATGATAAAAACCCATCTGTTTCCTCTGAAAAACATTTTAGGGGATCACTTGCAAGGGTTTGCCAACATTTTTGAGTGAATTGCAGAACGTCAGATTTTTAGCAGAAATTGTGACCGCGCGGCTTAGGGATTTTTTCAAAAAAAGTTGTTCAGACCTCGAGGGCTAATTTTGTTTCCGATTGTAAAAACCCACCTTTTTCCCCCGAAAAACATTTCAGGGGATCACTTGCAACAGTTTGCCACCATTTTTGAGTGAATTGCAGAACGTCTGACTTTTAGCAGAAATTGTGACCGCGCCTTAAGGATTTTTTTTCAAAAAAAGTTTTTCAGACGTCGAGGGGTAATTCTGTTTCCGATGATAAAAACCCATCTGTTTCCTCCGAGAAACATTTTAGGGGATCACTTGCAACGGTTTGCCAACATTTTTGAGTGAATTGCAGAACGTCAGATTTTTAGCAGAAATTATGACCGCGCGGCTTAGGGGTTTTTTCAAAAAAAGTTCTTCAGACGTCGAGGGCTAATTCTGTTTCCGATGATAAAAACCCATCTGTTTCCTCCGAAAAACATTTTAGGGGATCACTTGCAACGATTTGTCAACATTTTTGAGTGAATTGCAGAACGTCAGATTTTTAGCAGAAATTGTGACCGCGCGGCTTAGGGATTTTTTCAAAAAAAGTTGTTCAGACCTCGAGGGCTAATTCTGTTTCCGATGATAAAAACCCATCTGTTTCCACCAAAAAACATTTCAGAGGATTACTTTCAACAGTTTGCCAACATTTTTGAGTGAATTGCAGAACGTCAGATTTTTAGCAGAAATTGTGACCGCGCGGATTAGGGATTTTTTCAAAAAAAGTTGTTCAGACGTCGAGGGCTAATTCTGTTTCCGATGATAAAAACACATCTGTTTCCACCGAAAAACCTTTCAGGGGATCGTTTGCAACAGTTTGGCACCATTTTTGAGTGAATTGCAGAATGTCAGATTTTTAGCAGAAATTGTGACCGCGCGGCTTAGGGATTTTTTCAAAAAAAGTTGCTCAGACCTCGAGGGCTAATTCTGTTTCAGATTGTAAAAACCCATCTGTTTCCACCGAAAAACATTTCAGGGGATCACTTGCAACAGTTTGCCAACATTTTTGAGGGAATTGCAGAACGTCAGATTTTTAGCAGAAAATGTGACCGCGCGGCTTAGGGATTTTTTCAAAAAAAGTTGTTCAGACGTCGAGGGCTTATTCTGTTTCCGATGATAAAAATCCATCTGTTTCCACCGAAAAACCTTTCAGGGGATCGTTTGCAACAGTTTGGCACCATTTTTGAGTGAATTGCAGAACGTCTGATTTTTAGCAGAAATTGTGACCGCGCGGCTTAGGGATTTTTTCAAAAAAAGTTGTTCAGACGTCGAGGGCTAATTCTGTTTCCGATGATAAAAACACATCTGTTTCCACCGAAAAACCTTTCAGGGGATCGTTTGCAACAGTTTGGCACCATTTTTGAGTGAATTGCAGAATGTCAGATTTTTAGCAGAAATTGTGACCGCGCGGCTTAGGGATTTTTTCAAAAAAAGTTGCTCAGACCTCGAGGGCTAATTCTGTTTCAGATTGTAAAAACCCATCTGTTTCCACCGAAAAACATTTCAGGGGATCACTTGCAACAGTTTGCCAACATTTTTGAGGGAATTGCAGAACGTCAGATTTTTAGCAGAAATTGTGACCGCGCGGCTTAGGGATTTTTTCAAAAAAAGTTGTTCAGACGTCGAGGGCTTATTCTGTTTCCGATGATAAAAATCCATCTGTTTCCACCGAAAAACCTTTCAGGGGATCGTTTGCAACAGTTTGGCACCATTTTTGAGTGAATTGCAGAACGTCTGATTTTTAGCAGAAATTGTGACCGCGCGGCTTAAGGATTTTTTTTCAAAAAAAGTTTTTCAGACGTCAATGGCTAATTCTGTTTCCGATGATAAAAACCCATCTGTTTCCTCTGAAAAACATTTTAGGGGATCACTTGCAAGGGTTTGCCAACATTTTTGAGTGAATTGCAGAACGTCAGATTTTTAGCAGAAATTGTGACCGCGCGGCTTAGGGATTTTTTCAAAAAAAGTTGTTCAGACCTCGAGGGCTAATTTTGTTTCCGATTGTAAAAACCCATCTGTTTCCACCAAAAAACATTTCAGGGGATCACTTGCAACAGTTTGCCACCATTTTTGAGGGAATTGCAGAACGTCAGATTTTTAGCAGAAAATGTGACCGCGCGGCTTCGGGATTTTTTCAAAAAAAGTTGTTCAGACTTCGAGGGCTTATTCTGTTTCCCATGATAAAATCCCACCTTTTCCCCCCGAAAAACATTTCAGGGGATCACTTGCAACAGTTTTGCACCATTTTTGAGTGAATTGCAGAACGTCTGATTTTTAGCAGAAATTGTGACCGCGCGGCTTAAGGATTTTTTTTCAAAAAAAGTTTTTCAGACGTCGAGGGGTAATTCTGTTTCTGATGATAAAAATCCATCTGTTTCCTCCGAAAAACATTTTAGGGGATCACTTGCAACGGTTTGCCAACATTTTTGAGTGATTTGCAGAACGTCAGATTTTTAGCAGAAATTATGACCGCGCGGCTTAGGGTGTTTTTTCAAAAAAAGTTCTTCAGACGTCAAGGGCTAATTCTGTTTCCGATGATAAAAACCCATTTGTTTTCTCCGAAAAACATTTTAGAGGATCACTTGCAACGATTTGTCAACATTTTTGAGTGAATTGCAGAACGTCAGATTTTTAGCAGAAATTGTGACCGCGCGGCTTAGGGATTTTTTCAAAAAAAGTTGTTCAGACGTCGAGGGCTAATTCTGTTTCCGATGATAAAAACCCACCTTTTCCCCCCGAAAAACATTTCAGGGGATCATTTGCAACAGTTTGCCAACATTTTTGAGTGAATTGCAGAACGTCAGATTTTTAGCAGAAATTGTGACCGCGCGGCTTAGGGATTTTTTCAAAAAAAGTTGTTCAGCCCTCGAGGGCTAATTCTGTTTCCGATGATAAAAACCCATCTGTTTCCACCGAAAAACATTTCAGGGGATCACTTGCAACAGTTTGCCAACATTTTTGAGGGAATTGCAGAACGTCAGATTTTTAGCAGAAAATGTGACCGCGCCGCTTAGGGATTTTTTCAAAAATAGTTGTTCAGACTTCGAGGGCTTATTCTGTTTCCGATGATAAAAATCCATCTGTTTCCACCGAAAAACCTTTCAGGGGATCGTTTGCAACAGTTTGGCACCATTTTTGAGTGAATTGCAGAACGTCTGATTTTTAGCAGAAATTGTGACCGCGCTGCTTTGGGATTTTTTCAAAAAAAGTTGTTCAGACGTCGAGGGCTAATTCTGTTTCCGATGATAAAAATCCATCTGTTTCCACCGAAAAACCTTTGAAGGGATCGTTTGCAACAGTTTGGCACCATTTTTGAGTGAATTGCAGAACGTCAGATTTTTAGCAGAAATTGTGACCGCGCGGCTTAAGGATTTTTTTTCAAAAAAAGTTTTTCAGACGTCGAGGGGTAATTCTGTTTCTGATGATAAAAATCCATCTGTTTCCTCCGAAAAACATTTTAGGGGATCACTTGCAACGGTTTGCCAACATTTTTGAGTGATTTGCAGAACGTCAGATTTTTAGCAGAAATTATGACCGCGCGGCTTAGGGTGTTTTTTCAAAAAAAGTTCTTCAGACGTCAAGGGCTAATTCTGTTTCCGATGATAAAAACCCATTTGTTTTCTCCGAAAAACATTTTAGAGGATCACTTGCAACGATTTGTCAACATTTTTGAGTGAATTGCAGAACGTCAGATTTTTAGCAGAAATTGTGACCGCGCGGCTTAGGGATTTTTTCAAAAAAAGTTGTTCAGACGTCGAGGGCTAATTCTGTTTCCGATGATAAAAACCCACCTTTTCCCCCCGAAAAACATTTCAGGGGATCATTTGCAACAGTTTGCCAACATTTTTGAGTGAATTGCAGAACGTCAGATTTTTAGCAGAAATTGTGACCGCGCGGCTTAGGGATTTTTTCAAAAAAAGTTGTTCAGTCCTCGAGGGCTAATTCTGTTTCCGATGATAAAAACCCATCTGTTTCCACCGAAAAACATTTCAGGGGATCACTTGCAACAGTTTGCCAACATTTTTGAGGGAATTGCAGAACGTCAGATTTTTAGCAGAAAATGTGACCGCGCCGCTTAGGGATTTTTTCAAAAATAGTTGTTCAGACTTCGAGGGCTTATTCTGTTTCCGATGATAAAAATCCATCTGTTTCCACCGAAAAACCTTTCAGGGGATCGTTTGCAACAGTTTGGCACCATTTTTGAGTGAATTGCAGAACGTCTGATTTTTAGCAGAAATTGTGACCGCGCTGCTTTGGGATTTTTTCAAAAAAAGTTGTTCAGACGTCGAGGGCTAATTCTGTTTCCGATGATAAAAATCCATCTGTTTCCACCGAAAAACCTTTGAAGGGATCGTTTGCAACAGTTTGGCACCATTTTTGAGTGAATTGCAGAACGTCAGATTTTTAGCAGAAATTGTGACCGCGCGGCTTAGGGATTTTTTCAAAAAAAAGTTGTTCCGACGTCGAGGGCTAATTCTGTTTCCGATGATAAAAACCCACCTTTTCTCCCCGAAAAACATGACAGGGGATCACTTGCAACGGTTTGCCAACATTTTTGAGTGAATTGCAGAACGTCAGATTTTTAGCAGAAATTGTGACCGCGTGGCTTAGGGATTTTTTCAAAAAAAGGTGTTCAGACCTCGAGGGCTAATTCTGCTTCCGATTGTAAAAAACCCATCTGTTTCCACCGAAAAGCATTTCAGGGGATCACTTGCAACAGTTTGCCAACATTTTTGAGGGAATTGCAGAACGTCAGATTTTTAGCAGAATATGTGACCGCGCGGCTTAGGGATTTTTTCAAAAAAAAGTTGTTCAGACGTCGAGGGCTTATTCTGTTTCCGATGATAAAAATCCATCTGTTTCCACCATAAAACCTTTCAGGGGATCGTTTGCAACAGTTTGGCACCATTTTTGAGTGAATTGCAGAACGTCAGATTTTTAGCAGAAATTGTGACCGCGTGGCTTAGGGATTTTTTTCAAAAAAGTTGTTCAGACGTCGAGGGCTAATTCTGTTTCCGATGATAAAAATCCATCTGTTTCCACCGAAAAACCTTTGAAGGGATCGTTTGCAACAGTTTGGCACCATTTTTGAGTGAATTGCAGAACGTCAGATTTTTAGCAGAAATTGTGACCGCGCGGCTTAGGGATTTTTTCAAAAAAAAGTTGTTCCGACGTCGAGGGCTAATTCTGTTTCCGATGATAAAAACCCACCTTTTCTCCCCGAAAAACATGACAGGGGATCACTTGCAACGGTTTGCCAACATTTTTGAGTGAATTGCAGAACGTCAGATTTTTAGCAGAAATTGTGACCGCGTGGCTTAGGGATTTTTTCAAAAAAAGGTGTTCAGACCTCGAGGGCTAATTCTGCTTCCGATTGTAAAAAACCCATCTGTTTCCACCGAAAAGCATTTCAGGGGATCACTTGCAACAGTTTGCCAACATTTTTGAGGGAATTGCAGAACGTCAGATTTTTAGCAGAATATGTGACCGCGCGGCTTAGGGATTTTTTCAAAAAAAAGTTGTTCAGACGTCGAGGGCTTATTCTGTTTCCGATGATAAAAATCCATCTGTTTCCACCATAAAACCTTTCAGGGGATCGTTTGCAACAGTTTGGCACCATTTTTGAGTGAATTGCAGAACGTCAGATTTTTAGCAGAAATTGTGACCGCGTGGCTTAGGGATTTTTTTCAAAAAAAGTTGTTCAGACCTCGAGGGCTAATTCTGTTTCCGATTGTAAAAAACCCATCTGTTTCCACCGAAAAACATTTCAGGGGATCACTTGCAACAGTTTGGCACCGTTTTTGAGTGAATTGCAGAACGTCAAATTTTTAGCAGAAATTGTGACCGCGCGGCTTAGGTATTTTTTCAAAAAAAGTTGTTCAGACGTCGAGGGCTAATTCTGTTTCCCATGATAAAAACCCATCTGTTTCCACCGAAAAACCTTTCTGGGGATCGTTTGCAACAGTTTGCCAACATTTTTGAGTGAATTGCAGAACGTCAGATTTTTAGCAGAAATTGTGACCGCGCGACTTAGGGATTTTTTCAAAAAAAGTTGTTCAGACGTCGAGGGCTAATTCTGTTTCTGATGATAAAAAACCCATCTGTTTCCACCGAAAAACCTTTCACGGGATCACTTGCAACAGTTTCCCAACATTTTTGAGTGAATTGCAGAACGTCAGATTTTGAGCAGAAATTGTGACCGCGCGGCTTAGGGATTTTTTCAAAAAAAGTTTTTGAGACGTCGAGGGCTAATTCTGTTTCCGATGATAAAAACCCATCTGTTTCCACCGAAAAACCTTTCATGGGATCGTTTGCAACAGTTTGGCACCGTTTTTGAGTGAATTGCAGAACGTCAGATTTTTAGCAGAAATTGTGACCGCGCGGCTTAGGGATTTTTTCAAAAAAAGTTGTTCAGACGTCGAGGGCTAATTCTGTTTCCGATGATAAAAACCCATCTGTTTCCACCGAAAAACATTTCAGGGGATCACTTGCAACAGTTTGCCAACTTTTTTGAGTGAATTGCAGAACGTCAGATTTTTAGCAGAAATTGTGACCGCGCGGCTTAGGGTTTTTTTCAAAAAAAGTTGTTCAGACGTCGAGGGCTAATTCTGTTTCCGATGATAAAAAGACATCTGTTTCCACCGAAAAACCTTTCAGGGGATCGTTTGCAACAGTTTGGCACCATTTTTGAGTGAATTGCAGAACGTCAGATTTTTAGCAGAAATTGTGACCGCGCGGCTTAGGGATTTTTTCAAAAAAAGTTGTTCAGACGTCGAGGGCTAATTCTGTTTCCGATGATAAAAACCCATCTGTTTCTACCGAAAAACATTTCAGGGGATCACTTGCAACAGTTTGCCAACATTTTTGAGTGAATTGCAGAACGTCAGATTTTTAGCAGAAATTGTGACCGCGCGGCTTAGGGATTTTTTCAAAAAAAGTTGTTCAGACGTCAAGGGCTAATTCTGTTTCCGATGATAAAAACACATAGGTTTCCAATGAAAAACCTTTCAGGGGATCACTTGCAACAGTTGGCCAACATTTTTGAGTGAATTGAGGAACGTCAGATTTTTAGCAGAAATTGTGACCGCGCGGCTTAGGGATTTTTTCAAAAAAAGTTGTTCAGACGTCAAGGGCTAATTCTGTTTCCGATGATAAAAACACATAGGTTTCCACTGAAAAACCTTTCAGGGGATCACTTGCAACAGTTGGCCAACATTTTTGAGTGAATTGAGGAACGTCAGATTTTTAGCAGAAATTGTGGCCGCGCGGCTTAGGGATTTTTTCAAAAAAAGTTGTTCAGACGTCGAGGGCTAATTCTGTTTCCGATGATAAAAACCCATCTGTTTGTAACGAAAAACATTTCAGTGGATCACTTGCAACAGTTTGCCAACTTTTTTGAGTGAATTGCAGAACGTCAGATTTTTAGCAGAAATTGTGACCGCGCGGCTTAGGGATTTTTTCAAAAAAAGTTGTTCAGACGTCGAGGGCTAATTCTGTTTCCGATGATAAAAACCCATCTGTTTCTACCGAAAAACATTTCAGGGGATCACTTGCAACAGTTTGCCAACTTTTTTGAGTGAATTGCAGAACGTCAGATTTTTAGCAGAAATTGTGACCGCGCGGCTTAGGGTTTTTTTCAAAAAAAGTTGTTCAGACGTCGAGGGCTAATTCTGTTTCCGATGATAAAAAGACATCTGTTTCCACCGAAAAACCTTTCAGGGGATCGTTTGCAACAGTTTGGCACCATTTTTGAGTGAATTGCAGAACGTCAGATTTTTAGCAGAAATTGTGACCGCGCGGCTTAGGGATTTTTTCAAAAAAAGTTGTTCAGACGTCGAGGGCTAATTCTGTTTCCGATGATAAAAACCCATCTGTTTCTACCGAAAAACATTTCAGGGGATCACTTGCAACAGTTTGCCAAGATTTTTGAGTGAATTGCAGAACGTCAGATTTTTAGCAGAAATTGTGACCGCGCGGCTTAGGGATTTTTTCAAAAAAAGTTGTTCAGACGTCAAGGGCTAATTCTGTTTCCGATGATAAAAACACATAGGTTTCCAATGAAAAACCTTTCAGGGGATCACTTGCAACAGTTGGCCAACATTTTTGAGTGAATTGAGGAACGTCAGATTTTTAGCAGAAATTGTGACCGCGCGGCTTAGGGATTTTTTCAAAAAAAGTTGTTCAGACGTCAAGGGCTAATTCTATTTCCGATGATAAAAACACATAGGTTTCCACTGAAAAACCTTTCAGGGGATCACTTGCAACAGTTGGCCAACATTTTTGAGTGAATTGAGGAACGTCAGATTTTTAGCAGAAATTGTGGCCGCGCGGCTTAGGGATTTTTTCAAAAAAAGTTGTTCAGACGTCGAGGGCTAATTCTGTTTCCGATGATAAAAACCCATCTGTTTGTAACGAAAAACATTTCAGTGGATCACTTGCAACAGTTTGCCAACTTTTTTGAGTGAATTGCAGAACGTCAGATTTTTAGCAGAAATTGTGACCGCGCGGCTTAGGGATTTTTTCAAAAAAAGTTGTTCAGACGTCGAGGGCTAATTCTGTTTCCGATGATAAAACCCCATCTGTTTCTACCGAAAAACATTTCAGGGGATCACTTGCAACAGTTTGCCAACATTTTTGAGTGAATTGCAGAACGTCAGATTTTTAGCAGAATATGTGACCGCGCGGCTTAGGGATTTTTTCAAAAAAAAGTTGTTCAGACGTCGAGGGCTTATTCTGTTTCCGATGATAAAAATCCATCTGTTTCCACCATAAAACCTTTCAGGGGATCATTTGCAACAGTTTGGCACCATTTTTGAGTGAATTGCAGAACGTCAGATTTTTAGCAGAAATTGTTACCGCGCGGCTTAGGGATTTTTTCAAAAAAAGGTGTTCAAACCTCGAGGGCTAATTCTGTTTCCGATTGTAAAAAACCCATCTGTTTCCACCGAAAAGCATTTCAGGGGATCACTTGCAACAGTTTGCCAACATTTTTGAGTGAATTGCAGAACGTCAGATTTTTAGCAGAAATTGTGACCGTGCGGCTTAGGGATTTTTTCAAAAAAAGTTGTTCAGACGTCGAGGGCTGATTCTGTTTCCGATGATAAAATCCATCTGTTTCCACTGAAAAACCTTTCAGGGGATCGTTTGCAACAGTTTGGCACCATTTTTGAGTGAATTGCAGAACGTCTGATTTTTAGCAGAAATTGTGACTGCGCGGCTTTGGGATTTTTTCAAAAAAAGTTGTTCAGACGTCGAGGGCTAATTCTGTTTCCGATGATAAAAATCCATCTGTTTCCACCGAAAAACCTTTCAGGGGATCGTTTGCAACAGTTTGGCACCATTTTTGAGTGAATTGCAGAACGTCTGATTTTTAGCAGAAATTGTGACCGCGCTGCTTTGGGATTTTTTCAAAAAAAGTTGTTCAGACGTCAAGGGCTAATTCTGTTTCCGATGATAAAAACACATAGGTTTCCACTGAAAAACCTTTCAGGGGATCACTTGCAACAGTTGGCCAACATTTTTGAGTGAATTGAAGAACGTCAGATTTTTAGCAGAAATTGTGGCCGTGCGGCTTAGGGATTTTTTCAAAAAAAGTTGTTCAGACGTCAAGGGCTAATTCTGTTTCCGATGATAAAAACACATAGGTTTCCACCGAAAAAGCTTTCAGGGGATCACTTGCGACAGTTTGCCAACATTTTTGAGGGAATTGCAGAACGTCAGATTTTTAGCAGAAATTGTGACCGCGCGGCTTAGGGATTTTTTCAAAAAAAGTTGTTCAGACGTCAAGGGCTAATTCTGTTT
This sequence comes from Podarcis bocagei, assembly GCF_964188305.1. Lineage (NCBI taxonomy): Eukaryota > Metazoa > Chordata > Lepidosauria > Squamata > Lacertidae > Podarcis > Podarcis bocagei. The sequence goes on from NW_027670335.1 coordinate 279,785, forward strand.
CCGATGAAAAAAACCCATCTGTTTCCACCGAAAAACATTTCAGGGGATCACTTGCAACAGTTTGCCAACATTTTTGAGTGAATTGCAGAACGTCAGATTTTTAGCAGAAATTGTGACCGCGCGGCTTAGGGATTTTTTCAAAAAATGTTGTTCAGAAGTCGAGGGCTAATTCTGTTTCCGATGATAAAAACACATAGGTTTCCACTGAAAAACCTTTCAGGGGATCACTTGCAACAGTTGGCCAACATTTTTGAGTGAATTGAGGAACGTCAGATTTTTAGCAGAAATTGTGACCGCGCGGCTTAGGGATTTTTTCAAAAAAAGTTGTTCAGACGTCGAGGGCTAATTCTGTTTCCGATGATAAAAACACATAGGTTTCCACTGAAAAACCTTTCAGGGGATCACTTGCAACAGTTTGCCAACATTTTTGAGTGAATTGAGGAACGTCAGATTTTTAGCAGAAATTGTGACCGCGCGGCTTAGGGATTTTTTCAAAAAAAGTTGTTCAGACGTCAAGGGCTAATTCTGTTTCCGATGATAAAAACACATAGGTTTCCACTGAAAAACCTTTCAGGGGATCACTTGCAACAGTTGGCCAACATTTTTGAGTGAATTGAGGAACGTCAGATTTTTAGCAGAAATTGTGGCCGCGCGGCTTAGGGATTTTTTCAAAAAAAGTTGTTCAGACGTCGAGGGCTAATTCTGTTTCCGATGATAAAAACCCATCTGTTTCTACCGAAAAACAGTTCAGGGGATCACTTGCAACAGTTTGCCAACATTTTTGAGTGAATTGCAGAACGTCAGATTTTTAGCAGAAATTGTGGCCGCGCGGCTTAGGGATTTTTTCAAAAAAAGTTGTTCAGACGTCGAGGGCTAATTCTGTTTCCGATGATAAAAACCCATCTGTTTCCTCCGAAAAACATTTTAGGGGATCACTTGCAACAGTTTGCCACCATTTTTGAGGGAATTGCAGAACGTCAGATTTTTAGCAGAAATTGTGACCGCGCGGCTTAGGGATTTTTTCAAAAAAAGTTGTTCAGACGTCAAGGGCTAATTCTATTTCCGATGATAAAAACACATAGGTTTCCACTGAAAAACCTTTCAGGGGATCACTTGCAACAGTTGGCCAACATTTTTGAGTGAATTGAGGAACGTCAGATTTTTAGCAGAAATTGTGACCGCGCGGCTTAGGGATTTTTCAAAAAAAGTTGTTCAGACGTCGAGGGTTAATTCTGTTTCCGATGATAAAAACCCACCTTTTCCCCCCGAAAAACATTTCAGGGGATCACTTGCAACAATTTGCCAACATTTTTGAGTGAATTGCAGAACATCAGATTTTTAGCAGAAAATGTGACCGCGCGGCTTATGGATTTTTTTAAAAAAAGTTGTTCAGACGTCGAGGGCTAATTCTGTTTCCGATGATAAAAACCCATCTGTTTCTACCGAAAAACAGTTCAGGGGATCACTTGCAACGGTTTGCCAACATTTTTGAGTGAATTGCAGAACGTCAGATTTTTAGCAGAAATTATGACCGCGCGGCTTAGGGATTTTTTCAAAAAAAGTTCTTCAGACCTCGAGGGCTAATTTTGTTTCCGATTGTAAAAACCCATCTGTTTCCACCGAAAAACCTTTCAGGGGATCGTTTGCAACAGTTTGGCACCATTTTTGAGTGAATTGCAGAACGTCAGATTTTTAGCAGAAATTGTGACCGCGCGGCTTAGGGATTTTTTCAAAAAAAGTTGTTCAGACGTCAAGGGCTAATTCTGTTTCCGATGATAAAAACACATAGGTTTCCACTGAAAAACCTTTCAGGGGATCACTTGCAACAGTTGGCCAACATTTTTCAGTGAATTGAGGAACGTCAGATTTTTAGCAGAAATTGTGGCCGCGCGGCTTAGGGATTTTTTCAAAAAAAGTTGTTCAGACGTCGAGGGTTAATTCTGTTTCCGATGATAAAAACCCACCTTTTTCCCCCAAAAAACATTTCAGGGGATCACTTGCAACAGTTGGCCAACATTTTTGAGTGAATTGAGGAACGTCAGATTTTTAGCAGAAATTGTGACCGCGCGGCTTAGGGATTTTTTCAAAAAAAGTTGTTCAGACGTCAAGGGCTAATTCTGTTTCCGATGATAAAAACACATAGGTTTCCACTGAAAAACCTTTCAGGGGATCACTTGCAACAGTTGGCCAACATTTTTGAGTGAATTGAGGAACGTCAGATTTTTAGCAGAAATTGTGACCGCGCGGCTTAGGGATTTTTTCAAAAAAAGTTGTTCAGACGTCAAGGGCTAATTCTGTTTCCGATGATAAAAACACATAGGTTTCCACTGAAAAACCTTTCAGGGGATCACTTGCAACAGTTGGCCAACATTTTTGAGTGAATTGCAGAACGTCAGATTTTTAGCAGAAATTGTGACCGCGCGGCTTAGGGATTTTTTCAAAAAAAGTTGTTCAGACGTCGAGGGTTAATTCTGTTTCCGATGATAAAAACCCACCTTTTTCCCCCAAAAAACATTTCAGGGGATCACTTGCAACAGTTTGCCAACATTTTTGAGTGAATTGCAGAACATCAGATTTTTAGCAGAAAATGTGACCGCGCGGCTTAGGGATTTTTTTAAAAAAAGTTGTTCAGACGTCGAGGGCTTATTCTGTTTCCGATGATAAAAATCCATCTGTTTCCACCGAAAAACCTTTCAGGGGATCGTTTGCAACAGTTTGGCACCATTTTTGAGTGAATTGCAGAACGTCTGATTTTTAGCAGAAATTGTGACCGCGCGGCTTAAGGATTTTTTTTCAAAAAAAGTTTTTCAGACGTCGAGGGCTAATTCTGTTTCCGATGATAAAAACCCATCTGTTTCCTCCGAAAAACATTTTAGGGGATCACTTGCAACGGTTTGCCAACATTTTTGAGTGAATTGCAGAACGTCAGATTTTTAGCAGAAATTATGACCGCGCGGCTTAGGGATTTTTTCAAAAAAAGTTCTTCAGACCTCGAGGGCTAATTTTGTTTCCGATTGTAAAAACCCATCTGTTTCCACCAAAAAACATTTCAGGGGATCACTTGCAACAGTTTGCCACCATTTTTGAGGGAATTGCAGAACGTCAGATTTTTAGCAGAAATTGTGACCGCGCGGCTTAGGGATTTTTTCAAAAAAAGTTGTTCAGACGTCAAGGGCTAATTCTATTTCCGATGATAAAAACACATAGGTTTCCACTGAAAAACCTTTCAGGGGATCACTTGCAACAGTTGGCCAACATTTTTGAGTGAATTGAGGAACGTCAGATTTTTAGCAGAAATTGTGACCGCGCGGCTTAGGGATTTTTTCAAAAAAAGTTGTTCAGACGTCGAGGGTTAATTCTGTTTCCGATGATAAAAACCCACCTTTTTCCCCCGAAAAACATTTCAGGGGATCACTTGCAACAGTTTGCCAACATTTTTGAGTGAATTGCAGAACATCAGATTTTTAGCAGAAAATGTGACCGCGCGGCTTAGGGATTTTTTTAAAAAAAGTTGTTCAGACGTCGAGGGCTTATTCTGTTTCCGATGATAAAAATCCATCTGTTTCCACCGAAAAACCTTTCAGGGGATCGTTTGCAACAGTTTGGCACCATTTTTGAGTGAATTGCAGAACGTCTGATTTTTAGCAGAAATTGTGACCGCGCGGCTTAAGGATTTTTTTCCAAAAAAAGTTTTTCAGACGTCGAGGGCTAATTCTGTTTCTGATGATAAAAACCCATCTGTTTCCTCCGAAAAACATTTTAGGGGATCACTTGCAACGGTTTGCCAACATTTTTGAGTGAATTGCAGAACGTCAGATTTTTAGCAGAAATTATGACCGCGCGGCTTAGGGGTTTTTTCAAAAAAAGTTCTTCAGACGTCAAGGGCTAATTCTGTTTCCGATGATAAAAACCCATCTGTTTCCTCCGAAAAACATTTTAGGGGATCACTTGCAACGATTTGTCAACATTTTTGAGTGAATTGCAGAACGTCAGATTTTTAGCAGAAATTGTGACCGCGCGGCTTAGGGATTTTTTCAAAAAAAGTTGTTCAGACCTCGAGGGCTAATTCTGTTTCCGATGATAAAAACCCATCTGTTTCCACCAAAAAACATTTCAGGGGATCACTTTCAACAGTTTGCCAACATTTTTGAGTGAATTGCAGAACGTCAGATTTTTAGCAGAAATTGTTACCGCGCGGCTTAGGGATTTTTTCAAAAAAAGATGTTCAGACGTCGAGGGCTAATTCTGTTTCCGATGATCAACACCCATCTGTTTCCACCGAAAAACATTTCAGGGGATCACTTGCAACAGTTTGCCAACATTTTTGAGTGAATTGCAGAACGTCAGATTTTTAGCAGAAATTGTGACCGTGCGGCTTAGGGATTTTTTCAAAAAAAGTTGTTCAGCCCTCGAGGGCTAATTCTGTTTCCGATGATAAAAACCCATCTGTTTCCACCGAAAAACATTTCAGGGGATCACTTGCAACAGTTTACCAACATTTTTGAGGGAATTGCAGAACGTCAGATTTTTAGCAGAAAATGTGACCGCGCGGCTTAGGGATTTTTTCAAAAAAAGTTGTTCAGACGTCGAGGGCTGATTCTGTTTCCGATGATAAAATCCATCTGTTTCCACTGAAAAACCTTTCAGGGGATCGTTTGCAACAGTTTGGCACCATTTTTGAGTGAATTGCAGAACGTCTGATTTTTAGCAGAAATTGTGACCGCGCGGCTTTGGGATTTTTTCAAAAAAAGTTGTTCAGACGTCGAGGGCTAATTCTGTTTCCGATGATAAAAATCCATCTGTTTCCACCGAAAAAACTTTCAGGGGATCGTTTGCAACAGTTTGGCACCATTTTTGAGTGAACTGCAGAACGTCAGATTTTTAGCAGAAATTGTGACCGCGCGGCTTAGGGATTTTTTCAAAAAAAGTTGTTCAGACGTCGAGGGCTAATTTTGTTTCCGATTGTAAAAACCCATCTGTTTCCACCAAAAAACATTTCAGGGGATCACTTGCAACAGTTTGCCACCATTTTTGAGGGAATTGCAGAACGTCAGATTTTTAGCAGAAAATGTGACCGCGCGGCTTAGGGATTTTTTCAAAAAAAGTTGTTCAGACGTCGAGGGCTTATTCTGTTTCCGATGATAAAATCCCACCTTTTCCCCCCGAAAAACATTTCAGGGGATCACTTGCAACAGTTTGGCACCATTTTTGAGTGAATTGCAGAACGTCTGATTTTTAGCAGAAATTGTGACCGCGCGGCTTAAGGATTTTTTTTCAAAAAAAGTTTTTCAGACGTCGAGGGGTAATTCTGTTTCTGATGATAAAAACCCATCTGTTTCCTCCGAAAAACATTTTAGGGGATCATTTGCAACGGTTTGCCAACATTTTTGAGTGAATTGCAGAACGTCAGATTTTTAGCAGAAATTATGACCGCGCGGCTTAGGGGTTTTTTCAAAAAAAGTTCTTCAGACGTCAAGGGCTAATTCTGTTTCCGATGATAAAAACCCATCTGTTTCCTCCGAAAAACATTTTAGGGGATCACTTGCAACGATTTGTCAACATTTTTGAGTGAATTGCAGAACGTCAGATTTTTAGCAGAAATTGTGACCGCGCGGCTTAGGGATTTTTTCAAAAAAAGTTGTTCAGACCTCGAGGGCTAATTCTGTTTCCGATGATAAAAACCCATCTGTTTCCACCAAAAAACATTTCAGGGGATCACTTTCAACAGTTTGCCAACATTTTTGAGTGAATTGCAGAACGTCAGATTTTTAGCAGAAATTGTTACCGCGCGGCTTAGGGATTTTTTCAAAAAAAGATGTTCAGACGTCGAGGGCTAATTCTGTTTCCGATGATCAACACCCATCTGTTTCCACCGAAAAACATTTCAGGGGATCACTTGCAACAGTTTGCCAACATTTTTGAGTGAATTGCAGAACGTCTGATTTTTAGCAGAAAATGTGACCGCGCCGCTTAGGGATTTTTTCAAAAAAAGTTGTTCAGACGTCGAGGGCTTATTCTGTTTCCGATGATAAAAATCCATCTGTTTCCACCGAAAAACCTTTCAGGGGATCGTTTGCAACAGTTTGGCACCATTTTTGAGTGAATTGCAGAACGTCTGATTTTTAGCAGAAATTGTGACCGCGCTGCTTTGGGATTTTTTCAAAAAAAGTTGTTCAGACGTCGAGGGCTAATTCTGTTTCCGATGATAAAAATCCATCTGTTTCCACCGAAAAACCTTTCAGGGGATCGTTTGCAACAGTTTGGCACCATTTTTGAGTGAATTGCAGAACGTCAGATTTTTAGCATAAATTGTGACCGCGTGGCTTAGGGATTTTTTCAAAAAAAGGTGTTCAAACCTCGAGGGCTAATTCTGTTTCCGATTGTAAAAAACCCATCTGTTTCCACCGAAAAGCATTTCAGGGGATCACTTGCAACAGTTTGCCAACATTTTTGAGTGAATTGCAGAACGTCAGATTTTTAGCAGAATATGTGACCGCGCGGCTTAGGGATTTTTTCTAAAAAAAGTTGTTCAGACGTCGAGGGCTTATTCTGTTTCCGATGATAAAAATCCATCTGTTTCCACCATAAAACCTTTCAGGGGATCATTTGCAACAGTTTGGCACCATTTTTGAATGAATTGCAGAACGTCAGATTTTTAGCAGAAATTGTTACCGCGCGGCTTAGGGATTTTTTCAAAAAAAGGTGTTCAAACCTCGAGGGCTAATTCTGTTTCCGATTGTAAAAAACCCATCTGTTTCCACCGAAAAGCATTTCAGGGGATCACTTGCAACAGTTTGCCAACATTTTTGAGTGAATTGCAGAACGTCAGATTTTTAGCAGAAATTGTGACCGTGCGGCTTAGGGATTTTTTCAAAAAAAGTTGTTCAGACGTCGAGGGCTGATTCTGTTTCCGATGATAAAATCCATCTGTTTCCACTGAAAAACCTTTCAGGGGATCGTTTGCAACAGTTTGGCACCATTTTTGAGTGAATTGCAGAACGTCTGATTTTTAGCAGAAATTGTGACTGCGCGGCTTTGGGATTTTTTCAAAAAAAGTTGTTCAGACGTCGAGGGCTAATTCTGTTTCCGATGATAAAAATCCATCTGTTTCCACCGAAAAAACTTTCAGGGGATCGTTTGCAACAGTTTGGCACCATTTTTGAGTGAATTGCAGAACGTCAGATTTTTAGCAGAAATTGTGACCGCGCGGCTTAGGGATTTTTTCAAAAAAAGTTGTTCAGACGTCGAGGGCTAATTCGGTTTCCGATGATAAAAAGACATCTGTTTCCACCAAAAAACATTTCAGGGGATCACTTGCAACAGTTTGCCAACATTTTTGAGTGAATTGCAGAACGTCAGATTTTTAGCAGAAATTGTGACCGCGCGGCTTAGGGATTTTTTCAAAAAAAGTTGTTCAGACGTCGAGGGCTAATTCTGTTTCCGATGATAAAAACCCACCTTTTCCCCCCGAAAAACATTTCAGGGGATCACTTGCAACAGTTTGCCAACATTTTTGAGTGAATTGCAGAACGTCAGATTTTTAGCAGAAATTGTGACCGCGCGGCTTAGGGATTTTTTCAAAAAAAGTTGTTCAGCCCTCGAGGGCTAATTCTGTTTCCGATGATAAAAACCCATCTGTTTCCACCGAAAAACATTTCAGGGGATCACTTGCAACAGTTTGCCAACATTTTTGAGGGAATTGCAGAACGTCAGATTTTTAGCAGAAAATGTGACCGCGCCGCTTAGGGATTTTTTCAAAAAAAGTTGTTCAGACGTCGAGGGCTTATTCTGTTTCCGATGATAAAAATCCATCTGTTTCCACCGAAAAACCTTTCAGGGGATCGTTTGCAACAGTTTGGCACCATTTTTGAGTGAATTGCAGAACGTCTGATTTTTAGCAGAAATTGTGACCGCGCTGCTTTGGGATTTTTTCAAAAAAAGTTGTTCAGACGTCGAGGGCTAATTCTGTTTCCGATGATAAAAATCCATCTGTTTCCACCGAAAAACCTTTCAGGGGATCGTTTGCAACAGTTTGGCACCATTTTTGAGTGAATTGCAGAACGTCAGATTTTTAGCAGAAATTGTGACCGCGTGGCTTAGGGATTTTTTCAAAAAAAGGTGTTCAAACCTCGAGGGCTAATTCTGTTTCCGATTGTAAAAAACCCATCTGTTTCCACCAAAAAGCATTTCAGGGGATCACTTGCAACAGTTTGCCAACATTTTTGAGGGAATTGCAGAACGTCAGATTTTTAGCAGAATATGTGACCGCGCGGCTTAGGGATTTTTTCAAAAAAAAGTTGTTCAGACGTCGAGGGCTTATTCTGTTTCCGATGATAAAAATCCATCTGTTTCCACCATAAAACCTTTCAGGGGATCGTTTGCAACAGTTTGGCACCATTTTTGAGTGAATTGCAGAACGTCAGATTTTTAGCAGAAATTGTGACCGCGTGGCTTAGGGATTTTTTTCAAAAAAAGTTGTTCAGACCTCGAGGGCTAATTCTGTTTCCGATTGTAAAAAACCCATCTGTTTCCACCGAAAAACATTTCAGGGGATCACTTGCAACAGTTTGGCACCGTTTTTGAGTGAATTGCAGAACGTCAGATTTTTAGCAGAAATTGTGACCGCGCGGCTTAGGTATTTTTTCAAAAAAAGTTGTTCAGACGTCGAGGGCTAATTCTGTTTCCGATGATAAAAACCCATCTGTTTCCACCAAAAAACATTTCAGGGGATCACTTGCAACAGTTTGGCACCGTTTTTGAGTGAATTGCAGAACGTCAGATTTTTAGCAGAAATTGTGACCGCGCGGCTTAGGTATTTTTTCAAAAAAAGTTGTTCAGACGTCGAGGGCTAATTCTGTTTCCGATGATAAAAACCCATCTGTTTCCACCGAAAAACATTTCAGGGGATCACTTGCAACAGTTTGCCAACTTTTTTGAGTGAATTGCAGAACGTCAGATTTTTAGCAGAAATTGTGACCGCGCGGCTGAGGGATTTTTTCGAAAAAAGTTGTTCAGACGTCGAGGGCTAATTCTGTTTCCGATGATAAAAACCCATCTGTTTCCACCGAAAAACATTTCAGGGGATCACTTGCAACAGTTTCCCAACATTTTTGAGTGAATTGCAGAACGTCAGATTTTTAGCAGAAATTGTGACCGCGCGGCTTAGGGATTTTTTCAAAAAAAGTTGTTCAGACGTCAAGGGCTAATTCTGTTTCTGATGATAAAAAGACATCTGTTTCCACCGAAAAACCTTTCAGGGGATCGTTTGCAACAGTTTGGCACCATTTTTGAGTGAATTGCGGAACGTCAGATTTTTAGCAGAAATTGTGACCGCGCGACTTAGGGATTTTTTCAAAAAAAGTTGTTCAGACGTCAAGGGCTAATTCTGTTTCCGATGATAAAAACACATCTGTTTCCACCGAAAAACCTTTCAGGGGATCGTTTGCAACAGTTTGGCACCATTTTTGAGTGAATTGCAGAACGTCAGATTTTTAGCAGAAATTGTGACCGCGCCTTAGGGATTTTTTCAAAAAAAGTTGTTCAGACGTCGAGGGCTAATTCTGTTTCCGATGATAAAAACCCATCCGCTTCCACTGAAAAACATTTCAGGGGATCACTTGCAACAGTTTGCCAACATTTTTGAGTGAATTGCAGAACGTCAGATTTTTAGCAGAAATTGTGACCGCGCGGCTTAGGGATTTTTTCAAAAAAAGTTGTTCAGACGTCGAGGGCTAATTCTGTTTCCGATGATAAAAACCCATCTGTTTCCACCGAAAAACATTTCACGGGATCACTTGCAACAGTTTCCCAACATTTTTGAGTGAATTGCAGAACGTCAGATTTTTAGCAGAAATTTTGACCGCGCCGCTTAGGGATTTTTTCAAAAAAAGTTGTTCAGACGTCGAGGGCTTATTCTGTTTCCGATGATAAAAGTCCATCTGTTTCCACCGAAAAACCTTTCAGGGGATCGTTTGCAACAGTTTGGCACCATTTTTGAGTGAATTGTGGAACGTCAGATTTTTAGCAGAAATTGTGACCGCGCGACTTAGGGATTTTTTCAAAAAAAGTTGTTCAGACGTCAAGGGCTAATTCTGTTTCCGATGATAAAAACACATCTGTTTCCACCGAAAAACCTTTCAGGGGATCGTTTGCAACAGTTTGGCACCATTTTTGAGTGAATTGCAGAACGTCAGATTTTTAGCAGAAATTGTGACCGCGCGGCTTAGGGATTTTTTCAAAAAAAGTTGTTCAGACGTCGAGGGCTAATTCTGTTTCCGATGATAAAAATCCATCTGTTTCCACCGAAAAACCTTTAAGGGGATCGTTTGCAACAGTTTGGCACCATTTTTGAGTGAATTGCAGAACGTCTGATTTTTAGCAGAAATTGTGACCGCGCTGCTTTGGGATTTTTTCAAAAAAAGTTGTTCAGACGTCGAGGGCTAATTCTGTTTCCGATGATAAAAATCCATCTGTTTCCACCGAAAAACCTTTCAGGGGATCGTTTGCAACAGTTTGGCACCATTTTTGAGTGAATTGCAGAACGTCAGATTTTTAGCAGAAATTGTGACCGCGTGGCTTAGGGATTTTTTCAAAAAAAGGTGTTCAAACCTCGAGGGCTAATTCTGTTTCCGATTGTAAAAAACCCATCTGTTTCCACCGAAAAGCATTTCAGGGGATCACTTGCAACAGTTTGCCAACATTTTTGAGGGAATTGCAGAACGTCAGATTTTTAGCAGAATATGTGACCGCGCGGCTTAGGGATTTTTTCAAAAAAAAGTTGTTCAGACGTCGAGGGCTTATTCTGTTTCCGATGATAAAAACCCATCTGTTTCCACCATAAAACCTTTCAGGGGATCGTTTGCAACAGTTTGGCACCATTTTTGAGTGAATTGCAGAACGTCAGATTTTTAGCAGAAATTGTGACCGCGTGGCTTAGGGATTTTTTTCAAAAAAAGTTGTTCAGACCTCGAGGGCTAATTCTGTTTCCGATTGTAAAAAACCCATCTGTTTCCACCGAAAAACATTTCAGGGGATCACTTGCAACAGTTTGGCACCGTTTTTGAGTGAATTGCAGAACGTCAGATTTTTAGCAGAAATTGTGACCGCGCGGCTTAGGGATTTTTTCGAAAAAAGTTGTTCAGACGTCGAGGGCTAATTCTGTTTCCGATGATAAAAACCCATCTGTTTCCACCAAAAAACATTTCAGGGGATCACTTGCAACAGTTTGGCACCATTTTTGAGTGAATTGCAGAACGTCAGATTTTTAGCAGAAATTGTGACCGCGCGGCTTAGGGTTTTTTTCAAAAAAAGTTGTTCAGACGTCGAGGGCTAATTCTGTTTCCGATGATAAAAACCCATCTGTTTCCACCGAAAAACATTTCAGGGGATCACTTGCAACAGTTTGGCACCGTTTTTGAGTGAATTGCAGAACGTCAGATTTTTAGCAGAAATTGTGACCGCGCGGCTTAGGTATTTTTTCAAAAAAAGTTGTTCAGACGTCGAGGGCTAATTCTGTTTCCGATGATAAAAACCCATCTGTTTCCACCGAAAAACATTTCAGGGGATCACTTGCAACAGTTTGGCACCGTTTTTGAGTGAATTGCAGAACGTCAGATTTTTAGCAGAAATTGTGACCGCGCGGCTTAGGTATTTTTTCAAAAAAAGTTGTTCAGACGTCGAGGGCTAATTCTGTTTCCGATGATAAAAACCCATCCGTTTCCACCGAAAAACATTTCAGGGGATCACTTGCAACAGTTTGCCAACTTTTTTGAGTGAATTGCAGAACGTCAGATTTTTAGCAGAAATTGTGACCGCGCGGCTTAGGGATTTTTTCGAAAAAAGTTGTTCAGACGTCGAGGGCTAATTCTGTTTCCGATGATAAAAACCCATCTGTTTCCACCGAAAAACATTTCAGGGGATCACTTGCAACAGTTTGCCAACATTTTTGAGTGAATTGCAGAACGTCAGATTTTTAGCAGAAATTGTGACCGCGCGGCTTAGGGTTTTTTTCAAAAAAAGTTGTTCAGACGTCGAGGGCTAATTCTGTTTCTGATGATAAAAAGACATCTGTTTCCACCGAAAAACCTTTCAGGGGATCGTTTGAAACAGTTTGGCACCATTTTTGAGTGAATTGTGGAACGTCAGATTTTTAGCAGAAATTGTGACCGCGCGACTTAGGGATTTTTTCAAAAAAAGTTGTTCAGACGTCAAGGGCTAATTCTGTTTCCGATGATAAAAACACATCTGTTTCCACCGAAAAACCTTTCAGGGGATCGTTTGCAACAGTTTGGCACCATTTTTGAGTGAATTGCAGAACGTCAGATTTTTAGCAGAAATTGTGACCGCGCCTTAGGGATTTTTTCAAAAAAAGTTGTTCAGACGTCGAGGGCTAATTCTGTTTCCGATGATAAAAACCCATCCGCTTCCACTGAAAAACATTTCAGGGGATCACTTGCAACAGTTTGCCAACATTTTTGAGTGAATTGCAGAACGTCAGATTTTTAGCAGAAATTGTGACCGCGCGGCTTAGGGATTTTTTCAAAAAAAGTTGTTCAGACGTCGAGGGCTAATTCTGTTTCCGATGATAAAAACCCATCTGTTTCCACCGAAAAACATTTCACGGGTTCACTTGCAACAGTTTGCCAACATTTTTGAGTGAATTGCAGAACGTCAGATTTTTAGCAGAAATTGTGACCGCGCCGCTTAGGGATTTTTTCAAAAAAAGTTGTTCAGACGTCGAGGGCTTATTCTGTTTCCGATGATAAAAATCCATCTGTTTCCACCGAAAAACCTTTCAGGGGATCGTTTGCAACAGTTTGGCACCATTTTTGAGTGAATTGCGGAACGTCAGATTTTTAGCAGAAATTGTGACCGCGCGACTTAGGGATTTTTTCAAAAAAAGTTGTTCAGACGTCGAGGGCTTATTCTGTTTCCGATGATAAAAATCCATCTGTTTCCACCGAAAAACCTTTCAGGGGATCGTTTGCAACAGTTTGGCACCATTTTTGAGTGAATTGCAGAACGTCAGATTTTTAGCATAAATTGTGACCGCGCGGCTTAGGGATTTTTTCAAAAAAAGTTGTTCAGACGTCGAGGGCTAATTCTGTTTCCGATGATAAAAATCCATCCGTTTCCACCGAAAAACCTTTCAGGGGATCGTTTGCAACAGTTTGGCACCGTTTTTGAGTGAATTGCAGAACGTCAGATTTTTAGCAGAAATTGTGACCGCGCGGCTTAGGGATTTTTTCGAAAAAAGTTGTTCAGACGTCGAGGGCTAATTCTGTTTCCGATGATAAAAACCCATCCGTTTCCACCGAAAAACATTTCAGGGGATCACTTGCAACAGTTTGCCAACTTTTTTGAGTGAATTGCAGAACGTCAGATTTTTAGCAGAAATTGTGACCGCGCGGCTTAGGGATTTTTTCGAAAAAAGTTGTTCAGACGTCGAGGGCTAATTCTGTTTCCGATGATAAAAACCCATCTGTTTCCACCGAAAAACATTTCAGGGGATCACTTGCAACAGTTTGCCAACATTTTTGAGTGAATTGCAGAACGTCAGATTTTTAGCAGAAATTGTGACCGCGCGGCTTAGGGTTTTTTTCAAAAAAAGTTGTTCAGACGTCGAGGGCTAATTCTGTTTCTGATGATAAAAAGACATCTGTTTCCACCGAAAAACCTTTCAGGGGATCGTTTGAAACAGTTTGGCACCATTTTTGAGTGAATTGTGGAACGTCAGATTTTTAGCAGAAATTGTGACCGCGCGACTTAGGGATTTTTTCAAAAAAAGTTGTTCAGACGTCAAGGGCTAATTCTGTTTCCGATGATAAAAACACATCTGTTTCCACCGAAAAACCTTTCAGGGGATCGTTTGCAACAGTTTGGCACCATTTTTGAGTGAATTGCAGAACGTCAGATTTTTAGCAGAAATTGTGACCGCGCCTTAGGGATTTTTTCAAAAAAAGTTGTTCAGACGTCGAGGGCTAATTCTGTTTCCGATGATAAAAACCCATCCGCTTCCACTGAAAAACATTTCAGGGGATCACTTGCAACAGTTTGCCAACATTTTTGAGTGAATTGCAGAACGTCAGATTTTTAGCAGAAATTGTGACCGCGCGGCTTAGGGATTTTTTCAAAAAAAGTTGTTCAGACGTCGAGGGCTAATTCTGTTTCCGATGATAAAAACCCATCTGTTTCCACCGAAAAACATTTCACGGGATCACTTGCAACAGTTTGCCAACATTTTTGAGTGAATTGCAGAACGTCAGATTTTTAGCAGAAATTGTGACCGCGCCGCTTAGGGATTTTTTCAAAAAAAGTTGTTCAGACGTCGAGGGCTTATTCTGTTTCCGATGATAAAAATCCATCTGTTTCCACCGAAAAACCTTTCAGGGGATCGTTTGCAACAGTTTGGCACCATTTTTGAGTGAATTGCGGAACGTCAGATTTTTAGCAGAAATTGTGACCGCGCGACTTAGGGATTTTTTCAAAAAAAGTTGTTCAGACGTCGAGGGCTTATTCTGTTTCCGATGATAAAAATCCATCTGTTTCCACCGAAAAACCTTTCAGGGGATCGTTTGCAACAGTTTGGCACCATTTTTGAGTGAATTGCAGAACGTCAGATTTTTAGCATAAATTGTGACCGCGCGGCTTAGGGATTTTTTCAAAAAAAGTTGTTCAGACGTCGAGGGCTAATTCTGTTTCCGATGATAAAAATCCATCCGTTTCCACCAAAAAACATTTCAGGGGATCACTTGCAACAGTTTGGCACCATTTTTGAGTGAATTGCAGAACGTCAGATTTTTAGCAGAAATTGTGACCGCGCGGCTTAGGTATTTTTTCAAAAAAAGTTGTTCAGACGTCGAGGGCTAATTCTGTTTCCGATGATAAAAACCCATCTGTTTCCACCAAAAAACATTTCAGGGGATCACTTGCAACAGTTTGGCACCGTTTTTGAGTGAATTGCAGAACGTCAGATTTTTAGCAGAAATTGTGACCGCGCGGCTTAGGTATTTTTTCAAAAAAAGTTGTTCAGACGTCGAGGGCTAATTCTGTTTCCGATGATAAAAACCCATCTGTTTCCACCGAAAAACATTTCAGGGGATCACTTGCAACAGTTTGCCAACTTTTTTGAGTGAATTGCAGAACGTCAGATTTTTAGCAGAAATTGTGACCGCGCGGCTTAGGGATTTTTTCGAAAAAAGTTGTTCAGACGTCGAGGGCTAATTCTGTTTCCGATGATAAAAACCCATCTGATTCCACCGAAAAACATTTCAGGGGATCACTTGCAACAGTTTGCCAACTTTTTTGAGTGAATTGCAGAACGTCAGATTTTTAGCAGAAATTGTGACCGCGCGGCTTAGTGATTTTTTCAAAAAAAGTTGTTCAGACGTCGAGGGCTAATTCTGTTTCCGATGATAAAAACCCATCCGTTTCCACCGAAAAACATTTCAGGGGATCACTTGCAACAGTTTGCCAACATTTTTGAGTGAATTGCAGAACGTCAGATTTTTAGCAGAAATTGTGACCGCGCGGCTTAGGGTTTTTTTCAAAAAAAGTTGTTCAGACGTCGAGGGCTAATTCTGTTTCCGATGATAAAAACCCATCTGTTTCCACCAAAAAACATTTCAGGGGATCACTTGCAACAGTTTGGCACCGTTTTTGAGTGAATTGCAGAACGTCAGATTTTTAGCAGAAATTGTGACCGCGCGGCTTAGGTATTTTTTCAAAAAAAGTTGTTCAGACGTCGAGGGCTAATTCTGTTTCCGATGATAAAAACCCATCTGTTTCCACCGAAAAACATTTCAGGGGATCACTTGCAACAGTTTGCCAACTTTTTTGAGTGAATTGCAGAACGTCAGATTTTTAGCAGAAATTGTGACCGCGCGGCTTAGGGATTTTTTCGAAAAAAGTTGTTCAGACGTCGAGGGCTAATTCTGTTTCTGATGATAAAAAGACATCTGTTTCCACCGAAAAACCTTTCAGGGGATCGTTTGCAACAGTTTGGCACCATTTTTGAGTGAATTGTGGAACGTCAGATTTTTAGCAGAAATTGTGACCGCGCGACTTAGGGATTTTTTCAAAAAAAGTTGTTCAGACGTCAAGGGCTAATTCTGTTTCCGATGATAAAAACACATCTGTTTCCACCGAAAAACCTTTCAGGGGATCGTTTGCAACAGTTTGGCACCATTTTTGAGTGAATTGCAGAACGTCAGATTTTTAGCAGAAATTGTGACCGCGCGGCTTAGGGATTTTTTCAAAAAAAGTTGTTCAGACGTCGAGGGCTAATTCTGTTTCCGATGATAAAAACCCATCCGCTTCCACTGAAAAACATTTCAGGGGATCACTTGCAACAGTTTGCCAACATTTTTGAGTGAATTGCAGAACGTCAGATTTTTAGCAGAAATTGTGACCGCGCGGCTTACGGATTTTTTCAAAAAAAGTTGTTCAGACGTCGAGGGCTAATTCTGTTTCCGATGATAAAAACCCATCTGTTTCCACCGAAAAACATTTCACGGGATCACTTGCAACAGTTTCCCAACATTTTTGAGTGAATTGCAGAACGTCAGATTTTTAGCAGAAATTGTGACCGCGCCGCTTAGGGATTTTTTCAAAAAAAGTTGTTCAGACGTCGAGGGCTTATTCTGTTTCCGATGATAAAAATCCATCTGTTTCCACCGAAAAACCTTTCAGGGGATCGTTTGCAACAGTTTGGCACCATTTTTGAGTGAATTGTGGAACGTCAGATTTTTAGCAGAAATTGTGACCGCGCGACTTAGGGATTTTTTCAAAAAAAGTTGTTCAGACGTCAAGGGCTAATTCTGTTTCCGATGATAAAAACACATCTGTTTCCACCGAAAAACCTTTCAGGGGATCGTTTGCAACAGTTTGGCACCATTTTTGAGTGAATTGCAGAACGTCAGATTTTTAGCAGAAATTGTGACCGCGCGGCTTAGGGATTTTTTCAAAAAAAGTTGTTCAGACGTCGAGGGCTAATTCTGTTTCCGATGATAAAAACCCATCCGCTTCCACTGAAAAACATTTCAGGGGATCACTTGCAACAGTTTGCCAACATTTTTGAGTGAATTGCAGAACGTCAGATTTTTAGCAGAAATTGTGACCGCGCGGCTTAGGGATTTTTTCAAAAAAAGTTGTTCAGACGTCGAGGGCTAATTCTGTTTCCGATGATAAAAACCCATCTGTTTCCACCGAAAAACATTTCACGGGATCACTTGCAACAGTTTCCCAACATTTTTGAGTGAATTGCAGAACGTCAGATTTTTAGCAGAAATTGTGACCGCGCCGCTTAGGGATTTTTTCAAAAAAAGTTGTTCAGACGTCGAGGGCTTATTCTGTTTCCGATGATAAAAATCCATCTGTTTCCACCGAAAAACCTTTCAGGGGATCACTTGCAACAGTTTGCCAACATTTTTGAGGGAATTGCAGAACGTCAGATTTTTAGCAGAATATGTGACCGCGCGGCTTAGGGATTTTTTTCAAAAAAAGTTGTTCAGACCTCGAGGGCTAATTCTGTTTCCGATTGTAAAAAACCCATCTGTTTCCACCGAAAAACATTTCAGGGGATCACTTGCAACAGTTTGGCACCGTTTTTGAGTGAATTGCAGAACGTCAGATTTTTAGCAGAAATTGTCACCGCGCGGCTTAGGTATTTTTTCAAAAAAAGTTGTTCAGACGTCGAGGGCTAATTCTGTTTCCGATGATAAAAACACATCTGTTTCCACCGAAAAACATTTCACGGGATCACTTGCAACAGTTTCCCAACATTTTTGAGTGAATTGCAGAACGTCAGATTTTTAGCAGAAATTGTGACCGCGCGACTTAGGGATTTTTTCAAAAAAAGTTGTTCAGACGTCGAGGGCTAATTCTGTTTCCGATGATAAAAAACCCATCTGTTTCCACCGAAAAACATTTCACGGGATCACTTGCAACAGTTTCCCAACATTTTTGAGTGAATTGCAGAACGTCAGATTTTTAGCAGAAATTGTGACCGCGCGGCTTAGGGATTTTTTCAAAAAAAGTTTTTGAGACGTCGAGGGCTAATTCTGTTTCCGATGATAAAAACCCATCTGTTTCCACCGAAAAACCTTTCATGGGATCGTTTGCAACAGTTTGGCACCGTTTTTGAGTGAATTGCAGAACGTCAGATTTTTAGCAGAAATTGTGACCGCGCGGCTTAGGGATTTTTTCAAAAAATGTTGTTCAGACGTCAAGGGCTAATTCTGTTTCCGATGATAAAAAGCCATATGTTTCCACCGAAAACCTTTCAGGGGATCGTTTGCAACAGTTTGCCAACATTTTTGATTGAATTGTAGAACGTCAGATTTTTAGCAGAAATTGTGACCGCGCGGCTTAGGGATTTTTTTCAAAAAAAGTTGTACAGACGTCGAGGGCTAATTCTGTTTCCGATGATAAAAACCCATCTGTTTCCACCAAAAAACATTTCAGGGGATCACTTGCAACAGTTCGGCACCGTTTTTGAGTGAATTGCAGAACGTCAGATTTTTAGCAGAAATTGTGACCGTGCGGCTTAGGTATTTTTTCAAAAAAAGTTGTTCAGACGTCGAGGGCTAATTCTGTTTCCGATGATAAAAACCCATCTGTTTCCACCGAAAAACATTTCAGGGGATCACTTGCAACAGTTTGCCAACTTTTTTGAGTGAATTGCAGAACGTCAGATTTTTAGCAGAAATTGTGACCGCGCGGCTTAGGGATTTTTTCGAAAAAAGTTGTTCAGACGTCGAGGGCTAATTCTGTTTCCGATGATAAAAACCCATCTGTTTCCACCGAAAAACATTTCAGGGGATCACTTGCAACAGTTTCCCAACATTTTTGAGTGAATTGCAGAACGTCAGATTTTTAGCAGAAATTGTGACCGCGCGGCTTAGAGATTTTTTCCAAAAAAAGTTGTTCAGACCTCGAGGGCTAATTCTGTTTCCGATGATAAAAACCCATCTGTTTCCACCGAAAAACATTTCAGGGGATCACTTGCAACAGTTTGCCAACATTTTTGAGGGAATTGCAGAACGTCAGATTTTTAGCAGAAAATGTGACCGCTTAGGGATTTTTTCAAAAAAAGTTGTTCAGACCTTAAGTGCTAATTCTGTTTCCGATGATAAAAACCCATCTGTTTCCACCGAAACACATTTCAGGGGATCACTTGCAACACTTTGCCAACATTTTTGAGTGAATTGCAGAACGTCAGATTTTTAGCAGAAATTGTGACCGCGCGGCTTAGGGATTTTTTCAAAAAAAGTTGTTCAGACGTCAAGGGCTAATTCTGTTTCTGATGATAAAAAGACATCTGTTTCCACCGAAAAACCTTTCAGGGGATCGTTTGCAACAGTTTGGCACCATTTTTGAGTGAATTGTGGAACGTCAGATTTTTAGCAGAAATTGTGACCGCGCGGCTTAGGGATTTTTTCAAAAAAAGTTGTTCAGACGTCAAGGGCTAATTCTGTTTCCGATGATAAAAACACATCTGTTTCCACCGAAAAACCTTTCAGGGGATCGTTTGCAACAGTTTGGCACCATTTTTGAGTGAATTGCAGAACGTCAGATTTTTAGCAGAAATTGTGACCGCGCCTTAGGGATTTTTTCAAAAAAAGTTGTTCAGACGTCGAGGGCTAATTCTGTTTCCGATGATAAAAACCCATCCGCTTCCACTGAAAAACATTTCAGGGGATCACTTGCAACAGTTTGCCAACATTTTTGAGTGAATTGCAGAACGTCAGATTTTTAGCAGAAATTGTGACCGCGCGGCTTAGGGATTTTTTCAAAAAAAGTTGTTCAGACGTCGAGGGCTAATTCTGTTTCCGATGATAAAAACCCATCTGTTTCCACCGAAAAACATTTCACGGGATCACTTGCAACAGTTTCCCAACATTTTTGAGTGAATTGCAGAACGTCAGATTTTTAGCAGAAATTGTGACCGCGCCGCTTAGGGATTTTTTCAAAAAAAGTTGTTCAGACGTCGAGGGCTTATTCTGTTTCCGATGATAAAAATCCAACTGTTTCCACCGAAAAACCTTTCAGGGGATCGTTTGCAACAGTTTGGCACCATTTTTGAGTGAATTGTGGAACGTCAGATTTTTAGCAGAAATTGTGACCGCGCGACTTAGGGATTTTTTCAAAAAAAGTTGTTCAGACGTCGAGGGCTTATTCTGTTTCCGATGATAAAAATCCATCTGTTTCCACCGAAAAACCTTTCAGGGGATCGTTTGCAACCGTTTGGCACCATTTTTGAGTGAATTGCAGAACGTCAGATTTTTAGCAGAAATTGTGACCGCGCGGCTTAGGGATTTTTTCGAAAAAAGTTGTTCAGACGTCGAGGGCTAATTCTGTTTCCGATGATAAAAATCCATCTTTTTCCACCGAAAAACCTTTCAGGGGATCGTTTGCAACAGTTTGGCACCGTTTTTGAGTGAATTGCAGAACGTCAGATTTTTAGCAGAAATTGTGACCGCGCGGCTTAGGGATTTTTTCGAAAAAAGTTGTTCAGACGTCGAGGGCTAATTCTGTTTCCGATGATAAAAACCCATCTGTTTCCACCAAAAAACATTTCAGGGGATCACTTGCAACAGTTTGGCACCATTTTTGAGTGAATTGCAGAACGTCAGATTTTTAGCAGAAATTGTGACCGCGCGGCTTAGGTATTTTTTCAAAAAAAGTTGTTCAGACGTCGAGGGCTAATTCTGTTTCCGATGATAAAAACCCATCCGTTTCCACCGAAAAACATTTCAGGGGATCACTTGCAACAGTTTGCCAACATTTTTGAGTGAATTGCAGAACGTCAGATTTTTAGCAGAAATTGTGACCGCGCGGCTTAGGGTTTTTTTCAAAAAAAGTTGTTCAGACGTCGAGGGCTAATTCTGTTTCCGATGATAAAAACCCATCTGTTTCCACCAAAAAACATTTCAGGGGATCACTTGCAACAGTTTGGCACCGTTTTTGAGTGAATTGCAGAACGTCAGATTTTTAGCAGAAATTGTGACCGCGCGGCTTAGGTATTTTTTCAAAAAAAGTTGTTCAGACGTCGAGGGCTAATTCTGTTTCCGATGATAAAAACCCATCTGTTTCCACCGAAAAACATTTCAGGGGATCACTTGCAACAGTTTGCCAACTTTTTTGAGTGAATTGCAGAACGTCAGATTTTTAGCAGAAATTGTGACCGCGCGGCTTAGGGATTTTTTCGAAAAAAGTTGTTCAGACGTCGAGGGCTAATTCTGTTTCCGATGATAAAAACCCATCTGATTCCACCGAAAAACATTTCAGGGGATCACTTGCAACAGTTTGCCAACTTTTTTGAGTAAATTGCAGAACGTCAGATTTTTAGCAGAAATTGTGACCGCGCGGCTTAGTGATTTTTTCAAAAAAAGTTGTTCAGACGTCAAGGGCTAATTCTGTTTCTGATGATAAAAAGACATCTGTTTCCACCGAAAAACCTTTCAGGGGATCGTTTGCAACAGTTTGGCACCATTTTTGAGTGAATTGTGGAACGTCAGATTTTTAGCAGAAATTGTGACCGCGCCGCTTAGGGATTTTTTCAAAAAAAGTTGTTCAGACGTCAAGGGCTAATTCTGTTTCCGATGATAAAAACACATCTGTTTCCACCGAAAAACCTTTCAGGGGATCGTTTGCAACAGTTTGGCACCATTTTTGAGTGAATTGCAGAACGTCAGATTTTTAGCAGAAATTGTGACCGCGCGGCTTAGGGATTTTTTCAAAAAAAGTTGTTCAGACGTCGAGGGCTAATTCTGTTTCCGATGATAAAAACCCATCCGCTTCCACTGAAAAACATTTCAGGGGATCACTTGCAACAGTTTGCCAACATTTTTGAGTGAATTGCAGAACGTCAGATTTTTAGCAGAAATTGTGACCGCGCGGCTTAGGGATTTTTTCAAAAAAAGTTGTTCAGACGTCGAGGGCTAATTCTGTTTCCGATGATAAAAACCCATCTGTTTCCACCGAAAAACATTTCACGGGATCACTTGCAACAGTTTCCCAACATTTTTGAGTGAATTGCAGAACGTCAGATTTTTAGCAGAAATTGTGACCGCGCCGCTTAGGGATTTTTTCAAAAAAAGTTGTTCAGACGTCGAGGGCTTATTCTGTTTCCGATGATAAAAATCCATCTGTTTCCACCGAAAAACCTTTCAGGGGATCGTTTGCAACAGTTTGCCAACATTTTTGAGGGAATTGCAGAACGTCAGATTTTTAGCAGAATATGTGACCGCGCGGCTTAGGGATTTTTTTCAAAAAAAGTTGTTCAGACCTCGAGGGCTAATTCTGTTTCCGATTGTAAAAAACCCATCTGTTTCCACCGAAAAACATTTCAGGGGATCACTTGCAACAGTTTGGCACCGTTTTTGAGTGAATTGCAGAACGTCAGATTTTTAGCAGAAATTGTCACCGCGCGGCTTAGGTATTTTTTCAAAAAAAGTTGTTCAGACGTCGAGGGCTAATTCTGTTTCCGATGATAAAAACACATCTGTTTCCACCGAAAAACATTTCACGGGATCACTTGCAACAGTTTCCCAACATTTTTGAGTGAATTGCAGAACGTCAGATTTTTAGCAGAAATTGTGACCGCGCGGCTTAGGGATTTTTTCAAAAAAAGTTTTTGAGACGTCGAGGGCTAATTCTGTTTCCGATGATAAAAACCCATCTGTTTCCACCGAAAAACCTTTCATGGGATCGTTTGCAACAGTTTGGCACCGTTTTTGAGTGAATTGCAGAACGTCAGATTTTTAGCAGAAATTGTGACCGCGCGGCTTAGGGATTTTTTCAAAAAATGTTGTTCAGACGTCAAGGGCTAATTCTGTTTCCGATGATAAAAAGCCATATGTTTCCACCGAAAACCTTTCAGGGGATCGTTTGCAACAGTTTGCCAACATTTTTGATTGAATTGTAGAACGTCAGATTTTTAGCAGAAATTGTGACCGCGCGGCTTAGGGATTTTTTTCAAAAAAAGTTGTACAGACGTCGAGGGCTAATTCTGTTTCCGATGATAAAAACCCATCTGTTTCCACCAAAAAACATTTCAGGGGATCACTTGCAACAGTTCGGCACCGTTTTTGAGTGAATTGCAGAACGTCAGATTTTTAGCAGAAATTGTGACCGCGCGGCTTAGGTATTTTTTCAAAAAAAGTTGTTCAGACGTCGAGGGCTAATTCTGTTTCCGATGATAAAAACCCATCTGTTTCCACCGAAAAACATTTCAGGGGATCACTTGCAACAGTTTGCCAACTTTTTTGAGTGAATTGCAGAACGTCAGATTTTTAGCAGAAATTGTGACCGCGCGGCTTAGGGATTTTTTCGAAAAAAGTTGTTCAGACGTCGAGGGCTAATTCTGTTTCCGATGATAAAAACCCATCTGTTTCCACCGAAAAACATTTCAGGGGATCACTTGCAACAGTTTCCCAACATTTTTGAGTGAATTGCAGAACGTCAGATTTTTAGCAGAAATTGTGACCGCGCGGCTTAGGGATTTTTTCAAAAAAAGTTTTTGAGACGTCGAGGGCTAATTCTGTTTCCGATGATAAAAACCCATCTGTTTCCACCGAAAAACCTTTCATGGGATCGTTTGCAACAGTTTGGCACCGTTTTTGAGTGAATTGCAGAACGTCAGATTTTTAGCAGAAATTGTGACCGCGCGGCTTAGGGATTTTTTCAAAAAATGTTGTTCAGACGTCAAGGGCTAATTCTGTTTCCGATGATAAAAAGCCATATGTTTCCACCGAAAACCTTTCAGGGGATCGTTTGCAACAGTTTGCCAACATTTTTGATTGAATTGTAGAACGTCAGATTTTTAGCAGAAATTGTGACCGCGCGGCTTAGGGATTTTTTTCAAAAAAAGTTGTACAGACGTCGAGGGCTAATTCTGTTTCCGATGATAAAAACCCATCTGTTTCCACCAAAAAACATTTCAGGGGATCACTTGCAACAGTTCGGCACCGTTTTTGAGTGAATTGCAGAACGTCAGATTTTTAGCAGAAATTGTGACCGCGCGGCTTAGGTATTTTTTCAAAAAAAGTTGTTCAGACGTCGAGGGCTAATTCTGTTTCCGATGATAAAAACCCATCTGTTTCCACCGAAAAACATTTCAGGGGATCACTTGCAACAGTTTGCCAACTTTTTTGAGTGAATTGCAGAACGTCAGATTTTTAGCAGAAATTGTGACCGCGCGGCTTAGGGATTTTTTCGAAAAAAGTTGTTCAGACGTCGAGGGCTAATTCTGTTTCCGATGATAAAAACCCATCTGTTTCCACCGAAAAACATTTCAGGGGATCACTTGCAACAGTTTCCCAACATTTTTGAGTGAATTGCAGAACGTCAGATTTTTAGCAGAAATTGTGACCGCGCGGCTTAGGGATTTTTTCAAAAAAAGTTGTTCAGACGTCAAGGGCTAATTCTGTTTCTGATGATAAAAAGACATCTGTTTCCACCGAAAAACCTTTCAGGGGATCGTTTGCAACAGTTTGGCACCATTTTTGAGTGAATTGTGGAACGTCAGATTTTTAGCAGAAATTGTGACCGCGCGGCTTAGGGATTTTTTCAAAAAAAGTTGTTCAGACGTCAAGGGCTAATTCTGTTTCCGATGATAAAAACACATCTGTTTCCACCGAAAAACCTTTCAGGGGATCGTTTGCAACAGTTTGGCACCATTTTTGAGTGAATTGCAGAACGTCAGATTTTTAGCAGAAATTGTGACCGCGCCTTAGGGATTTTTTCAAAAAAAGTTGTTCAGACGTCGAGGGCTAATTCTGTTTCCGATGATAAAAACCCATCCGCTTCCACTGAAAAACATTTCAGGGGATCACTTGCAACAGTTTGCCAACATTTTTGAGTGAATTGCAGAACGTCAGATTTTTAGCAGAAATTGTGACCGCGCGGCTTAGGGATTTTTTCAAAAAAAGTTGTTCAGACGTCGAGGGCTAATTCTGTTTCCGATGATAAAAACCCATCTGTTTCCACCGAAAAACATTTCACGGGATCACTTGCAACAGTTTCCCAACATTTTTGAGTGAATTGCAGAACGTCAGATTTTTAGCAGAAATTGTGACCGCGCCGCTTAGGGATTTTTTCAAAAAAAGTTGTTCAGACGTCGAGGGCTTATTCTGTTTCCGATGATAAAAATCCAACTGTTTCCACCGAAAAACCTTTCAGGGGATCGTTTGCAACAGTTTGGCACCATTTTTGAGTGAATTGTGGAACGTCAGATTTTTAGCAGAAATTGTGACCGCGCGACTTAGGGATTTTTTCAAAAAAAGTTGTTCAGACGTCGAGGGCTTATTCTGTTTCCGATGATAAAAATCCATCTGTTTCCACCGAAAAACCTTTCAGGGGATCGTTTGCAACCGTTTGGCACCATTTTTGAGTGAATTGCAGAACGTCAGATTTTTAGCATAAATTGTGACCGCGCGGCTTAGGGATTTTTTCAAAAAAAGTTGTTCAGACGTCGAGGGCTAATTCTGTTTCCGATGATAAAAATCCATCTGTTTCCACCGAAAAACCTTTCAGGGGATCGTTTGCAACAGTTTGGCACCGTTTTTGAGTGAATTGCAGAACGTCAGATTTTTAGCAGAAATTGTGACCGCGCGGCTTAGGGATTTTTTCGAAAAAAGTTGTTCAGACGTCGAGGGCTAATTCTGTTTCCGATGATAAAAACCCATCTGTTTCCACCAAAAAACATTTCAGGGGATCACTTGCAACAGTTTGGCACCATTTTTGAGTGAATTGCAGAACGTCAGATTTTTAGCAGAAATTGTGACCGCGCGGCTTAGGTATTTTTTCAAAAAAAGTTGTTCAGACGTCGAGGGCTAATTCTGTTTCCGATGATAAAAACCCATCCGTTTCCACCGAAAAACATTTCAGGGGATCACTTGCAACAGTTTGCCAACATTTTTGAGTGAATTGCAGAACGTCAGATTTTTAGCAGAAATTGTGACCGCGCGGCTTAGGGTTTTTTTCAAAAAAAGTTGTTCAGACGTCGAGGGCTAATTCTGTTTCCGATGATAAAAACCCATCTGTTTCCACCAAAAAACATTTCAGGGGATCACTTGCAACAGTTTGGCACCGTTTTTGAGTGAATTGCAGAACGTCAGATTTTTAGCAGAAATTGTGACCGCGCGGCTTAGGTATTTTTTCAAAAAAGTTGTTCAGACGTCGAGGGCTAATTCTGTTTCCGATGATAAAAACCCATCTGTTTCCACCGAAAAACATTTCAGGGGATCACTTGCAACAGTTTGCCAACTTTTTTGAGTGAATTGCAGAACGTCAGATTTTTAGCAGAAATTGTGACCGCGCGGCTTAGGGATTTTTTCGAAAAAAGTTGTTCAGACATCGAGGGCTAATTCTGTTTCCGATGATAAAAACCCATCTGATTCCACCGAAAAACATTTCAGGGGATCACTTGCAACAGTTTGCCAACTTTTTTGAGTGAATTGCAGAACGTCAGATTTTTAGCAGAAATTGTGACCGCGCGGCTTAGTGATTTTTTCAAAAAAAGTTGTTCAGACGTCAAGGGCTAATTCTGTTTCTGATGATAAAAAGACATCTGTTTCCACCGAAAAACCTTTCAGGGGATCGTTTGCAACAGTTTGGCACCATTTTTGAGTGAATTGTGGAACGTCAGATTTTTAGCAGAAATTGTGACCGCGCCGCTTAGGGATTTTTTCAAAAAAAGTTGTTCAGACGTCAAGGGCTAATTCTGTTTCCGATGATAAAAACACATCTGTTTCCACCGAAAAACCTTTCAGGGGATCGTTTGCAACAGTTTGGCACCATTTTTGAGTGAATTGCAGAACGTCAGATTTTTAGCAGAAATTGTGACCGCGCGGCTTAGGGATTTTTTCAAAAAAAGTTGTTCAGACGTCGAGGGCTAATTCTGTTTCCGATGATAAAAACCCATCCGCTTCCACTGAAAAACATTTCAGGGGATCACTTGCAACAGTTTGCCAACATTTTTGAGTGAATTGCAGAACGTCAGATTTTTAGCAGAAATTGTGACCGCGCGGCTTAGGGATTTTTTCAAAAAAAGTTGTTCAGACGTCGAGGGCTAATTCTGTTTCCGATGATAAAAACCCATCTGTTTCCACCGAAAAACATTTCACGGGATCACTTGCAACAGTTTCCCAACATTTTTGAGTGAATTGCAGAACGTCAGATTTTTAGCAGAAATTGTGACCGCGCCGCTTAGGGATTTTTTCAAAAAAAGTTGTTCAGACGTCGAGGGCTTATTCTGTTTCCGATGATAAAAATCCATCTGTTTCCACCGAAAAACCTTTCAGGGGATCGTTTGCAACAGTTTGCCAACATTTTTGAGGGAATTGCAGAACGTCAGATTTTTAGCAGAATATGTGACCGCGCGGCTTAGGGATTTTTTTCAAAAAAAGTTGTTCAGACCTCGAGGGCTAATTCTGTTTCCGATTGTAAAAAACCCATCTGTTTCCACCGAAAAACATTTCAGGGGATCACTTGCAACAGTTTGGCACCGTTTTTGAGTGAATTGCAGAACGTCAGATTTTTAGCAGAAATTGTCACCGCGCGGCTTAGGTATTTTTTCAAAAAAAGTTGTTCAGACGTCGAGGGCTAATTCTGTTTCCGATGATAAAAACACATCTGTTTCCACCGAAAAACATTTCACGGGATCACTTGCAACAGTTTCCCAACATTTTTGAGTGAATTGCAGAACGTCAGATTTTTAGCAGAAATTGTGACCGCGCGGCTTAGGGATTTTTTCAAAAAAAGTTTTTGAGACGTCGAGGGCTAATTCTGTTTCCGATGATAAAAACCCATCTGTTTCCACCGAAAAACCTTTCATGGGATCGTTTGCAACAGTTTGGCACCGTTTTTGAGTGAATTGCAGAACGTCAGATTTTTAGCAGAAATTGTGACCGCGCGGCTTAGGGATTTTTTCAAAAAATGTTGTTCAGACGTCAAGGGCTAATTCTGTTTCCGATGATAAAAAGCCATATGTTTCCACCGAAAACCTTTCAGGGGATCGTTTGCAACAGTTTGCCAACATTTTTGATTGAATTGTAGAACGTCAGATTTTTAGCAGAAATTGTGACCGCGCGGCTTAGGGATTTTTTTCAAAAAAAGTTGTACAGACGTCGAGGGCTAATTCTGTTTCCGATGATAAAAACCCATCTGTTTCCACCAAAAAACATTTCAGGGGATCACTTGCAACAGTTCGGCACCGTTTTTGAGTGAATTGCAGAACGTCAGATTTTTAGCAGAAATTGTGACCGCGCGGCTTAGGTATTTTTTCAAAAAAAGTTGTTCAGACGTCGAGGGCTAATTCTGTTTCCGATGATAAAAACCCATCTGTTTCCACCGAAAAACATTTCAGGGGATCACTTGCAACAGTTTGCCAACTTTTTTGAGTGAATTGCAGAACGTCAGATTTTTAGCAGAAATTGTGACCGCGCGGCTTAGGGATTTTTTCGAAAAAAGTTGTTCAGACGTCGAGGGCTAATTCTGTTTCCGATGATAAAAACCCATCTGTTTCCACCGAAAAACATTTCAGGGGATCACTTGCAACAGTTTCCCAACATTTTTGAGTGAATTGCAGAACGTCAGATTTTTAGCAGAAATTGTGACCGCGCGGCTTAGGGATTTTTTCAAAAAAAGTTGTTCAGACGTCAAGGGCTAATTCTGTTTCTGATGATAAAAAGACATCTGTTTCCACCGAAAAACCTTTCAGGGGATCGTTTGCAACAGTTTGGCACCATTTTTGAGTGAATTGTGGAACGTCAGATTTTTAGCAGAAATTGTGACCGCGCGGCTTAGGGATTTTTTCAAAAAAAGTTGTTCAGACGTCAAGGGCTAATTCTGTTTCCGATGATAAAAACCCATCTGTTTCCACCGAAAAACCTTTCATGGGATCGTTTGCAACAGTTTGGCACCGTTTTTGAGTGAATTGCAGAACGTCATATTTTTAGCAGAAATTGTGACCGCGCGGCTTAGGGATTTTTTTCAAAAAAAGTTGTTCAGACGTCAAGGGCTAATTCTGTTTCTGATGATAAAAAGACATCTGTTTCCACCGAAAAACCTTTCAGGGGATCGTTTGCAACAGTTTGGCACCGTTTTTGAGTGAATTGCAGAACGTCATATTTTTAGCAGAAATTGTGACCGCGCGGCTTAGGGATTTTTTTCAAAAAAAGTTGTTCAGACGTCAAGGGCTAATTCTGTTTCTGATGATAAAAAGACATCTGTTTCCACCGAAAAACATTTCAGGGGATCACTTGCAACAGTTTCCCAACATTTTTGAGTGAATTGCAGAACGTCAGATTTTTAGCAGAAATTGTGACCGCGCGGCTTAGGGATTTTTTCAAAAAAAGTTGTTCAGACGTCAAGGGCTAATTCTGTTTCTGATGATAAAAAGACATCTGTTTCCACCGAAAAACCTTTCAGGGGATCGTTTGCAACAGTTTGGCACCATTTTTGAGTGAATTGTGGAACGTCAGATTTTTAACAGAAATTGTGACCGCGCGACTTAGGGATTTTTTCAAAAAAAGTTGTTCAGACGTCAAGGGCTAATTCTGTTTCCGATGATAAAAACACATCTGTTTCCACCGAAAAACCTTTCAGGGGATCGTTTGCAACAGTTTGGCACCATTTTTGAGTGAATTGCAGAACGTCAGATTTTTAGCAGAAATTGTGACCGCGCGGCTTAGGGATTTTTTCGAAAAAAGTTGTTCAGACGTCGAGGGCTAATTCTGTTTCCGATGATAAAAACCCATCTGTTTCCACCGAAAAACATTTCAGGGGATCACTTGCAACAGTTTCCCAACATTTTTGAGTGAATTGCAGAACGTCAGATTTTTAGCAGAAATTGTGACCGCGCGGCTTAGGGATTTTTTCAAAAAAAGTTGTTCAGACGTCAAGGGCTAATTCTGTTTCTGATGATAAAAAGACATCTGTTTCCACCGAAAAACCTTTCAGGGGATCGTTTGCAACAGTTTGGCACCATTTTTGAGTGAATTGTGGAACGTCAGATTTTTAGCAGAAATTGTGACCGCGCGGCTTAGGGATTTTTTCAAAAAAAGTTGTTCAGACGTCAAGGGCTAATTCTGTTTCCGATGATAAAAACACATCTGTTTCCACCGAAAAACCTTTCAGGGGATCGTTTGCAACAGTTTGGCACCATTTTTGAGTGAATTGCAGAACGTCAGATTTTTAGCAGAAATTGTGACCGCGCCTTAGGGATTTTTTCAAAAAAAGTTGTTCAGACGTCGAGGGCTAATTCTGTTTCCGATGATAAAAACCCATCCGCTTCCACTGAAAAACATTTCAGGGGATCACTTGCAACAGTTTGCCAACATTTTTGAGTGAATTGCAGAACGTCAGATTTTTAGCAGAAATTGTGACCGCGCGGCTTAGGGATTTTTTCAAAAAAAGTTGTTCAGACGTCGAGGGCTAATTCTGTTTCCGATGATAAAAACCCATCTGTTTCCACCGAAAAACATTTCACGGGATCACTTGCAACAGTTTCCCAACATTTTTGAGTGAATTGCAGAACGTCAGATTTTTAGCAGAAATTGTGACCGCGCCGCTTAGGGATTTTTTCAAAAAAAGTTGTTCAGACGTCGAGGGCTTATTCTGTTTCCGATGATAAAAATCCAACTGTTTCCACCGAAAAACCTTTCAGGGGATCGTTTGCAACAGTTTGGCACCATTTTTGAGTGAATTGTGGAACGTCAGATTTTTAGCAGAAATTGTGACCGCGCGACTTAGGGATTTTTTCAAAAAAAGTTGTTCAGACGTCGAGGGCTTATTCTGTTTCCGATGATAAAAATCCATCTGTTTCCACCGAAAAACCTTTCAGGGGATCGTTTGCAACCGTTTGGCACCATTTTTGAGTGAATTGCAGAACGTCAGATTTTTAGCATAAATTGTGACCGCGCGGCTTAGGGATTTTTTCAAAAAAAGTTGTTCAGACGTCGAGGGCTAATTCTGTTTCCGATGATAAAAATCCATCTGTTTCCACCGAAAAACCTTTCAGGGGATCGTTTGCAACAGTTTGGCACCGTTTTTGAGTGAATTGCAGAACGTCAGATTTTTAGCAGAAATTGTGACCGCGCGGCTTAGGGATTTTTTCGAAAAAAGTTGTTCAGACGTCGAGGGCTAATTCTGTTTCCGATGATAAAAACCCATCTGTTTCCACCAAAAAACATTTCAGGGGATCACTTGCAACAGTTTGGCACCATTTTTGAGTGAATTGCAGAACGTCAGATTTTTAGCAGAAATTGTGACCGCGCGGCTTAGGTATTTTTTCAAAAAAAGTTGTTCAGACGTCGAGGGCTAATTCTGTTTCCGATGATAAAAACCCATCCGTTTCCACCGAAAAACATTTCAGGGGATCACTTGCAACAGTTTGCCAACATTTTTGAGTGAATTGCAGAACGTCAGATTTTTAGCAGAAATTGTGACCGCGCGGCTTAGGGATTTTTTCGAAAAAAGTTGTTCAGACGTCGAGGGCTAATTCTGTTTCCGATGATAAAAACCCATCTGTTTCCACCGAAAAACATTTCAGGGGATCACTTGCAACAGTTTCCCAACATTTTTGAGTGAATTGCAGAACGTCAGATTTTTAGCAGAAATTGTGACCGCGCGGCTTAGGGATTTTTTCAAAAAAAGTTGTTCAGACGTCAAGGGCTAATTCTGTTTCTGATGATAAAAAGACATCTGTTTCCACCGAAAAACCTTTCAGGGGATCGTTTGCAACAGTTTGGCACCATTTTTGAGTGAATTGTGGAACGTCAGATTTTTAGCAGAAATTGTGACCGCGCGGCTTAGGGATTTTTTCAAAAAAAGTTGTTCAGACGTCAAGGGCTAATTCTGTTTCCGATGATAAAAACCCATCTGTTTCCACCGAAAAACCTTTCATGGGATCGTTTGCAACAGTTTGGCACCGTTTTTGAGTGAATTGCAGAACGTCATATTTTTAGCAGAAATTGTGACCGCGCGGCTTAGGGATTTTTTTCAAAAAAAGTTGTTCAGACGTCAAGGGCTAATTCTGTTTCTGATGATAAAAAGACATCTGTTTCCACCGAAAAACCTTTCAGGGGATCGTTTGCAACAGTTTGGCACCGTTTTTGAGTGAATTGCAGAACGTCATATTTTTAGCAGAAATTGTGACCGCGCGGCTTAGGGATTTTTTTCAAAAAAAGTTGTTCAGACGTCAAGGGCTAATTCTGTTTCTGATGATAAAAAGACATCTGTTTCCACCGAAAAACATTTCAGGGGATCACTTGCAACAGTTTCCCAACATTTTTGAGTGAATTGCAGAACGTCAGATTTTTAGCAGAAATTGTGACCGCGCGGCTTAGGGATTTTTTCAAAAAAAGTTGTTCAGACGTCAAGGGCTAATTCTGTTTCTGATGATAAAAAGACATCTGTTTCCACCGAAAAACCTTTCAGGGGATCGTTTGCAACAGTTTGGCACCATTTTTGAGTGAATTGTGGAACGTCAGATTTTTAACAGAAATTGTGACCGCGCGACTTAGGGATTTTTTCAAAAAAAGTTGTTCAGACGTCAAGGGCTAATTCTGTTTCCGATGATAAAAACACATCTGTTTCCACCGAAAAACCTTTCAGGGGATCGTTTGCAACAGTTTGGCACCATTTTTGAGTGAATTGCAGAACGTCAGATTTTTAGCAGAAATTGTGACCGCGCGGCTTAGGGATTTTTTCGAAAAAAGTTGTTCAGACGTCGAGGGCTAATTCTGTTTCCGATGATAAAAACCCATCTGTTTCCACCGAAAAACATTTCAGGGGATCACTTGCAACAGTTTCCCAACATTTTTGAGTGAATTGCAGAACGTCAGATTTTTAGCAGAAATTGTGACCGCGCGGCTTAGGGATTTTTTCAAAAAAAGTTGTTCAGACGTCAAGGGCTAATTCTGTTTCTGATGATAAAAAGACATCTGTTTCCACCGAAAAACCTTTCAGGGGATCGTTTGCAACAGTTTGGCACCATTTTTGAGTGAATTGTGGAACGTCAGATTTTTAGCAGAAATTGTGACCGCGCGGCTTAGGGATTTTTTCAAAAAAAGTTGTTCAGACGTCAAGGGCTAATTCTGTTTCCGATGATAAAAACACATCTGTTTCCACCGAAAAACCTTTCAGGGGATCGTTTGCAACAGTTTGGCACCATTTTTGAGTGAATTGCAGAACGTCAGATTTTTAGCAGAAATTGTGACCGCGCCTTAGGGATTTTTTCAAAAAAAGTTGTTCAGACGTCGAGGGCTAATTCTGTTTCCGATGATAAAAACCCATCCGCTTCCACTGAAAAACATTTCAGGGGATCACTTGCAACAGTTTGCCAACATTTTTGAGTGAATTGCAGAACGTCAGATTTTTAGCAGAAATTGTGACCGCGCGGCTTAGGGATTTTTTCAAAAAAAGTTGTTCAGACGTCGAGGGCTAATTCTGTTTCCGATGATAAAAACCCATCTGTTTCCACCGAAAAACATTTCACGGGATCACTTGCAACAGTTTCCCAACATTTTTGAGTGAATTGCAGAACGTCAGATTTTTAGCAGAAATTGTGACCGCGCCGCTTAGGGATTTTTTCAAAAAAAGTTGTTCAGACGTCGAGGGCTTATTCTGTTTCCGATGATAAAAATCCAACTGTTTCCACCGAAAAACCTTTCAGGGGATCGTTTGCAACAGTTTGGCACCATTTTTGAGTGAATTGTGGAACGTCAGATTTTTAGCAGAAATTGTGACCGCGCGACTTAGGGATTTTTTCAAAAAAAGTTGTTCAGACGTCGAGGGCTTATTCTGTTTCCGATGATAAAAATCCATCTGTTTCCACCGAAAAACCTTTCAGGGGATCGTTTGCAACCGTTTGGCACCATTTTTGAGTGAATTGCAGAACGTCAGATTTTTAGCATAAATTGTGACCGCGCGGCTTAGGGATTTTTTCAAAAAAAGTTGTTCAGACGTCGAGGGCTAATTCTGTTTCCGATGATAAAAATCCATCTGTTTCCACCGAAAAACCTTTCAGGGGATCGTTTGCAACAGTTTGGCACCGTTTTTGAGTGAATTGCAGAACGTCAGATTTTTAGCAGAAATTGTGACCGCGCGGCTTAGGGATTTTTTCGAAAAAAGTTGTTCAGACGTCGAGGGCTAATTCTGTTTCCGATGATAAAAACCCATCTGTTTCCACCAAAAAACATTTCAGGGGATCACTTGCAACAGTTTGGCACCATTTTTGAGTGAATTGCAGAACGTCAGATTTTTAGCAGAAATTGTGACCGCGCGGCTTAGGTATTTTTTCAAAAAAAGTTGTTCAGACGTCGAGGGCTAATTCTGTTTCCGATGATAAAAACCCATCCGTTTCCACCGAAAAACATTTCAGGGGATCACTTGCAACAGTTTGCCAACATTTTTGAGTGAATTGCAGAACGTCAGATTTTTAGCAGAAATTGTGACCGCGCGGCTTAGGGTTTTTTTCAAAAAAAGTTGTTCAGACGTCGAGGGCTAATTCTGTTTCCGATGATAAAAACCCATCTGTTTCCACCAAAAAACATTTCAGGGGATCACTTGCAACAGTTTGGCACCGTTTTTGAGTGAATTGCAGAACGTCAGATTTTTAGCAGAAATTGTGACCGCGCGGCTTAGGTATTTTTTCAAAAAAAGTTGTTCAGACGTCGAGGGCTAATTCTGTTTCCGATGATAAAAACCCATCTGTTTCCACCGAAAAACATTTCAGGGGATCACTTGCAACAGTTTGCCAACTTTTTTGAGTGAATTGCAGAACGTCAGATTTTTAGCAGAAATTGTGACCGCGCGGCTTAGGGATTTTTTCGAAAAAAGTTGTTCAGACGTCGAGGGCTAATTCTGTTTCCGATGATAAAAACCCATCTGATTCCACCGAAAAACATTTCAGGGGATCACTTGCAACAGTTTGCCAACTTTTTTGAGTGAATTGCAGAACGTCAGATTTTTAGCAGAAATTGTGACCGCGCGGCTTAGTGATTTTTTCAAAAAAAGTTGTTCAGACGTCAAGGGCTAATTCTGTTTCTGATGATAAAAAGACATCTGTTTCCACCGAAAAACCTTTCAGGGGATCGTTTGCAACAGTTTGGCACCATTTTTGAGTGAATTGTGGAACGTCAGATTTTTAGCAGAAATTGTGACCGCGCCGCTTAGGGATTTTTTCAAAAAAAGTTGTTCAGACGTCAAGGGCTAATTCTGTTTCCGATGATAAAAACACATCTGTTTCCACCGAAAAACCTTTCAGGGGATCGTTTGCAACAGTTTGGCACCATTTTTGAGTGAATTGCAGAACGTCAGATTTTTAGCAGAAATTGTGACCGCGCGGCTTAGGGATTTTTTCAAAAAAAGTTGTTCAGACGTCGAGGGCTAATTCTGTTTCCGATGATAAAAACCCATCCGCTTCCACTGAAAAACATTTCAGGGGATCACTTGCAACAGTTTGCCAACATTTTTGAGTGAATTGCAGAACGTCAGATTTTTAGCAGAAATTGTGACCGCGCGGCTTAGGGATTTTTTCAAAAAAAGTTGTTCAGACGTCGAGGGCTAATTCTGTTTCCGATGATAAAAACCCATCTGTTTCCACCGAAAAACATTTCACGGGATCACTTGCAACAGTTTCCCAACATTTTTGAGTGAATTGCAGAACGTCAGATTTTTAGCAGAAATTGTGACCGCGCCGCTTAGGGATTTTTTCAAAAAAAGTTGTTCAGACGTCGAGGGCTAATTCTGTTTCCGATGATAAAAACCCATCTGTTTCCACCGAAAAACATTTCACGGGATCACTTGCAACAGTTTCCCAACATTTTTGAGTGAATTGCAGAACGTCAGATTTTTAGCAGAAATTGTGACCGCGCCGCTTAGGGATTTTTTCAAAAAAAGTTGTTCAGACGTCGAGGGCTTATTCTGTTTCCGATGATAAAAATCCAACTGTTTCCACCGAAAAACCTTTCAGGGGATCGTTTGCAACAGTTTGGCACCATTTTTGAGTGAATTGTGGAACGTCAGATTTTTAGCAGAAATTGTGACCGCGCGACTTAGGGATTTTTTCAAAAAAAGTTGTTCAGACGTCGAGGGCTTATTCTGTTTCCGATGATAAAAATCCATCTGTTTCCACCGAAAAACCTTTCAGGGGATCGTTTGCAACCGTTTGGCACCATTTTTGAGTGAATTGCAGAACGTCAGATTTTTAGCATAAATTGTGACCGCGCGGCTTAGGGATTTTTTCAAAAAAAGTTGTTCAGACGTCGAGGGCTAATTCTGTTTCCGATGATAAAAATCCATCTGTTTCCACCGAAAAACCTTTCAGGGGATCGTTTGCAACAGTTTGGCACCGTTTTTGAGTGAATTGCAGAACGTCAGATTTTTAGCAGAAATTGTGACCGCGCGGCTTAGGGATTTTTTCGAAAAAAGTTGTTCAGACGTCGAGGGCTAATTCTGTTTCCGATGATAAAAACCCATCTGTTTCCACCAAAAAACATTTCAGGGGATCACTTGCAACAGTTTGGCACCATTTTTGAGTGAATTGCAGAACGTCAGATTTTTAGCAGAAATTGTGACCGCGCGGCTTAGGTATTTTTTCAAAAAAAGTTGTTCAGACGTCGAGGGCTAATTCTGTTTCCGATGATAAAAACCCATCCGTTTCCACCGAAAAACATTTCAGGGGATCACTTGCAACAGTTTGCCAACATTTTTGAGTGAATTGCAGAACGTCAGATTTTTAGCAGAAATTGTGACCGCGCGGCTTAGGGTTTTTTTCAAAAAAAGTTGTTCAGACGTCGAGGGCTAATTCTGTTTCCGATGATAAAAACCCATCTGTTTCCACCAAAAAACATTTCAGGGGATCACTTGCAACAGTTTGGCACCGTTTTTGAGTGAATTGCAGAACGTCAGATTTTTAGCAGAAATTGTGACCGCGCGGCTTAGGTATTTTTTCAAAAAAAGTTGTTCAGACGTCGAGGGCTAATTCTGTTTCCGATGATAAAAACCCATCTGTTTCCACCGAAAAACATTTCAGGGGATCACTTGCAACAGTTTGCCAACTTTTTTGAGTGAATTGCAGAACGTCAGATTTTTAGCAGAAATTGTGACCGCGCGGCTTAGGGATTTTTTCGAAAAAAGTTGTTCAGACGTCGAGGGCTAATTCTGTTTCCGATGATAAAAACCCATCTGATTCCACCGAAAAACATTTCAGGGGATCACTTGCAACAGTTTGCCAACTTTTTTGAGTGAATTGCAGAACGTCAGATTTTTAGCAGAAATTGTGACCGCGCGGCTTAGTGATTTTTTCAAAAAAAGTTGTTCAGACGTCAAGGGCTAATTCTGTTTCTGATGATAAAAAGACATCTGTTTCCACCGAAAAACCTTTCAGGGGATCGTTTGCAACAGTTTGGCACCATTTTTGAGTGAATTGTGGAACGTCAGATTTTTAGCAGAAATTGTGACCGCGCCGCTTAGGGATTTTTTCAAAAAAAGTTGTTCAGACGTCAAGGGCTAATTCTGTTTCCGATGATAAAAACACATCTGTTTCCACCGAAAAACCTTTCAGGGGATCGTTTGCAACAGTTTGGCACCATTTTTGAGTGAATTGCAGAACGTCAGATTTTTAGCAGAAATTGTGACCGCGCGGCTTAGGGATTTTTTCAAAAAAAGTTGTTCAGACGTCGAGGGCTAATTCTGTTTCCGATGATAAAAACCCATCCGCTTCCACTGAAAAACATTTCAGGGGATCACTTGCAACAGTTTGCCAACATTTTTGAGTGAATTGCAGAACGTCAGATTTTTAGCAGAAATTGTGACCGCGCGGCTTAGGGATTTTTTCAAAAAAAGTTGTTCAGACGTCGAGGGCTAATTCTGTTTCCGATGATAAAAACCCATCTGTTTCCACCGAAAAACATTTCACGGGATCACTTGCAACAGTTTCCCAACATTTTTGAGTGAATTGCAGAACGTCAGATTTTTAGCAGAAATTGTGACCGCGCCGCTTAGGGATTTTTTCAAAAAAAGTTGTTCAGACGTCGAGGGCTTATTCTGTTTCCGATGATAAAAATCCATCTGTTTCCACCGAAAAACCTTTCAGGGGATCGTTTGCAACAGTTTGCCAACATTTTTGAGGGAATTGCAGAACGTCAGATTTTTAGCAGAATATGTGACCGCGCGGCTTAGGGATTTTTTTCAAAAAAAGTTGTTCAGACCTCGAGGGCTAATTCTGTTTCCGATTGTAAAAAACCCATCTGTTTCCACCGAAAAACATTTCAGGGGATCACTTGCAACAGTTTGGCACCGTTTTTGAGTGAATTGCAGAACGTCAGATTTTTAGCAGAAATTGTCACCGCGCGGCTTAGGTATTTTTTCAAAAAAAGTTGTTCAGACGTCGAGGGCTAATTCTGTTTCCGATGATAAAAACACATCTGTTTCCACCGAAAAACATTTCACGGGATCACTTGCAACAGTTTCCCAACATTTTTGAGTGAATTGCAGAACGTCAGATTTTTAGCAGAAATTGTGACCGCGCGGCTTAGGGATTTTTTCAAAAAAAGTTTTTGAGACGTCGAGGGCTAATTCTGTTTCCGATGATAAAAACCCATCTGTTTCCACCGAAAAACCTTTCATGGGATCGTTTGCAACAGTTTGGCACCGTTTTTGAGTGAATTGCAGAACGTCAGATTTTTAGCAGAAATTGTGACCGCGCGGCTTAGGGATTTTTTCAAAAAATGTTGTTCAGACGTCAAGGGCTAATTCTGTTTCCGATGATAAAAAGCCATATGTTTCCACCGAAAACCTTTCAGGGGATCGTTTGCAACAGTTTGCCAACATTTTTGATTGAATTGTAGAACGTCAGATTTTTAGCAGAAATTGTGACCGCGCGGCTTAGGGATTTTTTTCAAAAAAAGTTGTACAGACGTCGAGGGCTAATTCTGTTTCCGATGATAAAAACCCATCTGTTTCCACCAAAAAACATTTCAGGGGATCACTTGCAACAGTTCGGCACCGTTTTTGAGTGAATTGCAGAACGTCAGATTTTTAGCAGAAATTGTGACCGCGCGGCTTAGGTATTTTTTCAAAAAAAGTTGTTCAGACGTCGAGGGCTAATTCTGTTTCCGATGATAAAAACCCATCTGTTTCCACCGAAAAACATTTCAGGGGATCACTTGCAACAGTTTGCCAACTTTTTTGAGTGAATTGCAGAACGTCAGATTTTTAGCAGAAATTGTGACCGCGCGGCTTAGGGATTTTTTCGAAAAAAGTTGTTCAGACGTCGAGGGCTAATTCTGTTTCCGATGATAAAAACCCATCTGTTTCCACCGAAAAACATTTCAGGGGATCACTTGCAACAGTTTCCCAACATTTTTGAGTGAATTGCAGAACGTCAGATTTTTAGCAGAAATTGTGACCGCGCGGCTTAGGGATTTTTTCAAAAAAAGTTGTTCAGACGTCAAGGGCTAATTCTGTTTCTGATGATAAAAAGACATCTGAATCCACCGAAAAACCTTTCAGGGGATCGTTTGCAACAGTTTGGCACCATTTTTGAGTGAATTGTGGAACGTCAGATTTTTAGCAGAAATTGTGACCGCGCGGCTTAGGGATTTTTTCAAAAAAAGTTGTTCAGACGTCAAGGGCTAATTCTGTTTCCGATGATAAAAACCCATCTGTTTCCACCGAAAAACCTTTCATGGGATCGTTTGCAACAGTTTGGCACCGTTTTTGAGTGAATTGCAGAACGTCATATTTTTAGCAGAAATTGTGACCGCGCGGCTTAGGGATTTTTTTCAAAAAAAGTTGTTCAGACGTCAAGGGCTAATTCTGTTTCTGATGATAAAAAGACATCTGTTTCCACCGAAAAACCTTTCAGGGGATCGTTTGCAACAGTTTGGCACCATTTTTGAGTGAATTGCGGAACGTCAGATTTTTAGCAGAAATTGTGACCGCGCGGCTTAGGGATTTTTTCAAAAAATGTTGTTCAGACGTCAAGGGCTAATTCTGTTTCCGATGATAAAAAGCCATATGTTTCCACCGAAAACCTTTCAGGGGATCGTTTGCAACAGTTTGCCAACATTTTTGATTGAATTGTAGAACGTCAGATTTTTAGCAGAAATTGTGACCGCGCGGCTTAGGGATTTTTTTCAAAAAAAGTTGTACAGACGTCGAGGGCTAATTCTGTTTCCGATGATAAAAACCCATCTGTTTCCACCAAAAAACATTTCAGGGGATCACTTGCAACAGTTCGGCACCGTTTTTGAGTGAATTGCAGAACGTCAGATTTTTAGCAGAAATTGTGACCGCGCGGCTTAGGTATTTTTTCAAAAAAAGTTGTTCAGACGTCGAGGGC
Organism: Podarcis bocagei; assembly: GCF_964188305.1. Taxonomy (NCBI): domain Eukaryota; kingdom Metazoa; phylum Chordata; class Lepidosauria; order Squamata; family Lacertidae; genus Podarcis; species Podarcis bocagei. The sequence continues at coordinate 320,139 of NW_027670335.1, forward strand.
TAATTCTGTTTCCGATGATAAAAACCCATCTGTTTCCACCGAAAAACATTTCAGGGGATCACTTGCAACAGTTTGCCAACTTTTTTGAGTGAATTGCAGAACGTCAGATTTTTAGCAGAAATTGTGACCGCGCGGCTTAGGGATTTTTTCGAAAAAAGTTGTTCAGACGTCGAGGGCTAATTCTGTTTCCGATGATAAAAACCCATCTGTTTCCACCGAAAAACATTTCAGGGGATCACTTGCAACAGTTTCCCAACATTTTTGAGTGAATTGCAGAACGTCAGATTTTTAGCAGAAATTGTGACCGCGCGGCTTAGGGATTTTTTCAAAAAAAGTTGTTCAGACGTCAAGGGCTAATTCTGTTTCTGATGATAAAAAGACATCTGTTTCCACCGAAAAACCTTTCAGGGGATCGTTTGCAAAAGTTTGGCACCATTTTTGAGTGAATTGCGGAACGTCAGATTTTTAGCAGAAATTGTGACCGCGCGACTTAGGGATTTTTTCAAAAAAAGTTGTTCAGACGTCAAGGGCTAATTCTGTTTCCGATGATAAAAACACATCTGTTTCCACCGAAAAACCTTTCAGGGGATCGTTTGCAACAGTTTGGCACCATTTTTGAGTGAATTGCAGAACGTCAGATTTTTAGCAGAAATTGTGACCGCGCGGCTTAGGGATTTTTTCAAAAAAAGTTGTTCAGACGTCGAGGGCTAATTCTGTTTCCGATGATAAAAACCCATCTGTTTCCACCGAAAAACATTTCACGGGATCACTTGCAACAGTTTCCCAACATTTTTGAGTGAATTGCAGAACGTCAGATTTTTAGCAGAAATTGTGACCGCGCCGCTTAGGGATTTTTTCAAAAAAAGTTGTTCAGACCTCGAGGGCTAATTCTGTTTCCGATGATAAAAAACCCATCTGTTTCCACCGAAAAACATTTCACGGGATCACTTGCAACAGTTTCCCAACATTTTTGAGTGAATTGCAGAACGTCAGATTTTTAGCAGAAATTGTGACCGCGCGGCTTAGGGATTTTTTCAAAAAAAGTTTTTGAGACGTCGAGGGCTAATTCTGTTTCCGATGATAAAAACCCATCTGTTTCCACCGAAAAACCTTTCATGGGATCGTTTGCAACAGTTTGGCACCGTTTTTGAGTGAATTGCAGAACGTCAGATTTTTAGCAGAAATTGTGACCGCGCGGCTTAGGGATTTTTTCAAAAAATGTTGTTCAGACGTCAAGGGCTAATTCTGTTTCCGATGATAAAAAGCCATATGTTTCCACCGAAAACCTTTCAGGGGATCGTTTGCAACAGTTTGCCAACATTTTTGATTGAATTGTAGAACGTCAGATTTTTAGCAGAAATTGTGACCGCGCGGCTTAGGGATTTTTTTCAAAAAAAGTTGTACAGACGTCGAGGGCTAATTCTGTTTCCGATGATAAAAACCCATCTGTTTCCACCAAAAAACATTTCAGGGGATCACTTGCAACAGTTCGGCACCGTTTTTGAGTGAATTGCAGAACGTCAGATTTTTAGCAGAAATTGTGACCGCGCGGCTTAGGTATTTTTTCAAAAAAAGTTGTTCAGACGTCGAGGGCTAATTCTGTTTCCGATGATAAAAACCCATCTGTTTCCACCGAAAAACATTTCAGGGGATCACTTGCAACAGTTTGCCAACTTTTTTGAGTGAATTGCAGAACGTCAGATTTTTAGCAGAAATTGTGACCGCGCGGCTTAGGGATTTTTTCGAAAAAAGTTGTTCAGACGTCGAGGGCTAATTCTGTTTCCGATGATAAAAACCCATCTGTTTCCACCGAAAAACATTTCAGGGGATCACTTGCAACAGTTTCCCAACATTTTTGAGTGAATTGCAGAACGTCAGATTTTTAGCAGAAATTGTGACCGCGCGGCTTAGGGATTTTTTCAAAAAAAGTTGTTCAGACGTCAAGGGCTAATTCTGTTTCTGATGATAAAAAGACATCTGTTTCCACCGAAAAACCTTTCAGGGGATCGTTTGCAACAGTTTGGCACCATTTTTGAGTGAATTGTGGAACGTCAGATTTTTAGCAGAAATTGTGACCGCGCGGCTTAGGGATTTTTTCAAAAAAAGTTGTTCAGACGTCAAGGGCTAATTCTGTTTCCGATGATAAAAACCCATCTGTTTCCACCGAAAAACCTTTCATGGGATCGTTTGCAACAGTTTGGCACCGTTTTTGAGTGAATTGCAGAACGTCATATTTTTAGCAGAAATTGTGACCGCGCGGCTTAGGAATTTTTTTCAAAAAAAGTTGTTCAGACGTCAAGGGCTAATTCTGTTTCTGATGATAAAAAGACATCTGTTTCCACCGAAAAACCTTTCAGGGGATCGTTTGCAACAGTTTGGCACCATTTTTGAGTGAATTGCGGAACGTCAGATTTTTAGCAGAAATTGTGACCGCGCGGCTTAGGGATTTTTTCAAAAAATGTTGTTCAGACGTCAAGGGCTAATTCTGTTTCCGATGATAAAAAGCCATATGTTTCCACCGAAAACCTTTCAGGGGATCGTTTGCAACAGTTTGCCAACATTTTTGATTGAATTGTAGAACGTCAGATTTTTAGCAGAAATTGTGACCGCGCGGCTTAGGGATTTTTTTCAAAAAAAGTTGTACAGACGTCGAGGGCTAATTCTGTTTCCGATGATAAAAACCCATCTGTTTCCACCAAAAAACATTTCAGGGGATCACTTGCAACAGTTCGGCACCGTTTTTGAGTGAATTGCAGAACGTCAGATTTTTAGCAGAAATTGTGACCGCGCGGCTTAGGTATTTTTTCAAAAAAAGTTGTTCAGACGTCGAGGGCTAATTCTGTTTCCGATGATAAAAACCCATCTGTTTCCACCGAAAAACATTTCAGGGGATCACTTGCAACAGTTTGCCAACTTTTTTGAGTGAATTGCAGAACGTCAGATTTTTAGCAGAAATTGTGACCGCGCGGCTTAGGGATTTTTTCGAAAAAAGTTGTTCAGACGTCGAGGGCTAATTCTGTTTCCGATGATAAAAACCCATCTGTTTCCACCGAAAAACATTTCAGGGGATCACTTGCAACAGTTTGCCAACTTTTTTGAGTGAATTGCAGAACGTCAGATTTTTAGCAGAAATTGTGACCGCGCGGCTTAGGGATTTTTTCGAAAAAAGTTGTTCAGACGTCGAGGGCTAATTCTGTTTCCGATGATAAAAACCCATCTGTTTCCACCGAAAAACATTTCAGGGGATCACTTGCAACAGTTTCCCAACATTTTTGAGTGAATTGCAGAACGTCAGATTTTTAGCAGAAATTGTGACCGCGCGGCTTAGGGATTTTTTCAAAAAAAGTTGTTCAGACGTCAAGGGCTAATTCTGTTTCTGATGATAAAAAGACATCTGTTTCCACCGAAAAACCTTTCAGGGGATCGTTTGCAACAGTTTGGCACCATTTTTGAGTGAATTGTGGAACGTCAGATTTTTAGCAGAAATTGTGACCGCGCGGCTTAGGGATTTTTTCAAAAAAAGTTGTTCAGACGTCAAGGGCTAATTCTGTTTCCGATGATAAAAACCCATCTGTTTCCACCGAAAAACCTTTCATGGGATCGTTTGCAACAGTTTGGCACCGTTTTTGAGTGAATTGCAGAACGTCATATTTTTAGCAGAAATTGTGACCGCGCGGCTTAGGAATTTTTTTCAAAAAAAGTTGTTCAGACGTCAAGGGCTAATTCTGTTTCTGATGATAAAAAGACATCTGTTTCCACCGAAAAACCTTTCAGGGGATCGTTTGCAACAGTTTGGCACCATTTTTGAGTGAATTGCGGAACGTCAGATTTTTAGCAGAAATTGTGACCGCGCGGCTTAGGGATTTTTTCAAAAAATGTTGTTCAGACGTCAAGGGCTAATTCTGTTTCCGATGATAAAAAGCCATATGTTTCCACCGAAAACCTTTCAGGGGATCGTTTGCAACAGTTTGCCAACATTTTTGATTGAATTGTAGAACGTCAGATTTTTAGCAGAAATTGTGACCGCGCGGCTTAGGGATTTTTTTCAAAAAAAGTTGTACAGACGTCGAGGGCTAATTCTGTTTCCGATGATAAAAACCCATCTGTTTCCACCAAAAAACATTTCAGGGGATCACTTGCAACAGTTCGGCACCGTTTTTGAGTGAATTGCAGAACGTCAGATTTTTAGCAGAAATTGTGACCGCGCGGCTTAGGTATTTTTTCAAAAAAAGTTGTTCAGACGTCGAGGGCTAATTCTGTTTCCGATGATAAAAACCCATCTGTTTCCACCGAAAAACATTTCAGGGGATCACTTGCAACAGTTTGCCAACTTTTTTGAGTGAATTGCAGAACGTCAGATTTTTAGCAGAAATTGTGACCGCGCGGCTTAGGGATTTTTTCGAAAAAAGTTGTTCAGACGTCGAGGGCTAATTCTGTTTCCGATGATAAAAACCCATCTGTTTCCACCGAAAAACATTTCAGGGGATCACTTGCAACAGTTTCCCAACATTTTTGAGTGAATTGCAGAACGTCAGATTTTTAGCAGAAATTGTGACCGCGCGGCTTAGGGATTTTTTCAAAAAAAGTTGTTCAGACGTCAAGGGCTAATTCTGTTTCTGATGATAAAAAGACATCTGTTTCCACCGAAAAACCTTTCAGGGGATCGTTTGCAAAAGTTTGGCACCATTTTTGAGTGAATTGTGGAACGTCAGATTTTTAGCAGAAATTGTGACCGCGCGACTTAGGGATTTTTTCAAAAAAAGTTGTTCAGACGTCAAGGGCTAATTCTGTTTCCGATGATAAAAACACATCTGTTTCCACCGAAAAACCTTTCAGGGGATCGTTTGCAACAGTTTGGCACCATTTTTGAGTGAATTGCAGAACGTCAGATTTTTAGCAGAAATTGTGACCGCGCGGCTTAGGGATTTTTTCAAAAAAAGTTGTTCAGACGTCGAGGGCTAATTCTGTTTCCGATGATAAAAACCCATCTGTTTCCACCGAAAAACATTTCACGGGATCACTTGCAACAGTTTCCCAACATTTTTGAGTGAATTGCAGAACGTCAGATTTTTAGCAGAAATTGTGACCGCGCGGCTTAGGGATTTTTTCAAAAAAAGTTGTTCAGACGTCGAGGGCTTATTCTGTTTCCGATGATAAAAATCCATCTGTTTCCACCGAAAAACCTTTCAGGGGATCACTTGCAACAGTTTGCCAACATTTTTGAGGGAATTGCAGAACGTCAGATTTTTAGCAGAATATGTGACCGCGCGGCTTAGGGATTTTTTCAAAAAAAAGTTGTTCAGACGTCGAGGGCTTATTCTGTTTCCGATGATAAAAATCCATCTGTTTCCACCATAAAACCTTTTAGGGGATCGTTTGCAACAGTTTGGCACCATTTTTGAGTGAATTGCAGAACGTCAGATTTTTAGCAGAAATTGTGACCGCGTGGCTTAGGGATTTTTTTCAAAAAAAGTTGTTCAGACCTCGAGGGCTAATTCTGTTTCCGATTGTAAAAAACCCATCTGTTTCCACCGAAAAACATTTCAGGGGATCACCTGCAACAGTTTGGCACCGTTTTTGAGTGAATTGCAGAACGTCAGATTTTTAGCAGAAATTGTGACCGCGCGGCTTAGGTATTTTTTCAAAAAAAGTTGTTCAGACGTCGAGGGCTAATTCTGTTTCCGATGATAAAAACACATCTGTTTCCACCGAAAAACATTTCACGGGATCACTTGCAACAGTTTCCCAACATTTTTGAGTGAATTGCAGAACGTCAGATTTTTAGCAGAAATTGTGACCGCGCGACTTAGGGATTTTTTCAAAAAAAGTTGTTCAGACGTCGAGGGCTAATTCTGTTTCCGATGATAAAAAACCCATCTGTTTCCACCGAAAAACATTTCACGGGATCACTTGCAACAGTTTCCCAACATTTTTGAGTGAATTGTGGAACGTCAGATTTTTAGCAGAAATTGTGACCGCGCCGCTTAGGGATTTTTTCAAAAAAAGTTGTTCAGACGTCAAGGGCTAATTCTGTTTCCGATGATAAAAACCCATCTGTTTCCACCGAAAAACCTTTCATGGGATCGTTTGCAACAGTTTGGCACCGTTTTTGAGTGAATTGCAGAACGTCATATTTTTAGCAGAAATTGTGACCGCGCGGCTTAGGAATTTTTTTCAAAAAAAGTTGTTCAGACGTCAAGGGCTAATTCTGTTTCTGATGATAAAAAGACATCTGTTTCCACCGAAAAACCTTTCAGGGGATCGTTTGCAACAGTTTGGCACCATTTTTGAGTGAATTGCGGAACGTCAGATTTTTAGCAGAAATTGTGACCGCGCGGCTTAGGGATTTTTTCAAAAAATGTTGTTCAGACGTCAAGGGCTAATTCTGTTTCCGATGATAAAAAGCCATATGTTTCCACCGAAAACCTTTCAGGGGATCGTTTGCAATAGTTTGCCAACATTTTTGATTGAATTGTAGAACGTCAGATTTTTAGCAGAAATTGTGACCGCGCGGCTTAGGGATTTTTTTCAAAAAAAGTTGTACAGACGTCGAGGGCTAATTCTGTTTCCGATGATAAAAACCCATCTGTTTCCACCAAAAAACATTTCAGGGGATCACTTGCAACAGTTCGGCACCGTTTTTGAGTGAATTGCAGAACGTCAGATTTTTAGCAGAAATTGTGACCGCGCGGCTTAGGTATTTTTTCAAAAAAAGTTGTTCAGACGTCGAGGGCTAATTCTGTTTCCGATGATAAAAACCCATCTGTTTCCACCGAAAAACATTTCAGGGGATCACTTGCAACAGTTTGCCAACTTTTTTGAGTGAATTGCAGAACGTCAGATTTTTAGCAGAAATTGTGACCGCGCGGCTTAGGGATTTTTTCGAAAAAAGTTGTTCAGACGTCGAGGGCTAATTCTGTTTCCGATGATAAAAACCCATCTGTTTCCACCGAAAAACATTTCAGGGGATCACTTGCAACAGTTTCCCAACATTTTTGAGTGAATTGCAGAACGTCAGATTTTTAGCAGAAATTGTGACCGCGCGGCTTAGGGATTTTTTCAAAAAAAGTTGTTCAGACGTCAAGGGCTAATTCTGTTTCTGATGATAAAAAGACATCTGTTTCCACCGAAAAACCTTTCAGGGGATCGTTTGCAACAGTTTGGCACCATTTTTGAGTGAATTGTGGAACGTCAGATTTTTAACAGAAATTGTGACCGCGCGACTTAGGGATTTTTTCAAAAAAAGTTGTTCAGACGTCAAGGGCTAATTCTGTTTCCGATGATAAAAACACATCTGTTTCCACCGAAAAACCTTTCAGGGGATCGTTTGCAACAGTTTGGCACCATTTTTGAGTGATTTGCAGAACGTCAGATTTTTAGCAGAAATTGTGACCGCGCGGCTTAGGGATTTTTTCAAAAAAAGTTGTTCAGACGTCGAGGGCTAATTCTGTTTCAGATGATAAAAACCCATCCGCTTCCACTGAAAAACATTTCAGGGGATCACTTGCAACAGTTTGCCAACATTTTTGAGTGAATTGCAGAACGTCAGATTTTTAGCAGAAATTGTGACCGCGCGGCTTAGGGATTTTTTCAAAAAAAGTTGTTCAGACGTCAAGGGCTAATTCTGTTTCTGATGATAAAAAGACATCTGTTTCCACCGAAAAACCTTTCAGGGGATCGTTTGCAACAGTTTGGCACCATTTTTGAGTGAATTGCGGAACGTCAGATTTTTAGCAGAAATTGTGACCGCGCGGCTTAGGGATTTTTTCAAAAAATGTTGTTCAGACGTCAAGGGCTAATTCTGTTTCCGATGATAAAAAGCCATATGTTTCCACCGAAAACCTTTCAGGGGATCGTTTGCAACAGTTTGCCAACATTTTTGATTGAATTGTAGAACGTCAGATTTTTAGCAGAAATTGTGACCGCGCGGCTTAGGGATTTTTTTCAAAAAAAGTTGTACAGACGTCGAGGGCTAATTCTGTTTCCGATGATAAAAACCCATCTGTTTCCACCAAGAAACATTTCAGGGGATCACTTGCAACAGTTCGGCACCGTTTTTGAGTGAATTGCAGAACGTCAGATTTTTAGCAGAAATTGTGACCGCGCGGCTTAGGTATTTTTTCAAAAAAAGTTGTTCAGACGTCGAGGGCTAATTCTGTTTCCGATGATAAAAACCCATCTGTTTCCACCGAAAAACATTTCAGGGGATCACTTGCAACAGTTTGCCAACTTTTTTGAGTGAATTGCAGAACGTCAGATTTTTAGCAGAAATTGTGACCGCGCGGCTTAGGGATTTTTTCGAAAAAAGTTGTTCAGACGTCGAGGGCTAATTCTGTTTCCGATGATAAAAACCCATCTGTTTCCACCGAAAAACATTTCAGGGGATCACTTGCAACAGTTTCCCAACATTTTTGAGTGAATTGCAGAACGTCAGATTTTTAGCAGAAATTGTGACCGCGCGGCTTAGGGATTTTTTCAAAAAAAGTTGTTCAGACGTCAAGGGCTAATTCTGTTTCTGATGATAAAAAGACATCTGTTTCCACCGAAAAACCTTTCAGGGGATCGTTTGCAACAGTTTGGCACCATTTTTGAGTGAATTGTGGAACGTCAGATTTTTAACAGAAATTGTGACCGCGCGACTTAGGGATTTTTTCAAAAAAAGTTGTTCAGACGTCAAGGGCTAATTCTGTTTCCGATGATAAAAACACATCTGTTTCCACCGAAAAACCTTTCAGGGGATCGTTTGCAACAGTTTGGCACCATTTTTGAGTGAATTGCAGAACGTCAGATTTTTAGCAGAAATTGTGACCGCGCGGCTTAGGGATTTTTTCAAAAAAAGTTTTTGAGACGTCGAGGGCTAATTCTGTTTCCGATGATAAAAACCCATCTGTTTCCACCGAAAAACCTTTCATGGGATCGTTTGCAACAGTTTGGCACCGTTTTTGAGTGAATTGCAGAACGTCATATTTTTAGCAGAAATTGTGACCGCGCGGCTTAGGGATTTTTTTCAAAAAAAGTTGTTCAGACGTCAAGGGCTAATTCTGTTTCTGATGATAAAAAGACATCTGTTTCCACCGAAAAACCTTTCAGGGGATCGTTTGCAACAGTTTGGCACCATTTTTGAGTGAATTGCGGAACGTCAGATTTTTAGCAGAAATTGTGACCGCGCGGCTTAGGGATTTTTTCAAAAAATGTTGTTCAGACGTCAAGGGCTAATTCTGTTTCCGATGATAAAAAGCCATATGTTTCCACCGAAAACCTTTCAGGGGATCGTTTGCAATAGTTTGCCAACATTTTTGATTGAATTGTAGAACGTCAGATTTTTAGCAGAAATTGTGACCGCGCGGCTTAGGGATTTTTTTCAAAAAAAGTTGTACAGACGTCGAGGGCTAATTCTGTTTCCGATGATAAAAACCCATCTGTTTCCACCAAAAAACATTTCAGGGGATCACTTGCAACAGTTCGGCACCGTTTTTGAGTGAATTGCAGAACGTCAGATTTTTAGCAGAAATTGTGACCGCGCGGCTTAGGTATTTTTTCAAAAAAAGTTGTTCAGACGTCGAGGGCTAATTCTGTTTCCGATGATAAAAACCCATCTGTTTCCACCGAAAAACATTTCAGGGGATCACTTGCAACAGTTTGCCAACTTTTTTGAGTGAATTGCAGAACGTCAGATTTTTAGCAGAAATTGTGACCGCGCGGCTTAGGGATTTTTTCGAAAAAAGTTGTTCAGACGTCGAGGGCTAATTCTGTTTCCGATGATAAAAACCCATCTGTTTCCACCGAAAAACATTTCAGGGGATCACTTGCAACAGTTTCCCAACATTTTTGAGTGAATTGCAGAACGTCAGATTTTTAGCAGAAATTGTGACCGCGCGGCTTAGGGATTTTTTCAAAAAAAGTTGTTCAGACGTCAAGGGCTAATTCTGTTTCTGATGATAAAAAGACATCTGTTTCCACCGAAAAACCTTTCAGGGGATCGTTTGCAACAGTTTGGCACCATTTTTGAGTGAATTGTGGAACGTCAGATTTTTAACAGAAATTGTGACCGCGCGACTTAGGGATTTTTTCAAAAAAAGTTGTTCAGACGTCAAGGGCTAATTCTGTTTCCGATGATAAAAACACATCTGTTTCCACCGAAAAACCTTTCAGGGGATCGTTTGCAACAGTTTGGCACCATTTTTGAGTGATTTGCAGAACGTCAGATTTTTAGCAGAAATTGTGACCGCGCGGCTTAGGGATTTTTTCAAAAAAAGTTGTTCAGACGTCGAGGGCTAATTCTGTTTCAGATGATAAAAACCCATCCGCTTCCACTGAAAAACATTTCAGGGGATCACTTGCAACAGTTTGCCAACATTTTTGAGTGAATTGCAGAACGTCAGATTTTTAGCAGAAATTGTGACCGCGCGGCTTAGGGATTTTTTCAAAAAAAGTTGTTCAGACGTCAAGGGCTAATTCTGTTTCTGATGATAAAAAGACATCTGTTTCCACCGAAAAACCTTTCAGGGGATCGTTTGCAACAGTTTGGCACCATTTTTGAGTGAATTGCGGAACGTCAGATTTTTAGCAGAAATTGTGACCGCGCGGCTTAGGGATTTTTTCAAAAAATGTTGTTCAGACGTCAAGGGCTAATTCTGTTTCCGATGATAAAAAGCCATATGTTTCCACCGAAAACCTTTCAGGGGATCGTTTGCAACAGTTTGCCAACATTTTTGATTGAATTGTAGAACGTCAGATTTTTAGCAGAAATTGTGACCGCGCGGCTTAGGGATTTTTTTCAAAAAAAGTTGTACAGACGTCGAGGGCTAATTCTGTTTCCGATGATAAAAACCCATCTGTTTCCACCAAAAAACATTTCAGGGGATCACTTGCAACAGTTCGGCACCGTTTTTGAGTGAATTGCAGAACGTCAGATTTTTAGCAGAAATTGTGACCGCGCGGCTTAGGTATTTTTTCAAAAAAAGTTGTTCAGACGTCGAGGGCTAATTCTGTTTCCGATGATAAAAACCCATCTGTTTCCACCGAAAAACATTTCAGGGGATCACTTGCAACAGTTTGCCAACTTTTTTGAGTGAATTGCAGAACGTCAGATTTTTAGCAGAAATTGTGACCGCGCGGCTTAGGGATTTTTTCGAAAAAAGTTGTTCAGACGTCGAGGGCTAATTCTGTTTCCGATGATAAAAACCCATCTGTTTCCACCGAAAAACATTTCAGGGGATCACTTGCAACAGTTTCCCAACATTTTTGAGTGAATTGCAGAACGTCAGATTTTTAGCAGAAATTGTGACCGCGCGGCTTAGGGATTTTTTCAAAAAAAGTTGTTCAGACGTCAAGGGCTAATTCTGTTTCTGATGATAAAAAGACATCTGTTTCCACCGAAAAACCTTTCAGGGGATCGTTTGCAACAGTTTGGCACCATTTTTGAGTGAATTGTGGAACGTCAGATTTTTAACAGAAATTGTGACCGCGCGACTTAGGGATTTTTTCAAAAAAAGTTGTTCAGACGTCAAGGGCTAATTCTGTTTCCGATGATAAAAACACATCTGTTTCCACCGAAAAACCTTTCAGGGGATCGTTTGCAACAGTTTGGCACCATTTTTGAGTGAATTGCAGAACGTCAGATTTTTAGCAGAAATTGTGACCGCGCGGCTTAGGGATTTTTTCAAAAAAAGTTGTTCAGACGTCGAGGGCTAATTCTGTTTCCGATGATAAAAACCCATCCGCTTCCACTGAAAAACATTTCAGGGGATCACTTGCAACAGTTTGCCAACATTTTTGAGTGAATTGCAGAACGTCAGATTTTTAGCAGAAATTGTGACCGCACGGCTTAGGGATTTTTTCAAAAAAAGTTGTTCAGACGTCGAGGGCTAATTCTGTTTCCGATGATAAAAACCCATCTGTTTCCACCGAAAAACATTTCACGGGATCACTTGCAACAGTTTCCCAACATTTTTGAGTGAATTGCAGAACGTCAGATTTTTAGCAGAAATTGTGACCGCGCGGCTTAGGGATTTTTTCAAAAAAAGTTGTTCAGACGTCGAGGGCTAATTCTGTTTCCGATGATAAAAACCCATCTCTTTCCACCGAAAAACATTTCAGGGGATCACTTGCAACAGTTGGCCATCTTTTTTGAGTGAATTGCAGAACGTCAGATTTTTAGTAGAAATTGTGACCGCGCGGCTGAGGGATTTTTTCAAAAAAAGTTATTCAGACGTCGAGGGCTAATTCTGTTTCCGATGATAAAAACCCATCTGTTTCCACCGAAAAACCTTTCCGGGGATCGTTTGCAACAGTTTGGCACCGTTTTTGAGTGAATTGCAGAACGTCAGATTTTTAGCAGAAATTGTGACCGCGCGGCTTAGGGATTTTTTCAAAAAAAGTTGTTCAGACGTCAAGGGCTAATTCTGTTTCCGATGATAAAAACCCATCTGTTTCCACCGAAAAACATTTCACGGGATCACTTGCAACAGTTTCCCAACATTTTTGAGTGAATTGCAGAACGTCAGATTTTTAACAGAAATTGTGACCGCGCGGCTTAGGGATTTTTTAAAAAATAGTTGTTCAGACGTTGAGGGCTAATTCTGTTTCCGATGATAAAAACCCATCTTTTTCCAACGAAAAACATTTCAGGGGATCACTTGGAACAGTTTGCCAACTTTTTTGAGTGAATTGCAGAACGTCAGATTTTTAGCAGAAATTGTGAACGCGCGGCTTAGGGATTTTTTCAAAAAAAGTTGTTCAGACGTCAAGGGCTAATTCTGTTTCCGATGATAAAAAGACATCTGTTTCCACCGAAAAACCTTTCAGGGGATCGTTTGCAACAGTTTGGCACCATTTTTGAGTGAATTGCGGAACGTCAGATTTTTAGCAGAAATTGTGACCTCGCGGTTTAGGGATTTTATCAAAAAAAGTTGTTCAGACGTCGAGGGCTAATTCTGTTTCCCATGATAAAAACCCATCTGTTTCCACCGAAAAACCTTTCAAGGGATCGTTTGCAACAGTTTGGCACCATTTTTGAGTGAATTGCGGAACGTCAGATTTTTAGCAGAAATTGTGACCGCGCGGATCAGGGATTTTTTCAAAAAAAAAGTTGTTCAGACCTCGAGGGCTAATTCTGTTTCCGATGATAAAAACACATAGGTTTCCACCGAAAAACCTTTCAGGGGATCACTTGCGACAGTTTGCCAACATTTTTGAGGGAATTGCAGAACGACAGATTTTTAGCAGAAATTGTGACCGCGCGGCTTAGGGATTTTTTCAAAAAATGTTGTTCAGACGTCAAGGGCTAATTCTGTTTCCGATGATAAAAAGCCATATGTTTCCACCGAAAACCTTTCAGGGGATCGTTTGCAACAGTTTGCCAACATTTTTGATTGAATTGTAGAACGTCAGATTTTTAGCAGAAATTGTGACCGCGCGGCTTAGGGATTTTTTTCAAAAAAAGTTGTACAGACGTCGAGGGCTAATTCTGTTTCCGATGATAAAAACCCATCTGTTTCCACCAAAAAACATTTCAGGGGATCACTTGCAACAGTTCGGCACCGTTTTTGAGTGAATTGCAGAACGTCAGATTTTTAGCAGAAATTGTGACCGCGCGGCTTAGGTATTTTTTCAAAAAAAGTTGTTCAGACGTCGAGGGCTAATTCTGTTTCCGATGATAAAAACCCATCTGTTTCCACCGAAAAACATTTCAGGGGATCACTTGCAACAGTTTGCCAACTTTTTTGAGTGAATTGCAGAACGTCAGATTTTTAGCAGAAATTGTGACCGCGCGGCTTAGGGATTTTTTCGAAAAAAGTTGTTCAGACGTCGAGGGCTAATTCTGTTTCCGATGATAAAAACCCATCTGTTTCCACCGAAAAACATTTCAGGGGATCACTTGCAACAGTTTCCCAACATTTTTGAGTGAATTGCAGAACGTCAGATTTTTAGCAGAAATTGTGACCGCGCGGCTTAGGGATTTTTTCAAAAAAAGTTGTTCAGACGTCAAGGGCTAATTCTGTTTCTGATGATAAAAAGACATCTGTTTCCACCGAAAAACCTTTCAGGGGATCGTTTGCAACAGTTTGGCACCATTTTTGAGTGAATTGTGGAACGTCAGATTTTTAACAGAAATTGTGACCGCGCGACTTAGGGATTTTTTCAAAAAAAGTTGTTCAGACGTCAAGGGCTAATTCTGTTTCCGATGATAAAAACACATCTGTTTCCACCGAAAAACCTTTCAGGGGATCGTTTGCAACAGTTTGGCACCATTTTTGAGTGAATTGCAGAACGTCAGATTTTTAGCAGAAATTGTGACCGCGCGGCTTAGGGATTTTTTCAAAAAAAGTTGTTCAGACGTCGAGGGCTAATTCTGTTTCCGATGATAAAAACCCATCCGCTTCCACTGAAAAACATTTCAGGGGATCACTTGCAACAGTTTGCCAACATTTTTGAGTGAATTGCAGAACGTCAGATTTTTAGCAGAAATTGTGACCGCACGGCTTAGGGATTTTTTCAAAAAAAGTTGTTCAGACGTCGAGGGCTAATTCTGTTTCCGATGATAAAAACCCATCTGTTTCCACCGAAAAACATTTCACGGGATCACTTGCAACAGTTTCCCAACATTTTTGAGTGAATTGCAGAACGTCAGATTTTTAGCAGAAATTGTGACCGCGCGGCTTAGGGATTTTTTCAAAAAAAGTTGTTCAGACGTCGAGGGCTAATTCTGTTTCCGATGATAAAAACCCATCTCTTTCCACCGAAAAACATTTCAGGGGATCACTTGCAACAGTTGGCCATCTTTTTTGAGTGAATTGCAGAACGTCAGATTTTTAGTAGAAATTGTGACCGCGCGGCTGAGGGATTTTTTCAAAAAAAGTTATTCAGACGTCGAGGGCTAATTCTGTTTCCGATGATAAAAACCCATCTGTTTCCACCGAAAAACCTTTCCGGGGATCGTTTGCAACAGTTTGGCACCGTTTTTGAGTGAATTGCAGAACGTCAGATTTTTAGCAGAAATTGTGACCGCGCGGCTTAGGGATTTTTTCAAAAAAAGTTGTTCAGACGTCAAGGGCTAATTCTGTTTCCGATGATAAAAACCCATCTGTTTCCACCGAAAAACATTTCACGGGATCACTTGCAACAGTTTCCCAACATTTTTGAGTGAATTGCAGAACGTCAGATTTTTAACAGAAATTGTGACCGCGCGGCTTAGGGATTTTTTAAAAAATAGTTGTTCAGACGTTGAGGGCTAATTCTGTTTCCGATGATAAAAACCCATCTTTTTCCAACGAAAAACATTTCAGGGGATCACTTGGAACAGTTTGCCAACTTTTTTGAGTGAATTGCAGAACGTCAGATTTTTAGCAGAAATTGTGAACGCGCGGCTTAGGGATTTTTTCAAAAAAAGTTGTTCAGACGTCAAGGGCTAATTCTGTTTCCGATGATAAAAAGACATCTGTTTCCACCGAAAAACCTTTCAGGGGATCGTTTGCAACAGTTTGGCACCATTTTTGAGTGAATTGCGGAACGTCAGATTTTTAGCAGAAATTGTGACCTCGCGGTTTAGGGATTTTATCAAAAAAAGTTGTTCAGACGTCGAGGGCTAATTCTGTTTCCCATGATAAAAACCCATCTGTTTCCACCGAAAAACCTTTCAAGGGATCGTTTGCAACAGTTTGGCACCATTTTTGAGTGAATTGCGGAACGTCAGATTTTTAGCAGAAATTGTGACCGCGCGGATCAGGGATTTTTTCAAAAAAAAAGTTGTTCAGACCTCGAGGGCTAATTCTGTTTCCGATGATAAAAACACATAGGTTTCCACCGAAAAACCTTTCAGGGGATCACTTGCGACAGTTTGCCAACATTTTTGAGGGAATTGCAGAACGACAGATTTTTAGCAGAAATTGTGACCGCGCGGCTTAGGGATTTTTTCAAAAAAAGTTGTTCAGACGTCGAGGGCTAATTCTGTTTCCGATGATAAAAACACATCTGTTTCCACCGAAAAACCTTTCAAGGGATCTTTTGCAACAGTTTGGCACCATTTTTGAGTGAATTGCAGAACGTCAGATTTTTAGCAGAAATTGTGACCGCGCGGCTTAGGGATTTTTTCAAAAAAAGTTGTTCAGACGTCAAGGGCTAATTCTGTTTCCGATGATAAAAAGACATCTGTTTCCACCGAAAAACCTTTCAGGGGATCGTTTGCAACAGTTTGGCACCATTTTTGAGTGAATTGCAGAACGTCACATTTTTAGCAGAAATTGTGACCGCGCGGCTTAGGGATTTTTTCAAAAAAAGTTGTTCAGACGTCGAGGGCTAATTCTGTTTCCGATGATAAAAACCCATCTGTTTCCACCAAAAAACATTTCAGGGGATCTCTTGCAACAGTTTGGCACCATTTTTGAGTGAATTGCAGAACGTCAGATTTTTAGCAGAAATTGTGACCGCGCGGCTTAGGGATTTTTTCAAAAAAAGTTGTTCAGACGTCGAGGGCTAATTCTGTTTCCGATGATAAAAACTCATCTGTTTCCACAGAAAAACATTTCAGGGGATCACTTGCAACAGTTTGCCAACATTTTTGAGTGAATTGCAGAACGTCAGATTTTTAGCAAAAAGTGTGACCGCGCGGCTTAGGAATTTTTTCAAAAAAAGTTGTTCAGACGTCGAGGGTTAATTCTGTTTCCCATGATAAAAACCCATCTGTTTCTACCGAAAAACATTTCAGGGGATCACTTGCAACAGTTTGCCAACTTTTTTGAGTGAATTGCAGAACGTCAGATTTTTAGCAGAAATTGTGACCGCGCGGCTTAGGTATTTTTTTTCAAAAAAAGTTGTTCAGACGTCGAGGGCTAATTCTGTTTCCGATGATAAAAACCCATCTGTTTCTACCGAAAAACATTTCAGGGGATCACTTGCAACAGTTTGCCAACATTTTTGAGTGAATTGCAGATGGTCAGATTTTTAGCAGAAATTGTGACCGCGCGGCTTAGGGATTTTTTCAAAAAAAGTTTTTGAGACGTCGAGGGCTAATTCTGTTTCCGATGATAAAAACCCATCTGTTTCCACCGAAAAACCTTTCAGGGGATCGTTTGCAACAGTTTGGCACCGTTTTTGAGTGAATTGCAGAACGTCAGATTTTTAGCAGAAATTGTGAACGCGTGGCTTAGGGATTTTTTCAAAAATAGTTGTTCAGACGTCAAGGGCTAATTCTGTTTCCGATGATAAAAAGACATCTGTTTCCACCGAAAAACCTTTCAGGGGATCGTTTGCAACAGTTTGGCACCATTTTTGAGTGAATTGCGGAACGTCAGATTTTTAGCAGAAATTGTGACCTCGCGGTTTAGGGATTTTATCAAAAAAAGTTGTTCAGACGTCGAGGGCTAATTCTGTTTCCGATGATAAAAACACATAGGTTTCCACCGAAAAACCTTTCAGGGGATCACTTGCGACAGTTTGCCAACATTTTTGAGGGAATTGCAGAACGTCAGATTTTTAGCAGAAATTGTGACCACGCGGCTTAGGGATTTTTTCAAAAAAAGTTGTTCAGACGTCGAGGGCTTATTCTGTTTCCGATGATAAAAACTCATCTGTTTCCACAGAAAAACATTTCAGGGGATCACTTGCAACAGTTTGCCAACATTTTTGAGTGAATTGCAGAACGTCAGATTTTTAGCAAAAAGTGTGACCGCGCGGCTTAGGAATTTTTTCAAAAAAGTTGTTCAGACGTCGAGGGTTAATTCTGTTTCCCATGATAAAAACCCATCTGTTTCTACCGAAAAACATTTCAGGGGATCACTTGCAACAGTTTGCCAACTTTTTTGAGTGAATTGCAGAACGTCAGATTTTTAGCAGAAATTGTGACCGCGCGGCTTAGGTATTTTTTTTCAAAAAAAGTTGTTCAGACGTCGAGGGCTAATTCTGTTTCCGATGATAAAAACCCATCTGTTTCTACCGAAAAACATTTCAGGGGATCACTTGCAACAGTTTGCCAACATTTTTGAGTGAATTGCAGATGGTCAGATTTTTAGCAGAAATTGTGACCGCGCGGCTTAGGGATTTTTTCAAAAAAAGTTGTTCAGACGTCGAGGGCTAATTCTGTTTCCGATGATAAAAACCCATCTGTTTCCACGGAAAAACGTTTCAGGGGATCACTTGCAACACTTTGCCAACTTTTTTGAGTGAATTGCAGAACGTCAGATTTTTAGCAGAAATTGTGACAGCGCGGCTTAGGGATTTTTTCAAAAAAAGTTGTTCAGACGTCGAGGGCTAATTCTGTTTCCGATGATAAAAACACATCTGTTTCCACCGAAAAACCTTTCAAGGGATCACTTGCAACAGTTTGCCAACATTTTTGAGTGAATTGCAGAACGTCAGATTTTTAGCAGAAATTGTGACCGCGCGGCTTAGGGATTTTTTCAAAAAAAGTTGTTCAGACGTCGAGGGCTAATTCTGTTTCCGATGATAAAAAGACATCTGTTTCCACCGAAAAACCTTTCAGGGGATCGTTTGCAACAGTTTGGCACCATTTTTGAGTGAATTGCGGAACGTCAGATTTTTAGCAGAAATTGTGACCGCCCGGTTAGGGATTTTTTCAAAAAAAGTTGTTCAGACGTCGAGGGCTAATTCTGTTTCCGATGATAAAAACCCATATGTTTCCACCGAAAAACATTTCAGGGGATCATTTGCAACAGTCTGCCAACATTTTTGAGTGAATTGCAGAACGTCAGATTTTTAGCAGAAATTGTGACCGCGCGGCTTAGGGATTTTTTCAAAAAAAGTTGTTCAGACGTCGAGGGCTAATTCTGTTTCCGATGATAAAAACCCATCTGTTTCTACCGAAAAACATTTCAGGGGATCACTTGCAACAGTTTGCCAACATTTTTGAGGTAATTGCAGAACGTCAGATTTTTAGCAGAAATTGTGACCGCGCGGCTTAGGGATTTTTTCAAAAAAAGTTGTTCAGACGTCGAGGGCTAATTCTGTTTCCGATGATAAAAACCCATCTGTTTCCACCGAAAAACATTTCAGGGGATCACTTGCAACAGTTTGGCACCATTTTTGAGTGAATTGCAGAACGTCAGATTTTTAGCAGAAATTGTGACCGCGCGGCTTAGGGATTTTTTCAAAAAAAGTTGTTCAGACGTCGAGGGCTAATTCTGTTTCCGATGATAAAAACACATCTGTTTCCACCGAAAAACCTTTCAAGGGATCTTTTGCAACAGTTTGGCACCATTTTTGAGTGAATTGCAGAACGTCAGATTTTTAGCAGAAATTGTGACCGTGCGGCTTAGGGATTTTTTCAAAAAAAGTTGTTCAGACGTCGAGGGCTAATTCTGTTTCCGATGATAAAAAGACATCTGTTTCCACCGAAAAACCTTTCAGGGGATCGTTTGCAACAGTTTGGCACCATTTTTGAGTGAATTGCGGAACGTCAGATTTTTAGCAGAAATTGTGACCGCGCGACTTAGGGATTTTTTCAAAAAAAGTTGTTCAGACTTCGAGGGCTAATTCTGTTTCCGATGATAAAAAAATCATCTGTTTCCACAGAAAAACATTTCAGGGGATCACTTGCAACAGTTTGCCAACATTTTTGAGTGAATTGCAGAACGTCAGATTTTTAGCAGAAATTGTGACCGCGCGGCTTAGGGATTTTTTCAAAAAAAGTTGTTCAGACGTCGAGGGCTAATTCTGTTTCCGATGATAAAAACCCATCTGTTTCTACCGAAAAACATTTCAGGGGATCACTTGCAACAGTTTGCCAACATTTTTGAGTGAATTGCAGATGGTCAGATTTTTAGCAGAAATTGTGACCGCGCGGGTTAGGGATTTTTTCAAAAAAAGTTGTTCAGACGTCGAGGGCTAATTCTGTTTCCGATGATAAAAACCCATCTGTTTCCACCGAAAAACATTTCAGGGGATCTCTTGCAACAGTTTGGCACCATTTTTGAGTGAATTGCAGAACGTCAGATTTTTAGCAGAAATTGTGACCGCGCGGCTTAGGGATTTTTTCAAAAAAAGTTGTTCAGACGTCGAGGGCTAATTCTGTTTCCGATGATAAAAACCCATCTGTTTCTACGAAAAACATTTCAGGGGATCACTTGCAACAGTTTGCCAACATTTTTGAGTGAATTGCTGATGGTTAGATTTTTAGCAGAAATTGTGACCGCGCGGCTTAGGGATTTTTTCAAAAAAAGTTGTTCAGACGTCGAGGGCTAATTCTGTTTCCGATGATAAAAACCCATCTGTTTCCACCGAAAAACATTTCAGGGGATCACTTGCAACACTTTGCCAACTTTTTTGAGTGAATTGCAGAACGTCAGATTTTTAGCAGAAATTGTGACCGCGCGGCTTAGGGATTTTTTCAAAAAAAGTTGTTCAGACGTCGAGGGCTAATTCTGTTTCCGATGATAAAAACCCATCTGTTTCTACCGAAAAACATTTCAGGGGATCACTTGCAACAGTTTGCCAACATTTTTGAGTGAATTGGAGAACGTCAGATTTTTAGCAGAAATTGTGACCGCGCGGCTTAGGGATTTTTTCAAAAAAAGTTGTTCAGACGTCGAGGGCTAATTCTTTTTCCGATGATAAAAACACATCTGTTTCCACCGAAAAACCTTTCAAGGGATCTTTTGCAACAGTTTGGCACCATTTTTGAGTGAATTGCAGAACGTCAGATTTTTAGCAGAAATTGTGACCGCGCGGCTTAGGGATTTTTTCAAAAAAAGTTGTTCAGACGTCGAGGGCTAATTCTATTTCCGATGATAAAAACACATCTGTTTCCACCGAAAAACATTTCAGGGGATCACTTGCAACAGTTTGCCAACATTTTTGAGTGAACTGCAGAACGTCAGATTTTTAGCAGAAATTGTGACCGCGCGGCTTAGGGATTTTTTCAAAAAAAGTTGTTGAGACGTCGAGGGCTAATTCGGTTTCCAATAATAAAAACCCACCTGTTTCCACCGAAAAACATTTCAGGGGATCACTTGCAACAGTTTGCCAACATTTTTGAGTGAATTGCAGAACGTCAGATTTTTAGCAGAAATTGTGACCGCGCGGCTTAGGGATTTTTTCAAAAAAAGTTGTTCAGACGTCGAGGGCTAATTCTGTTTCCGATGATAAAAACACATCTGTTTCCACCGAAAAACATTTCAGGGGATCACTTGCAACAGTTTGGCACCATTTTTGAGTGAATTGCAGAACGTCAGATTTTTAGCAGAAATTGTGACCGCGCGGCTTAGGGATTTTTTCAAAAAAAGTTGTTCAGACGTCGAGGGCTAATTCTGTTTCCGATGATAAAAACACATCTGTTTCCACTGAAAAACCTTCTAAGGGATCGTTTGCAACAGTTTGGCACCATTTTTGAGTGAATTGCAGAACGTCAGATTTTTAGCAGAAATTGTGAGCGTGCGGCTTAGGCTTTTTTTCAAAAAAAGTTGTTCAGACGTCAAGGGCTAATTATGTTTCGGATGATAAAAACCCATCTGTTTCCACCGAAAAACATTTCAGGGGATCACTTGCAACAGTTGGCCAACTTTTTTGAGTGAATTGCAGAACGTCAGATTTTTAGCAGAAATTGTGACCGCGCGGCTTAGGGATTTTTTCAAAAAAAGTTGTTCAGACGTCGAGGGCTAATTCTGTTTCCGATGATAAAAACACATCTGTTTCCACTGAAAAACCTTCTAAGGGATCGTTTGCAACAGTTTGGCACCATTTTTGAGTGAATTGCAGAACGTCAGATTTTTAGCAGAAATTGTGACCGCGCGGCTTAGGGATTTTTTCAAAAAAAGTTGTTCAGACGTTGAGGGCTAATTCTTTTTCCGATGATAAAAACACATCTGTTTCCACCGAAAAACCTTTCAAGGGATCATTTGAAACAGTTTGGCACCGTTTTTGAGTGAATTGCAGAACGACAGATTTTTAGCAGAAATTGTGACCGCGCGGCTTAGGGATTTTTTCAAAAAAAGTTGTTCAGACGTCGAGGGCTAATTCTGTTTCCGATGATAAAAACCCATCTGTTTCTACCGAAAAACATTTCAGGGGATCACTTGCAACAGTTTGCCAACATTTTTGAGTGAATTGGAGAACGTCAGATTTTTAGCAGAAATTGTGACCGCGCGGCTTAGGGATTTTTTCAAAAAAAGTTGTTCAGACGTCGAGGGCTAATTCTGTTTCCGATGATAAAAACACATCTGTTTCCACCGAAAAACATTTCAGGGGATCGTTTGCAACAGTTTGGCACCATTTTTGAGTGAATTGCAGAACGTCAGATTTTTAGCAGAAATTGTGACCGCGCGGCTTAGGGATTTTTTCAAAAAAAGTTGTTCAGACGTCAAGGGGTAATTCTGTTTCCGATGATAAAAACACATCTGTTTCCACCGAAAAACATTTCAGGGGATCGTTTGCAACAGTTTGCCAACATTTTTGAGTGAATTGCAGAACGTCAGATTTTTAGCAGAAATTGTGACCGCGCGGCTTAGGGATTTTTTCAAAAAAAGTTGTTGAGACGTCGAGGGCTAATTCTGTTTCCGATGATAAAAACACATCTGTTTCCACCGAAAAACATTTCAGGGGATCACTTGCAACAGTTTGCCAACATTTTTGAGTGAATTGCAGAACGTCAGATTTTTAGCGGAAATTGTGAACGCGCGGAGTAGGAATTTTTTCAAAAAAAGTTGTTCAGACGTCGAGGGCTAATTCTGTTTCTGATGATAAAAACACATCTGTTTCCACCGAAAAACATTTCAGGGGATCACTTGCAACAGTTTGCCATCTTTTTTGAGTGAATTGCAGAACGTCAGATTTTTAGCAGAAATTGTGACCGCGCGGCTTAGGGATTTTTTCAAAAAAAGTTGTTCAGACGTCGAGGGCTAATTCTGTTTCCGATGATAAAAACACATCTGTTTCCACCGAAAAACCTTTCAAGGGATCTTTTGCAACAGTTTGGCACCATTTTTGAGTGAATTGCAGAACGTCAGATTTTTAGCAGAAATTGTGACCGCGCGGCTTAGGGATTTTTTCAAAAAAAGTTGTTCAGACGTCGAGGGCTAATTCTTTTTCCGATGATAAAAACACATCTGTTTCCACCGAAAAACATTTCAGGGGATCACTTGCAACAGTTTGCCAACATTTTTGAGTGAACTGCAGAACGTCAGATTTTTAGCAGAAATTGTGACCGCGCGGCTTAGGGATTTTTTCAAAAAAAGTTGTTGAGACGTCGAGGGCTAATTCGGTTTCCAATAATAAAAACCCACCTGTTTCCACCGAAAAACATTTCAGGGGATCACTTGCAACAGTTTGCCAACATTTTTGAGTGAATTGCAGAACGTCAGTTTTTTAGCAGAAATTGTGACCGCGCGGCTTAGGGATTTTTTCAAAAAAAGTTGTTCAGACGTCGAGGGCTAATTCTGTTTCCGATGATAAAAACACATCTGTTTCCACCGAAAAACCTTTCAGGGGATCGTTTGCAACAGTTTGGCACCATTTTTGAGTGAATTGCAGAACGTCAGATTTTTAGCAGAAATTGTGACCGCGCGGCTTAGGGATTTTTTCCAAAAAAAGTTGTTCAGACGTCGAGGGCTAATTCTGTTTCCGATGATAAAAACCCATCTGTTTCCACCGAAAAACATTTCAGGGGATCACTTGCAACAGTTTGGCACCATTTTTGAGTGAATTACAGAACGTCAGATTTTTAGCAGAAATTGTGACCGCGCGGCTTAGGGATTTTTTCAAAAAAAGTTGTTCAGACGTCGAGGGCTAATTCTGTTTCCGATGATAAAAACACATCTGTTTCCACTGAAAAACCTTCTAAGGGATCGTTTGCAACAGTTTGGCACCATTTTTGAGTGAATTGCAGAACGTCAGATTTTTAGCAGAAATTGTGAGCGTGCGGCTTAGGCTTTTTTTCAAAAAAAGTTGTTCAGACGTCAAGGGCTAATTCTGTTTCGGATGATAAAAACCCATCTGTTTCCACCGAAAAACATTTCAGGGGATCACTTGCAACAGTTGGCCAACTTTTTTGAGTGAATTGCAGAACGTCAGATTTTTAGCAGAAATTGTGACCGCGCGGCTTAGGGATTTTTTCAAAAAAAGTTGTTGAGACGTCAAGGGCTAATTCTGTTTCCGATGATAAAAACACATCTGTTTCCACCGAAAAACATTTCAGGGGATCACTTGCAACAGTTTGCCAACTTTTTTGAGTGAATTGCAGAGCGTCAGATTTTTAGCAGAAATTGTGACCGCACGGCTTAGGGATTTTTTCAAAAAAAGTTGTTGAGACGTCGAGGGCTAATTCGGTTTCCAATAATAAAAACCCACCTGTTTCCACCGAAAAACATTTCAGGGGATCACTTGCAACAGTTTGCCAACATTTTTGAGTGAATTGCAGAACGTCAGATTTTTAGCAGAAATTGTGACCGCGCGGCTTAGGGATTTTTTCGAAAAAGTTGTTCAGACGTCGAGGGCTAATTCTGTTTCCGATGATAAAAACACATCTGTTTCCACCGAAAAACCTTTCAGGGGATCGTTTGCAACAGTTTGGCACCATTTTTGAGTGAATTGCAGAACGTCAGATTTTTAGCAGAAATTGTGACCGCGCGGCTTAGGGATTTTTTCAAAAAAAGTTGTTCAGACGTCGAGGGCTAATTCTGTTTCCGATGATAAAAACCCATCTGTTTCCACCGAAAAACATTTCAGGGGATCACTTGCAACAGTTTGGCACCATTTTTGAGTGAATTGCAGAACGTCAGATTTTTAGCAGAAATTGAGACCGCGCGGCTTAGGGATTTTTTCAAAAAAAGTTGTTGAGACGTCAAGGGCTAATTCTGTTTCCGATGATAAAAACACATCTGTTTCCACCGAAAAACATTTCAGGGGATCACTTGCAACAGTTTGCCAACTTTTTTGAGTGAATTGCAGAACGTCAGATTTTTAGCAGAAATTGTGACCGCGCGGCTTAGGGATTTTTTCAAAAAAAGTTGTTCAGACGTCGAGGGCTAATTCTGTTTCCGATGATAAAAACACATCTGTTTCCACCGAAAAACCTTTCAAGGGATCTTTTGCAACAGTTTGGCACCATTTTTGAGTGAATTGCAGAACGTCAGATTTTTAGCAGAAATTGTGACCGCGCGGCTTAGGGATTTTTTCAAAAAAAGTTGTTCAGACGTCGAGGGCTAATTCTTTTTCCGATGATAAAAACACATCTGTTTCCACCGAAAAACATTTCAGGGGATCACTTGCAACAGTTTGCCAACATTTTTGAGTGAACTGCAGAACGTCAGATTTTTAGCAGAAATTGTGACCGCGCGGCTTAGGGATTTTTTCAAAAAAAGTTGTTGAGACGTCGAGGGCTAATTCGGTTTCCAATAATAAAAACCCACCTGTTTCCACCGAAAAACATTTCAGGGGATCACTTGCAACAGTTTGCCAACATTTTTGAGTGAATTGCAGAACGTCAGATTTTTAGCAGAAATTGTGACCGCGCGGCTTAGGGATTTTTTCAAAAAAAGTTGTTCAGACGTCGAGGGCTAATTCTGTTTCCGATGATAAAAACACATCTGTTTCCACCGAAAAACCTTTCAGGGGATCGTTTGCAACAGTTTGGCACCATTTTTGAGTGAATTGCAGAACGTCAGATTTTTAGCAGAAATTGTGACCGCGCGGCTTAGGGATTTTTTCAAAAAAAGTTGTTCAGACGTCGAGGGCTAATTCTGTTTCCGATGATAAAAACCCATCTGTTTCCACCGAAAAACATTTCAGGGGATCACTTGCAACAGTTTGGCACCATTTTTGAGTGAATTGCAGAACGTCAGATTTTTAGCAGAAATTGTGACCGCGCGGCTTAGGGATTTTTTCAAAAAAAGTTGTTCAGACGTCGAGGGCTAATTCTGTTTCCGATGATAAAAACACATCTGTTTCCACTGAAAAACCTTCTAAGGGATCGTTTGCAACAGTTTGGCACCATTTTTGAGTGAATTGCAGAACGTCAGATTTTTAGCAGAAATTGTGAGCGTGCGGCTTAGGGATTTTTTCAAAAAAAGTTGTTCAGACGTCAAGGGCTAATTCTGTTTCCGATGATAAAAACCCATCTGTTTCCACCGAAAAACATTTCAGGGGATCACTTGCAACAGTTGGCCAACTTTTTTGAGTGAATTGCAGAACGTCAGATTTTTAGCAGAAATTGTGACCGCGCGGCTTAGGGATTTTTTCAAAAAAAGTTGTTCAGACGTCGAGGGCTAATTCTGTTTCCGATGATAAAAACACATCTGTTTCCACCGAAAAACCTTTCAAGGGATCTTTTGCAACAGTTTGGCACCATTTTTGAGTGAATTGCAGAACGTCAGATTTTTAGCAGAAATTGTGACCGCGCGGCTTAGGGATTTTTTCAAAAAAAGTTGTTCAGACGTCGAGGGCTAATTCTGTTTCCGATGATAAAAACACATCTGTTTCCACCGAAAAACCTTTCAAGGGATCTTTTGCAACAGTTTGGCACCATTTTTGAGTGAATTGCAGAACGTCAGATTTTTAGCAGAAATTGTGACCGCGCGGCTTAGGGATTTTTTCAAAAAAAGTTGTTCAGACGTCGAGGGCTAATTCTTTTTCCGATGATAAAAACACATCTGTTTCCACCGAAAAACATTTCAGGGGATCACTTGCAACAGTTTGCCAACATTTTTGAGTGAACTGCAGAACGTCAGATTTTTAGCAGAAATTGTGACCGCGCGGCTTAGGGATTTTTTCAAAAAAAGTTGTTGAGACGTCGAGGGCTAATTCGGTTTCCAATAATAAAAACCCACCTGTTTCCACCGAAAAACATTTCAGGGGATCACTTGCAACAGTTTGCCAACATTTTTGAGTGAATTGCAGAACGTCAGATTTTTAGCAGAAATTGTGACCGCGCGGCTTAGGGATTTTTTCAAAAAAAGTTGTTCAGACGTCGAGGGCTAATTCTGTTTCCGATGATAAAAACACATCTGTTTCCACTGAAAAACCTTCTAAGGGATCGTTTGCAACAGTTTGGCACCATTTTTGAGTGAATTGCAGAACGTCAGATTTTTAGCAGAAATTGTGAGCGTGCGGCTTAGGCTTTTTTTCAAAAAAAGTTGTTCAGACGTCAAGGGCTAATTCTGTTTCGGATGATAAAAACCCATCTGTTTCCACCGAAAAACATTTCAGGGGATCACTTGCAACAGTTGGCCAACTTTTTTGAGTGAATTGCAGAACGTCAGATTTTTAGCAGAAATTGTGACCGCGCGGCTTAGGGATTTTTTCAAAAAAAGTTGTTGAGACGTCAAGGGCTAATTCTGTTTCCGATGATAAAAACACATCTGTTTCCACCGAAAAACATTTCAGGGGATCACTTGCAACAGTTTGCCAACTTTTTTGAGTGAATTGCAGAACGTCAGATTTTTAGCAGAAATTGTGACCGCGCGGCTTAGGGATTTTTTCAAAAAAAGTTGTTCAGACGTCGAGGGCTAATTCTTTTTCCGATGATAAAAACACATCTGTTTCCACCGAAAAACATTTCAGGGGATCACTTGCAACAGTTTGCCAACATTTTTGAGTGAACTGCAGAACGTCAGATTTTTAGCAGAAATTGTGACCGCGCGGCTTAGGGATTTTTTCAAAAAAAGTTGTTGAGACGTCGAGGGCTAATTCGGTTTCCAATAATAAAAACCCACCTGTTTCCACCGAAAAACATTTCAGGGGATCACTTGCAACAGTTTGCCAACATTTTTGAGTGAATTGCAGAACGTCAGATTTTTAGCAGAAATTGTGACCGCGCGGCTTAGGGATTTTTTCAAAAAAAGTTGTTCAGACGTCGAGGGCTAATTCTGTTTCCGATGATAAAAACACATCTGTTTCCACCGAAAAACCTTTCAGGGGATCGTTTGCAACAGTTTGGCACCATTTTTGAGTGAATTGCAGAACGTCAGATTTTTAGCAGAAATTGTGACCGCGCGGCTTAGGGATTTTTTCAAAAAAAGTTGTTCAGACGTCGAGGGCTAATTCTGTTTCCGATGATAAAAACCCATCTGTTTCCACCGAAAAACATTTCAGGGGATCACTTGCAACAGTTTGGCACCATTTTTGAGTGAATTGCAGAACGTCAGATTTTTAGCAGAAATTGTGACCGCGCGGCTTAGGGATTTTTTCAAAAAAAGTTGTTCAGACGTCGAGGGCTAATTCTTTTTCCGATGATAAAAACACATCTGTTTCCACCGAAAAACCTTTCAAGGGATCTTTTGCAACAGTTTGGCACCATTTTTGAGTGAATTGCAGAACGTCAGATTTTTAGCAGAAATTGTGACCGCGCGGCTTAGGGATTTTTTCAAAAAAAGTTGTTCAGAAGTCGAGGGCTAATTCTTTTTCCGATGATAAAAACACATCTGTTTCCACCGAAAAACATTTCAGGGGATCACTTGCAACAGTTTGCCAACATTTTTGAGTGAACTGCAGAACGTCAGATTTTTAGCAGAAATTGTGACCGCGCGGCTTAGGGATTTTTTCAAAAAAAGTTGTTGAGACGTCGAGGGCTAATTCGGTTTCCAATAATAAAAACCCACCTGTTTCCACCGAAAAACATTTCAGGGGATCACTTGCAACAGTTTGCCAACATTTTTGAGTGAATTGCAGAACGTCAGATTTTTAGCAGAAATTGTGACCGCGCGGCTTAGGGATTTTTTCAAAAAAAGTTGTTCAGACGTCGAGGGCTAATTCTGTTTCCGATGATAAAAACACATCTGTTTCCACCGAAAAACATTTCAGGGGATCACTTGCAACAGTTTGGCACCATTTTTGAGTGAATTGCAGAACGTCAGATTTTTAGCAGAAATTGTGACCGCGCGGCTTAGGGATTTTTTCAAAAAAAGTTGTTCAGACGTCAAGGGCTAATTCTGTTTCCGATGATAAAAACACATCTGTTTCCACTGAAAAACCTTCTAAGGGATCGTTTGCAACAGTTTGGCACCATTTTTGAGTGAATTGCAGAACGTCAGATTTTTAGCAGAAATTGTGACCGCGCGGCTTAGGGATTTTTTCAAAAAAAGTTGTTCAGACGTCGAGGGCTAATTCTTTTTCCGATGATAAAAACACATCTGTTTCCACCGAAAAACCTTTCAAGGGATCTTTTGCAACAGTTTGGCACCATTTTTGAGTGAATTGCAGAACGTCAGATTTTTAGCAGAAATTGTGACCGCGCGGCTTAGGGATTTTTTCAAATAAAGTTGTTCAGACGTCGAGGGCTAATTCTATTTCCGATGATAAAAACACATCTGTTTCCACCGAAAAACATTTCAGGGGATCACTTGCAACAGTTTGCCAACATTTTTGAGTGAACTGCAGAACGTCAGATTTTTAGCAGAAATTGTGACCGCGCGGCTTAGGGATTTTTTCAAAAAAAGTTGTTGAGACGTCGAGAGCTAATTCGGTTTCCAATAATAAAAACCCACCTGTTTCCACCGAAAAACATTTCAGGGGATCACTTGCAACAGTTTGCCAACATTTTTGAGTGAATTGCAGAACGTCAGATTTTTAGCAGAAATTGTGACCGCGCGGCTTAGGGATTTTTTCAAAAAAAGTTGTTCAGACGTCGAGGGCTAATTCTGTTTCCGATGATAAAAACACATCTGTTTCCACCGAAAAACATTTCAGGGGATCACTTGCAACAGTTTGGCACCATTTTTGAGTGAATTGCAGAACGTCAGATTTTTAGCAGAAATTGTGACCGCGCGGCTTAGGGATTTTTTCAAAAAAAGTTGTTCAGAAGTCGAGGGCTAATTCTTTTTCCGATGATAAAAACACATCTGTTTCCACCGAAAAACATTTCAGGGGATCACTTGCAACAGTTTGCCAACATTTTTGAGTGAACTGCAGAACGTCAGATTTTTAGCAGAAATTGTGACCGCGCGGCTTAGGGATTTTTTCAAAAAAAGTTGTTGAGACGTCGAGGGCTAATTCGGTTTCCAATAATAAAAACCCACCTGTTTCCACCGAAAAACATTTCAGGGGATCACTTGCAACAGTTTGCCAACATTTTTGAGTGAATTGCAGAACGTCAGATTTTTAGCAGAAATTGTGACCGCGCGGCTTAGGGATTTTTTCAAAAAAAGTTGTTCAGACGTCGAGGGCTAATTCTGTTTCCGATGATAAAAACACATCTGTTTCCACCGAAAAACATTTCAGGGGATCACTTGCAACAGTTTGGCACCATTTTTGAGTGAATTGCAGAACGTCAGATTTTTAGCAGAAATTGTGACCGCGCGGCTTAGGGATTTTTTCAAAAAAAGTTGTTCAGACGTCGAGGGCTAATTCTTTTTCCGATGATAAAAACACATCTGTTTCCACTGAAAAACCTTCTAAGGGATCGTTTGCAACAGTTTGGCACCATTTTTGAGTGAATTGCAGAACGTCAGATTTTTAGCAGAAATTGTGACCGCGCGGCTTAGGGATTTTTTCAAAAAAAGTTGTTCAGACGTCGAGGGCTAATTCTTTTTCCGATGATAAAAACACATCTGTTTCCACCGAAAAACCTTTCAAGGGATCTTTTGCAACAGTTTGGCACCATTTTTGAGTGAATTGCAGAACGTCAGATTTTTAGCAGAAATTGTGACCGCGCGGCTTAGGGATTTTTTCAAAAAAAGTTGTTCAGACGTCGAGGGCTAATTCTATTTCCGATGATAAAAACACATCTGTTTCCACCGAAAAACATTTCAGGGGATCACTTGCAACAGTTTGCCAACATTTTTGAGTGAACTGCAGAACGTCAGATTTTTAGCAGAAATTGTGACCGCGCGGCTTAGGGATTTTTTCAAAAAAAGTTGTTGAGACGTCGAGAGCTAATTCGGTTTCCAATAATAAAAACCCACCTGTTTCCACCGAAAAACATTTCAGGGGATCACTTGCAACAGTTTGCCAACATTTTTGAGTGAATTGCAGAACGTCAGATTTTTAGCAGAAATTGTGACCGCGCGGCTTAGGGATTTTTTCAAAAAAAGTTGTTCAGACGTCGAGGGCTAATTCTGTTTCCGATGATAAAAACACATCTGTTTCCACCGAAAAACATTTCAGGGGATCACTTGCAACAGTTTGGCACCATTTTTGAGTGAATTGCAGAACGTCAGATTTTTAGCAGAAATTGTGACCGCGCGGCTTAGGGATTTTTTCAAAAAAAGTTGTTCAGACGTCGAGGGCTAATTCTTTTTCCGATGATAAAAACACATCTGTTTCCACCGAAAAACCTTTCAAGGGATCTTTTGCAACAGTTTGGCACCATTTTTGAGTGAATTGCAGAACGTCAGATTTTTAGCAGAAATTGTGACCGCGCGGCTTAGGGATTTTTTCAAAAAAAGTTGTTCAGAAGTCGAGGGCTAATTCTTTTTCCGATGATAAAAACACATCTGTTTCCACCGAAAAACATTTCAGGGGATCACTTGCAACAGTTTGCCAACATTTTTGAGTGAACTGCAGAACGTCAGATTTTTAGCAGAAATTGTGACCGCGCGGCTTAGGGATTTTTTCAAAAAAAGTTGTTGAGACGTCGAGGGCTAATTCGGTTTCCAATAATAAAAACCCACCTGTTTCCACCGAAAAACATTTCAGGGGATCACTTGCAACAGTTTGCCAACATTTTTGAGTGAATTGCAGAACGTCAGATTTTTAGCAGAAATTGTGACCGCGCGGCTTAGGGATTTTTTCAAAAAAAGTTGTTCAGACGTCGAGGGCTAATTCTGTTTCCGATGATAAAAACACATCTGTTTCCACCGAAAAACATTTCAGGGGATCACTTGCAACAGTTTGGCACCATTTTTGAGTGAATTGCAGAACGTCAGATTTTTAGCAGAAATTGTGACCGCGCGGCTTAGGGATTTTTTCAAAAAAAGTTGTTCAGACGTCAAGGGCTAATTCTGTTTCCGATGATAAAAACACATCTGTTTCCACTGAAAAACCTTCTAAGGGATCGTTTGCAACAGTTTGGCACCATTTTTGAGTGAATTGCAGAACGTCAGATTTTTAGCAGAAATTGTGACCGCGCGGCTTAGGGATTTTTTCAAAAAAAGTTGTTCAGACGTCGAGGGCTAATTCTTTTTCCGATGATAAAAACACATCTGTTTCCACCGAAAAACCTTTCAAGGGATCTTTTGCAACAGTTTGGCACCATTTTTGAGTGAATTGCAGAACGTCAGATTTTTAGCAGAAATTGTGACCGCGCGGCTTAGGGATTTTTTCAAAAAAAGTTGTTCAGAAGTCGAGGGCTAATTCTTTTTCCGATGATAAAAACACATCTGTTTCCACCGAAAAACATTTCAGGGGATCACTTGCAACAGTTTGCCAACATTTTTGAGTGAACTGCAGAACGTCAGATTTTTAGCAGAAATTGTGACCGCGCGGCTTAGGGATTTTTTCAAAAAAAGTTGTTGAGACGTCGAGGGCTAATTCGGTTTCCAATAATAAAAACCCACCTGTTTCCACCGAAAAACATTTCAGGGGATCACTTGCAACAGTTTGCCAACATTTTTGAGTGAATTGCAGAACGTCAGATTTTTAGCAGAAATTGTGACCGCGCGGCTTAGGGATTTTTTCAAAAAAAGTTGTTCAGACGTCGAGGGCTAATTCTGTTTCCGATGATAAAAACACATCTGTTTCCACCGAAAAACATTTCAGGGGATCACTTGCAACAGTTTGGCACCATTTTTGAGTGAATTGCAGAACGTCAGATTTTTAGCAGAAATTGTGACCGCGCGGCTTAGGGATTTTTTCAAAAAAAGTTGTTCAGACGTCAAGGGCTAATTCTGTTTCCGATGATAAAAACACATCTGTTTCCACTGAAAAACCTTCTAAGGGATCGTTTGCAACAGTTTGGCACCATTTTTGAGTGAATTGCAGAACGTCAGATTTTTAGCAGAAATTGTGACCGCGCGGCTTAGGGATTTTTTCAAAAAAAGTTGTTCAGACGTCGAGGGCTAATTCTTTTTCCGATGATAAAAACACATCTGTTTCCACCGAAAAACCTTTCAAGGGATCTTTTGCAACAGTTTGGCACCATTTTTGAGTGAATTGCAGAACGTCAGATTTTTAGCAGAAATTGTGACCGCGCGGCTTAGGGATTTTTTCAAAAAAAGTTGTTCAGACGTCGAGGGCTAATTCTATTTCCGATGATAAAAACACATCTGTTTCCACCGAAAAACATTTCAGGGGATCACTTGCAACAGTTTGCCAACATTTTTGAGTGAACTGCAGAACGTCAGATTTTTAGCAGAAATTGTGACCGCGCGGCTTAGGGATTTTTTCAAAAAAAGTTGTTGAGACGTCGAGAGCTAATTCGGTTTCCAATAATAAAAACCCACCTGTTTCCACCGAAAAACATTTCAGGGGATCACTTGCAACAGTTTGCCAACATTTTTGAGTGAATTGCAGAACGTCAGATTTTTAGCAGAAATTGTGACCGCGCGGCTTAGGGATTTTTTCAAAAAAAGTTGTTCAGACGTCGAGGGCTAATTCTGTTTCCGATGATAAAAACACATCTGTTTCCACTGAAAAACATTTCAGGGGATCACTTGCAACAGTTTGGCACCATTTTTGAGTGAATTGCAGAACGTCAGATTTTTAGCAGAAATTGTGACCGCGCGGCTTAGGGATTTTTTCAAAAAAAGTTGTTCAGACGTCGAGGGCTAATTCTTTTTCCGATGATAAAAACACATCTGTTTCCACCGAAAAACCTTTCAAGGGATCTTTTGCAACAGTTTGGCACCATTTTTGAGTGAATTGCAGAACGTCAGATTTTTAGCAGAAATTGTGACCGCGCGGCTTAGGGATTTTTTCAAAAAAAGTTGTTCAGAAGTCGAGGGCTAATTCTTTTTCCGATGATAAAAACACATCTGTTTCCACCGAAAAACATTTCAGGGGATCACTTGCAACAGTTTGCCAACATTTTTGAGTGAACTGCAGAACGTCAGATTTTTAGCAGAAATTGTGACCGCGCGGCTTAGGGATTTTTTCAAAAAAAGTTGTTGAGACGTCGAGGGCTAATTCGGTTTCCAATAATAAAAACCCACCTGTTTCCACCGAAAAACATTTCAGGGGATCACTTGCAACAGTTTGCCAACATTTTTGAGTGAATTGCAGAACGTCAGATTTTTAGCAGAAATTGTGACCGCGCGGCTTAGGGATTTTTTCAAAAAAAGTTGTTCAGACGTCGAGGGCTAATTCTGTTTCCGATGATAAAAACACATCTGTTTCCACCGAAAAACATTTCAGGGGATCACTTGCAACAGTTTGGCACCATTTTTGAGTGAATTGCAGAACGTCAGATTTTTAGCAGAAATTGTGACCGCGCGGCTTAGGGATTTTTTCAAAAAAAGTTGTTCAGACGTCAAGGGCTAATTCTGTTTCCGATGATAAAAACACATCTGTTTCCACTGAAAAACCTTCTAAGGGATCGTTTGCAACAGTTTGGCACCATTTTTGAGTGAATTGCAGAACGTCAGATTTTTAGCAGAAATTGTGACCGCGCGGCTTAGGGATTTTTTCAAAAAAAGTTGTTCAGACGTCGAGGGCTAATTCTTTTTCCGATGATAAAAACACATCTGTTTCCACCGAAAAACCTTTCAAGGGATCTTTTGCAACAGTTTGGCACCATTTTTGAGTGAATTGCAGAACGTCAGATTTTTAGCAGAAATTGTGACCGCGCGGCTTAGGGATTTTTTCAAAAAAAGTTGTTCAGACGTCGAGGGCTAATTCTATTTCCGATGATAAAAACACATCTGTTTCCACCGAAAAACATTTCAGGGGATCACTTGCAACAGTTTGCCAACATTTTTGAGTGAACTGCAGAACGTCAGATTTTTAGCAGAAATTGTGACCGCGCGGCTTAGGGATTTTTTCAAAAAAAGTTGTTGAGACGTCGAGAGCTAATTCGGTTTCCAATAATAAAAACCCACCTGTTTCCACCGAAAAACATTTCAGGGGATCACTTGCAACAGTTTGCCAACATTTTTGAGTGAATTGCAGAACGTCAGATTTTTAGCAGAAATTGTGACCGCGCGGCTTAGGGATTTTTTCAAAAAAAGTTGTTCAGACGTCGAGGGCTAATTCTGTTTCCGATGATAAAAACACATCTGTTTCCACCGAAAAACATTTCAGGGGATCACTTGCAACAGTTTGGCACCATTTTTGAGTGAATTGCAGAACGTCAGATTTTTAGCAGAAATTGTGACCGCGCGGCTTAGGGATTTTTTCAAAAAAAGTTGTTCAGACGTCGAGGGCTAATTCTTTTTCCGATGATAAAAACACATCTGTTTCCACCGAAAAACCTTTCAAGGGATCTTTTGCAACAGTTTGGCACCATTTTTGAGTGAATTGCAGAACGTCAGATTTTTAGCAGAAATTGTGACCGCGCGGCTTAGGGATTTTTTCAAAAAAAGTTGTTCAGACGTCGAGGGCTAATTCTGTTTCCGATGATAAAAACACATCTGTTTCCACCGAAAAACATTTCAGGGGATCACTTGCAACAGTTTGGCACCATTTTTGAGTGAATTGCAGAACGTCAGATTTTTAGCAGAAATTGTGACCGCGCGGCTTAGGGATTTTTTCAAAAAAAGTTGTTCAGACGTCGAGGGCTAATTCTTTTTCCGATGATAAAAACACATCTGTTTCCACCGAAAAACCTTTCAAGGGATCTTTTGCAACAGTTTGGCACCATTTTTGAGTGAATTGCAGAACGTCAGATTTTTAGCAGAAATTGTGACCGCGCGGCTTAGGGATTTTTTCGAAAAAAGTTGTTCAGAAGTCGAGGGCTAATTCTTTTTCCGATGATAAAAACACATCTGTTTCCACCGAAAAACATTTCAGGGGATCACTTGCAACAGTTTGCCAACATTTTTGAGTGAACTGCAGAACGTCAGATTTTTAGCAGAAATTGTGACCGCGCGGCTTAGGGATTTTTCAAAAAAAGTTGTTGAGACGTCGAGGGCTAATTCGGTTTCCAATAATAAAAACCCACCTGTTTCCACCGAAAAACATTTCAGGGGATCACTTGCAACAGTTTGCCAACATTTTTGAGTGAATTGCAGAACGTCAGATTTTTAGCAGAAATTGTGACCGCGCGGCTTAGGGATTTTTTCAAAAAAAGTTGTTCAGACGTCGAGGGCTAATTCTGTTTCCGATGATAAAAACACATCTGTTTCCACCGAAAAACATTTCAGGGGATCACTTGCAACAGTTTGGCACCATTTTTGAGTGAATTGCAGAACGTCAGATTTTTAGCAGAAATTGTGACCGCGCGGCTTAGGGATTTTTTCAAAAAAAGTTGTTCAGACGTCAAGGGCTAATTCTGTTTCCGATGATAAAAACACATCTGTTTCCACTGAAAAACCTTCTAAGGGATCGTTTGCAACAGTTTGGCACCATTTTTGAGTGAATTGCAGAACGTCAGATTTTTAGCAGAAATTGTGACCGCGCGGCTTAGGGATTTTTTCAAAAAAAGTTGTTCAGACGTCGAGGGCTAATTCTTTTTCCGATGATAAAAACACATCTGTTTCCACCGAAAAACCTTTCAAGGGATCTTTTGCAACAGTTTGGCACCATTTTTGAGTGAATTGCAGAACGTCAGATTTTTAGCAGAAATTGTGACCGCGCGGCTTAGGGATTTTTTCAAAAAAAGTTGTTCAGACGTCGAGGGCTAATTCTATTTCCGATGATAAAAACACATCTGTTTCCACCGAAAAACATTTCAGGGGATCACTTGCAACAGTTTGCCAACATTTTTGAGTGAACTGCAGAACGTCAGATTTTTAGCAGAAATTGTGACCGCGCGGCTTAGGGATTTTTTCAAAAAAAGTTGTTGAGACGTCGAGAGCTAATTCGGTTTCCAATAATAAAAACCCACCTGTTTCCACCGAAAAACATTTCAGGGGATCACTTGCAACAGTTTGCCAACATTTTTGAGTGAATTGCAGAACGTCAGATTTTTAGCAGAAATTGTGACCGCGCGGCTTAGGGATTTTTTCAAAAAAAGTTGTTCAGACGTCGAGGGCTAATTCTGTTTCCGATGATAAAAACACATCTGTTTCCACCGAAAAACATTTCAGGGGATCACTTGCAACAGTTTGGCACCATTTTTGAGTGAATTGCAGAACGTCAGATTTTTAGCAGAAATTGTGACCGCGCGGCTTAGGGATTTTTTCAAAAAAAGTTGTTCAGACGTCGAGGGCTAATTCTTTTTCCGATGATAAAAACACATCTGTTTCCACCGAAAAACCTTTCAAGGGATCTTTTGCAACAGTTTGGCACCATTTTTGAGTGAATTGCAGAACGTCAGATTTTTAGCAGAAATTGTGACCGCGCGGCTTAGGGATTTTTTCAAAAAAAGTTGTTCAGACGTCGAGGGCTAATTCTGTTTCCGATGATAAAAACACATCTGTTTCCACCGAAAAACATTTCAGGGGATCACTTGCAACAGTTTGGCACCATTTTTGAGTGAATTGCAGAACGTCAGATTTTTAGCAGAAATTGTGACCGCGCGGCTTAGGGATTTTTTCAAAAAAAGTTGTTCAGACGTCGAGGGCTAATTCTTTTTCCGATGATAAAAACACATCTGTTTCCACCGAAAAACCTTTCAAGGGATCTTTTGCAACAGTTTGGCACCATTTTTGAGTGAATTGCAGAACGTCAGATTTTTAGCAGAAATTGTGACCGCGCGGCTTAGGGATTTTTTCGAAAAAAGTTGTTCAGAAGTCGAGGGCTAATTCTTTTTCCGATGATAAAAACACATCTGTTTCCACCGAAAAACATTTCAGGGGATCACTTGCAACAGTTTGCCAACATTTTTGAGTGAACTGCAGAACGTCAGATTTTTAGCAGAAATTGTGACCGCGCGGCTTAGGGATTTTTCAAAAAAAGTTGTTGAGACGTCGAGGGCTAATTCGGTTTCCAATAATAAAAACCCACCTGTTTCCACCGAAAAACATTTCAGGGGATCACTTGCAACAGTTTGCCAACATTTTTGAGTGAATTGCAGAACGTCAGATTTTTAGCAGAAATTGTGACCGCGCGGCTTAGGGATTTTTTCAAAAAAAGTTGTTCAGACGTCGAGGGCTAATTCTGTTTCCGATGATAAAAACACATCTGTTTCCACCGAAAAACATTTCAGGGGATCACTTGCAACAGTTTGGCACCATTTTTGAGTGAATTGCAGAACGTCAGATTTTTAGCAGAAATTGTGACCGCGCGGCTTAGGGATTTTTTCAAAAAAAGTTGTTCAGACGTCAAGGGCTAATTCTGTTTCCGATGATAAAAACACATCTGTTTCCACTGAAAAACCTTCTAAGGGATCGTTTGCAACAGTTTGGCACCATTTTTGAGTGAATTGCAGAACGTCAGATTTTTAGCAGAAATTGTGACCGCGCGGCTTAGGGATTTTTTCAAAAAAAGTTGTTCAGACGTCGAGGGCTAATTCTTTTTCCGATGATAAAAACACATCTGTTTCCACCGAAAAACCTTTCAAGGGATCTTTTGCAACAGTTTGGCACCATTTTTGAGTGAATTGCAGAACGTCAGATTTTTAGCAGAAATTGTGACCGCGCGGCTTAGGGATTTTTTCAAAAAAAGTTGTTCAGACGTCGAGGGCTAATTCTATTTCCGATGATAAAAACACATCTGTTTCCACCGAAAAACATTTCAGGGGATCACTTGCAACAGTTTGCCAACATTTTTGAGTGAACTGCAGAACGTCAGATTTTTAGCAGAAATTGTGACCGCGCGGCTTAGGGATTTTTTCAAAAAAAGTTGTTGAGACGTCGAGAGCTAATTCGGTTTCCAATAATAAAAACCCACCTGTTTCCACCGAAAAACATTTCAGGGGATCACTTGCAACAGTTTGCCAACATTTTTGAGTGAATTGCAGAACGTCAGATTTTTAGCAGAAATTGTGACCGCGCGGCTTAGGGATTTTTTCAAAAAAAGTTGTTCAGACGTCGAGGGCTAATTCTGTTTCCGATGATAAAAACACATCTGTTTCCACCGAAAAACATTTCAGGGGATCACTTGCAACAGTTTGGCACCATTTTTGAGTGAATTGCAGAACGTCAGATTTTTAGCAGAAATTGTGACCGCGCGGCTTAGGGATTTTTTCAAAAAAAGTTGTTCAGACGTCGAGGGCTAATTCTGTTTCCGATGATAAAAACACATCTGTTTCCACTGAAAAACCTTCTAAGGGATCGTTTGCAACAGTTTGGCACCATTTTTGAGTGAATTGCAGAACGTCAGATTTTTAGCAGAAATTGTGAGCGTGCGGCTTAGGCTTTTTTTCAAAAAAAGTTGTTCAGACGTCAAGGGCTAATTCTGTTTCGGATGATAAAAACCCATCTGTTTCCACCGAAAAACATTTCAGGGGATCACTTGCAACAGTTGGCCAACTTTTTTGAGTGAATTGCAGAACGTCAGATTTTTAGCAGAAATTGTGACCGCGCGGCTTAGGGATTTTTTCAAAAAAAGTTGTTGAGACGTCAAGGGCTAATTCTGTTTCCGATGATAAAAACACATCTGTTTCCACCGAAAAACATTTCAGGGGATCACTTGCAACAGTTTGCCAACTTTTTTGAGTGAATTGCAGAACGTCAGATTTTTAGCAGAAATTGTGACCGCGCGGCTTAGGGATTTTTTCAAAAAAAGTTGTTCAGACGTCGAGGGCTAATTCTTTTTCCAATGATAAAAACACATCTGTTTCCACCGAAAAACATTTCAGGGGATCACTTGCAACAGTTTGCCAACATTTTTGAGTGAACTGCAGAACGTCAGATTTTTAGCAGAAATTGTGACCGCGCGGCTTAGGGATTTTTTCAAAAAAAGTTGTTGAGACGTCGAGGGCTAATTCGGTTTCCAATAATAAAAACCCACCTGTTTTCACCGTAAAACATTTCAGGGGATCACTTGCAACAGTTTGCCAACATTTTTGAGTGAATTGCAGAACGTCAGATTTTTAGCAGAATTTGTGACCGCGCGGCTTAGGGATTTTTTCAAAAAAAGTTGTTCAGACGTCGAGGGCTAATTCTGTTTCCGATGATAAAAACACATCTGTTTCCACCGAAAAACCTTTCAGGGGATCGTTTGCAACAGTTTGGCACCATTTTTGAGTGAATTGCAGAACGTCAGATTTTTAGCAGAAATTGTGACCGCGCGGCTTAGGGATTTTTTCAAAAAAAGTTGTTCAGACGTCGAGGGCTAATTCTGTTTCCGATGATAAAAACCCATCTGTTTCCACCGAAAAACATTTCAGGGGATCACTTGCAACAGTTTGGCACCATTTTTGAGTGAATTGCAGAACGTCAGATTTTTAGCAGAAATTGTGACCGCGCGGCTTAGGGATTTTTTCAAAAAAAGTTGTTCAGACGTCGAGGGCTAATTCTGTTTCCGATGATAAAAACACATCTGTTTCCACCGAAAAACCTTTCAGGGGATCGTTTGCAACAGTTTGGCACCATTTTTGAGTGAATTGCAGAACGTCAGATTTTTAGCAGAAATTGTGACCGCGCGGCTTAGGGATTTTTTCAAAAAAAGTTGTTCAGACGTCAAGGCCTAATTCTGTTTCCGATGATAAAAACACATAGGTTTCCACTGAAAAACTTTTCAGGGGATCACTTGTAACAGTTTGCCAACATTTTTGAGTGAATTGCAGAACGTCAGATTTTTAGCAGAAATTGTGACCGCGCGGCTTAGGGATTTCTTCAAAAAAAGTTGTTCAGACGTCGAGGGCTAATTCTGTTCCCGATGATAAAAACCCATCTGTTTCCACCGAAAAACATTTCAGGGGATCACTTGCAACACTTTGCCAACATTTTTGAGTGAATTGCAGAACGTCAGATTTTTAGCAGAAATTGTGATCGCGCGGCTTAGGGATTTTTTCAAAAAAAGTTGTTCAGACGTCGAGGGCTAATTCTGTTTCCGATGATAAAAACCCGTCTGTTTCCACCGAAAAACCTTTCAAGGGATCGTTTGCAACAGTTTGGCACCATTTTTGAGAGAATTGAAGAACGTCAGATTTTTAGCAGAAATTGTGACCGCGGCTTAGGGATTTTTTCAAAAAAAGTTGTTCAGACGTCGAGGGCTAATTCTGTTTCCGATGATAAAAACCCATCTGTTTCCACCGAAAAACATTTCAGGGGATCACTTGCAACAGTTTGGCACCATTTTTGAGTGAATTGCAGAACGTCAGATTTTTAGCAGAAATTGTGACCGCGCGGCTTAGGGATTTTTTCAAAAAAAGTTGTTGCGACTTCGAGGGCTAATTCGGTTTCCAATAATAAAAACCCACCTGTTTCCACCGAAAAACATTTCAGGGGATCACTTGCAACAGTTTGCCAACATTTTTGAGTGAATTGCAGAACGTCAGATTTTTAGCAGAAATTGTGACCGCGCGGCTTAGGGATTTTTTCAAAAAAAGTTTTTCAGACGTCGAGGGCTAATTCTGTTTCCGATGATAAAAACACATCTGTTTCCACCGAAAAACCTTTCAAGGGATCTTTTGCAACAGTTTGGCACCATTTTTGAGTGAATTGCAGAACGTCAGATTTTTAGCAGAAATTGTGAGCGTGCGGCTTAGGCTTTTTTTCAAAAAAAGTTGTTCAGACGTCAAGGGCTAATTTTGTTTCGGATGATAAAAACCCATCTGTTTCCACCGAAAAACATTTCAGGGGATCACTTGCAACAGTTGGCCAACTTTTTTGAGTGAATTGCAGAACGTCAGATTTTTAGCAGAAATTGTGACCGCGCGGCTTAGGGATTTTTTCAAAAAAAGTTGTTGAGACGTCAAGGGCTAATTCTGTTTCCGATGATAAAAACACATCTGTTTCCACCGAAAAACCTTTCAGGGGATCGTTTGCAACAGTTTGGCACCATTTTTGAGTGAATTGCAGAACGTCAGATTTTTAGCAGAAATTGTGACCGCGCGGCTTAGGGATTTTTTCAAAAAAAGTTGTTCAGACGTCAAGGGCTAATTCTGTTTCCGATGATAAAAACACATAGGTTTCCACCGAAAAACATTTCAGGGGATCACTTGTAACTGTTTGCCAACATTTTTGAGTGAATTGCAGAATGTCAGATTTTTAGCAGAAATTGTGATCGCGCGGCTTAGGGATTTTTTCAAAAAAAGTTGTTCAGATGTCGAGGGCTAATTCTGTTTCCGATGATAAAAACCCATCTGTTTCCACCGAAAAACATTTCAGGGGATCACTTGCAACAGTTTGGCACCATTTTTGAGTGAATTGCAGAACGTCAGATTTTTAGCAGAAATTGTGATCGCGCGGCTTAGGGATTTTTTCAAAAAAAGTTGTTCAGACGTCGAGGGCTAATTCTGTTTCCGATGATAAAAACCCATCTGTTTCCACCGAAAAACATTTCAGGGGATCACTTGCAACAGTTTGGCACCATTTTTGAGTGAATTGCAGAACGTCAGATTTTTAGCAGAAATTGTGATCGCGCGGCTTAGGGATTTTTTCAAAAAAAGTTGTTCAGACGTCGAGGGCTAATTCTGTTTCCGATGATAAAAACACATCTGTTTCCACTGAAAAACCTTCTAAGGGATCGTTTGCAACAGTTTGGCACCATTTTTGAGTGAATTGCAGAACGTCAGATTTTTAGCAGAAATTGTGAGCGTGCGGCTTAGGCTTTTTTTCAAAAAAATTTGTTCAGACGTCAAGGGCTAATTCTGTTTCGGATGATAAAAACCCATCTGTTTCCACCGAAAAACATTTCAGGGGATCACTTGCAACAGTTGGCCAACTTTTTTGAGTGAATTGCAGAACGTCAGATTTTTAGCAGAAATTGTGACCGTGCGGCTTAGGGATTTTTTCAAAAAAAGTTGTTGAGACGTCAAGGGCTAATTCTGTTTCCGATGATAAAAACACATCTGTTTCCACCGAAAAACCTTTCAGGGGATCGTTTGCAACAGTTTGGCACCATTTTTGAGTGAATTGCAGAACGTCAGATTTTTAGCAGAAATTGTGACCGCGCGGCTTAGGGATTTTTTCAAAAAAAGTTGTTCAGACGTCAAGGCCTAATTCTGTTTCCGATGATAAAAACACATAGGTTTCCACTGAAAAACTTTTCAGGGGATCACTTGTAACAGTTTGCCAACATTTTTGAGTGAATTGCAGAACGTCAGATTTTTAGCAGAAATTGTGACCGCGCGGCTTAGGGATTTCTTCAAAAAAAGTTGTTCAGACGTCGAGGGCTAATTCTGTTCCCGATGATAAAAACCCATCTGTTTCCACCGAAAAACATTTCAGGGGATCACTTGCAACACTTTGCCAACATTTTTGAGTGAATTGCAGAACGTCAGATTTTTAGCAGAAATTGTGATCGCGCGGCTTAGGGATTTTTTCAAAAAAAGTTGTTCAGACGTCGAGGGCTAATTCTGTTTCCGATGATAAAAACCCGTCTGTTTCCACCGAAAAACCTTTCAAGGGATCGTTTGCAACAGTTTGGCACCATTTTTGAGAGAATTGAAGAACGTCAGATTTTTAGCAGAAATTGTGACCGCGGCTTAGGGATTTTTTCAAAAAAAGTTGTTCAGACGTCGAGGGCTAATTCTGTTTCCGATGATAAAAACCCATCTGTTTCCACCGAAAAACATTTCAGGGGATCACTTGCAACAGTTTGGCACCATTTTTGAGTGAATTGCAGAACGTCAGATTTTTAGCAGAAATTGTGACCGCGCGGCTTAGGGATTTTTTCAAAAAAAGTTGTTGCGACTTCGAGGGCTAATTCGGTTTCCAATAATAAAAACCCACCTGTTTCCACCGAAAAACATTTCAGGGGATCACTTGCAACAGTTTGCCAACATTTTTGAGTGAATTGCAGAACGTCAGATTTTTAGCAGAAATTGTGACCGCGCGGCTTAGGGATTTTTTCAAAAAAAGTTTTTCAGACGTCGAGGGCTAATTCTGTTTCCGATGATAAAAACACATCTGTTTCCACTGAAAAACCTTTCAAGGGATCTTTTGCAACAGTTTGGCACCATTTTTGAGTGAATTGCAGAACGTCAGATTTTTAGCAGAAATTGTGAGCGTGCGGCTTAGGCTTTTTTTCAAAAAAAGTTGTTCAGACGTCAAGGGCTAATTCTGTTTCGGATGATAAAAACCCATCTGTTTCCACCGAAAAACATTTCAGGGGATCACTTGCAACAGTTGGCAAACTTTTTTGAGTGAATTTCAGAACGTCAGATTTTTAGCAGAAATTGTGACCGCGCGGCTTAGGGATTTTTTCAAAAAAAGTTGTTCAGACGTCGAGGGCTAATTCTGTTTCCGATGATAAAAACACATC
This sequence comes from Podarcis bocagei, assembly GCF_964188305.1. NCBI lineage: Eukaryota > Metazoa > Chordata > Lepidosauria > Squamata > Lacertidae > Podarcis > Podarcis bocagei. The sequence continues at coordinate 364,428 of NW_027670335.1, forward strand.
TGTTTCCACCGAAAAACCTTTCAAGGGATCTTTTGCAACAGTTTGGCACCATTTTTGAGTGAATTGCAGAACGTCAGATTTTTAGCAGAAATTGTGACCGCGCGGCTTAGGGATTTTTTCAAAAAAAGTTGTTCAGACGTCGAGGGCTAATTCTATTTCCGATGATAAAAACACATCTGTTTCCACCGAAAAACATTTCAGGGGATCACTTGCAACAGTTTGCCAACATTTTTGAGTGAACTGCAGAACGTCAGATTTTTAGCAGAAATTGTGACCGCGCGGCTTAGGGATTTTTTCAAAAAAAGTTGTTCAGACGTCGAGGGCTAATTCTGTTTCCGATGATAAAAACCCATCTGTTTCCACCGAAAAACATTTCAGGGGATCACTTGCAACAGTTTGGCACCATTTTTGAGTGAATTGCAGAACGTCAGATTTTTAGCAGAAATTGTGACCGCGCGGCTTAGGGATTTTTTCAAAAAAAGTTGTTGCGACTTCGAGGGCTAATTCGGTTTCCAATAATAAAAACCCACCTGTTTCCACCGAAAAACATTTCAGGGGATCACTTGCAACAGTTTGCCAACATTTTTGAATGAATTGCAGAACGTCAGATTTTTAGCAGAAATTGTGACCGCGCGGCTTAGGGATTTTTTCCAAAAAAGTTTTTCAGACGTCGAGGGCTAATTCTGTTTCCGATGATAAAAACACATCTGTTTCCACCGAAAAACCTTTCAAGGGATCTTTTGCAACAGTTTGGCACCATTTTTGAGTGAATTGCAGAACGTCAGATTTTTAGCAGAAATTGTGAGCGTGCGGCTTAGGCTTTTTTTCAAAAAAAGTTGTTCAGACGTCAAGGGCTAATTCTGTTTCGGATGATAAAAACCCATCTGTTTCCACCGAAAAACATTTCAGGGGATCACTTGCAACAGTTGGCAAACTTTTTTGAGTGAATTTCAGAACGTCAGATTTTTAGCAGAAATTGTGACCGCGCGGCTTAGGGATTTTTTCAAAAAAAGTTGTTCAGACGTCGAGGGCTAATTCTGTTTCCGATGATAAAAACACATCTGTTTCCACCGAAAAACCTTTCAAGGGATCTTTTGCAACAGTTTGGCACCATTTTTGAGTGAATTGCAGAACGTCAGATTTTTAGCAGAAATTGTGACCGCGCGGCTTAGGGATTTTTTCAAAAAAAGTTGTTCAGACGTCGAGGGCTAATTCTATTTCCGATGATAAAAACACATCTGTTTCCACCGAAAAACATTTCAGGGGATCACTTGCAACAGTTTGCCAACATTTTTGAGTGAACTGCAGAACGTCAGATTTTTAGCAGAAATTGTGACCGCGCGGCTTAGGGATTTTTTCAAAAAAAGTTGTTCAGACGTCGAGGGCTAATTCTGTTTCCGATGATAAAAACACATCTGTTTCCACTGAAAAACCTTCTAAGGGATCGTTTGCAACAGTTTGGCACCATTTTAGAGTGAATTGCAGAACGTCAGATTTTTAGCAGAAATTGTGAGCGTGCGGCTTAGGCTTTTTTTCAAAAAAAGTTGTTCAGACGTCAAGGGCTAATTCTGTTTCGGATGATAAAAACCCATCTGTTTCCACCGAAAAACATTTCAGGGGATCACTTGCAACAGTTTGGCACCATTTTTGAGTGAATTGCAGAACGTCAGATTTTTAGCAGAAATTGTGACCGCGCGGCTTAGGGATTTTTTCAAAAAAAGTTGTTGAGACGTCAAGGGCTAATTCTGTTTCCGATGATAAAAACACATCTGTTTCCACCGAAAAACCTTTCAGGGGATCGTTTGCAACAGTTTGGCACCATTTTTGAGTGAATTGCAGAACGTCAGATTTTTAGCAGAAATTGTGACCGCGCGGCTTAGGGATTTCTTCAAAAAAAGTTGTTCAGACGTCAAGGGCTAATTCTGTTTCCGATGATAAAAACACATAGGTTTCCACCGAAAAACTTTTCAGGGGATCACTTGTAACAGTTTGCCAACATTTTTGAGTGAATTGCAGAACGTCAGATTTTTAGCAGAAATTGTGACCGCGCGGCTTAGGGATTTCTTCAAAAAAAGTTGTTCAGACGTCGAGGGCTAATTCTGTTCCCGATGATAAAAACCCATCTGTTTCCACCGAAAAACATTTCAGGGGATCACTTGCAACACTTTGCCAACATTTTTGAGTGAATTGCAGAACGTCAGATTTTTAGCAGAAATTGTGATCGCGCGGCTTAGGGATTTTTTCAAAAAAAGTTGTTCAGACGTCGAGGGCTAATTCTGTTTCCGATGATAAAAACACATCTGTTTCCACCGAAAAACCTTTCAGGGGATCGTTTGCAACAGTTTGGCACCATTTTTGAGTGAATTGCAGAACGTCAGATTTTTAGCAGAAATTGTGACCGCGCGGCTTAGGGATTTTTTCAAAAAAAGTTGTTCAGACGTCAAGGGCTAATTCTGTTTCCGATGATAAAAACACATAGGTTTCCACCGAAAAACTTTTCAGGGGATCACTTGTAACAGTTTGCCAACATTTTTGAGTGAATTGCAGAACGTCAGATTTTTAGCAGAAATTGTGACCGCGCGGCTTAGGGATTTCTTCAAAAAAAGTTGTTCAGACGTCGAGGGCTAATTCTGTTCCCGATGATAAAAACCCATCTGTTTCCACCGAAAAACATTTCAGGGGATCACTTGCAACACTTTGCCAACATTTTTGAGTGAATTGCAGAACGTCAGATTTTTAGCAGAAATTGTGATCGCGCGGCTTAGGGATTTTTTCAAAAAAAGTTGTTCAGACGTCGAGGGCTAATTCTGTTTCCGATGATAAAAACCCGTCTGTTTCCACCGAAAAACCTTTCAAGGGATCGTTTGCAACAGTTTGGCACCATTTTTGAGTGAATTGAAGAACGTCAGATTTTTAGCAGAAATTGTGACCGCGCGGCTTAGGGATTTTTTCAAAAGAAGTTGTTCAGACGTCGAGGGCTAATTCTGTTTCCGATGATAAAAACCCATCTGTTTCCACCGAAAAACATTTCAGGGGATCACTTGCAACAGTTTGGCACCATTTTTGAGTGAATTGCAGAACGTCAGATTTTTAGCAGAAATTGTGACCGCGCGGCTTAGGGATTTTTTCAAAAAAAGTTGTTGCGACTTCGAGGGCTAATTCAGTTTCCAATAATAAAAACCCACCTGTTTCCACCGAAAAACATTTCAGGGGATCACTTGCAACAGTTTGCCAACATTTTTGAGTGAATTGCAGAACGTCAGATTTTTAGCAGAAATTGTGACCGCGCGGCTTAGGGATTTTTTCAAAAAAAGTTGTTCAGACGTCGAGGGCTAATTCTGTTTCCGATGATAAAAACACATCTGTTTCCACCGAAAAACCTTTCAAGGGATCTTTTGCAACAGTTTGGCACCATTTTTGAGTGAATTGCAGAACGTCAGATTTTTAGCAGAAATTGTGACCGCGCGGCTTAGGGATTTTTTCAAAAAAAGTTGTTCAGACGTCAAGGGCTAATTCTGTTTCGGATGATAAAAACCCATCTGTTTCCACCGAAAAACATTTCAGGGGATCACTTGCAACAGTTGGCAAACTATTTTGAGTGAATTGAAGAACGTCAGATTTTTAGCAGAAATTGTGACCGCGCGGCTTAGGGATTTTTTCAAAAAAAGTTGTTCAGACGTCGAGGGCTAATTCTGTTTCCGATGATAAAAACCCATCTGTTTCCACCGAAAAACATTTCAGGGGATCACTTGCAACAGTTTGGCACCATTTTTGAGTGAATTGCAGAACGTCAGATTTTTAGCAGAAATTGTGACCGCGCGGCTTAGGGATTTTTTCAAAAAAAGTTGTTGCGACTTCGAGGGCTAATTCGGTTTCCAATAATAAAAACCCACCTGTTTCCACCGAAAAACATTTCAGGGGATCACTTGCAACAGTTTGCCAACATTTTTGAGTGAATTGCAGAACGTCAGATTTTTAGCAGAAATTGTGACCGCGCGGCTTAGGGATTTTTTCAAAAAAAGTTTTTCAGACGTCGAGGGCTAATTCTGTTTCCGATGATAAAAACCCATCTGTTTCCACGGAAAAACATTTCAGGGGATCACTTGCAACAGTTTGGCACCATTTTTGAGTGAATTGCAGAACGTCAGATTTTTAGCAGAAATTGTGACCGCGCGGCTTAGGGATTTTTTCAAAAAAAGTTGTTCAGACGTCGAGGGCTAATTCTGTTTCCGATGATAAAAACACATCTGTTTCCACCGAAAAACCTTTCAAGGGATCTTTTGCAACCGTTTGGCACGATTTTTGAGTGAATTGCAGAACGTCAGATTTTTAGCAGAAATTGTGACCGCGCGGCTTAGGGATTTTTTCAAAAAAAGTTGTTCAGACGTCGAGGGCTAATTCTGTTTCCGATGATAAAAACACATCTGTTTCCACCGAAAAACATTTCAGGGGATCACTTGCAACAGTTTGCCAACATTTTTGAGTGAATTGCAGAACGTCAGATTTTTAGCAGAAATTGTGACCGCGCGGCTTAGGGATTTTTTCAAAAAAAGTTGTTGCGACGTCGAGGGCTAATTCGGTTTCCAATAATAAAAACCCACCTGTTTCCACCGAAAAACATTTCAGGGGATCACTTGCAACAGTTTGCCAACATTTTTGAGTTAATTGCAGAACGTCAGATTTTTAGCAGAAATTGTGACCGCGCGGCTTAGGGATTTTTTCAAAAAAAGTTGTTCAGACGTCGAGGGCTAATTCTGTTTCCGATGATAAAAACACATCTGTTTCCACCGAAAAACCTTTCAAGGGATCTTTTGCAACAGTTTGGCATCATTTTTGAGTGAATTGCAGAACGTCAGATTTTTAGCAGAAATTGTGACCGCGCGGCTTAGGGATTTTTTCAAAAAAAGTTGTTCAGACGTCGAGGGCTAATTCTGTTTCCGATGATAAAAACACATCTGTTTCCACCGAAAAACATTTCAGGGGATCACTTGCAACAGTTTGCCAACATTTTTGAGTGAATTGCAGAACGTCAGATTTTTAGCAGAAATTGTGACCGCGCGGCTTAGGGATTTTTTCAAAAAAAGTTGTTGCGACGTCGAGGGCTAATTCGGTTTCCAATAATAAAAACCCACCTGTTTCCACCGAAAAACATTTCAGGGGATCACTTGCAACAGTTTGCCAACATTTTTGAGTGAATTGCAGAACGTCAGATTTTTAGCAGAAATTGTGACCGCGCGGCTTAGGGATTTTTTCAAAAAAAGTTGTTGCGACGTCGAGGGCTAATTCGGTTTCCAATAATAAAAACCCACCTGTTTCCACCGAAAAACATTTCAGGGGATCACTTGCAACAGTTTGCCAACATTTTTGAGTGAATTGCAGAACGTCAGATTTTTAGCAGAAATTGTGACCGCGCGGCTTAGGGATTTTTTCAAAAAAAGTTGTTCAGACGTCGAGGGCTAATTCTGTTTCCGATGATAAAAACACATCTGTTTCCACCGAAAAACCTTTCAAGGGATCTTTTGCAACAGTTTGGCACCATTTTTGAGTGAATTGCAGAACGTCAGATTTTTAGCAGAAATTGTGACCGCGCGGCTTAGGGATTTTTTCAAAAAGAGTTGTTCAGACGTCGAGGGCTAATTCTTTTTCCGATGATAAAAACACATCTGTTTCCACCGAAAAACATTTCAGGGGATCACTTGCAACAGTTTGCCAACTTTTTTGAGTGAATTGCAGAACGTCAGATTTTTAGCATAAATTGTGATTGCGCGGCTTAGGGATTTTTTCAAAAAAAGTTGTTGAGACGTCGAGGGCTAATTCGGTTTCCAATAATAAAAACCCACCTGTTTCCACCGAAAAACATTTCAGGGGATCACTTGCAACAGTTTGCCAACATTTTTGAGTGAATTGCAGAACGTCAGATTTTTAGCAGAAATTGTGACCGCGCGGCTTAGGGATTTTTTCAAAAAAAGTTGTTCAGACGTCGAGGGCTAATTCTGTTTCCGATGACAAAAACACATCTGTTTCCACTGAAAAACCTTCCAAGGGATCGTTTGCAACAGTTTGGCACCATTTTTGAGTGAATTGCAGAACGTCAGATTTTTAGCAGAAATTGTGACCGCGCGGCTTAGGCTTTTTTTCAAAAAAAGTTGTTCAGACGTCAAGGGCTAATTCTGTTTCGGATGATAAAAACCCATCTGTTTCCACCGAAAAACATTTCAGGGGATCACTTGCAACAGTTGGCCAACTTTTTTGAGTGAATTGCAGAACGTCAGATTTTTAGCAGAAATTGTGACCGCGCGGCTTAGGGATTTTTTCAAAAAAAGTTGTTGAGACGTCAAGGGCTAATTCTGTTTCCGATGATAAAAACACATCTGTTTCCACCGAAAAACCTTTCAGGGGATCGTTTGCAACAGTTTGGCACCATTTTTGAGTGAATTGCAGAACGTCAGATTTTTAGCAGAAATTTTGACCGCGCGGTTTAGGGATTTTTTCAAAAAAAGTTGTTCAGACGTCAAGGGCTAATTCTGTTTCCGATGATAAAAACACATAAGTTTCCACCGAAAAACATTTCAGGGGATCACTTGTAACAGTTTGCCAACATTTTTGAGTGAATTGCAGAACGTCAGATTTTTAGCAGAAATTGTGACCGCGCGGCTTAGGGATTTCTTCAAAAAAAGTTGTTCAGACGTCGAGGGCTAATTCTGTTCCCGATGATAAAAACCCATCTGTTTCCACCGAAAAACATTTCAGGGGATCACTTGCAACACTTTGCCAACATTTTTGAGTGAATTGCAGAACGTCAGATTTTTAGCAGAAATTGTGACCGCGCGGCTTAGGGATTTTTTCAAAAAAAGTTGTTGCGACGTCGAGGGCTAATTCTGTTTCCAATAATAAAAACCCACCTGTTTCCTCCGAAAAACATTTCAGGGGATCACTTGCAACAGTTTGCCAACATTTTTGAGTGAATTGCAGAACGTCAGATTTTTAGCAGAAATTGTGACCGCGCGGCTTAGGGAATTTTTCCAATAACAGTTGTTCAGACGTCGAGGGCTAATTCGGTTTCCAATGATAAAAACACATCTGTTTCCACCGAAAAACCTTTCAAGGGATCTTTTGCAACAGTTTGGCACCATTTTTGAGTGAATTGCAGAACGTCAGATTTTTAGCAGAAATTGTGACCGCGCGGCTTAAGGATTTTTTCAAAAAAAGTTGTTCAGACGTCGAGGGCTAATTCTGTTTCCGATGATAAAAACCCATCTGTTTCCACCGAAAAACATTTCAGGGGATCACTTGCAACAGTTGGCCAACTTTTTTGAGTGAATTGCAGAACGTCAGATTTTTAGCAGAAATTGTGACCGCGCGGCTTAGGGATTTTTTCAAAAAAAGTTGTTGAGACGTCAAGGGCTAATTCTGTTTCCGATGATAAAAACACATCTGTTTCCACCGAAAAACCTTTCAGGGGATCGTTTGCAACAGTTTGGCACCATTTTTGAGTGAATTGCAGAACGTCAGATTTTTAGCAGAAATTTTGACCGCGCGGTTTAGGGATTTTTTCAAAAAAAGTTGTTCAGACGTCAAGGGCTAATTCTGTTTCCGATGATAAAAACACATAAGTTTCCACCGAAAAACATTTCAGGGGATCACTTGTAACAGTTTGCCAACATTTTTGAGTGAATTGCAGAACGTCAGATTTTTAGCAGAAATTGTGACCGCGCGGCTTAGGGATTTCTTCAAAAAAAGTTGTTCAGACGTCGAGGGCTAATTCTGTTCCCGATGATAAAAACCCATCTGTTTCCACCGAAAAACATTTCAGGGGATCACTTGCAACACTTTGCCAACATTTTTGAGTGAATTGCAGAACGTCAGATTTTTAGCAGAAATTGTGATCGCGCGGCTTAGGGATTTTTTCAAAAAAAGTTGTTCAGACGTCGAGGGCTAATTCTGTTTCCGATGATAAAAACCCATCTGTTTCCACCGAAAAACATTTCAGGGGATCACTTGCAACAGTTTGGCACCATTTTTGAGTGAATTGCAGAACGTCAGATTTTTAGCAGAAATTGTGACCGCGCGGCTTAGGGATTTTTTCAAAAAAAGTTGTTGCGACGTCGAGGGCTAATTCTGTTTCCAATAATAAAAACCCACCTGTTTCCTCCGAAAAACATTTCAGGGGATCACTTGCAACAGTTTGCCAACATTTTTGAGTGAATTGCAGAACGTCAGATTTTTAGCAGAAATTGTGACCGCGCGGCTTAGGGATTTTTTCAAAAAAAGTTGTTGCGACGTCGAGGGCTAATTCGGTTTCCAATAATAAAAACCCACCTGTTTCCTCCGAAAAACATTTCAGGGGATCACTGGCAACAGTTTGGCACCATTTTTGAGTGAATTGCAGAACGTCAGATTTTTAGCAGAAATTGTGACCGCGCGGCTTAGGGATTTTTTCAAAAAAAGTTGTTCAGACGTCGAGGGCTAATTCTGTTTCCGATGATAAAAACCCATCTGTTTCCACCGAAAAACATTTCAGGGGATCACTTGCAACAGTTTGCCAACTTTTTTGAGTGAATTGCAGAACGTCAGATTTTTAGCAGAAATTGTGACCGCGCGGCTTAGGGAATTTTTCCAATAACAGTTGTTCAGACGTCGAGGGCTAATTCTGTTTCCGATGATAAAAACACATCTGTTTCCACCGAAAAACCTTTCAAGGGATCTTTTGCAACAGTTTGGCACCATTTTTGAGTGAATTGCAGAACGTCAGATTTTTAGCAGAAATTGTGACCGCGCGGCTTAAGGATTTTTTCAAAAAAAGTTGTTCAGACGTCGAGGGCTAATTCTGTTTCCGATGATAAAAACACATCTGTTTCCACCGAAAAACATTTCAGGGGATCACTTGCAACAGTTTGCCAACATTTTTGAGTGAATTGCAGAACGTCAGATTTTTAGCAGAAATTGTGATCGCGCGGCTTAGGGATTTTTTCAAAAAAAGTTTTTCAGACGTCGAGGGCTAATTCTGTTTCCGATGATAAAAACCCATCTGTTTCCACCGAAAAACATTTCAGGGGATCACTTGCAACAGTTTGGCACCATTTTTGAGTGAATTGCAGAACGTCAGATTTTTAGCAGAAATTGTGACCGCGCGGCTTAGGGATTTTTTCAAAAAAAGTTGTTCAGACGTCGAGGGCTAATTCTGTTTCCGATGATAAAAACCCATCTGTTTCCACCGAAAAACCTTTCAGGGGATCACTTGCAACAGTTTGGCACCGTTTTTGAGTGAATTGCAGAACGTCAGATTTTTAGCAGAAATTGTGACCGCGCGGCTTAGGGATTTTTTCAAAAAAAGTTGTTGAGACGTCAAGGGCTAATTCTGTTTCCGATGATAAAAACACATCTGTTTCCACCGAAAAACCTTTCAGGGGATCGTTTGCAACAGTTTGGCACCATTTTTGAGTGAATTGCAGAACGTCAGATTTTTAGCAGAAATTGTGACCGCGCGGCTTAGGGATTTCTTCAAAAAAAGTTGTTCAGACGTCGAGGGCTAATTCTGTTCCCGATGATAAAAACCCATCTGTTTCCACCGAAAAACATTTCAGGGGATCACTTGCAACACTTTGCCAACATTTTTGAGTGAATTGCAGAACGTCAGATTTTTAGCAGAAATTGTGATCGCGCGGCTTAGGGATTTTTTCAAAAAAAGTTGTTCAGACGTCGAGGGCTAATTCTGTTTCCGATGATAAAAACCCATCTGTTTCCACCGAAAAACATTTCAGGGGATCACTTGCAACAGTTTGGCACCATTTTTGAGTGAATTGCAGAACGTCAGATTTTTAGCAGAAATTGTGACCGCGCGGCTTAGGGATTTTTTCAAAAAAAGTTGTTGCGACGTCGAGGGCTAATTCTGTTTCCAATAATAAAAACCCACCTGTTTCCTCCGAAAAACATTTCAGGGGATCACTTGCAACAGTTTGCCAACATTTTTGAGTGAATTGCAGAACGTCAGATTTTTAGCAGAAATTGTGACCGCGCGGCTTAGGGATTTTTTCAAAAAAAGTTGTTGCGACGTCGAGGGCTAATTCGGTTTCCAATAATAAAAACCCACCTGTTTCCTCCGAAAAACATTTCAGGGGATCACTGGCAACAGTTTGGCACCATTTTTGAGTGAATTGCAGAACGTCAGATTTTTAGCAGAAATTGTGACCGCGCGGCTTAGGGATTTTTTCAAAAAAAGTTGTTCAGACGTCGAGGGCTAATTCTGTTTCCGATGATAAAAACCCATCTGTTTCCACCGAAAAACATTTCAGGGGATCACTTGCAACAGTTTGCCAACTTTTTTGAGTGAATTGCAGAACGTCAGATTTTTAGCAGAAATTGTGACCGCGCGGCTTAGGGAATTTTTCCAATAACAGTTGTTCAGACGTCGAGGGCTAATTCTGTTTCCGATGATAAAAACACATCTGTTTCCACCGAAAAACCTTTCAAGGGATCTTTTGCAACAGTTTGGCACCATTTTTGAGTGAATTGCAGAACGTCAGATTTTTAGCAGAAATTGTGACCGCGCGGCTTAAGGATTTTTTCAAAAAAAGTTGTTCAGACGTCGAGGGCTAATTCTGTTTCCGATGATAAAAACCCATCTGTTTCCACCGAAAAACATTTCAGGGGATCACTTGCAACAGTTGGCCAACTTTTTTGAGTGAATTGCAGAACGTCAGATTTTTAGCAGAAATTGTGACCGCGCGGCTTAGGGATTTTTTCAAAAAAAGTTGTTGAGACGTCAAGGGCTAATTCTGTTTCCGATGATAAAAACACATCTGTTTCCACCGAAAAACCTTTCAGGGGATCGTTTGCAACAGTTTGGCACCATTTTTGAGTGAATTGCAGAACGTCAGATTTTTAGCAGAAATTTTGACCGCGCGGTTTAGGGATTTTTTCAAAAAAAGTTGTTCAGACGTCAAGGGCTAATTCTGTTTCCGATGATAAAAACACATAAGTTTCCACCGAAAAACCTTTCAGGGGATCGTTTGCAACAGTTTGGCACCATTTTTGAGTGAATTGCAGAACGTCAGATTTTTAGCAGAAATTGTGACCGCGCGGCTTAGGGATTTCTTCAAAAAAAGTTGTTCAGACGTCGAGGGCTAATTCTGTTCCCGATGATAAAAACCCATCTGTTTCCACCGAAAAACATTTCAGGGGATCACTTGCAACACTTTGCCAACATTTTTGAGTGAATTGCAGAACGTCAGATTTTTAGCAGAAATTGTGACCGTGCGGCTTAGGGATTTTTTCAAAAAAACTTGTTGCGACGTCGAGGGCTAATTCGGTTTCCAATAATAAAAACCCACCTGTTTCCACCGAAAAACATTTCAGGGGATCACTTGCAACAGTTTGCCAACATTTTTGAGTGAATTGCAGAACGTCAGATTTTTAGCAGAAATTGTGACCGCGCGGCTTAGGGATTTTTTCAAAAAAAGTTGTTGCGACGTCGAGGGCTAATTCGGTTTCCAATAATAAAAACCCACCTGTTTCCACCGAAAAACATTTCAGGGGATCACTTGCAACAGTTTGGCACCATTTTTGAGTGAATTGCAGAACGTCAGATTTTTAGCAGAAATTGTGACCGCGCGGCTTAGGGATTTTTTCAAAAAAAGTTGTTCAGACGTCGAGGGCTAATTCTGTTTCCGATGATAAAAACCCATCTGTTTCCACCGAAAAACCTTTCAGGGGATCACTTGCAACAGTTTGGCACCGTTTTTGAGTGAATTGCAGAACGTCAGATTTTTAGCAGAAATTGTGACCGCGCGGCTTAGGGATTTTTTCAAAAAAACTTGTTGCGACGTCGAGGGCTAATTCGGTTTCCAATAATAAAAACCCACCTGTTTCCACCGAAAAACATTTCAGGGGATCACTTGCAACAGTTTGCCAACATTTTTGAGTGAATTGCAGAACGTCAGATTTTTAGCAGAAATTGTGACCGCGCGGCTTAGGGATTTTTTCAAAAAAAGTTGTTGCGACGTCGAGGGCTAATTCGGTTTCCAATAATAAAAACCCACCTGTTTCCACCGAAAAACATTTCAGGGGATCACTTGCAACAGTTTGCCAACATTTTTGAGTGAATTGCAGAACGTCAGATTTTTAGCAGAAATTGTGACCGCGCGGCTTAGGGATTTTTTCAAAAAAAGTTGTTCAGACGTCGAGGGCTAATTCTGTTTCCGATGATAAAAACACATCTGTTTCCACCGAAAAACCTTTCAAGGGATCTTTTGCAACAGTTTGGCACCATTTTTGAGTGAATTGCAGAACGTCAGATTTTTAGCAGAAATTGTGACCGCGCGGCTTAGGGATTTTTTCAAAAAGAGTTGTTCAGACGTCGAGGGCTAATTCTTTTTCCGATGATAAAAACACATCTGTTTCCACCGAAAAACATTTCAGGGGATCACTTGCAACAGTTTGCCAACTTTTTTGAGTGAATTGCAGAACGTCAGATTTTTAGCATAAATTGTGATTGCGCGGCTTAGGGATTTTTTCAAAAAAAGTTGTTGAGACGTCGAGGGCTAATTCGGTTTCCAATAATAAAAACCCACCTGTTTCCACCGAAAAACATTTCAGGGGATCACTTGCAACAGTTTGCCAACATTTTTGAGTGAATTGCAGAACGTCAGATTTTTAGCAGAAATTGTGACCGCGCGGCTTAGGGATTTTTTCAAAAAAAGTTGTTCAGACGTCGAGGGCTAATTCTGTTTCCGATGATAAAAACACATCTGTTTCCACCGAAAAACCTTTCAAGGGATCTTTTGCAAGAGTTTGGCACCATTTTTGAGTGAATTGCAGAACGTCAGATTTTTAGCAGAAATTGTGACCGCGCGGCTTAGGGATTTTTTCAAAAAAAGTTGTTCAGACGTCGAGGGCTAATTCTGTTTCCGATGATAAAAACACATCTGTTTCCACCGAAAAACCTTTCAAGGGATCTTTTGCAACAGTTTGGCACCATTTTTGAGTGAATTGCAGAACGTCAGATTTTTAGCAGAAATTGTGACCGCGCGGCTTAGGGATTTTTTCAAAAAAAGTTGTTCAGACGTCGAGGGCTAATTCTGTTTCCGATGATAAAAACACATCTGTTTCCACCGAAAAACATTTCAGGGGATCACTTGCAACAGTTTGCCAACATTTTTGAGTGAATTGCAGAACGTCAGATTTTTAGCAGAAATTGTGACCGCGCGGCTTAGGGATTTTTTCAAAAAAAGTTGTTGCGACGTCGAGGGCTAATTCGGTTTCCAATAATAAAAACCCACCTGTTTCCACCGAAAAACATTTCAGGGGATCACTTGCAACAGTTTGCCAACATTTTTGAGTGAATTGCAGAACGTCAGATTTTTAGCAGAAATTGTGACCGCGCGGCTTAGGGATTTTTTCAAAAAAAGTTGTTCAGACGTCGAGGGCTAATTCTGTTTCCGATGATAAAAACACATCTGTTTCCACCGAAAAACCTTTCAAGGGATCTTTTGCAACAGTTTGGCACCATTTTTGAGTGAATTGCAGAACGTCAGATTTTTAGCAGAAATTGTGACCGCGCGGCTTAGGGATTTTTTCAAAAAGAGTTGTTCAGACGTCGAGGGCTAATTCTTTTTCCGATGATAAAAACACATCTGTTTCCACCGAAAAACATTTCAGGGGATCACTTGCAACAGTTTGCCAACTTTTTTGAGTGAATTGCAGAACGTCAGATTTTTAGCATAAATTGTGATTGCGCGGCTTAGGGATTTTTTCAAAAAAAGTTGTTGAGACGTCGAGGGCTAATTCGGTTTCCAATAATAAAAACCCACCTGTTTCCACCGAAAAACATTTCAGGGGATCACTTGCAACAGTTTGCCAACATTTTTGAGTGAATTGCAGAACGTCAGATTTTTAGCAGAAATTGTGACCGCGCGGCTTAGGGATTTTTTCAAAAAAAGTTGTTCAGACGTCGAGGGCTAATTCTGTTTCCGATGACAAAAACACATCTGTTTCCACTGAAAAACCTTCCAAGGGATCGTTTGCAACAGTTTGGCACCATTTTTGAGTGAATTGCAGAACGTCAGATTTTTAGCAGAAATTGTGACCGCGCGGCTTAGGCTTTTTTTCAAAAAAAGTTGTTCAGACGTCAAGGGCTAATTCTGTTTCGGATGATAAAAACCCATCTGTTTCCACCGAAAAACATTTCAGGGGATCACTTGCAACAGTTGGCCAACTTTTTTGAGTGAATTGCAGAACGTCAGATTTTTAGCAGAAATTGTGACCGCGCGGCTTAGGGATTTTTTCAAAAAAAGTTGTTGAGACGTCAAGGGCTAATTCTGTTTCCGATGATAAAAACACATCTGTTTCCACCGAAAAACCTTTCAGGGGATCGTTTGCAACAGTTTGGCACCATTTTTGAGTGAATTGCAGAACGTCAGATTTTTAGCAGAAATTTTGACCGCGCGGTTTAGGGATTTTTTCAAAAAAAGTTGTTCAGACGTCAAGGGCTAATTCTGTTTCCGATGATAAAAACACATAAGTTTCCACCGAAAAACATTTCAGGGGATCACTTGTAACAGTTTGCCAACATTTTTGAGTGAATTGCAGAACGTCAGATTTTTAGCAGAAATTGTGATCGCGCGGCTTAGGGATTTTTTCAAAAAAAGTTGTTCAGACGTCGAGGGCTAATTCTGTTTCCGATGATAAAAACCCATCTGTTTCCACCGAAAAACATTTCAGGGGATCACTTGCAACAGTTTGGCACCATTTTTGAGTGAATTGCAGAACGTCAGATTTTTAGCAGAAATTGTGACCGCGCGGCTTAGGGATTTTTTCAAAAAAAGTTGTTGCGACGTCGAGGGCTAATTCTGTTTCCAATAATAAAAACCCACCTGTTTCCTCCGAAAAACATTTCAGGGGATCACTTGCAACAGTTTGCCAACATTTTTGAGTGAATTGCAGAACGTCAGATTTTTAGCAGAAATTGTGACCGCGCGGCTTAGGGATTTTTTCAAAAAAAGTTGTTGCGACGTCGAGGGCTAATTCGGTTTCCAATAATAAAAACCCACCTGTTTCCTCCGAAAAACATTTCAGGGGATCACTGGCAACAGTTTGGCACCATTTTTGAGTGAATTGCAGAACGTCAGATTTTTAGCAGAAATTGTGACCGCGCGGCTTAGGGATTTTTTCAAAAAAAGTTGTTCAGACGTCGAGGGCTAATTCTGTTTCCGATGATAAAAACCCATCTGTTTCCACCGAAAAACATTTCAGGGGATCACTTGCAACAGTTTGCCAACTTTTTTGAGTGAATTGCAGAACGTCAGATTTTTAGCAGAAATTGTGACCGCGCGGCTTAGGGAATTTTTCCAATAACAGTTGTTCAGACGTCGAGGGCTAATTCTGTTTCCGATGATAAAAACACATCTGTTTCCACCGAAAAACCTTTCAAGGGATCTTTTGCAACAGTTTGGCACCATTTTTGAGTGAATTGCAGAACGTCAGATTTTTAGCAGAAATTGTGACCGCGCGGCTTAAGGATTTTTTCAAAAAAAGTTGTTCAGACGTCGAGGGCTAATTCTGTTTCCGATGATAAAAACACATCTGTTTCCACCGAAAAACATTTCAGGGGATCACTTGCAACAGTTTGCCAACATTTTTGAGTGAATTGCAGAACGTCAGATTTTTAGCAGAAATTGTGATCGCGCGGCTTAGGGATTTTTTCAAAAAAAGTTGTTCAGACGTCGAGGGCTAATTCTGTTTCCGATGATAAAAACCCATCTGTTTCCACCGAAAAACATTTCAGGGGATCACTTGCAACAGTTTGGCACCATTTTTGAGTGAATTGCAGAACGTCAGATTTTTAGCAGAAATTGTGACCGCGCGGCTTAGGGATTTTTTCAAAAAAAGTTGTTGCGACGTCGAGGGCTAATTCTGTTTCCAATAATAAAAAAACCACTTGTTTCCTCCGAAAAACATTTCAGGGGATCACTTGCAAGAGTTTGCCAACATTTTTGAGTGAATTGCAGAACGTCAGATTTTTAGCAGAAATTGTGACCGCGCGGCTTAGGGATTTTTTCAAAAAAAGTTGTTGCGACGTCGAGGGCTAATTCGGTTTCCAATAATAAAAACCCACCTGTTTCCACCGAAAAACATTTCAGGGGATCTTTTGCAACAGTTTGGCACCATTTTTGAGTGAATTGCAGAACGTCAGATTTTTAGCAGAAATTGTGACCGCGCGGCTTAGGGATTTTTTCAAAAAAAAGTTGTTCAGACGTCGAGGGCTAATTCTGTTTCCGATGATAAAAACCCATCTGTTTCCACCGAAAAACATTTCAGGGGATCACTTGCAACAGTTTGCCAACTTTTTTGAGTGAATTGCAGAACGTCAGATTTTTAGCAGAATTTGTGACCGCGCGGCTTAGGGATTTTTTCCAATAACAGTTGTTCAGACGTCGAGGGCTAATTCTGTTTCCGATGATAAAAACACCTCTGTTTCTACCGAAAAACCTTTCAAGGGATCTTTTGCAACAGTTTGGCACCATTTTTGAGTGAATTGCAGAACGTCAGATTTTTAGCAGAAATTGTGACCGCGCGGCTTAAGGATTTTTTCAAAAAAAGTTGTTCAGACGTCGAGGGCTAATTCTGTTTCCGATGATAAAAACACATCTGTTTCCACCGAAAAACATTTCAGGGGATCACTTGCAACAGTTTGCCAACATTTTTGAGTGAATTGCAGAACGTCAGATTTTTAGCAGAAATTGTGACCGCGCGGCTTAGGGATTTTTTCAAAAAAAGTTGTTGCGACGTCGAGGGCTAAATCGGTTTCCAATAATAAAAACCCACCTGTTTCCACCGAAAAACATTTCAGGGGATCACTTGGAACACTTTGCCAACATTTTTGAGTGAATTGCAGAACGTCAGATTTTTAGCAGAAATTGTGACCGCGCGGCTTAGGGATTTTTTCAAAAAAAGTTGTTCAGACGTCGAGGGCTAATTCTGTTTCCGATGATAAAAACACATCTGTTTCCACCGAAAAACCTTTCAAGGGATCTTTTGCAACAGTTTGGCACCATTTTTGAGTGAATTGCAGAACGTCAGATTTTTAGCAGAAATTGTGACCGCGCGGCTTAGGGATTTTTTCAAAAAAAGTTGTTCAGACGTCGAGGGCTAATTCTGTTTCCGATGATAAAAACACATCTGTTTCCACCGAAAAACCTTTCAAGGGATCTTTTGCAACAGTTTGGCACCATTTTTGAGTGAATTGCAGAACGTCAGATTTTTAGCAGAAATTGTGACCGCGCGGCTTAGGGATTTTTTCAAAAAAAGTTGTTCAGACGTCAAGGGCTAATTCTGTTTCCGATGATAAAAACACATAGGTTTCCACCGAAAAACATTTCAGGGGATCACTTGTAACAGTTTGCCAACATTTTTGAGTGAATTGCAGAACGTCAGATTTTTAGCAGAAATTGTGACCGCGCGGCTTAGGGATTTCTTCAAAAAAAGTTGTTCAGACGTCGAG
This sequence comes from Podarcis bocagei, assembly GCF_964188305.1. Classification (NCBI taxonomy): domain Eukaryota; kingdom Metazoa; phylum Chordata; class Lepidosauria; order Squamata; family Lacertidae; genus Podarcis; species Podarcis bocagei. The sequence continues at coordinate 381,925 of NW_027670335.1, forward strand.
GGCTAATTCTGTTCCCGATGATAAAAACCCATCTGTTTCCACCGAAAAACATTTCAGGGGATCACTTGCAACACTTTGCCAACATTTTTGAGTGAATTGCAGAACGTCAGATTTTTAGCAGAAATTGTGATCGCGCGGCTTAGGGATTTTTTCAAAAAAAGTTGTTCAGACGTCGAGGGCTAATTCTGTTTCCGATGATAAAAACCCATCTGTTTCCACTGAAAAACATTTCAGGGGATCACTTGCAACAGTTTGGCACCATTTTTGAGTGAATTGCAGAACGTCAGATTTTTAGCAGAAATTGTGACCGCGCGGCTTAGGGATTTTTTCAAAAAAAGTTGTTGCGACGTCGAGGGCTAATTCTGTTTCCAATAATAAAAACCCACCTGTTTCCTCCGAAAAACATTTCAGGGGATCACTTGCAACAGTTTGCCAACATTTTTGAGTGAATTGCAGAACGTCAGATTTTTAGCAGAAATTGTGACCGCGCGGCTTAGGGATTTTTTCAAAAAAAGTTGTTGCGACGTCGAGGGCTAATTCGGTTTCCAATAATAAAAACCCATCTGTTTCCACCGAAAAACATTTCAGGGGATCACTTGCAACAGTTTGCCAACTTTTTTGAGTGAATTGCAGAACGTCAGATTTTTAGCAGAAATTGTGACCGCGCGGCTTAGGGATTTTTTCCAAAAACAGTTGTTCAGACGTCGAGGGCTAATTCTGTTTCCGATGATAAAAACACCTCTGTTTCTACCGAAAAACCTTTCAAGGGATCTTTTGCAACAGTTTGGCACCATTTTTGAGTGAATTGCAGAACGTCAGATTTTTAGCAGAAATTGTGACCGCGCGGCTTAGGGATTTTTTCAAAAAAAGTTGTTCAGACGCCGAGGGCTAATTCTGTTTCCGATGATAAAAACCCATCTGTTTCCACCGAAAAACATTTCAGGGGATCACTTGCAACAGTTTGGCACCGTTTTTGAGTGAATTGCAGAACGTCAGATTTTTAGCAGAAATTGTGACCGCGCGGCTTAGGGATTTTTTCAAAAAAAGTTGTTGCGACGTCGAGGGCTAATTCGGTTTCCAATAATAAAAACCCACCTGTTTCCACCGAAAAACATTTCAGGGGATCACTTGCAACAGTTTCCCAACATTTTTGAGTGAATTGCAGAACGTCAGATTTTTAGCAGAAATTGTGACCGCGCGGCTTAGGGATTTTTTCAAAAAAAGTTGTTCAGACGTCGAGGGCTAATTCTGTTTCCGATGATAAAAACACATCTGTTTCCACCGAAAAACCTTTCAAGGGATCTTTTGCAAGAGTTTGGCACCATTTTTGAGTGAATTGCAGAACGTCAGATTTTTAGCAGAAATTGTGACCGCGCGGCTTAGGGATTTTTTCAAAAAAAGTTGTTCAGACGTCGAGGGCTAATTCTGTTTCCGATGATAAAAACACATCTGTTTCCACCGAAAAACCTTTCAAGGGATCTTTTGCAACAGTTTGGCACCATTTTTGAGTGAATTGCAGAACGTCAGATTTTTAGCAGAAATTGTGACCGCGCGGCTTAGGGATTTTTTCAAAAAAAGTTGTTCAGACGTCGAGGGCTAATTCTGTTTCCGATGATAAAAACACATCTGTTTCCACCGAAAAACCTTTCAAGGGATCTTTTGCAACAGTTTGGCACCATTTTTGAGTGAATTGCAGAACGTCAGATTTTTAGCAGAAATTGTGACCACGCGGCTTAGGGATTTTTTCAAAAAAAGTTGTTCAGACGTCGAGGGCTAATTCTGTTTCCGATGATAAAAACACATCTGTTTCCACCGAAAAACATTTCAGAGGATCACTTGCAACAGTTTGCCAACATTTTTGAGTGAATTGCAGAACGTCAGATTTTTAGCAGAAATTGTGACCGCGCGGCTTAGGGATTTTTTCAAAAAAAGTTGTTGCGACGTCGAGGGCTAATTCGGTTTCCAATAATAAAAACCCACCTGTTTCCACCGAAAAACATTTCAGGGGATCACTTGCAACAGTTTGCCAACATTTTTGAGTGAATTGCAGAACGTCAGATTTTTAGCAGAAATTGTGACTGCGCGGCTTAGGGATTTTTTCAGAAAAAGTTGTTCACACGTCAAGGGCTAATTCTGTTTCCGATGATAAAAACACATCTGTTTCCACCGAAAAACCTTTCAAGGGATCTTTTGCAACAGTTTCGCACCATTTTTGAGTGAATTGCAGAACGTCAGATTTTTAGCAGAAATTGTGACCGCGCGGCTTAGGGATTTTTTCCAAAAAAGTTGTTCAGACGTCGAGGGCTAATTCTGTTTCCGATGATAAAAACACATCTGTTTCCACCGAAAAACCTTTCAAGGGATCTTTTGCAACAGTTTGGCACCATTTTTTAGTGAATTGCAGAACGTCAGATTTTTAACAGAAATTGTGACCGCGCGGCTTAGGGATTTTTTCAAAAAAAGTTGTTCAGACGTCGAGGGCTAATTCTGTTTCCGATGATAAAAACCTATCTGTTTCCACCGAAAAACCTTTCAAGGGATCGTTTGCAACAGTTTGGCACCATTTTTGAGTGAATTGCAGAACGTCAGATTTTTAGCAGGAATTGTGACCGCGCGGCTTAGGGATTTTTTCAAAAAAAGTTGTTCAGACGTCGAGGGCTAATTCTGTTTCCGATGATAAAAACACATCTGTTTCCACCGAAAAACATTTCAGGGGATCACTTGCAACAGTTTGCCAACATTTTTGAGTGAATTGCAGAACGTCAGATTTTTAGCAGAAATTGTGACCGCGCGGCTTAGGGATTTTTTCAAAAAAAGTTGTTGCGACGTCGAGGGCTAATTCGGTTTCCAATAATAAAAACCCACCTGTTTCCACCGAAAAACATTTCAGGGGATCACTTGCAACAGTTTGCCAACATTTTTGAGTGAATTGCAGAACGTCAGATTTTTAGCAGAAATTGTGACCGCGCGGCTTAGGGATTTTTTCAAAAAAAGTTGTTCAGACGTCGTGGGCTAATTCTGTTTCCGATGATAAAAACACATCTGTTTCCACCGAAAAACCTTTCAAGGGATCTTTTGCAACAGTTTGGCACCATTTTTGAGTGAATTGCAGAACGTCAGATTTTTAGCAGAAATTGTGACCGCGCGGCTTAGGGATTTTTTCAAAAAAAGTTGTTCAGACGTCGAGGGCTAATTCTGTTTCCGATGATAAAAACCTATCTGTTTCCACCGAAAAACCTTTCAAGGGATCGTTTGCAACAGTTTGGCACCATTTTTGAGTGAATTGCAGAACGTCAGATTTTTAGCAAAAATTGTGACCGCGTGGCTTAGGGATTTTTTCAAAAAAAGTTGTTCAGACGTCGAGGGCTAATTCTGTTTCCGATGATAAAAACCCATCTGTTTCCACCGAAAAACATTTCAGGGGATCACTTGCAACAGTTTGGCACCATTTTTGAGTGAATTGCAGAACGTCAGATTTTTAGCAGAAATTGTGACCGCGCGGCTTAGGGATTTTTTCAAAAAAAGTTGTTGCGACGTCGAGGGCTAATTCTGTTTCCAATAATAAAAACCCACCTGTTTCCTCCGAAAAACATTTCAGGGGATCACTTGCAACAGTTTGCCAACATTTTTGAGTGAATTGCAGAACGTCAGATTTTTAGCAGAAATTGTGACCGCGCGGCTTAGGGATTTTTTCAAAAAAAGTTGTTGCGACGTCGAGGGCTAATTCGGTTTCCAATAATAAAAACCCACCTGTTTCCACCGAAAAACATTTCAGGGGATCTTTTGCAACAGTTTGGCACCATTTTTGAGTGAATTGCAGAACGTCAGATTTTTAGCAGAAATTGTGACCGCGCGGCTTAGGGATTTTTTCAAAAAAAAGTTGTTCAGACGTCGAGGGCTAATTCTGTTTCCGATGATAAAAACCCATCTGTTTCCACCGAAAAACATTTCAGGGGATCACTTGCAACAGTTTGCCAACTTTTTTGAGTGAATTGCAGAACGTCAGATTTTTAGCAGAATTTGTGACCGCGCGGCTTAGGGATTTTTTCCAATAACAGTTGTTCAGACGTCGAGGGCTAATTCTGTTTCCGATGATAAAAACACCTCTGTTTCTACCGAAAAACCTTTCAAGGGATCTTTTGCAACAGTTTGGCACCATTTTTGAGTGAATTGCAGAACGTCAGATTTTTAGCAGAAATTGTGACCGCGCGGCTTAAGGATTTTTTCAAAAAAAGTTGTTCAGACGTCGAGGGCTAATTCTGTTTCCGATGATAAAAACACATCTGTTTCCACCGAAAAACATTTCAGGGGATCACTTGCAACAGTTTGCCAACATTTTTGAGTGAATTGCAGAACGTCAGATTTTTAGCAGAAATTGTGACCGCGCGGCTTAGGGATTTTTTCAAAAAAAGTTGTTGCGACGTCGAGGGCTAAATCGGTTTCCAATAATAAAAACCCACCTGTTTCCACCGAAAAACATTTCAGGGGATCACTTGGAACACTTTGCCAACATTTTTGAGTGAATTGCAGAACGTCAGATTTTTAGCAGAAATTGTGACCGCGCGGCTTAGGGATTTTTTCAAAAAAAGTTGTTCAGACGTCGAGGGCTAATTCTGTTTCCGATGATAAAAACACATCTGTTTCCACCGAAAAACCTTTCAAGGGATCTTTTGCAACAGTTTGGCACCATTTTTGAGTGAATTGCAGAACGTCAGATTTTTAGCAGAAATTGTGACCGCGCGGCTTAGGGATTTTTTCAAAAAAAGTTGTTCAGACGTCGAGGGCTAATTCTGTTTCCGATGATAAAAACACATCTGTTTCCACCGAAAAACCTTTCAAGGGATCTTTTGCAACAGTTTGGCACCATTTTTGAGTGAATTGCAGAACGTCAGATTTTTAGCAGAAATTGTGACCGCGCGGCTTAGGGATTTTTTCAAAAAAAGTTGTTCAGACGTCAAGGGCTAATTCTGTTTCCGATGATAAAAACACATAGGTTTCCACCGAAAAACATTTCAGGGGATCACTTGTAACAGTTTGCCAACATTTTTGAGTGAATTGCAGAACGTCAGATTTTTAGCAGAAATTGTGACCGCGCGGCTTAGGGATTTCTTCAAAAAAAGTTGTTCAGACGTCGAGGGCTAATTCTGTTCCCGATGATAAAAACCCATCTGTTTCCACCGAAAAACATTTCAGGGGATCACTTGCAACACTTTGCCAACATTTTTGAGTGAATTGCAGAACGTCAGATTTTTAGCAGAAATTGTGATCGCGCGGCTTAGGGATTTTTTCAAAAAAAGTTGTTCAGACGTCGAGGGCTAATTCTGTTTCCGATGATAAAAACCCATCTGTTTCCACTGAAAAACATTTCAGGAGATCACTTGCAACAGTTTGGCACCATTTTTGAGTGAATTGCAGAACGTCAGATTTTTAGCAGAAATTGTGACCGCGCGGCTTAGGGATTTTTTCCAAAAACAGTTGTTCAGACGTCGAGGGCTAATTCTGTTTCCGATGATAAAAACACCTCTGTTTCTACCGAAAAACATTTCAAGGGATCTTTTGCAACAGTTTGGCACCATTTTTGAGTGAATTGCAGAACGTCAGATTTTTAGCAGAAATTGTGACCGCGCGGCTTAGGGATTTTTTCAAAAAAAGTTGTTCAGACGTCGAGGGCTAATTCTGTTTCCGATGATAAAAACCCATCTGTTTCCACCGAAAAACATTTCAGGGGATCACTTGCAACAGTTTGGCACCGTTTTTGAGTGAATTGCAGAACGTCAGATTTTTAGCAGAAATTGTGACCGCGCGGCTTAGGGATTTTTTCAAAAAAAGTTGTTGCGACGTCGAGGGCTAATTCGGTTTCCAATAATAAAAACCCACCTGTTTCCACCGAAAAACATTTCAGGGGATCACTTGCAACAGTTTCCCAACATTTTTGAGTGAATTGCAGAACGTCAGATTTTTAGCAGAAATTGTGACCGCGCGGCTTAGGGATTTTTTCAAAAAAAGTTGTTCAGACGTCGAGGGCTAATTCTGTTTCCGATGATAAAAACACATCTGTTTCCACCGAAAAACCTTTCAAGGGATCTTTTGCAAGAGTTTGGCACCATTTTTGAGTGAATTGCAGAACGTCAGATTTTTAGCAGAAATTGTGACCGCGCGGCTTAGGGATTTTTTCAAAAAAAGTTGTTCAGACGTCGAGGGCTAATTCTGTTTCCGATGATAAAAACACATCTGTTTCCACCGAAAAACCTTTCAAGGGATCTTTTGCAACAGTTTGGCACCATTTTTGAGTGAATTGCAGAACGTCAGATTTTTAGCAGAAATTGTGACCGCGCGGCTTAGGGATTTTTTCAAAAAAAGTTGTTCAGACGTCGAGGGCTAATTCTGTTTCCGATGATAAAAACACATCTGTTTCCACCGAAAAACCTTTCAAGGGATCTTTTGCAACAGTTTGGCACCATTTTTGAGTGAATTGCAGAACGTCAGATTTTTAGCAGAAATTGTGACCACGCGGCTTAGGGATTTTTTCAAAAAAAGTTGTTCAGACGTCGAGGGCTAATTCTGTTTCCGATGATAAAAACACATCTGTTTCCACCGAAAAACATTTCAGAGGATCACTTGCAACAGTTTGCCAACATTTTTGAGTGAATTGCAGAACGTCAGATTTTTAGCAGAAATTGTGACCGCGCGGCTTAGGGATTTTTTCAAAAAAAGTTGTTGCGACGTCGAGGGCTAATTCGGTTTCCAATAATAAAAACCCACCTGTTTCCACCGAAAAACATTTCAGGGGATCACTTGCAACAGTTTGCCAACATTTTTGAGTGAATTGCAGAACGTCAGATTTTTAGCAGAAATTGTGACCGCGCGGCTTAGGGATTTTTTCAGAAAAAGTTGTTCACACGTCAAGGGCTAATTCTGTTTCCGATGATAAAAACACATCTGTTTCCACCGAAAAACCTTTCAAGGGATCTTTTGCAACAGTTTCGCACCATTTTTGAGTGAATTGCAGAACGTCAGATTTTTAGCAGAAATTGTGACCGCGCGGCTTAGGGATTTTTTCCAAAAAAGTTGTTCAGACGTCGAGGGCTAATTCTGTTTCCGATGATAAAAACACATCTGTTTCCACCGAAAAACCTTTCAAGGGATCTTTTGCAACAGTTTGGCACCATTTTTTAGTGAATTGCAGAACGTCAGATTTTTAACAGAAATTGTGACCGCGCGGCTTAGGGATTTTTTCAAAAAAAGTTGTTCAGACGTCGAGGGCTAATTCTGTTTCCGATGATAAAAACCTATCTGTTTCCACCGAAAAACCTTTCAAGGGATCGTTTGCAACAGTTTGGCACCATTTTTGAGTGAATTGCAGAACGTCAGATTTTTAGCAGGAATTGTGACCGCGCGGCTTAGGGATTTTTTCAAAAAAAGTTGTTCAGACGTCGAGGGCTAATTCTGTTTCCGATGATAAAAACACATCTGTTTCCACCGAAAAACATTTCAGGGGATCACTTGCAACAGTTTGCCAACATTTTTGAGTGAATTGCAGAACGTCAGATTTTTAGCAGAAATTGTGACCGCGCGGCTTAGGGATTTTTTCAAAAAAAGTTGTTGCGACGTCGAGGGCTAATTCGGTTTCCAATAATAAAAACCCACCTGTTTCCACCGAAAAACATTTCAGGGGATCACTTGCAACAGTTTGCCAACATTTTTGAGTGAATTGCAGAACGTCAGATTTTTAGCAGAAATTGTGACCGCGCGGCTTAGGGATTTTTTCAAAAAAAGTTGTTCAGACGTCGAGGGCTAATTCTGTTTCCGATGATAAAAACACATCTGTTTCCACCGAAAAACCTTTCAAGGGATCTTTTGCAACAGTTTGGCACCATTTTTGAGTGAATTGCAGAACGTCAGATTTTTAGCAGAAATTGTGACCGCGCGGCTTAGGGATTTTTTCAAAAAAAGTTGTTCAGACGTCGAGGGCTAATTCTGTTTCCGATGATAAAAACCTATCTGTTTCCACCGAAAAACCTTTCAAGGGATCGTTTGCAACAGTTTGGCACCATTTTTGAGTGAATTGCAGAACGTCAGATTTTTAGCAGAAATTGTGACCGCGTGGCTTAGGGATTTTTTCAAAAAAAGTTGTTCAGACGTCGAGGGCTAATTCTGTTTCCGATGATAAAAACCCATCTGTTTCCACCGAAAAACATTTCAGGGGATCACTTGCAACAGTTTGGCACCATTTTTGAGTGAATTGCAGAACGTCAGATTTTTAGCAGAAATTGTGACCGCGCGGCTTAGGGATTTTTTCAAAAAAAGTTGTTGCGACGTCGAGGGCTAATTCTGTTTCCAATAATAAAAACCCACCTGTTTCCTCCGAAAAACATTTCAGGGGATCACTTGCAACAGTTTGCCAACATTTTTGAGTGAATTGCAGAACGTCAGATTTTTAGCAGAAATTGTGACCGCGCGGCTTAGGGATTTTTTAAAAAAAGTTGTTGCGACGTCGAGGGCTAATTCGGTTTCCAATAATAAAAACCCACCTGTTTCCACCGAAAAACATTTCAGGGGATCTTTTGCAACAGTTTGGCACCATTTTTGAGTGAATTGCAGAACGTCAGATTTTTAGCAGAAATTGTGACCGCGCGGCTTATGGATTTTTTCAAAAAAAAGTTGTTCAGACGTCGAGGGCTAATTCTGTTTCCGATGATAAAAACCCATCTGTTTCCACCGAAAAACATTTCAGGGGATCACTTGCAACAGTTTGCCAACTTTTTTGAGTGAATTGCAGAACGTCAGATTTTTAGCAGAAATTGTGACCGCGCGGCTTAGGGATTTTTTCCAAAAACAGTTGTTCAGACGTCGAGGGCTAATTCTGTTTCCGATGATAAAAACACCTCTGTTTCTACCGAAAAACCTTTCAAGGGATCTTTTGCAACAGTTTGGCACCATTTTTGAGTGAATTGCAGAACGTCAGATTTTTAGCAGAAATTGTGACCGCGCGGCTTAAGGATTTTTTCAAAAAAAGTTGTTCAGACGTCGAGGGCTAATTCTGTTTCCGATGATAAAAACACATCTGTTTCCACCGAAAAACATTTCAGGGGATCACTTGCAACAGTTTGCCAACATTTTTGAGTGAATTGCAGAACGTCAGATTTTTAGCAGAAATTGTGACCGCGCGGCTTAGGGATTTTTTCAAAAAAAGTTGTTGCGACGTCGAGGGCTAAATCGGTTTCCAATAATAAAAACCCACCTGTTTCCACCGAAAAACATTTCAGGGGATCACTTGCAACACTTTGCCAACATTTTTGAGTGAATTGCAGAACGTCAGATTTTTAGCAGAAATTGTGACCACGCGGTTTAGGGATTTTTTCAAAAAAAGTTGTTCAGACGTCGAGGGCTAATTCTGTTTCCGATGATAAAAACACATCTGTTTCCACCGAAAAACCTTTCAAGGGATCTTTTGCAACAGTTTGGCACCATTTTTGAGTGAATTGCAGAACGTCAGATTTTTAGCAGAAATTGTGACAACGCGGCTTAGGGATTTTTTCAAAAAAAGTTGTTCAGACGTCGAGGGCTAATTCTGTTTCCGATGATAAAAACACATCTGTTTCCACCGAAAAACCTTTCAAGGGATCTTTTGCAACAGTTTGGCACCATTTTTGAGTGAATTGCAGAACGTCAGATTTTTAGCAGAAATTGTGACCGCGCGGCTTAGGGATTTTTTCAAAAAAAGTTGTTCAGACGTCAAGGGCTAATTCTGTTTCCGATGATAAAAACACATAGGTTTCCACCGAAAAACATTTCAGGGGATCACTTGTAACAGTTTGCCAACATTTTTGAGTGAATTGCAGAACGTCAGATTTTTAGCAGAAATTGTGACCGCGCGGCTTAGGGATTTCTTCAAAAAAAGTTGTTCAGACGTCGAGGGCTAATTCTGTTCCCGATGATAAAAACCCATCTGTTTCCACCGAAAAACATTTCAGGGGATCACTTGCAACACTTTGCCAACATTTTTGAGTGAATTGCAGAACGTCAGATTTTTAGCAGAAATTGTGACCGCGCGGCTTAGGGATTTTTTCAAAAAAAGTTGTTGCGACGTCGAGGGCTAATTCGGTTTCCAATAATAAAAACCCATCTGTTTCCACCGAAAAACATTTCAGGGGATCACTTGCAACAGTTTGCCAACTTTTTTGAGTGAATTGCAGAACGTCAGATTTTTAGCAGAAATTGTGACCGCGCGGCTTAGGGATTTTTTCCAAAAACAGTTGTTCAGACGTCGAGGGCTAATTCTGTTTCCGATGATAAAAACACCTCTGTTTCTACCGAAAAACCTTTCAAGGGATCTTTTGCAACAGTTTGGCACCATTTTTGAGTGAATTGCAGAACGTCAGATTTTTAGCAGAAATTGTGACCGCGCGGCTTAGGGATTTTTTCAAAAAAAGTTGTTGCGACGTCGAGGGCTAAATCGGTTTCCAGTAATAAAAACCCACCTGTTTCCACCGAAAAACATTTCAGGGGATCACTTGCAACACTTTGCCAACATTTTTGAGTGAATTGCAGAACGTCAGATTTTTAGCAGAAATTGTGACCACGCGGCTTAGGGATTTTTTCAAAAAAAGTTGTTCAGACGTCGAGGGCTAATTCTGTTTCCGATGATAAAAACACATCTGTTTCCACCGAAAAACCTTTCAAGGGATCTTTTGCAACAGTTTGGCACCATTTTTGAGTGAATTGCAGAACGTCAGATTTTTAGCAGAAATTGTGACCGCGCGGCTTAGGGATTTTTTCAAAAAAAGTTGTTCAGACGTCGAGGGCTAATTCTGTTTCCGATGATAAAAACACATCTGTTTCCACCGAAAAACCTTTCAAGGGATCTTTTGCAACAGTTTGGCACCATTTTTGAGTGAATTGCAGAACGTCAGATTTTTAGCAGAAATTGTGACCGCGCGGCTTAGGGATTTTTTCAAAAAAAGTTGTTCAGACGTCAAGGGCTAATTCTGTTTCCGATGATAAAAACACATAGGTTTCCACCGAAAAACATTTCAGGGGATCACTTGTAACAGTTTGCCAACATTTTTGAGTGAATTGCAGAACGTCAGATTTTTAGCAGAAATTGTGACCGCGCGGCTTAGGGATTTCTTCAAAAAAAGTTGTTCAGACGTCGAGGGCTAATTCTGTTCCCGATGATAAAAACCCATCTGTTTCCACCGAAAAACATTTCAGGGGATCACTTGCAACACTTTGCCAACATTTTTGAGTGAATTGCAGAACGTCAGATTTTTAGCAGAAATTGTGATCGCGCGGCTTAGGGATTTTTTCAAAAAAAGTTGTTCAGACGTCGAGGGCTAATTCTGTGTCCAATGATAAAAACCCATCTGTTTCCACCGAAAAACATTTCAGGGGATCACTTGCAACAGTTTGCCAACATTTTTGAGTGAATTGCAGAACGTCAGATTTTTAGCAGAAATTGTGACCGCGCGGCTTAGGGATTTTTTCAAAAAAAGTTGTTCAGACGTCGAGGGCTAATTCTGTTTCCAATGATAAAAACACATCTGTTTCCTCCGAAAAACATTTCAGGGGATCACTTGCAACAGTTTGCCAACATTTTTGAGTGAATTGCAGAACGTCAGATTTTTAGCAGAAATTGTGACCGCGCGGCTTAGGGATTTTTTCAAAAAAAGTTGTTGCGACGTCGAGGGCTAATTCGGTTTCCAATAATAAAAACCCATCTGTTTCCACCGAAAAACATTTCAGGGGATCACTTGCAACAGTTTGCCAACTTTTTTGAGTGAATTGCAGAACGTCAGATTTTTAGCAGAAATTGTGACCGCGCGGCTTAGGGATTTTTTCCAAAAACAGTTGTTCAGACGTCGAGGGCTAATTCTGTTTCCGATGATAAAAACACCTCTGTTTCTACCGAAAAACCTTTCAAGGGATCTTTTGCAACAGTTTGGCACCATTTTTGAGTGAATTGCAGAACGTCAGATTTTTAGCAGAAATTGTGATCGCGCGGCTTAGGGATTTTTTCAAAAAAAGTTGTTCAGACGTCGAGGGCTAATTCTGTTTCCGATGATAAAAACCCATCTGTTTCCACCGAAAAACATTTCAGGGGATCACTTGCAACAGTTTGGCACCGTTTTTGAGTGAATTGCAGAACGTCAGATTTTTAGCAGAAATTGTGACCGCGCGGCTTAGGGATTTTTTCAAAAAAAGTTGTTGCGACGTCGAGGGCTAATTCGGTTTCCAATAATAAAAACCCACCTGTTTCCACCGAAAAACATTTCAGGGGATCACTTGCAACAGTTTCCCAACATTTTTGAGTGAATTGCAGAACGTCAGATTTTTAGCAGAAATTGTGACCGCGCGGCTTAGGGATTTTTTCAAAAAAAGTTGTTCAGACGTCAAGGGCTAATTCTGTTTCCGATGATAAAAACACATCTGTTTCCACCGAAAAACCTTTCAAGGGATCTTTTGCAACAGTTTGGCACCATTTTTGAGTGAATTGCAGAACGTCAGATTTTTAGCAGAAATTGTGACCGCGCGGCTTAGGGATTTTTTCAAAAAAAGTTGTTCAGACGTCGAGGGCTAATTCTGTTTCCGATGATAAAAACACATCTGTTTCCACCGAAAAACATTTCAGAGGATCACTTGCAACAGTTTGCCAACATTTTTGAGTGAATTGCAGAACGTCAGATTTTTAGCAGAAATTGTGACCGCGCGGCTTAGGGATTTTTTCAAAAAAAGTTGTTGCGACGTCGAGGGCTAATTCGGTTTCCAATAATAAAAACCCACCTGTTTCCACCGAAAAACATTTCAGGGGATCACTTGCAACAGTTTGCCAACATTTTTGAGTGAATTGCAGAACGTCAGATTTTTAGCAGAAATTGTGACTGCGCGGCTTAGGGATTTTTTCAAAAAAAGTTGTTCACACGTCAAGGGCTAATTCTGTTTCCGATGATAAAAACACATCTGTTTCCACCGAAAAACCTTTCAAGGGATCTTTTGCAACAGTTTCGCACCATTTTTGAGTGAATTGCAGAACGTCAGATTTTTAGCAGAAATTGTGACCGCGCGGCTTAGGGATTTTTTCCAAAAAAGTTGTTCAGACGTCGAGGGCTAATTCTGTTTCCGATGATAAAAACACATCTGTTTCCACCGAAAAACCTTTCAAGGGATCTTTTGCAACAGTTTGGCACCATTTTTTAGTGAATTGCAGAACGTCAGATTTTTAACAGAAATTGTGACCGCGCGGCTTAGGGATTTTTTCAAAAAAAGTTGTTCAGACGTCGAGGGCTAATTCTGTTTCCGATGATAAAAACCTATCTGTTTCCACCGAAAAACCTTTCAAGGGATCGTTTGCAACAGTTTGGCACCATTTTTGAGTGAATTGCAGAACGTCAGATTTTTAGCAGGAATTGTGACCGCACGGCTTAGGGATTTTTTCAAAAAAAGTTGTTCAGACGTCGAGGGCTAATTCTGTTTCCGATGATAAAAACACATCTGTTTCCACCGAAAAACATTTCAGGGGATCACTTGCAACAGTTTGCCAACATTTTTGAGTGAATTGCAGAACGTCAGATTTTTAGCAGAAATTGTGACCGCGCGGCTTAGGGATTTTTTCAAAAAAAGTTGTTGCGACGTCGAGGGCTAATTCGGTTTCCAATAATAAAAACCCACCTGTTTCCACCGAAAAACATTTCAGGGGATCACTTGCAACAGTTTGCCAACATTTTTGAGTGAATTGCAGAACGTCAGATTTTTAGCAGAAATTGTGACCGCGCGGCTTAGGGATTTTTTCAAAAAAAGTTGTTCAGACGTCGAGGGCTAATTCTGTTTCCGATGATAAAAACACATCTGTTTCCACCGAAAAACCTTTCAAGGGATCTTTTGCAACAGTTTGGCACCATTTTTGAGTGAATTGCAGAACGTCAGATTTTTAGCAGAAATTGTGACCGCGCGGCTTAGGGATTTTTTCAAAAAAAGTTGTTCAGACGTCGAGGGCTAATTCTGTTTCCGATGATAAAAACCCATCTGTTTCCACCGAAAAAACTTTCAGGGGATCGTTTGCAACAGTTGGCCAACTTTTTTGAGTGAATTGCAGAACGTCAGATTTTTAGCAGAAATTGTGACCGCGCGGCTTAGGGATTTTTTCAAAAAAAGTTTTTCAGACGTCGAGGGCTAATTCTGTTTCCGATGATAAAAACACTTCTGTTTCCACCAAAAAACATTTCAGGGGATCGTTTGCAACAGTTTGCCAACATTTTTGAGTGAATTGCAGAACGTCAGATTTTTAGCAGAAATTGTGACCGCGCGGCTTAGGGATTTTTTCAAAAAAAGTTGTTGAGACGTCGAGGTCTAATTCTGTTTCCGATGATAAAAACCCATCTGTTTCCACCGAAAAACCTTTCAGGGAATCGTTTGCAACAGTTTGGCACCGTTTTTGAGTGAATTGCAGAACGTCAGATTTTTAGCAGAAATTGTGACCGCGCGGCTTAGGGATTTTTTCAAAAAAAGTTGTTCAGACGTCGGGGGCTAATTCTGTTTCCGATGATAAAAACCCATCTGTTTCCACCGAAAAACATTTCAGGGGATCACTTGCAACAGTTTGCCAACATTTTTGAGTGAATTGCAGAACGTCAGATTTTTAGCAGAAATTGTGACCGCGCGGCTTAGGGATTTTTTCAAAAAAAGTTGTTGAGACGTCGAGGGCTAATTCTGTTTCCGATGATAAAAACCCGTCTTTTTCCACCGAAAAACCTTTCAGGGGATCGTTTGCAACAGTTTGGCACCGTTTTTGAGTGAATTGCAGAACGTCAGATTTTTAGCAGAAATTGTGACCGCGCGGCTTAGGGATTTTTTCAAAAAAAGTTGTTCAGACGTCGAGGGCTAATTCTGTTTCCGATGATAAAAACCCATCTGTTTCCACCGAAAAACATTTCAGGGGATCGTTTGCAACAGTTTGCCACCATTTTTGAGTGAATTGCAGAACGTCAGATTTTTAGCAGAAATTGTGACCGCGCGGCTTAGGGATTTTTTCAAAAAAAGTTGTTCAGACGTCGAGGGCTAATTCTGTTTCCGATGATAAAAACCCGTCTTTTTCCACCGAAAAACATTTCAGGGAATCGTTTGCAACAGTTTGGCACCGTTTTTGAGTGAATTGCAGAACGTCAGATTTTTAGCAGAAATTGTGACCGCGCGGCTTAGGGATTTTTTCAAAAAAAGTTGTTCAGACGTCGGGGGCTAATTCTGTTTCCGATGATAAAAACACATCTGTTTCCACCGAAAAACATTTCAGGGGATCACTTGCAACAGTTTGCCAACATTTTTGAGTGAATTGCAGAACGTCAGATTTTTAGCAGAAATTGTGACCGCGCGGCTTAGGGATTTTTTCAAAAAAAGTTGTTCAGACGTCGAGGGCTAATTCTGTTTCCGATGATAAAAACCCATCCGTTTCCACCGAAAAACATTTCACGGGATCACTTGCAACAGTTTGCCAACATTTATGAGTGAATTACAGAACGTCAGATTTTTAGCAGAAATTGTGACCGCGCGGCTTAGGGATTTTTTCAAAAATAGTTGTTCAGACCTCGAGGGCTAATTCTGTTTCCGATGATAAAAACTCATATGTTTCCACCGAAAAACATTTCACGGGATCACTTGCAACAGTTTGCCAACATTTATGAGTGAATTGCAGAACGTCAGATTTTTAGCAGAAATTGTGACAGCGCGGCTTAGGGATTTTTTCAAAAAAAGTTGTTGAGACGTCGAGGTCTAGTTCTGTTTCCGATGATAAAAACCCATCTGTTTCCACCGAAAAACCTTTCAGGGGATCGTTTGCAACAGTTTGGCACCGTTTTTGAGTGAATTGCAGAACGTCAGATTTTTAGCAGAAATTGTGACCGCGCGGCTTAGGGATTTTTTCAAAAAAAGTTGTTCAGACGTCGAGGGCTAATTCTGTTTCCGATGATAAAAACCCATCTGTTTCCACCGAAAAACATTTCAGGGGATCACTTGCAACAGTTTGCCAACATTTTTGAGTGAATTGCAGAACGTCAGATTTTTAGCAGAAATTGTGACCGCGCGGCTTAGGGATTTTTTCAAAAAAAGTTGTTCAGACGTCGAGGGCTAATTCTGTTTCCGATGATAAAAACTCATCTGTTTCCACCGAAAAACATTTCAGGGGATCACTTCAAACAGTTTGGCACCATTTTTGAGTGAATTGCAGAACGTCAGATTTTTAGCAGAAATTGTGACCGCGCGGCTTAGGGATATTTCAAAAAAAGTTGTTGAGACGTCGAGGGCTAATTCTGTTTCCGATGATAAAAACCCGTCTTTTTCCACCGAAAAACATTTCAGGGGATCACTTGCAACAGTTTCCCAACATTTTTGAGTGAAATGCAGAACGTAAGATTTTTAGCAGAAATTGTGACCGCGCGGCTTAGGGATTCTTTCAAAAAAAGTTGTTGAGACGTCGAGGTCTAATTCTGTTTCCGATGATAAAAACTCATCTGTTTCCACTGAAAAACCTTTCAGGGGATCGTTTGCAGCAGTTTGGCACCGTTTTTGAGTGAATTGCAGAACGTCAGATTTTTAGCAGAAATTGTGACCGCGCGGCTTAGGGATTTTTTCAAAAAAAGTTGTTCAGACGTCGAGGGCTAATTCTGTTTCCGATGATAAAAACACATCTGTTTCCACCGAAAAACATTTCAGGGGATCACTTGCAACAGTTTGCCAACATTTTTGAGTGAATTGCAGAACGTCAGATTTTTAGCAGAAATTGTGACCGCGCGGCTTAGGGATTTTTTCAAAAAAAGTTGTTCAGACGTCGAGGGCTAATTCTGTTTCCGATGATAAAAACCCGTCTTTTTCCACCGAAAAACATTTCAGGGGATCACTTGCAACAGTTTCCCAACATTTTTGAGTGAAATGCAGAACGTAAGATTTTTAGCAGAAATTGTGACCGCGCGGCTTAGGGATTTTTTCAAAAAAAGTTGTTGAGACGTCGAGGTCTAATTCTGTTTCCGATGATAAAAACCCATCTGTTTCCACCGAAAAACCTTTCAGGGGATCGTTTGCAACAGTTTGGCACCGTTTTTGAGTGAATTGCAGAACGTCAGATTTTTAGCAGAAATTGTGACCGCGCGGCTTAGGGATTTTTTCAAAAAAAGTTGTTCAGACGTCGAGGGCTAATTCTGTTTCCGATGATAAAAACCCATCTGTTTCCACCGAAAAACATTTCAGGGGATCACTTGCAACAGTTTGCCACCATTTTTGAGTGAATTGCAGAACGTCAGATTTTTAGCAGAAATTGTGACCGCGCGGCTTAGGGATTTTTTCAAAAAAAGTTGTTCAGACGTCGAGGGCTAATTCTGTTTCCGATGATAAAAACCCGTCTTTTTCCACCGAAAAACATTTCAGGGGATCACTTGCAACAGTTTGCCAACTTTTTTGAGTGAATTGCAGAACGTCAGATTTTTAGCAGAAATTGTGACCGCGCGGCTTAGGGATTTTTTCAAAAAAAGTTGTTGAGACGTCGAGGGCTAATTCTGTTTCCGATGATAAAAACCCATCTGTTTCCACCGAAAAACCTTTCAGGGGATCGTTTGCAACAGTTTGGCACCGTTTTTGAGTGAATTGCAGAACGTCAGATTTTTAGCAGAAATAGTGACCGGGCGGCTTAGGTATTTTTTCAAAAAAAGTTGTTCAGACGTCGAGGGCTAATTCTGTTTCCGATGATAAAAACCCATCCGTTTCCACCGAAAAACATTTCACGGGATCACTTGCAACAGTTTCCCAACATTTTTGAGTGAAATGCAGAACGTAAGATTTTTAGCAGAAATTGTGACCGCGCGGCTTAGGGATTTTTTCAAAAAAAGTTGTTGAGTCGTCGAGGTCTAATTCTGTTTCCGATGATAAAAACCCATCTGTTTCCACCGAAAAACCTTTCAGGGGATCGTTTGCAACAGTTTGGCACCGTTTTTGAGTGAATTGCAGAACGTCAGATTTTTAGGAGAAATTGTGACCGCTCGGCTTAGGGATTTTTTCAAAAAAAGTTGTTCAGACGTCGAGGGCTAATTCTGTTTCCGATGATAAAAACCCATCTGTTTCCACCGAAAAACATTTCAGGGGATCACTTGCAACAGTTTGCCAACATTTTTGAGTGAATTGCAGAACGTCAGATTTTTAGCAGAAATTGTGACCGCGCGGCTTAGGGATTTTTTCAAAAAAAGTTGTTCAGACGTCGAGGGCTAATTCTGTTTCCGATGATAAAAACCCATCTGTTTCCACCGAAAAACCTTTCAGGGGATCGTTTGCAACAGTTTGGCACCGTTTTTGTGTGAATTGCAGAATGTCAGATTTTTAGCAGAAATTGTGACCGCGCGGCTTAGGGATTTTTTCAAAAAAAGTTGTTCAGACGTCGAGGGCTAATTCTGTTTCCGATGATAAAAACCCATCTGTTTCCACCGAAAAACATTTCAGGGGATCACTTGCAACAGTTTGCCAACATTTTTGAGTGAATTGCAGAACGTCAGATTTTTAGCAGAAATTGTGACCGCGCGGCTTAGGGATTTTTTCAAAAAAAGTTGTTCAGACGTCGAGGGCTAATTATGTTTCCGATGATAAAAACTCATCTGTTTCCACCGAAAAACATTTCAGGGGATCACTTGCAACAGTTTGGCACCATTTTTGAGTGAATTGCAGAACGTCAGATTTTTAGCAGAAATTGTGACCGCGCGGCTTAGGGATATTTCAAAAAAAGTTGTTGAGACGTCGAGGGCTAATTCTGTTTCCGATGATAAAAACCCGTCTTTTTCCACCGAAAAACCTTTCAGGGGATCACTTGCAACAGTTGGCCAACTTTTTTGAGTGAATTGCAGAACGTCAGATTTTTAGCAGAAATTGTGACCGCGCGGCTTAGGGATTTTTTCAAAAAAAGTTGTTGAGACGTCGAGGGCTAATTCTGTTTCCGATGATAAAAACCCATCTGTTTCCACCGAAAAACATTTCAGGGGATCGTTTGCAACAGTTTGGCACCGTTTTTGAGTGAATTGCAGAACGTCAGATTTTTAGCAGAAATTGTGACCGCGCGGCTTAGGGATTTTTTCAAAAAAAGTTGTTCAGACGTCGAGGGCTAATTCTGTTTCCGATGATAAAAACCCATCTGTATCCACCGAAAAACCTTTCAGGGGATCGTTTGCAACAGTTTGGCACCGTTTTTGAGTGAATTACAGAACGTCAGATTTTTAGCAGAAATTGTGACCGCGCGGCTTAGGGATTTTTTCAAAAATAGTTGTTCAGACGTCGAGGGCTAATTCTGTTTCCGATGATAAAAACCCATCTGTTTCCACCGAAAAACCTTTCAGGGGATCACTTGCAACAGTTTGCCAACTTTTTTGAGTGAATTGCAGAACGTCAGATTTTTAGCAGAAATTGTGACCGCGCGGCTTAGGGATTTTTTCAAAAAAAGTTGTTCAGACGTCGAGGGCTAATTATGTTTCCGATGATAAAAACTCATCTGTTTCCACCGAAAAACATTTCAGGGGATCACTTGCAACAGTTTGGCACCATTTTTGAGTGAATTGCAGAACGTCAGATTTTTAGCAGAAATTGTGACCGCGCGGCTTAGGGATATTTCAAAAAAAGTTGTTGAGACGTCGAGGGCTAATTCTGTTTCCGATGATAAAAACCCGTCTTTTTCCACCGAAAAACATTTCAGGGGATCACTTGCAACAGTTGGCCAACTTTTTTGAGTGAATTGCAGAACGTCAGATTTTTAGCAGAAATTGTGACCGCGCGGCTTAGGGATTTTTTCAAAAAAAGTTGTTGAGACGCCGAGGGCTAATTCTGTTTCCGATGATAAAAACCCATCTGTTTCCACCGAAAAACATTTCAGGGGATCGTTTGCAACAGTTTGGCACCGTTTTTGAGTGAATTGCAGAACGTCAGATTTTTAGCAGAAATTGTGACCGCGCGGCTTAGGGATTTTTTCAAAAAAAGTTGTTCAGACGTCGAGGGCTAATTCTGTTTCCGATGATAAAAACCCATCTGTATCCACCGAAAAACCTTTCAGGGGATCGTTTGCAACAGTTTGGCACCGTTTTTGAGTGAATTACAGAACGTCAGATTTTTAGCAGAAATTGTGACCGCGCGGCTTAGGGATTTTTTCAAAAATAGTTGTTCAGACGTCGAGGGCTAATTCTGTTTCCGATGATAAAAACCCATCTGTTTCCACCGAAAAACCTTTCAGGGGATCACTTGCAACAGTTTGCCAACTTTTTTGAGTGAATTGCAGAACGTCAGATTTTTAGCAGAAATTGTGACCGCGCGGCTTAGGGATTTTTTCAAAAATAGTTGTTCAGACGTCGAGGGCTAATTCTGTTTCCGATGATAAAAACCCATCTGTTTCCACCGAAAAACCTTTCAGGGGATCGTTTGCAACAGTTTGGCACCGTTTTTGTGTGAATTGCAGAATGTCAGATTTTTAGCAGAAATTGTGACCGCGCGGCTTAGGGATTTTTTCAAAAAAAGTTGTTCAGACGTCGAGGGCTAATTCTGTTTCCGATGATAAAAACCCATCTGTTTCCACCGAAAAACATTTCAGGGGATCACTTGCAACAGTTTGCCAACATTTTTGAGTGAATTGCAGAACGTCAGATTTTTAGCAGAAATTGTGACCGCGCGGCTTAGGGATTTTTTCAAAAAAAGTTGTTCAGACGTCGAGGGCTAATTATGTTTCCGATGATAAAAACTCATCTGTTTCCACCGAAAAACATTTCAGGGGATCACTTGCAACAGTTTGGCACCATTTTTGAGTGAATTGCAGAACGTCAGATTTTTAGCAGAAATTGTGACCGCGCGGCTTAGGGATATTTCAAAAAAAGTTGTTGAGACGTCGAGGGCTAATTCTGTTTCCGATGATAAAAACCCGTCTTTTTCCACCGAAAAACATTTCAGGGGATCACTTGCAACAGTTGGCCAACTTTTTTGAGTGAATTGCAGAACGTCAGATTTTTAGCAGAAATTGTGACCGCGCGGCTTAGGGATTTTTTCAAAAAAAGTTGTTGAGACGTCGAGGGCTAATTCTGTTTCCGATGATAAAAACCCATCTGTTTCCACCGAAAAACATTTCAGGGGATCGTTTGCAACAGTTTGGCACCGTTTTTGAGTGAATTGCAGAACGTCAGATTTTTAGCAGAAATTGTGACCGCGCGGCTTAGGGATTTTTTCAAAAAAAGTTGTTCAGACGAAGAGGGCTAATTCTGTTTCCGATGATAAAAACCCATCTGTATCCACCGAAAAACCTTTCAGGGGATCGTTTGCAACAGTTTGGCACCGTTTTTGAGTGAATTACAGAACGTCAGATTTTTAGCAGAAATTGTGACCGCGCGGCTTAGGGATTTTTTCAAAAATAGTTGTTCAGACGTCGAGGGCTAATTCTGTTTCCGATGATAAAAACCCATCTGTTTCCACCGAAAAACCTTTCAGGGGATCACTTGCAACAGTTTGCCAACTTTTTTGAGTGAATTGCAGAACGTCAGATTTTTAGCAGAAATTGTGACCGCGCGGCTTAGGGATTTTTTCAAAAAAAGTTGTTCAGACGTCGAGGGCTAATTCTGATTCCGATGATAAAAACCCATCTGTTTCCACCGAAAAACCTTTCAGGGGATCGTTGCAACAGTTTGGCACCGTTTTTGAGTGAATTACAGAACGTCAGATTTTTAGCAGAAATTGTGACCGTGCGGCTTAGGGATTTTTTCAAAAATAGTTGTTCAGACGTCGAGGGCTAATTCTGTTTCCGATGATAAAAACCCATCTGTTTCCACCGAAAAACATTTCAGGGGATCACTTGCAACAGTTTGCCAACATTTTTGAGTGAATTGCAGAACGTCAGATTTTTAGCAGAAATTGTGACCGCGCGGCTTAGGGATTTTTTCAAAAAAAGTTGTTCAGACGTCGAGGGCTAATTCTGTTTCCGATGATAAAAACCCGTCTTTTTCCACCGAAAAACATTTCAGGGGATCACTTGCAACAGTTTCCCAACATTTTTGAGTGAAATGCAGAACGTAAGATTTTTAGCAGAAATTGTGACCACGCGGCTTAGGGATTTTTTCAAAAAAAGTTGTTGAGACGTCGAGGTCTAATTCTGTTTCCGATGATAAAAACCCATCTGTTTCCACCGAAAAACCTTTCAGGGGATCGTTTGCAACAGTTTGGCACCGTTTTTGAGTGAATTGCAGAACGTCAGATTCTTAGCAGAAATTGTGACCGCGCGGCTTAGGGATTTTTTCAAAAAAAGTTGTTCAGACGTCGAGGGCTAATTCTGTTTCCGATGATAAAAACCCATCTGTTTCCACCGAAAAACATTTCAGGGGATCACTTGCAACAGTTTGCCAACATTTTTGAGTGAATTGCAGAACGTCAGATTTTTAGCAGAAATTGTGACCGCGCGGCTTAGGGATTTTTTCAAAAAAAGTTGTTGAGACGTCGAGGTCTAGTTCTGTTTCCGATGATAAAAACCCATCTGTTTCCACCGAAAAACCTTTCAGGGGATCGTTTGCAACAGTTTGGCACCGTTTTTGTGTGAATTGCAGAATGTCAGATTTTTAGCAGAAATTGTGACCGCGCGGCTTAGGGATTTTTTCAAAAAAAGTTGTTCAGACGTCGAGGGCTAATTCTGTTTCCGATGATAAAAACCCATCTGTTTCCACCGAAAAACATTTCAGGGGATCACTTGCAACAGTTTGCCAACATTTTTGAGTGAATTGCAGAACGTCAGATTTTTAGCAGAAATTGTGACCGCGCGGCTTAGGGATTTTTTCAAAAAAAGTTGTTCAGACGTCGAGGGCTAATTATGTTTCCGATGATAAAAACTCATCTGTTTCCACCGAAAAACATTTCAGGGGATCACTTGCAACAGTTTGGCACCATTTTTGAGTGAATTACAGAACGTCAGATTTTTAGCAGAAATTGTGACCGCGCGGCTTAGGGATATTTCAAAAAAAGTTGTTGAGACGTCGAGGGCTAATTCTGTTTCCGATGATAAAAACCCGTCTTTTTCCACCGAAAAACATTTCAGGGGATCACTTGCAACAGTTGGCCAACTTTTTTGAGTGAATTGCAGAACGTCAGATTTTTAGCAGAAATTGTGACCGCGCGGCTTAGGGATTTTTTCAAAAAAAGTTGTTGAGACGTCGAGGGCTAATTCTGTTTCCGATGATAAAAACCCATCTGTTTCCACCGAAAAACATTTCAGGGGATCGTTTGCAACAGTTTGGCACCATTTTTGAGTGAATTGCAGAACGTCAGATTTTTAGCAGAAATTGTGACCGCGCGGCTTAGGGATTTTTTCAAAAAAAGTTGTTCAGACGTCGAGGGCTAATTCTGTTTCCGATGATAAAAACCCATCTGTATCCACCGAAAAACATTTCAGGGGATCACTTGCAACAGTTTGCCAACTTTTTTGAGTGAATTGCAGAACGTCAGATTTTTAGCAGAAATTGTGACCGCGCGGCTTAGGGATTTTTTCAAAAAAAGTTGTTGAGACGTCGAGGTCTAATTCTGATTCCGATGATAAAAACCCATCTGTTTCCACCGAAAAACCTTTCAGGGGATCGTTTGCAACAGTTTGGCACCGTTTTTGAGTGAATTGCAGAACGTCAGATTTTTAGCAGAAATTGTGACCGCGCGGCTTAGGGATTTTTTCAAAAAAAGTTGTTCAGACGTCAAGGGCTAATTCTGTTTCCGATGATAAAAAGACATCTGTTTCCACAGAAAAACCTTTCAGGGGATCGTATGCAACAGTTTGGCACCATTTTTTAGTGAATTGCAGAACGTCAGATTTTTAGCAGAAATTGTGACCGCGCGGCTTAGGGATTTTTTCAAAAAAAGTTGTTCAGACGTCGAGGGCTAATTCTGTTTCCGATGATAAAAACCCATCTGTTTCCACCGAAAAACCTTTCAGGGGATCGTTTGCAACAGTTTGGCACCGTTTTTGAGTGAATTGCAGAACGTCAGATTTTTAGCAGAAATTATGACCGCGCGGCTTAGGTATTTTTTCAAAAAAAGTTGTTCAGACGTCGAGGGCTAATTCTGTTTCCGATGATAAAAACCCATCTGTTTCCACCGAAAAACATTTCAGGGGATCACTTGCAGCAGTTTGGCACCGTTTTTGAGTGAATTGCAGAACGTCAGATTTTTAGCAGAAATTGTGACCGCGCGGCTTAGGTATTTTTTCAAAAAAAGTTGTTGAGACGTCGAGGTCTAGTTCTGTTTCCGATGATAAAAACCCATCTGTTTCCACCGAAAAACCTTTCAGGGGATCGTTTGCAACAGTTTGGCACCGTTTTTGTGTGAATTGCAGAATGTCAGATTTTTAGCAGAAATTGTGACCGCGCGGCTTAGGGATTTTTTCAAAAAAAGTTGTTCAGACGTCGAGGGCTAATTCTGTTTCCGATGATAAAAACCCATCTGTTTCCACCGAAAAACATTTCAGGGGATCACTTGCAACAGTTTGCCAACATTTTTGAGTGAATTGCAGAACGTCAGATTTTTAGCAGAAATTGTGACCGCGCGGCTTAGGGATTTTTTCAAAAAAAGTTGTTCAGACGTCGAGGGCTAATTATGTTTCCGATGATAAAAACTCATCTGTTTCCACCGAAAAACATTTCAGGGGATCACTTGCAACAGTTTGGCACCATTTTTGAGTGAATTACAGAACGTCAGATTTTTAGCAGAAATTGTGACCGCGCGGCTTAGGGATATTTCAAAAAAAGTTGTTGAGACGTCGAGGGCTAATTCTGTTTCCGATGATAAAAACCCGTCTTTTTCCACCGAAAAACATTTCAGGGGATCACTTGCAACAGTTGGCCAACTTTTTTGAGTGAATTGCAGAACGTCAGATTTTTAGCAGAAATTGTGACCGCGCGGCTTAGGGATTTTTTCAAAAAAAGTTGTTGAGACGTCGAGGGCTAATTCTGTTTCCGATGATAAAAACCCATCTGTTTCCACCGAAAAACATTTCAGGGGATCGTTTGCAACAGTTTGGCACCATTTTTGAGTGAATTGCAGAACGTCAGATTTTTAGCAGAAATTGTGACCGCGCGGCTTAGGGATTTTTTCAAAAAAAGTTGTTCAGACGTCGAGGGCTAATTCTGTTTCCGATGATAAAAACCCATCTGTATCCACCGAAAAACATTTCAGGGGATCACTTGCAACAGTTTGCCAACTTTTTTGAGTGAATTGCAGAACGTCAGATTTTTAGCAGAAATTGTGACCGCGCGGCTTAGGGATTTTTTCAAAAAAAGTTGTTGAGACGTCGAGGTCTAATTCTGATTCCGATGATAAAAACCCATCTGTTTCCACCGAAAAACCTTTCAGGGGATCGTTTGCAACAGTTTGGCACCGTTTTTGAGTGAATTGCAGAACGTCAGATTTTTAGCAGAAATTGTGACCGCGCGGCTTAGGGATTTTTTCAAAAAAAGTTGTTCAGACGTCAAGGGCTAATTCTGTTTCCGATGATAAAAAGACATCTGTTTCCACAGAAAAACCTTTCAGGGGATCGTATGCAACAGTTTGGCACCATTTTTTAGTGAATTGCAGAACGTCAGATTTTTAGCAGAAATTGTGACCGCGCGGCTTAGGGATTTTTTCAAAAAAAGTTGTTCAGACGTCGAGGGCTAATTCTGTTTCCGATGATAAAAACCCATCTGTTTCCACCGAAAAACCTTTCAGGGGATCGTTTGCAACAGTTTGGCACCGTTTTTGAGTGAATTGCAGAACGTCAGATTTTTAGCAGAAATTATGACCGCGCGGCTTAGGTATTTTTTCAAAAAAAGTTGTTCAGACGTCGAGGGCTAATTCTGTTTCCGATGATAAAAACCCATCTGTTTCCACCGAAAAACATTTCAGGGGATCACTTGCAGCAGTTTGGCACCGTTTTTGAGTGAATTGCAGAACGTCAGATTTTTAGCAGAAATTGTGACCGCGCGGCTTAGGTATTTTTTCAAAAAAAGTTGTTCAGACGTCGAGGGCTAATTCTGTTTCCGATGATAAAAACCCATCTGTTTCCACCGAAAAACATTTCAGGGGATCGTTTGCAACAGTTTGGCACCGTTTTTGAGTGAATTGCAGAACGTCAGATTTTTAGCAGAAATTGTGACCGCGCGGCTTAGGGATTTTTTCAAAAAAAGTTGTTCAGACGTCGAGGGCTAATTCTGTTTCCGATGATAAAAACCCATCTGTTTCCACCGAAAAACATTTCAGGGGATCACTGGCAGCAGTTTGGCACCATTTTTGAGTGAATTGCAGAACGTCAGATTTTTAGCAGAAATTGTGACCGCGCGGCTTAGGTATTTTTTCAAAAATAGTTGTTCAGACGTTGAGGGCTAATTCTGTTTCCGATGATAAAAACCCATCTGTTTCCACCGAAAAACATTTCAGGGGATCACTTGCAACAGTTTGCCAACTTTTTTGAGTGAATTGCAGAACGTCAGATTTTTAGCAGAAATTGTGACCGCGCGGCTTAGGGATTTTTTCAAAAAAAGTTGTTGAGACGTCGAGGGCTAATTCTGTTTCCAATGATAAAAACCCATCTGTTTCCACCGAAAAACCTTTCAGGGGATCGTTTGCAACAGTTTGGCACCGTTTTTGAGTGAATTGCAGAACGTCAGATTTTTAGCAGAAATTGTGACCGCGCGGCTTAGGGATTTTTTCAAAAAAAGTTGTTCAGACGTCGAGGGCTAATTCTGTTTTCGATGATAAAACCCCATCTGTTTCCACCGAAAAACCTTTCAGGGGATCGTTTGCAACAGTTTGGCACCGTTTTTGAGTGAATTGCAGAACGTCAGATTTTTAGCAGAAATTGTGACCGCGCGGCTTAGGTATTTTTTCAAAAAAAGTTGTTCAGACGTCGAGGGCTAATTCTGTTTCCGATGATAAAAACCCATCTGTTTCCACCGAAAAACATTTCAGGGGATCACTTGCAGCAGTTTGGCACCGTTTTTGAGTGAATTGCAGAACGTCAGATTTTTAGCAGAAATTGTGACCGCGCGGCTTAGGGATATTTCAAAAAAAGTTGTTGAGACGTCGAGGGCTAATTCTGTTTCCGATGATAAAAACCCGTCTTTTTCCACCGAAAAACATTTCAGGGGATCACTTGCTACAGTTGGCCAACTTTTTTGAGTGAATTGCAGAACGTCAGATTTTTAGCAGAAATTGTGACCGCGCGGCTTAGGGATTTTTTCAAAAAAAGTTGTTGAGACGTCGAGGGCTAATTCTGTTTCCGATGATAAAAACCCATCTGTTTCCACCGAAAAACATTTCAGGGGATCGTTTGCAACAGTTTGGCACCGTTTTTGAGTGAATTGCAGAACGTCAGATTTTTAGCAGAAATTGTGACCGCGCGGCTTAGGGATTTTTTCAAAAAAAGTTGTTGAGACGTCGAGGTCTAATTCTGATTCCGATGATAAAAACCCGTCTTTTTCCACCGAAAAACATTTCAGGGGATCACTTGCAACAGTTGGCCAACTTTTTTGAGTGAATTGCAGAACGTCAGATTTTTAGCAGAAATTGTGACCGCGCGGCTTAGGGATTTTTTCAAAAAAAGTTGTTGAGACGTCGAGGGCTAATTCTGTTTCCGATGATAAAAACCCATCTGTTTCCACCGAAAAACATTTCAGGGGATCGTTTGCAACAGTTTGGCACCGTTTTTGAGTGAATTGCAGAACGTCAGATTTTTAGCAGAAATTGTGACCGCGCGGCTTAGGGATTTTTTCAAAAAAAGTTGTTCAGACGTCGAGGGCTAATTCTGTTTCCGATGATAAAAACCCATCTGTATCCACCGAAAAACCTTTCAGGGGATCGTTTGCAACAGTTTGGCACCGTTTTTGAGTGAATTACAGAACGTCAGATTTTTAGCAGAAATTGTGACCGCGCGGCTTAGGGATTTTTTCAAAAATAGTTGTTCAGACGTCGAGGGCTAATTCTGTTTCCGATGATAAAAACCCATCTGTTTCCACCGAAAAACCTTTCAGGGGATCACTTGCAACAGTTTGCCAACTTTTTTGAGTGAATTGCAGAACGTCAGATTTTTAGCAGAAATTGTGACCGCGCGGCTTAGGGATTTTTTCAAAAAAAGTTGTTCAGACGTCGAGGGCTAATTATGTTTCCGATGATAAAAACTCATCTGTTTCCACCGAAAAACATTTCAGGGGATCACTTGCAACAGTTTGGCACCATTTTTGAGTGAATTGCAGAACGTCAGATTTTTAGCAGAAATTGTGACCGCGCGGCTTAGGGATATTTCAAAAAAAGTTGTTGAGACGTCGAGGGCTAATTCTGTTTCCGATGATAAAAACCCGTCTTTTTCCACCGAAAAACATTTCAGGGGATCACTTGCAACAGTTGGCCAACTTTTTTGAGTGAATTGCAGAACGTCAGATTTTTAGCAGAAATTGTGACCGCGCGGCTTAGGGATTTTTTCAAAAAAAGTTGTTGAGACGCCGAGGGCTAATTCTGTTTCCGATGATAAAAACCCATCTGTTTCCACCGAAAAACATTTCAGGGGATCGTTTGCAACAGTTTGGCACCGTTTTTGAGTGAATTGCAGAACGTCAGATTTTTAGCAGAAATTGTGACCGCGCGGCTTAGGGATTTTTTCAAAAAAAGTTGTTCAGACGTCGAGGGCTAATTCTGTTTCCGATGATAAAAACCCATCTGTATCCACCGAAAAACCTTTCAGGGGATCGTTTGCAACAGTTTGGCACCGTTTTTGAGTGAATTACAGAACGTCAGATTTTTAGCAGAAATTGTGACCGCGCGGCTTAGGGATTTTTTCAAAAATAGTTGTTCAGACGTCGAGGGCTAATTCTGTTTCCGATGATAAAAACCCATCTGTTTCCACCGAAAAACCTTTCAGGGGATCACTTGCAACAGTTTGCCAACTTTTTTGAGTGAATTGCAGAACGTCAGATTTTTAGCAGAAATTGTGACCGCGCGGCTTAGGGATTTTTTCAAAAAAAGTTGTTCAGACGTCGAGGGCTAATTCTGATTCCGATGATAAAAACCCATCTGTTTCCACCGAAAAACCTTTCAGGGGATCGTTTGCAACAGTTTGGCACCGTTTTTGAGTGAATTACAGAACGTCAGATTTTTAGCAGAAATTGTGACCGTGCGGCTTAGGGATTTTTTCAAAAATAGTTGTTCAGACGTCGAGGGCTAATTCTGTTTCCGATGATAAAAACCCATCTGTTTCCACCGAAAAACCTTTCAGGGGATCGTTTGCAACAGTTTGGCACCGTTTTTGTGTGAATTGCAGAATGTCAGATTTTTAGCAGAAATTGTGACCGCGCGGCTTAGGGATTTTTTCAAAAAAAGTTGTTCAGACGTCGAGGGCTAATTCTGTTTCCGATGATAAAAACCCATCTGTTTCCACCGAAAAACATTTCAGGGGATCACTTGCAACAGTTTGCCAACATTTTTGAGTGAATTGCAGAACGTCAGATTTTTAGCAGAAATTGTGACCGCGCGGCTTAGGGATTTTTTCAAAAAAAGTTGTTCAGACGTCGAGGGCTAATTATGTTTCCGATGATAAAAACTCATCTGTTTCCACCGAAAAACATTTCAGGGGATCACTTGCAACAGTTTGGCACCATTTTTGAGTGAATTGCAGAACGTCAGATTTTTAGCAGAAATTGTGACCGCGCGGCTTAGGGATATTTCAAAAAAAGTTGTTGAGACGTCGAGGGCTAATTCTGTTTCCGATGATAAAAACCCGTCTTTTTCCACCGAAAAACATTTCAGGGGATCACTTGCAACAGTTGGCCAACTTTTTTGAGTGAATTGCAGAACGTCAGATTTTTAGCAGAAATTGTGACCGCGCGGCTTAGGGATTTTTTCAAAAAAAGTTGTTGAGACGTCGAGGGCTAATTCTGTTTCCGATGATAAAAACCCATCTGTTTCCACCGAAAAACATTTCAGGGGATCGTTTGCAACAGTTTGGCACCGTTTTTGAGTGAATTGCAGAACGTCAGATTTTTAGCAGAAATTGTGACCGCGCGGCTTAGGGATTTTTTCAAAAATAGTTGTTCAGACGTCGAGGGCTAATTCTGTTTCCGATGATAAAAACCCATCTGTTTCCACCGAAAAACCTTTCAGGGGATCACTTGCAACAGTTTGCCAACTTTTTTGAGTGAATTGCAGAACGTCAGATTTTTAGCAGAAATTGTGACCGCGCGGCTTAGGGATTTTTTCAAAAAAAGTTGTTCAGACGTCGAGGGCTAATTCTGATTCCGATGATAAAAACCCATCTGTTTCCACCGAAAAACCTTTCAGGGGATCGTTTGCAACAGTTTGGCACCGTTTTTGAGTGAATTACAGAACGTCAGATTTTTAGCAGAAATTGTGACCGTGCGGCTTAGGGATTTTTTCAAAAATAGTTGTTCAGACGTCGAGGGCTAATTCTGTTTCCGATGATAAAAACCCATCTGTTTCCACCGAAAAACATTTCAGGGGATCACTTGCAACAGTTTGCCAACATTTTTGAGTGAATTGCAGAACGTCAGATTTTTAGCAGAAATTGTGACCGCGCGGCTTAGGGATTTTTTCAAAAAAAGTTGTTCAGACGTCGAGGGCTAATTCTGTTTCCGATGATAAAAACCCGTCTTTTTCCACCGAAAAACATTTCAGGGGATCACTTGCAACAGTTTCCCAACATTTTTGAGTGAAATGCAGAACGTAAGATTTTTAGCAGAAATTGTGACCACGCGGCTTAGGGATTTTTTCAAAAAAAGTTGTTGAGACGTCGAGGTCTAATTCTGTTTCCGATGATAAAAACCCATCTGTTTCCACCGAAAAACCTTTCAGGGGATCGTTTGCAACAGTTTGGCACCGTTTTTGAGTGAATTGCAGAACGTCAGATTCTTAGCAGAAATTGTGACCGCGCGGCTTAGGGATTTTTTCAAAAAAAGTTGTTCAGACGTCGAGGGCTAATTCTGTTTCCGATGATAAAAACCCATCTGTTTCCACCGAAAAACATTTCAGGGGATCACTTGCAACAGTTTGCCAACATTTTTGAGTGAATTGCAGAACGTCAGATTTTTAGCAGAAATTGTGACCGCGCGGCTTAGGGATTTTTTCAAAAAAAGTTGTTGAGACGTCGAGGTCTAGTTCTGTTTCCGATGATAAAAACCCATCTGTTTCCACCGAAAAACCTTTCAGGGGATCGTTTGCAACAGTTTGGCACCGTTTTTGTGTGAATTGCAGAATGTCAGATTTTTAGCAGAAATTGTGACCGCGCGGCTTAGGGATTTTTTCAAAAAAAGTTGTTCAGACGTCGAGGGCTAATTCTGTTTCCGATGATAAAAACCCATCTGTTTCCACCGAAAAACATTTCAGGGGATCACTTGCAACAGTTTGCCAACATTTTTGAGTGAATTGCAGAACGTCAGATTTTTAGCAGAAATTGTGACCGCGCGGCTTAGGGATTTTTTCAAAAAAAGTTGTTCAGACGTCGAGGGCTAATTATGTTTCCGATGATAAAAACTCATCTGTTTCCACCGAAAAACATTTCAGGGGATCACTTGCAACAGTTTGGCACCATTTTTGAGTGAATTACAGAACGTCAGATTTTTAGCAGAAATTGTGACCGCGCGGCTTAGGGATATTTCAAAAAAAGTTGTTGAGACGTCGAGGGCTAATTCTGTTTCCGATGATAAAAACCCGTCTTTTTCCACCGAAAAACATTTCAGGGGATCACTTGCAACAGTTGGCCAACTTTTTTGAGTGAATTGCAGAACGTCAGATTTTTAGCAGAAATTGTGACCGCGCGGCTTAGGGATTTTTTCAAAAAAAGTTGTTGAGACGTCGAGGGCTAATTCTGTTTCCGATGATAAAAACCCATCTGTTTCCACCGAAAAACATTTCAGGGGATCGTTTGCAACAGTTTGGCACCATTTTTGAGTGAATTGCAGAACGTCAGATTTTTAGCAGAAATTGTGACCGCGCGGCTTAGGGATTTTTTCAAAAAAAGTTGTTCAGACGTCGAGGGCTAATTCTGTTTCCGATGATAAAAACCCATCTGTATCCACCGAAAAACATTTCAGGGGATCACTTGCAACAGTTTGCCAACTTTTTTGAGTGAATTGCAGAACGTCAGATTTTTAGCAGAAATTGTGACCGCGCGGCTTAGGGATTTTTTCAAAAAAAGTTGTTGAGACGTCGAGGTCTAATTCTGATTCCGATGATAAAAACCCATCTGTTTCCACCGAAAAACCTTTCAGGGGATCGTTTGCAACAGTTTGGCACCGTTTTTGAGTGAATTGCAGAACGTCAGATTTTTAGCAGAAATTGTGACCGCGCGGCTTAGGGATTTTTTCAAAAAAAGTTGTTCAGACGTCAAGGGCTAATTCTGTTTCCGATGATAAAAAGACATCTGTTTCCACAGAAAAACCTTTCAGGGGATCGTATGCAACAGTTTGGCACCATTTTTTAGTGAATTGCAGAACGTCAGATTTTTAGCAGAAATTGTGACCGCGCGGCTTAGGGATTTTTTCAAAAAAAGTTGTTCAGACGTCGAGGGCTAATTCTGTTTCCGATGATAAAAACCCATCTGTTTCCACCGAAAA
This sequence comes from Podarcis bocagei, assembly GCF_964188305.1. Taxonomy (NCBI): domain Eukaryota; kingdom Metazoa; phylum Chordata; class Lepidosauria; order Squamata; family Lacertidae; genus Podarcis; species Podarcis bocagei. The sequence continues at coordinate 414,537 of NW_027670335.1, forward strand.
ACCTTTCAGGGGATCGTTTGCAACAGTTTGGCACCGTTTTTGAGTGAATTGCAGAACGTCAGATTTTTAGCAGAAATTATGACCGCGCGGCTTAGGGATTTTTTCAAAAAAAGTTGTTGAGACGTCGAGGGCTAATTCTGTTTCCGATGATAAAAACCCATCTGTTTCCACCGAAAAACCTTTCAGGGGATCGTTTGCAACAGTTTGGCACCGTTTTTGAGTGAATTGCAGAACGTCAGATTTTTAGCAGAAATTGTGACCGCGCGGCTTAGGGATTTTTTCAAAAAAAGTTGTTCAGACGTCGAGGGCTAATTCTGTTTTCGATGATAAAAACCCATCTGTTTCCACCGAAAAACCTTTCAGGGGATCGTTTGCAACAGTTTGGCACCGTTTTTGAGTGAATTGCAGAACGTCAGATTTTTAGCAGAAATTGTGACCGCGCGGCTTAGGTATTTTTTCAAAAAAAGTTGTTCAGACGTCGAGGGCTAATTCTGTTTCCGATGATAAAAACCCATCTGTTTCCACCGAAAAACATTTCAGGGGATCACTTGCAGCAGTTTGGCACCGTTTTTGAGTGAATTGCAGAACGTCAGATTTTTAGCAGAAATTGTGACCGCGCGGCTTAGGGATATTTCAAAAAAAGTTGTTGAGACGTCGAGGGCTAATTCTGTTTCCGATGATAAAAACCCGTCTTTTTCCACCGAAAAACATTTCAGGGGATCACTTGCAACAGTTGGCCAACTTTTTTGAGTGAATTGCAGAACGTCAGATTTTTAGCAGAAATTGTGACCGCGCGGCTTAGGGATTTTTTCAAAAAAAGTTGTTGAGACGTCGAGGGCTAATTCTGTTTCCGATGATAAAAACCCATCTGTTTCCACCGAAAAACATTTCAGGGGATCGTTTGCAACAGTTTGGCACCGTTTTTGAGTGAATTGCAGAACGTCAGATTTTTAGCAGAAATTGTGACCGCGCGGCTTAGGGATTTTTTCAAAAAAAGTTGTTCAGACGTCGAGGGCTAATTCTGTTTCCGATGATAAAAACCCATCTGTATCCACCGAAAAACATTTCAGGGGATCACTTGCAACAGTTTGCCAACTTTTTTGAGTGAATTGCAGAACGTCAGATTTTTAGCAGAAATTGTGACCGCGCGGCTTAGGGATTTTTTCAAAAAAAGTTGTTGAGACGTCGAGGTCTAATTCTGATTCCGATGATAAAAACCCATCTGTTTCCACCGAAAAACCTTTCAGGGGATCGTTTGCAACAGTTTGGCACCGTTTTTGAGTGAATTGCAGAACGTCAGATTTTTAGCAGAAATTGTGACCGCGCGGCTTAGGGATTTTTTCAAAAAAAGTTGTTCAGACGTCGAGGGCTAATTCTGTTTTCGATGATAAAAACCCATCTGTTTCCACCGAAAAACCTTTCAGGGGATCGTTTGCAACAGTTTGGCACCGTTTTTGAGTGAATTGCAGAACGTCAGATTTTTAGCAGAAATTGTGACCGCGCGGCTTAGGTATTTTTTCAAAAAAAGTTGTTCAGACGTCGAGGGCTAATTCTGTTTCCGATGATAAAAACGAATCTGTTTCCACCGAAAAACATTTCAGGGGATCACTTGCAGCAGTTTGGCACCGTTTTTGAGTGAATTGCAGAACGTCAGATTTTTAGCAGAAATTGTGACCGCGCGGCTTAGGTATTTTTTCAAAAAAAGTTGTTCAGACGTCGAGGGCTAATTCTGTTTCCGATGATAAAAACCCATCTGTTTCCACCGAAAAACATTTCAGGGGATCGTTTGCAACAGTTTGGCACCGTTTTTGAGTGAATTGCAGAACGTCAGATTTTTAGCAGAAATTGTGACCGCGCGGCTTAGGGATTTTTTCAAAAAAAGTTGTTCAGACGTCGAGGGCTAATTCTGTTTCCGATGATAAAAACCCATCTGTTTCCACCGAAAAACATTTCAGGGGATCACTGGCAGCAGTTTGGCACCATTTTTGAGTGAATTGCAGAACGTCAGATTTTTAGCAGAAATTGTGACCGCGCGGCTTAGGTATTTTTTCAAAAATAGTTGTTCAGACGTTGAGGGCTAATTCTGTTTCCGATGATAAAAACCCATCTGTTTCCACCGAAAAACATTTCAGGGGATCACTTGCAACAGTTTGCCAACTTTTTTGAGTGAATTGCAGAACGTCAGATTTTTAGCAGAAATTGTGACCGCGCTGCTTAGGGCTTTTTTTCAAAAAAAGTTGTTGAGACGTCGAGGGCTAATTCTGTTTCCGATGATAAAAACCCATCTGTTTCCACCGAAAAACCTTTCAGGGGATCACTTGCAACTGTTGGCCAACTTTTTTGAGTGAATTGCAGAACGTCAGATTTTTAGCAGAAATTGTGACCGCGCTGCTTAGGGCTTTTTTTCAAAAAAAGTTGTTGAGACGTCGAGGGCTAATTCTGTTTCCGATGATAAAAACCCATCTGTTTCCACCGAAAAACCTTTCAGGGGATCACTTGCAACTGTTGGCCAACTTTTTTGAGTGAATTGCAGAACGTCAGATTTTTAGCAGAAATTGTGACCGCGCGGCTTAGGGATTTTTTCAAAAAAAGTTGTTGAGACGTCGAGGGCTAATTCTGTTTCCGATGATAAAAACCCATCTGTTTCCACCGAAAAACCTTTCAGGGGATCGTTTGCAACAGTTTGGCACCGTTTTTGAGTGAATTGCAGAACGTCAGATTTTTAGCAGAAATTGTGACCGCGCGGCTTAGGGATTTTTTCAAAAAAAGTTGTTCAGACGTCGAGGGCTAATTCTGTTTCCGATGATAAAAACCCATCTGTTTCCACCGAAAAACATTTCAGGGGATCACTTGCAGCAGTTTGGCACCGTTTTTGAGTGAATTGCAGAACGTCAGATTTTTAGCAGAAATTGTGACCGCGCGGCTTAGGTATTTTTTCAAAAAAAGTTGTTCAGACGTCGAGGGCTAATTCTGTTTCCGATGATAAAAACCCGTCTGTTTCCACCGAAAAACATTTCAGGGGATCGTTTGCAACAGTTTGGCACCGTTTTTGAGTGAATTGCAGAACGTCAGATTTTTAGCAGAAATTGTGACCGCGCGGCTTAGGGATTTTTTCAAAAAAAGTTGTTCAGACGTCGAGGGCTAATTCTGTTTCCAATGATAAAAACCCATCTGTTTCCACCGAAAAACATTTCAGGGGATCACTGGCAGCAGTTTGGCACCATTTTTGAGTGAATTGCAGAACGTCAGATTTTTAGCAGAAATTGTGACCGCGCGGCTTAGGTATTTTTTCAAAAATAGTTGTTCAGACGTTGAGGGCTAATTCTGTTTCCGATGATAAAAACCCATCTGTTTCCACCGAAAAACATTTCAGGGGATCACTTGCAACAGTTTGCCAACTTTTTTGAGTGAATTGCAGAACGTCAGATTTTTAGCAAAAATTGTGACCGCGCGGCTTAGGGATTTTTTCAAAAAAAGTTGTTCAGACGTCGAGGGCTAATTCTGTTTCCGATGATAAAAACCCATCTGTTTCCACCGAAAAACATTTCAGGGGATCACTTGCAGCAGTTTGGCACCGTTTTTGAGTGAATTGCAGAACGTCAGATTTTTAGCAGAAATTGTGACCGCGCGGCTTAGGTATTTTTTCAAAAAAAGTTGTTCAGACGTCGAGGGCTAATTCTGTTTCCGATGATAAAAACCCATCTGTTTCCACCGAAAAACATTTCAGGGGATCGTTTGCAACAGTTTGGCACCGTTTTTGAGTGAATTGCAGAACGTCAGATTTTTAGCAGAAATTGTGACCGCGCAGCTTAGGGATTTTTTCAAAAAAAGTTGTTCAGACGTCGAGGGCTAATTCTGTTTCCGATGATAAAAACCCATCTGTTTCCACCGAAAAACATTTCAGGGGATCACTGGCAGCAGTTTGGCACCATTTTTGAGTGAATTGCAGAACGTCAGATTTTTAGCAGAAATTGTGACCGCGCGGCTTAGGTATTTTTTCAAAAAAAGTTGTTCAGACGTCGAGGGCTAATTCTGTTTCCGATGATAAAAACCCATCTGTTTCCACCGAAAAACCTTTCAGGGGATCACTTGCAACAGTTTGGCACCGTTTTTGAGTGAATTGCAGAACGTCAGATTTTTAGCAGAAATTGTGACCGCGCGGCTTAGGGATTTTTTCAAAAATAGTTGTTCAGACGTTGAGGGCTAATTCTGTTTCCGATGATAAAAACCCATCTGTTTCCACCGAAAAACATTTCAGGGGATCACTTGCAACAGTTTGCCAACTTTTTTGAGTGAATTGCAGAACGTCAGATTTTTAGCAGAAATTGTGACCGCGCGGCTTAGGTATTTTTTCAAAAAAAGTTGTTCAGACGTCGAGGGCTAATTCTGTTTCCGATGATAAAAACCCATCTGTTTCCACCGAAAAACATTTCAGGGGATCGTTTGCAACAGTTTGGCACCGTTTTTGAGTGAATTGCAGAACGTCAGATTTTTAGCAGAAATTGTGACCGCGCGGCTTAGGTATTTTTTCAAAAAAAGTTGTTCAGACGTCGAGGGCTAATTCTGTTTCCGATGATAAAAACCCATCTGTTTCCACCGAAAAACATTTCAGGGGATCACTGGCAGCAGTTTGGCACCATTTTTGAGTGAATTGCAGAACGTCAGATTTTTAGCAGAAATTGTGACCGCGCGGCTTAGGTATTTTTTCAAAAAAAGTTGTTCAGACGTCGAGGGCTAATTCTGTTTCCGATGATAAAAACCCATCTGTTTCCACCGAAAAACCTTTCAGGGGATCACTTGCAACAGTTTGGCACCGTTTTTGAGTGAATTGCAGAACGTCAGATTTTTAGCAGAAATTGTGACCGCGCGGCTTAGGGATTTTTTCAAAAATAGTTGTTCAGACGTTGAGGGCTAATTCTGTTTCCGATGATAAAAACCCATCTGTTTCCACCGAAAAACATTTCAGGGGATCGTTTGCAACAGTTTGGCACCGTTTTTGAGTGAATTGCAGAACGTCAGATTTTTAGCAGAAATTGTGACCGCGCAGCTTAGGGATTTTTTCAAAAAAAGTTGTTCAGACGTCGAGGGCTAATTCTGTTTCCGATGATAAAAACCCATCTGTTTCCACCGAAAAACATTTCAGGGGATCACTGGCAGCAGTTTGGCACCATTTTTGAGTGAATTGCAGAACGTCAGATTTTTAGCAGAAATTGTGACCGCGCGGCTTAGGTATTTTTTCAAAAAAAGTTGTTCAGACGTCGAGGGCTAATTCTGTTTCCGATGATAAAAACCCATCTGTTTCCACCGAAAAACCTTTCAGGGGATCACTTGCAACAGTTTGGCACCGTTTTTGAGTGAATTGCAGAACGTCAGATTTTTAGCAGAAATTGTGACCGCGCGGCTTAGGGATTTTTTCAAAAATAGTTGTTCAGACGTTGAGGGCTAATTCTGTTTCCGATGATAAAAACCCATCTGTTTCCACCGAAAAACATTTCAGGGGATCACTTGCAACAGTTTGCCAACTTTTTTGAGTGAATTGCAGAACGTCAGATTTTTAGCAGAAATTGTGACCGCGCTGCTTAGGGCTTTTTTTCAAAAAAAGTTGTTGAGACGTCGAGGGCTAATTCTGTTTCCGATGATAAAAACCCATCTGTTTCCACCGAAAAACCTTTCAGGGGATTACTTGCAACAGTTGGCCAACTTTTTTGAGTGAATTGCAGAACGTCAGATTTTTAGCAGAAATTGTGACCGCGCGGCTTATGGATTTTTTCAAAAAAAGTTGTTGAGACGTCGAGGGCTAATTCTGTTTCCGATGATAAAAACCCATCTGTTTCCACCGAAAAACATTTCAGGGGATCACTTGCAGCAGTTTGGCACCATTTTTGAGTGAATTGCAGAACGTCAGATTTTTAGCAGAAATTGTGACCGCGCGGCTTAGGTATTTTTTCAAAAAAAGTTGTTCAGACGTCGAGGGCTAATTCTGTTTCCGATGATAAAAACCCATCTGTTTCCACCGAAAAACCTTTCAGGGGATCACTTGCAGCAGTTTGGCACCGTTTTTGAGTGAATTGCAGAACGTCAGATTTTTAGCAGAAATTGTGACCGCGCGGCTTAGGTATTTTTTCAAAAAAAGTTGTTCAGACGTCGAGGGCTAATTCTGTTTCCGATGATAAAAACCCATCTGTTTCCACCGAAAAACATTTCAGGGGATCGTTTGCAACAGTTTGGCACCGTTTTTGAGTGAATTGCAGAACGTCAGATTTTTAGCAGAAATTGTGACCGCGCGGCTTAGGGATTTTTTCAAAAAAAGTTGTTCAGACGTCGAGGGCTAATTCTGTTTCCGATGATAAAAACCCATCTGTTTCCACCGAAAAACATTTCAGGGGATCACTGGCAGCAGTTTGGCACCATTTTTGAGTGAATTGCAGAACGTCAGATTTTTAGCAGAAATTGTGACCGCGCGGCTTAGGTATTTTTTCAAAAAAAGTTGTTCAGACGTCGAGGGCTAATTCTGTTTCCGATGATAAAAACCCATCTGTTTCCACCGAAAAACCTTTCAGGGGATCACTTGCAACAGTTTGGCACCGTTTTTGAGTGAATTGCAGAACGTCAGATTTTTAGCAGAAATTGTGACCGCGCGGCTTAGGGATTTTTTCAAAAATAGTTGTTCAGACGTTGAGGGCTAATTCTGTTTCCGATGATAAAAACCCATCTGTTTCCACCGAAAAACATTTCAGGGGATCACTGGCAGCAGTTTGGCACCATTTTTGAGTGAATTGCAGAACGTCAGATTTTTAGCAGAAATTGTGACCGCGCGGCTTAGGTATTTTTTCAAAAAAAGTTGTTCAGACGTCGAGGGCTAATTCTGTTTCCGATGATAAAAACCCATCTGTTTCCACCGAAAAACCTTTCAGGGGATCACTTGCAACAGTTTGGCACCGTTTTTGAGTGAATTGCAGAACGTCAGATTTTTAGCAGAAATTGTGACCGCGCGGCTTAGGGATTTTTTCAAAAATAGTTGTTCAGACGTCGAGGGCTAATTCTGTTTCCGATGATAAAAACCCATCTGTTTCCACCGAAAAACATTTCAGGGGATCACTTGCAACAGTTTGCCAACTTTTTTGAGTGAATTGCAGAACGTCAGATTTTTAGCAGAAATTGTGACCGCGCTGCTTAGGGCTTTTTTTCAAAAAAAGTTGTTGAGACGTCGAGGGCTAATTCTGTTTCCGATGATAAAAACCCATCTGTTTCCACCGAAAAACATTTCAGGGGATCGTTTGCAACAGTTTGGCACCGTTTTTGAGTGAATTGCAGAACGTCAGATTTTTAGCAGAAATTGTGACCGCGCGGCTTAGGTATTTTTTCAAAAATAGTTGTTCAGACGTTGAGGGCTAATTCTATTTCCGATGATAAAAACCCATCTGTTTCCACCGAAAAACATTTCAGGGGATCACTTGCAACAGTTTGCCAACTTTTTTGAGTGAATTGCAGAACGTCAGATTTTTAGCAGAAATTGTGACCGCGCTGCTTAGGGCTTTTTTTCAAAAAAAGTTGTTGAGACGTCAAGGGCTAATTCTGTTTCCGATGATAAAAACCCGTCTGTTTCCACCGAAAAACCTTTCAGGGGATCACTTGCAACAGTTGGCCAACTTTTTTGAGTGAATTGCAGAACGTCAGATTTTTAGCAGAAATTGTGACCGCGCGGCTTAGGGATTTTTTCAAAAAAAGTTGTTGAGACGTCGAGGGCTAATTCTGTTTCCGATGATAAAAACCCATCTGTTTCCACCGAAAAACCTTTCAGGGGATCGTTTGCAACAGTTTGGCACCGTTTTTGAGTGAATTGCAGAACGTCAGATTTTTAGCAGAAATTGTGACCGCGCGGCTTAGGGATTTTTTCAAAAAAAGTTGTTCAGACGTCGAGGGCTAATTCTGTTTCCGATGATAAAAACCCATCTGTTTCCACCGAAAAACATTTCAGGGGATCACTTGCAGCAGTTTGGCACCGTTTTTGAGTGAATTGCAGAACGTCAGATTTTTAGCAGAAATTGTGACCGCGCGGCTTAGGTATTTTTTCAAAAAAAGTTGTTCAGACGTCGAGGGCTAATTCTGTTTCCGATGATAAAAACCCATCTGTTTCCACCGAAAAACATTTCAGGGGATCGTTTGCAACAGTTTGGCACCGTTTTTGAGTGAATTGCAGAACGTCAGATTTTTAGCAGAAATTGTGACCGCGCGGCTTAGGGATTTTTTCAAAAAAAGTTGTTCAGACGTCGAGGGCTAATTCTGTTTCCGATGATAAAAACCCATCTGTTTCCACCGAAAAACATTTCAGGGGATCACTGGCAGCAGTTTGGCACCATTTTTGAGTGAATTGCAGAACGTCAGATTTTTAGCAGAAATTGTGACCGCGCGGCTTAGGTATTTTTTCAAAAAAAGTTGTTCAGACGTCGAGGGCTAATTCTGTTTCCGATGATAAAAACCCATCTGTTTCCACCGAAAAACCTTTCAGGGGATCACTTGCAACAGTTTGGCACCGTTTTTGAGTGAATTGCAGAACGTCAGATTTTTAGCAGAAATTGTGACCGCGCGGCTTAGGGATTTTTTCAAAAATAGTTGTTCAGACGTTGAGGGCTAATTCTGTTTCCGATGATAAAAACCCATCTGTTTCCACCGAAAAACATTTCAGGGGATCACTTGCAACAGTATGCCAACTTTTTTGAGTGAATTGCAGAACGTCAGATTTTTAGCAGAAATTGTGACCGCGCTGCTTAGGGCTTTTTTTCAAAAAAAGTTGTTGAGACGTCGAGGGCTAATTCTGTTTCCGATGATAAAAACCCATCTGTTTCCACCGAAAAACCTTTCAGGGGATCACTTGCAACAGTTGGCCAACTTTTTTGAGTGAATTGCAGAACGTCAGATTTTTAGCAGAAATTGTGACCGCGCGGCTTAGGGATTTTTTCAAAAAAAGTTGTTGAGACGTCGAGGGCTAATTCTGTTTCCTATGATAAAAACCCATCTGTTTCCACCGAAAAACCTTTCAGGGGATCGTTTGCAACAGTTTGGCACCGTTTTTGAGTGAATTGCAGAACGTCAGATTTTTAGCAGAAATTGTGACCGCGCGGCTTAGGGATTTTTTCAAAAAAAGTTGTTCAGACGTCGAGGGCTAATTCTGTTTCCGATGATAAAAACCCATCTGTTTCCACCGAAAAACATTTCAGGGGATCGTTTGCAACAGTTTGGCACCATTTTTGAGTGAATTGCAGAACGTCAGATTTTTAGCAGAAATTGTGACCGCGCGGCTTAGGTATTTTTTCAAAAAAAGTTGTTCAGACGTCGAGGGCTAATTCTGTTTCCGATGATAAAAACCCATCTGTTTCCACCGAAAAACATTTCAGGGGATCGTTTGCAACAGTTTGGCACCGTTTTTGAGTGAATTGCAGAACGTCAGATTTTTAGCAGAAATTGTGACCGCGCGGCTTAGGGATTTTTTCAAAAAAAGTTGTTCAGACGTCGAGGGCTAATTCTGTTTCCGATGATAAAAACCCATCTGTTTCCACCGAAAAACATTTCAGGGGATCACTGGCAGCAGTTTGGCACCATTTTTGAGTGAATTGCAGAACGTCAGATTTTTAGCAGAAATTGTGACCGCGCGGCTTAGGTATTTTTTCAAAAAAAGTTGTTCAGACGTCGAGGGCTAATTCTGTTTCCGATGATAAAAACCCATCTGTTTCCACCGAAAAACCTTTCAGGGGATCACTTGCAACAGTTTGGCACCGTTTTTGAGTGAATTGCAGAACGTCAGATTTTTAGCAGAAATTGTGACCGCGCGGCTTAGGGATTTTTTCAAAAATAGTTGTTCAGACGTTGAGGGCTAATTCTGTTTCCGATGATAAAAACCCATCTGTTTCCACCGAAAAACATTTCAGGGGATCACTTGCAACAGTTTGCCAACTTTTTTGAGTGAATTGCAGAACGTCAGATTTTTAGCAGAAATTGTGACCGCGCTGCTTAGGGCTTTTTTTCAAAAAAAGTTGTTGAGACGTCGAGGGCTAATTCTGTTTCCGATGATAAAAACCCATCTGTTTCCACCGAAAAACCTTTCAGGGGATCACTTGCAACAGTTGGCCAACTTTTTTGAGTGAATTGCAGAACGTCAGATTTTTAGCAGAAATTGTGACCGCGCGGCTTAGGGATTTTTTCAAAAAAAGTTGTTGAGACGTCGAGGGCTAATTCTGTTTCCGATGATAAAAACCCATCTGTTTCCACCGAAAAACCTTTCAGGGGATCGTTTGCAACAGTTTGGCACCGTTTTTGAGTGAATTGCAGAACGTCAGATTTTTAGCAGAAATTGTGACCGCGCGGCTTAGGTATTTTTTCAAAAAAAGTTGTTCAGACGTCGAGGGCTAATTCTGTTTCCGATGATAAAAACCCATCTGTTTCCACCGAAAAACATTTCAGGGGATCGTTTGCAACAGTTTGGCACCGTTTTTGAGTGAATTGCAGAACGTCAGATTTTTAGCAGAAATTGTGACCGCGCGGCTTAGGGATTTTTTCAAAAAAAGTTGTTCAGACGTCGAGGGCTAATTCTGTTTCCGATGATAAAAACCCATCTGTTTCCACCGAAAAACATTTCAGGGGATCACTTGCAGCAGTTTGGCACCATTTTTGAGTGAATTGCAGAACGTCAGATTTTTAGCAGAAATTGTGACCGCGCGGCTTAGGTATTTTTTCAAAAAAAGTTGTTCAGACGTCGAGGGCTAATTCTGTTTCCGATGATAAAAACCCATCTGTTTCCACCGAAAAACCTTTCAGGGGATCACTTGCAACAGTTTGGCACCGTTTTTGAGTGAATTGCAGAACGTCAGATTTTTAGCAGAAATTGTGACCGCGCGGCTTAGGGATTTTTTCAAAAATAGTTGTTCAGACGTTGAGGGCTAATTCTGTTTCCGATGATAATAACCCATCTGTTTCCACCGAAAAACCTTTCAGGGGATCACTTGCAACAGTTGGCCAACTTTTTTGAGTGAATTGCAGAACGTCAGATTTTTAGCAGAAATTGTGACCGCGCGGCTTAGGGATTTTTTCAAAAAAAGTTGTTGAGACGTCGAGGGCTAATTCTGTTTCCGATGATAAAAACCCATCTGTTTCCACCGAAAAACCTTTCAGGGGATCGTTTGCAACAGTTTGCCAACATTTTTGAGTGAATTGCAGAACGTGAGATTTTTAGCAGAAATTGTGACCGCGCGGCTTAGGGATTTTTTCAAAAAAAGTTGTTCAGACGTCGAGGGCTAATTCTGTTTCCGATGATAAAAACCCATCTGTTTCCACCGAAAAACATTTCAGGGGATCACTTGCAGCAGTTTGGCACCATTTTTGAGTGAATTGCAGAACGTCAGATTTTTAGCAGAAATTGTGACCGCGCGGCTTAGGTATTTTTTCAAAAAAAGTTGTTCAGACGTCGAGGGCTAATTCTGTTTCCGATGATAAAAACCCATCTGTTTCCACCGAAAAACCTTTCAGGGGATCACTTGCAACAGTTGGCCAACTTTTTTGAGTGAATTGCAGAACGTCAGATTTTTAGCAGAAATTGTGACCGCGCGGCTTAGGGATTTTTTCAAAAAAAGTTGTTGAGACGTCGAGGGCTAATTCTGTTTCCGATGATAAAAACCCATCTGTTTCCACCGAAAAACCTTTCAGGGGATCGTTTGCAACAGTTTGCCAACATTTTTGAGTGAATTCCAGAACGTGAGATTTTTAGCAGAAATTGTGACCGCGCGGCTTAGGGATTTTTTCAAAAAAAGGTGTTCAGACGTCGAGGGCTAATTCTGTTTCCGATGATAAAAACCCATCTGTTTCCACCGAAAAACATTTCAGGGGATCACTTGCAGCAGTTTGGCACCATTTTTGAGTGAATTGCAGAACGTCAGATTTTTAGCAGAAATTGTGACCGCGCGGCTTAGGTATTTTTTCAAAAAAAGTTGTTGAGACGTCGAGGGCTAATTCTGTTTCCGATGATAAAAACCCATCTGTTTCCACCGAAAAACCTTTCAGGGGATCACTTGCAACAGTTTGGCACCGTTTTTGAGTGAATTGCAGAACGTCAGATTTTTAGCAGAAATTGTGACCGCGCGGCTTAGGGATTTTTTCAAAAATAGTTGTTCAGACGTTGAGGGCTAATTCTGTTTCCGATGATAAAAACACATCTGTTTCCACCGAAAAATATTTCAGGGGATCACTTGCAACAGTTTGCCAACTTTTTTGAGTGAATTGCAGAACGTCAGATTTTTAGCAGAAATTGTGACCGCGCGGCTTAGGGATTTTTTCAAAAAAAGTTGTTGAGACGTCGAGGGCTAATTCTGTTTCCGATGATAAAAACCCATCTGTTTCCACCGAAAAACCTTTCAGGGGATCACTTGCAACAGTTGGCCAGCTTTTTTGAGTGAATTGCAGAACGTCAGATTTTTAGCAGAAATTGTGACCGCGCGGCTTAGGGATTTTTTCAAAAAAAGTTGTTGAGACGTCGAGGGCTAATTCTGTTTCCGATGATAAAAACCCATCTGTTTCCACCGAAAAACCTTTCAGGTGATCACTTGCAACAGTTGGCCAACTTTTTTGAGTGAATTGCAGAACGTCAGATTTTTAGCAGAAATTGTGACCGCGCGGCTTAGGGATTTTTTCAAAAAAAGTTGTTGAGACGTCGAGGGCTAATTCTGTTTCCGATGATAAAAACCCATCTGTTTCCACCGAAAAACCTTTCAGGGGATCGTTTGCAACAGTTTGCCAACATTTTTGAGTGAATTGCAGAACGTGAGATTTTTAGCAGAAATTGTGACCGCGCGGCTTAGGGATTTTTTCAAAAAAAGTTGTTCAGACGTCGAGGGCTAATTCTGTTTCCGATGATAAAAACCCATCTGTTTCCACCGAAAAACATTTCAGGGGATCACTTGCAACAGTTTGGCACTGTTTTTGAGTGAATTGCAGAACGTCAGATTTTTAGCAGAAATTGTGACCACGCGGCTTAGGGATTTTTTCAAAAAAAGTTGTTCAGACGTCGAGGGCTAATTCTGTTTCCTACGATAAAAACCCATCTGTTTCCACCGAAAAACCTTTCAGGGGATCGTTTGCAGCAGTTTGGCACCGTTTTTGAGTGAATTGCAGAACGTCAGATTTTTAGCAGAAATTGTGACCGCGCGGCTTAGGTATTTTTTCAAAAAAAGTTGTTCAGACGTCGAGGGCTAATTCTGTTTCCGATGATAAAAACCCATCTGTTTCCACCGAAAAACATTTCAGGGGATCACTGGCAGCAGTTTGGCACCGTTTTTGAGTGAATTGCAGAACGTCAGATTTTTAGCAGAAATTGTGACCGCGCGGCTTAGGGATTTTTTCAAAAAAAGTTGTTCAGACGTCGAGGGCTAATTCTGTTTCCGATGATAAAAACCCATCTGTTTCCACCGAAAAACATTTCAGGGGATCACTTGCAACAGTTTGCCAACTTTTTTGAGTGAATTGCAGAACGTAAGATTTTTAGCAGAAATTGTGACCGCGCTGCTTAGGGCTTTTTTTCAAAAAAAGTTGTTGAGACGTCGAGGGCTAATTCTGTTTCCGATGATAAAAACCCATCTGTTTCCACCGAAAAACCTTTCAGGGGGTCACTTGCAACAGTTGGCCAACTTTTTTGAGTGAATTGCAGAACGTCAGATTTTTAGCAGAAATTGTGACCGCGCGGCTTAGGGATTTTTTCAAAAAAAGTTGTTGAGACGTCGAGGGCTAATTCTGTTTCCGATGATAAAAACCCATCTGTTTCCACCGAAAAACCTTTCAGGGGATCGTTTGCAACAGTTTGGCACCGTTTTTGAGTGAATTACAGAACGTCAGATTTTTAGCAGAAATTGTGACCGCGCGGCTTAGGGATTTTTTCAAAAAAAGTTGTTCAGACGTCGAGGGCTAATTCTGTTTCCGATGATAAAAACCCATCTGTTTCCACCGAAAAACATTTCAGGGGATCACTTGCAACAGTTTGCCAACTTTTTTGAGTGAATTGCAGAACGTCAGATTTTTAGCAGAAATTGTGACCGCGCTGCTTAGGGCTTTTTTTCAAAAAAAGTTGTTGAGACGTCGAGGGCTAATTCTGTTTCCGATGATAAAAACCCATCTGTTTCCACCGAAAAACCTTTCAGGGGATCACTTGCAACAGTTGGCCAACTTTTTTGAGTGAATTGCAGAACGTCAGATTTTTAGCAGAAATTGTGACCGCGCGGCTTAGGGATTTTTTCAAAAAAAGTTGTTGAGACGTCGAGGGCTAATTCTGTTTCCGATGATAAAAACCCATCTGTTTCCACCGAAAAACCTTTCAGGGGATCACTTGCAACAGTTGGCCAACTTTTTTGAGTGAATTGCAGAACGTCAGATTTTTAGCAGAAATTGTGACCGCGCGGCTTAGGTATTTTTTCAAAAAAAGTTGTTCAGACGTCGAGGGCTAATTCTGTTTCCGATGATAAAAACCCATCTGTTTCCACCGAAAAACCTTTCAGGGGATCGTTTGCAACAGTTTGGCACCGTTTTTGAGTGAATTGCAGAACGTCAGATTTTTAGCAGAAATTGTGACCGCGCGGCTTAGGGATTTTTTCAAAAAAAGTTGTTCAGACGTCGAGGGCTAATTCTGTTTCCGATGATAAAAACCCATCTGTTTCCACCGAAAAACATTTCAGGGGATCACTTGCAGCAGTTTGGCACCATTTTTGAGTGAATTGCAGAACGTCAGATTTTTAGCAGAAATTGTGACCGCGCGGCTTAGGTATTTTTTCAAAAAAAGTTGTTCAGACGTCGAGGGCTAATTCTGTTTCCGATGATAAAAACCCATCTGTTTCCACCGAAAAACCTTTCAGGGGATCACTTGCAACAGTTGGCCAACTTTTTTGAGTGAATTGCAGAACGTCAGATTTTTAGCAGAAATTGTGACCGGGCGGCTAAGGGATTTTTTCAAAAAAAGTTGTTGAGACGTCGAGGGCTAATTCTGTTTCCGATGATAAAAACCCATCTGTTTCCACCGAAAAACCTTTCAGGGGATCGTTCGCAACAGTTTGCCAACATTTTTGTGTGAATTGCAGAACGTGAGATTTTTAGCAGAAATTGTGACCGCGCGGCTTAGGGATTTTTTCAAAAAAAGTTGTTCAGACGTCGAGGGCTAATTCTGTTTCCGATGATAAAAACCCATCTGTTTCCACCGAAAAACATTTCAGGGGATCACTTGCAGCAGTTTGGCACCATTTTTGAGTGAATTGCAGAACGTCAGATTTTTAGCAGTAATTGTGACCGCGCGGCTTAGGTATTTTTTCAAAAAAAGTTGTTGAGACGTCGAGGGCTAATTCTGTTTCCGATGATAAAAACCCATCTGTTTCCACCGAAAAACCTTTCAGGGGATCACTTGCAACAGTTTGGCACCGTTTTTGAGTGAATTGCAGAACGTCAGATTTTTAGCAGAAATTGTGACCGCGCGGCTTAGGGATTTTTTCAAAAATAGTTGTTCAGACGTTGAGGGCTAATTCTGTTTCCGATGATAAAAACCCATCTGTTTCCACCGAAAAACATTTCAGGGGATCACTTGCAACAGTTTGCCAACTTTTTTGAGTGAATTGCAGAACGTCAGATTTTTAGCAGAAATTGTGACCGCGCGGCTTAGGGATTTTTTCAAAAAAAGTTGTTCAGACGTCGAGGGCTAATTCTCTTTCCGATGATAAAAACCCATCTGTTTCCACCGAAAAACCTTTCAGGGGATCGTTTGCAACAGTTTGGCACCGTTTTTGAGTGAATTGCAGAACGTCAGATTTTTAGCAGAAATTGTGACCGCGCGGCTTAGGGATTTTTTCAAAAAAAGTTGTTCAGACGTCGAGGGCTAATTCTGTTTCCGATGATAAAAACCCATCTGTTTCCACCGAAAAACATTTCAGGGGATCACTTGCAGCAGTTTGGCACCGTTTTTGAGTGAATTGCAGAACGTCAGATTTTTAGCAGAAATTGTGACCGCGCGGCTTAGGTATTTTTTCAAAAAAAGTTGTTCAGACGTCGAGGGCTAATTCTGTTTCCGATGATAAAAACCCATCTGTTTCCACCGAAAAACATTTCAGGGGATCGTTTGCAACAGTTTGGCACCGTTTTTGAGTGAATTGCAGAACGTCAGATTTTTAGCAGAAATTGTGACCGCGCGGCTTAGGGATTTTTTCAAAAAAAGTTGTTCAGACGTCGAGGGCTAATTCTGTTTCTGATGATAAAAACCCATCTGTTTCCACCGAAAAACCTTTCAGGGGATCACTTGCAACAGTTTGGCACCGTTTTTGAGTGAATTGCAGAACGTCAGATTTTTAGCAGAAATTGTGACCGCGCGGCTTAGGGATTTTTTCAAAAATAGTTGTTCAGACGTCGAGGGCTAATTCTGTTTCCGATGATAAAAACCCATCTCTTTCCACCGAAAAACATTTCAGGGGATCACTTGCAACAGTTTGCCAACTTTTTTGAGTGAATTGCAGAACGTCAGATTTTTAGCAGAAATTGTGACAGCGCGGCTTAGGTATTTTTTCAAAAAAAGTTGTTCAGACGTCGAGGGCTAATTCTGTTTCCGATGATAAAAACCCATCTGTTTCCACCGAAAAACATTTCAGGGGATCACTGGCAGCAGTTTGGCACCATTTTTGAGTGAATTGCAGAACGTCAGATTTTTAGCAGAAATTGTGACCGCGCGGCTTAGGTATTTTTTCAAAAAAATTGTTCAGACGTCGAGGGCTAATTCTGTTTCCGATGATAAAAACCCATCTGTTTCCACCGAAAAACCTTTCAGGGGATCGTTTGCAACAGTTTGGCACCGTTTTTGAGTGAATTGCAGAACGTCAGATTTTTAGCAGAAATTGTGACCGCGCGGCTTAGGTATTTTTTCAAAAAAAGTTGTTCAGACGTCGAGGGCTAATTCTGTTTCCGATGATAAAAACCCATCTGTTTCCACCGAAAAACCTTTCAGGGGATCGTTTGCAACAGTTTGGCACCGTTTTTGAGTGAATTGCAGAACGTCAGATTTTTAGCAGAAATTGTGACCCCGCGGCTTAGGGATTTTTTCAAAAAAAGTTGTTCAGACGTCGAGGGCTAATTCTGTTTCCGATGATAAAAACCCATCTGTTTCCACCGAAAAACATTTCAGGGGATCACTTGCAGCAGTTTGGCACCATTTTTGAGTGAATTGCAGAACGTCAGATTTTTAGCAGAAATTGTGACCGCGCGGCTTAGGTATTTTTTCAAAAAAAGTTGTTCAGACGTCGAGGGCTAATTCTGTTTCCGATGATAAAAACCCATCTGTTTCCACCGAAAAACCTTTCAGGGGATCACTTGCAACAGTTTGGCACCGTTTTTGAGTGAATTGCAGAACGTCAGATTTTTAGCAGAAATTGTGACCGCGCGGCTTAGGGATTTTTCAAAAATAGTTGTTCAGACGTTGAGGGCTAATTCTGTTTCCGATGATAAAAACCCATCTGTTTCCACCGAAAAACATTTCAGGGGATCACTTGCAACAGTTTGCCAACTTTTTTGAGTGAATTGCAGAACGTCAGATTTTTAGCAGAAATTGTGACCGCGCGGCTTAGGGATTTTTTCAAAAAAAGTTGTTGAGACGTCGAGGGCTAATTCTGTTTCCGATGATAAAAACCCATCTGTTTCCACCGAAAAACCTTTCAGGGGATCACTTGCAACAGTTGGCCAACTTTTTTGAGTGAATTGCAGAACGTCAGATTTTTAGCAGAAATTGTGACCGCGCGGCTTAGGGATTTTTTCAAAAAAAGTTGTTCAGACGTCGAGGGCTAATTCTGTTTCCGATGATAAAAACCCATCTGTTTCCACCGAAAAACCTTTCAGGGGATCGTTTGCAACAGTTTGGCACCGTTTTTGAGTGAATTGCAGAACGTCAGATTTTTAGCAGAAATTGTGACCGCGCGGCTTAGGTATTTTTTCAAAAAAAGTTGTTCAGACGTCGAGGGCTAATTCTGTTTCCGATGATAAAAACCCATCTGTTTCCACCGAAAAACCTTTCAGGGGATCACTTGCAACAGTTTGGCACCGTTTTTGAGTGAATTGCAGAACGTCAGATTTTTAGCAGAAATTGTGACCGCGCGGCTTAGGGATTTTTTCAAAAATAGTTGTTCAGACGTTGAGGGCTAATTCTGTTTCCGATGATAAAAACCCATCTGTTTCCAACGAAAAACATTTCAGGGGATCACTTGCAACAGTTTGCCAACTTTTTTGAGTGAATTGCAGAACGTCAGATTTTTAGCAGAAATTGTGACCGCGCGGCTTAGGGATTTTTTCAAAAAAAGTTGTTGAGACGTCGAGGGCTAATTCTGTTTCCGATGATAAAAACCCATCTGTTTCCACCGAAAAACCTTTCAGGGGATCACTTGCAACAGTTGGCCAACTTTTTTGAGTGAATTGCAGAACGTCAGATTTTTAGCAGAAATTGTGACCGCGCGGCTTAGGGATTTTTTCAAAAAAAGTTGTTGAGACGTCGAGGGCTAATTCTGTTTCCGATGATAAAAACCCATCTGTTTCCACCGAAAAACCTTTCAGGGGATCGTTTGCAACAGTTTGCCAACATTTTTGAGTTAATTGCAGAACGTGAGATTTTTAGCAGAAATTGTGACCGCGCGGCTTAGGGATTTTTTCAAAAAAAGTTGTTCAGACGTCGAGGGCTAATTCTGTTTCCGATGATAAAAACCCATCTGTTTCCACCGAAAAACCTTTCAGGGGATCGTTTGCAACAGTTTGGCACCGTTTTTGAGTGAATTGCAGAACGTCAGATTTTTAGCAGAAATTGTGACCGCGCGGCTTAGGGATTTTTTCAAAAAAAGTTGTTCAGACGTCGAGGGCTAATTCTGTTTCCGATGATAAAAACCCATCTGTTTCCACCGAAAAACATTTCAGGGGATCACTGGCAGCAGTTTGGCACCATTTTTGAGTGAATTGCAGAACGTCAGATTTTTAGCAGAAATTGTGACCGCGCGGCTTAGGTATTTTTTCAAAAAAAGTTGTTCAGACGTCGAGGGCTAATTCTGTTTCCGATGATAAAAACCCATCTGTTTCCACCGAAAAACCTTTCAGGGGATCACTTGCAAGAGTTTGGCACCGTTTTTGAGTGAATTGCAGAACGTCAGATTTTTAGCAGAAATTGTGACCGCGCGGCTTAGGGATTTTTTCAAAAATAGTTGTTCAGACGTTGAGGGCTAATTCTGTTTCCGATGATAAAAACCCATCTGTTTCCACCGAAAAACATTTCAGGGGATCACTTGCAACAGTTTGCCAACTTTTTTGAGTGAATTGCAGAACGTCAGATTTTTAGCAGAAATTGTGACCGCGCGGCTTAGGGATTTTTTCAAAAAAAGTTGTTGAGACGTCGAGGGCTAATTCTGTTTCCGATGATAAAAACCCATCTGTTTCCACCGAAAAACCTTTCAGGGGATCACTTGCAACAGTTGGCCAACTTTTTTGAGTGAATTGCAGAACGTCAGATTTTTAGCAGAAATTGTGACCGCGCGGTTTAGGGATTTTTTCAAAAAAAGTTGTTCAGACGTCGAGGGCTAATTCTGTTTCCGATGATAAAAACCCATCTGTTTCCACCGAAAAACCTTTCAGGGGATCGTTTGCAACAGTTTGGCACCGTTTTTGAGTGAATTGCAGAACGTCAGATTTTTAGCAGAAATTGTGACCGCGCGGCTTAGGGATTTTTTCAAAAAAAGTTGTTCAGACGTCGAGGGCTAATTCTGTTTCCGATGATAAAAACCCATCTGTTTCCACCGAAAAACATTTCAGGGGATCACTGGCAGCAGTTTGCCACCATTTCTGAGTGAATTGCAGAACGTCAGATTTTTAGCAGAAATTGTGACCGCGCGGCTTAGGTATTTTTTCAAAAAAAGTTGTTCAGACGTCGAGGGCTAATTCTGTTTCCGATGATAAAAACCCATCTGTTTCCACCGAAAAACCTTTCAGGGGATCACTTGCAAGAGTTTGGCACCGTTTTTGAGTGAATTGCAGAACGTCAGATTTTTAGCAGAAATTGTGACCGCGCGGCTTAGGGATTTTTTCAAAAATAGTTGTTCAGACGTTGAGGGCTAATTCTGTTTCCGATGATAAAAACCCATCTGTTTCCACCGAAAAACATTTCAGGGGATCACTTGCAACAGTTTGCCAACTTTTTTGAGTGAATTGCAGAACGTCAGATTTTTAGCAGAAATTGTGACCGCGCTGCTTAGGGCTTTTTTTCAAAAAAATTTGTTGAGACGTCGAGGGCTAATTCTGTTTCCGATGATAAAAACCCATCTGTTTCCACCGAAAAACCTTTCAGGGGATCACTTGCAACAGTTGGCCAACTTTTTTGAGTGAATTGCAGAACGTCAGATTTTTAGCAGAAATTGTGACCGCGCGGCTTAGGTATTTTTTCAAAAAACGTTGTTCAGACGTCGAGGGCTAATTCTGTTTCCGATGATAAAAACCCATCTGTTTCCACCGAAAAACCTTTCAGGGGATCGTTTGCAACAGTTTGGCACCGTTTTTGAGTGAATTGCAGAACGTCAGATTTTTAGCAGAAATTGTGACCGCGCGGCTTAGGGATTTTTTCAAAAAAAGTTGTTCAGACGTCGAGGGCTAATTCTGTTTCCGATGATAAAAACCCATCTGTTTCCACCGAAAAACATTTCAGGGGATCACTTGCAGCAGTTTGGCACCATTTTTGAGTGAATTGCAGAACGTCAGATTTTTAGCAGAAATTGTGACCGCGCGGCTTAGGTATTTTTTCAAAAAAAGTTGTTCAGACGTCGAGGGCTAATTCTGTTTCCGATGATAAAAACCCATCTGTTTCCACCGAAAAACCTTTCAGGGGATCACTTGCAACAGTTTGGCACCGTTTTTGAGTGAATTGCAGAACGTCAGATTTTTAGCAGAAATTGTGACCGCGCGGCTTAGGGATTTTTTAAAAAATAGTTGTTCAGACGTTGAGGGCTAATTCTGTTTCCGATGATAAAAACCCATCTGTTTCCACCGAAAAATATTTCAGGGGATCACTTGCAACAGTTTGCCAACTTTTTTGAGTGAATTGCAGAACGTCAGATTTTTAGCAGAAATTGTGACCGCGCGGCTTAGGGATTTTTTCAAAAAAAGTTGTTGAGACGTCGAGGGCTAATTCTGTTTCCGATGATAAAAACCCATCTGTTTCCACCGAAAAACCTTTCAGGGGATCACTTGCAACAGTTGGCCAACTTTTTTGAGTGAATTGCAGAACGTCAGATTTTTAGCAGAAATTGTGACCGCGCGGCTTAGGGATTTTTTCAAAAAAAGTTGTTGAGACGTCGAGGGCTAATTCTGTTTCCGATGATAAAAACCCATCTGTTTCCACCGAAAAACCTTTCAGGGGATCGTTTGCAACAGTTTGCCAACATTTTTGAGTTAATTGCAGAACGTGAGATTTTTAGCAGAAATTGTGACCGCGTGGCTTAGGGATTTTTTCAAAAAAAGTTGTTCAGACGTCGAGGGCTAATTCTGTTTCCGATGATAAAAACCCATCTGTTTCCACCGAAAAACCTTTCAGGGGATCGTTTGCAACAGTTTGGCACCGTTTTTGAGTGAATTGCAGAACGTCAGATTTTTAGCAGAAATTGTGACCGCGCGGCTTAGGGATTTTTTCAAAAAAAGTTGTTCAGACGTCGAGGGCTAATTCTGTTTCCGATGATAAAAACCCATCTGTTTCCACCGAAAAACATTTCAGGGGATCACTGGCAGCAGTTTGGCACCATTTTTGAGTGAATTGCAGAACGTCAGATTTTTAGCAGAAATTGTGACCGCGCGGCTTAGGTATTTTTTCAAAAAAAGTTGTTCAGACGTCGAGGGCTAATTCTGTTTCCGATGATAAAAACCCATCTGTTTCCACCGAAAAACCTTTCAGGGGATCACTTGCAAGAGTTTGGCACCGTTTTTGAGTGAATTGCAGAACGTCAGATTTTTAGCAGAAATTGTGACCGCGCGGCTTAGGGATTTTTTCAAAAATAGTTGTTCAGACGTTGACGGCTAATTCTGTTTCCGATGATAAAAACCCATCTGTTTCCACCGAAAAACATTTCAGGGGATCACTTGCAACAGTTTGCCAACTTTTTTGAGTGAATTGCAGAACGTCAGATTTTTAGCAGAAATTGTGACCGCGCGGCTTAGGGATTTTTTCAAAAAAAGTTGTTGAGACGTCGAGGGCTAATTCTGTTTCCGATGATAAAAACCCATCTGTTTCCACCGAAAAACCTTTCAGGGGATCACTTGCAACAGTTGGCCAACTTTTTTGAGTGAATTGCAGAACGTCAGATTTTTAGCAGAAATTGTGACCGCGCTGCTTAGGGCTTTTTTTCAAAAAAATTTGTTGAGACGTCGAGGGCTAATTCTGTTTCCGATGATAAAAACCCATCTGTTTCCACCGAAAAACCTTTCAGGGGATCACTTGCAACAGTTGGCCAACTTTTTTGAGTGAATTGCAGAACGTCAGATTTTTAGCAGAAATTGTGACCGCGCGGCTTAGGTATTTTTTCAAAAAACGTTGTTCAGACGTCGAGGGCTAATTCTGTTTCCGATGATAAAAACCCATCTGTTTCCACCGAAAAACATTTCAGGGGATCGTTTGCAACAGTTTGGCACCGTTTTTGAGTGAATTGCAGAACGTCAGATTTTTAGCAGAAATTGTGACCGCGCGGCTTAGGGATTTTTTCAAAAAAAGTTGTTCAGACGTCGAGGGCTAATTCTGTTTCCGATGATAAAAACCCATCTGTTTCCACCGAAAAACATTTCAGGGGATCACTTGCAGCAGTTTGGCACCATTTTTGAGTGAATTGCAGAACGTCAGATTTTTAGCAGAAATTGTGACCGCGCGGCTTAGGTATTTTTTCAAAAAAAGTTGTTCAGACGTCGAGGGCTAATTCTGTTTCCGATGATAAAAACCCATCTGTTTCCACCGAAAAACCTTTCAGGGGATCACTTGCAACAGTTTGGCACCGTTTTTGAGTGAATTGCAGAACGTCAGATTTTTAGCAGAAATTGTGACCGCGCGGCTTAGGGATTTTTTAAAAAATAGTTGTTCAGACGTTGAGGGCTAATTCTGTTTCCGATGATAAAAACCCATCTGTTTCCACCGAAAAATATTTCAGGGGATCACTTGCAACAGTTTGCCAACTTTTTTGAGTGAATTGCAGAACGTCAGATTTTTAGCAGAAATTGTGACCGCGCGGCTTAGGGATTTTTTCAAAAAAAGTTGTTGAGACGTCGAGGGCTAATTCTGTTTCCGATGATAAAAACCCATCTGTTTCCACCGAAAAACCTTTCAGGGGATCACTTGCAACAGTTGGCCAACTTTTTTGAGTGAATTGCAGAACGTCAGATTTTTAGCAGAAATTGTGACCGCGCGGCTTAGGGATTTTTTCAAAAAAAGTTGTTGAGACGTCGAGGGCTAATTCTGTTTCCGATGATAAAAACCCATCTGTTCCCACCGAAAAACCTTTCAGGGGATCGTTTGCAACAGTTTGCCAACATTTTTGAGTTAATTGCAGAACGTGAGATTTTTAGCAGAAATTGTGACCGCGCGGCTTAGGGATTTTTTCAAAAAAAGTTGTTCAGACGTCGAGGGCTAATTCTGTTTCCGATGATAAAAACCCATCTGTTTCCACCGAAAAACCTTTCAGGGGATCGTTTGCAACAGTTTGGCACCGTTTTTGAGTGAATTGCAGAACGTCAGATTTTTAGCAGAAATTGTGACCGCGCGGCTTAGGGATTTTTTCAAAAAAAGTTGTTCAGACGTCGAGGGCTAATTCTGTTTCCGATGATAAAAACCCATCTGTTTCCACCGAAAAACATTTCAGGGGATCACTGGCAGCAGTTTGGCACCATTTTTGAGTGAATTGCAGAACGTCAGATTTTTAGCAGAAATTGTGACCGCGCGGCTTAGGTATTTTTTCAAAAAAAGTTGTTCAGACGTCGAGGGCTAATTCTGTTTCCGATGATAAAAACCCATCTGTTTCCACCGAAAAACCTTTCAGGGGATCACTTGCAAGAGTTTGGCACCGTTTTTGAGTGAATTGCAGAACGTCAGATTTTTAGCAGAAATTGTGACCGCGCGGCTTAGGGATTTTTTCAAAAATAGTTGTTCAGACGTTGAGGGCTAATTCTGTTTCCGATGATAAAAACCCATCTGTTTCCACCGAAAAACATTTCAGGGGATCACTTGCAACAGTTTGCCAACTTTTTTGAGTGAATTGCAGAACGTCAGATTTTTAGTAGAAATTGTGACCGCGCGGCTTAGGGATTTTTTCAAAAAAAGTTGTTGAGACGTCGAGGGCTAATTCTGTTTCCGATGATAAAAACCCATCTGTTTCCACCGAAAAACCTTTCAGGGGATCACTTGCAACAGTTGGCCAACTTTTTTGAGTGAATTGCAGAACGTCAGATTTTTAGCAGAAATTGTGACCGCGCGGCTTAGGGATTTTTTCAAAAAAAGTTGTTGAGACGTCGAGGGCTAATTCTGTTTCCGATGATAAAAACCCATCTGTTTCCACCGAAAAACCTTTCAGGGGATCGTTTGCAACAGTTTGCCAACATTTTTGAGTGAATTGCAGAACGTGAGATTTTTAGCAGAAATTGTGACCGCGCGGCTTAGGGATTTTTTCAAAAAAAGTTGTTCAGACGTCGAGGGCTAATTCTGTTTCCGATGATAAAAACCCATCTGTTTCCACCGAAAAACATTTCAGGGGATCACTTGCAGCAGTTGGCCAACTTTTTTGAGTGAATTGCAGAACGTCAGATTTTTAGCAGAAATTGTGACCGCGCGGCTTAGGGATTTTTTCAATAAAAGTTGTTGAGACGTCGAGGGCTAATTCTGTTTCCGATGATAAAAACCCATCTGTTTCCACCGAAAAACCTTTCAGGGGATCGTTTGCAACAGTTTGGCACCGTTTTTGAGTGAATTGCAGAACGTCAGATTTTTAGCAGAAATTGTGACCGCGCGGCTTAGGGATTTTTTCGAAAATAGTTGTTCAGACGTTGAGGGCTAATTCTGTTTCCGATGATAAAAACCCATCTGTTTCCACCGAAAAACCTTTCAGGGGATCACTTGCAACAGTTGGCCAACTTTTTTGAGTGAATTGCAGAACGTCAGATTTTTAGCAGAAATTGTGACCGCGCGGCTTAGGGATTTTTTCAAAAAAAGTTGTTGAGACGTCGAGGGCTAATTCTGTTTCCGATGATAAAAACCCATCTGTTTCCACCGAAAAACCTTTCAGGGGATCGTTTGCAACAGTTTGCCAACATTTTTGAGTGAATTGCAGAACGTGAGATTTTTAGCAGAAATTGTGACCGCGCGGCTTAGGTATTTTTTCGAAAATAGTTGTTCAGACGTTGAGGGCTAATTCTGTTTCCGATGATAAAAACCCATCTGTTTCCACCGAAAAACATTTCAGGGGATCACTTGCAACAGTTGGCCAACTTTTTTGAGTGAATTGCAGAACGTCAGATTTTTAGCAGAAATTGTGACCGCGCGGCTTAGGTATTTTTTCAAAAAAAGTTGTTGAGACGTCGAGGGCTAATTCTGTTTCCGATGATAAAAACCCATCTGTTTCCACCGAAAAACCTTTCAGGGGATCACTTGCAACAGTTTGCCAACATTTTTGAGTGAATTGCAGAACGTGAGATTTTTAGCAGAAATTGTGACCGCGCGGCTTAGGTATTTTTTCAAAAAAAGTTGTTCAGACGTCGAGGGCTAATTCTGTTTCCGATGATAAAAACCCATCTGTTTCCACTGAAAAACATTTCAGGGGATCACTTGCAACAGTTTGCCAACTTTTTTGAGTGAATTGCAGAACGTCAGATTTTTAGCAGAAATTGTGACCGCGCGGCTTAGGGATTTTTTCAAAAAAAGTTGTTGAGACGTCGAGGGCTAATTCTGTTTCCGATGATAAAAACCCATCTGTTTCCACCGAAAAACCTTTCAGGGGATCACTTGCAACAGTTGGCCAACTTTTTTGAGTGAATTGCAGAACGTCAGATTTTTAGCAGAAATTGTGACCGCGCGGCTTAGGGATTTTTTCAAAAAAAGTTGTTGAGACGTCGAGGGCTAATTCTGTTTCCGATGATAAAAACCCATCTGTTTCCACCGAAAAACCTTTCAGGGGATCGTTTGCAACAGTTTGCCAACATTTTTGAGTGAATTGCAGAACGTGAGATTTTTAGCAGAAATTGTGACCGCGCGGCTTAGGGATTTTTTCAAAAAAAGTTGTTCAGACGTTGAGGGCTAATTCTGTTTCCTATGATAAAAACCCATCTGTTTCCACCGAAAAACCTTTCAGGGGATCGTTTGCAGCAGTTTGGCACCGTTTTTGAGTGAATTGCAGAACGTCAGATTTTTAGCAGAAATTGTGACCGCGCGACTTAGGTATTTTTTCAAAAAAAGTTGTTCAGACGTCGAGGGCTAATTCTGTTTCCGATGATAAAAACCCATCTGTTTCCACCGAAAAACCTTTCAGGGGATCGTTTGCAACAGTTTGGCACCGTTTTTGAGTGAATTGCAGAACGTCAGATTTTTAGCAGAAATTGTGACCGCGCGGCTTAGGGATTTTTTCAAAAAAAGTTGTTCAGACGTCGAGGGCTAATTCTGTTTCCGATGATAAAAACCCATCTGTTTCCACCGAAAAACATTTCAGGGGATCACTTGCAACAGTTTGCCAACTTTTTTGAGTGAATTGCAGAACGTCAGATTTTTAGCAGAAATTGTGACCGCGCTGCTTAGGGATTTTTTTCAAAAAAAGTTGTTGAGACGTCGAGGGCTAATTCTGTTTCCGATGATAAAAACCCATCTGTTTCCACCGAAAAACCTTTCAGGGGATCGTTTGCAACAGTTTGCCAACATTTTTGAGTGAATTGCAGAACGTCAGATTTTTAGCAGAAATTGTGACCGCGCGGCTTAGGGATTTTTTCAAAAATAGTTGTTCAGACGTCGAGGGCTAATTCTGTTTCCGATGATAAAAACCCATCTGTTTCCACCGAAAAACATTTCAGGGGATCACTTGCAGCAGTTTGGCACCGTTTTTGAGTGAATTGCAGAACGTGAGATTTTTAGCAGAAATTGTGACCGCGCGGCTTAGGGATTTTTTCAAAAAAAGTTGTTCAGACGTCGAGGGCTAATTCTGTTTCCGATGATAAAAACCCATCTGTTTCCACCGAAAAACATTTCAGGGGATCACTTGCAGCAGTTTGGCACCATTTTTGAGTGAATTGCAGAACGTCAGATTTTTAGCAGAAATTGTGACCGCGCGGCTTAGGTATTTTTTCAAAAAAAGTTGTTCAGACGTCGAGGGCTAATTCTGTTTCCGATGATAAAAACCCATCTGTTTCCACCGAAAAACCTTTCAGGGGATCACTTGCAACAGTTTGGCACCGTTTTTGAGTGAATTGCAGAACGTCAGATTTTTAGCAGAAATTGTGACCGCGCGGCTTAGGGATTTTTTCAAAAATAGTTGTTCAGACGTTGAGGGCTAATTCTGTTTCCGATGATAAAAACCCATCTGTTTCCACCGAAAAACCTTTCAGGGGATCACTTGCAACAGTTGGCCAACTTTTTTGAGTGAATTGCAGAACGTCAGATTTTTAGCAGAAATTGTGACCGCGCGGCTTAGGGATTTTTTCAAAAAAAGTTGTTGAGACGTCGAGGGCTAATTCTGTTTCCGATGATAAAAACCCATCTGTTTCCACCGAAAAACCTTTCAGGGGATCGTTTGCAACAGTTTGCCAACATTTTTGAGTGAATTGCAGAACGTGAGATTTTTAGCAGAAATTGTGACCGCGCGGCTTAGGGATTTTTTCAAAAAAAGTTGTTCAGACGTCGAGGGCTAATTCTGTTTCCGATGATAAAAACCCATCTGTTTCCACCGAAAAACCTTTCAGGGGATCACTTGCAACAGTTTGGCACCGTTTTTGAGTGAATTGCAGAACGTCAGATTTTTAGCAGAAATTGTGACCGCGCGGCTTAGGGATTTTTTCAAAAAAAGTTGTTCAGACGTTGAGGGCTAATTCTGTTTCCGATGATAAAAACCCATCTGTTTCCACCGAAAAACCTTTCAGGGGATCGTTTGCAACAGTTTGCCAACATTTTTGAGTGAATTGCAGAACGTGAGATTTTTAGCAGAAATTGTGACCGCGCGGCTTAGGTATTTTTTCAAAAAAAGTTGTTGAGACGTCGAGGGCTAATTCTGTTTCCGATGATAAAAACCCATCTGTTTCCACCGAAAAACCTTTCAGGGGATCACTTGCAACAGTTTGCCAACATTTTTGAGTGAATTGCAGAACGTCAGATTTTTAGCAGAAATTGTGACCGCGCGGCTTAGGGATTTTTTCAAAAAAAGTTGTTCAGACGTTGAGGGCTAATTCTGTTTCCGATGATAAAAACCCATCTGTTTCCACCGAAAAACCTTTCAGGGGATCACTTGCAACAGTTTGGCACCGTTTTTGAGTGAATTGCAGAACGTCAGATTTTTAGCAGAAATTGTGACCGCGCGGCTTAGGGATTTTTTCAAAAAAAGTTGTTCAGACGTCGAGGGCTAATTCTGTTTCCGATGATAAAAACACATCTGTTTCCACCGAAAAACCTTTCAGGGGATAGTTTGCAACAGTTTGCCAACATTTTTGAGTGAATTGCAGAACGTGAGATTTTTAGCAGAAATTGTGACCGCGCGGCTTAGGTATTTTTTCAAAAAAAGTTGTTCAGACGTCGAGGGCTAATTCTGTTTCCGATGATAAAAACCCATCTGTTTCCACCGAAAAACCTTTCAGGGGATCACTTGCAACAGTTTGGCACCGTTTTTGAGTGAATTGCAGAACGTCAGATTTTTAGCAGAAATTGTGACCGCGCGGCTTAGGGATTTTTTAAAAAATAGTTGTTCAGACGTTGAGGGCTAATTCTGTTTCCGATGATAAAAACCCATCTGTTTCCACCGAAAAATATTTCAGGGGATCACTTGCAACAGTTTGCCAACTTTTTTGAGTGAATTGCAGAACGTCAGATTTTTAGCAGAAATTGTGACCGCGCGGCTTAGGGATTTTTTCAAAAAAAGTTGTTGAGACGTCGAGGGCTAATTCTGTTTCCGATGATAAAAACCCATCTGTTTCCACCGAAAAACCTTTCAGGGGATCACTTGCAACAGTTGGCCAACTTTTTTGAGTGAATTGCAGAACGTCAGATTTTTAGCAGAAATTGTGACCGCGCGGCTTAGGGATTTTTTCAAAAAAAGTTGTTGAGACGTCGAGGGCTAATTCTGTTTCCGATGATAAAAACCCATCTGTTTCCACCGAAAAACCTTTCAGGGGATCGTTTGCAACAGTTTGCCAACATTTTTGAGTTAATTGCAGAACGTGAGATTTTTAGCAGAAATTGTGACCGCGCGGCTTAGGGATTTTTTCAAAAAAAGTTGTTCAGACGTCGAGGGCTAATTCTGTTTCCGATGATAAAAACCCATCTGTTTCCACCGAGTAACCTTTCAGGGGATCGTTTGCAACAGTTTGGCACCGTTTTTGAGTGAATTGCAGAACGTCAGATTTTTAGCAGAAATTGTGACCGCGCGGCTTAGGGATTTTTTCAAAAAAAGTTGTTCAGACGTCGAGGGCTAATTCTGTTTCCGATGATAAAAACCCATCTGTTTCCACCGAAAAACATTTCAGGGGATCACTGGCAGCAGTTTGGCACCATTTTTGAGTGAATTGCAGAACGTCAGATTTTTAGCAGAAATTGTGACCGCGCGGCTTAGGTATTTTTTCAAAAAAAGTTGTTCAGACGTCGAGGGCTAATTCTGTTTCCGATGATAAAAACCCATCTGTTTCCACCGAAAAACCTTTCAGGGGATCACTTGCAAGAGTTTGGCACCGTTTTTGAGTGAATTGCAGAACGTCAGATTTTTAGCAGAAATTGTGACCGCGCGGCTTAGGGATTTTTTCAAAAATAGTTGTTCAGACGTTGAGGGCTAATTCTGTTTCCGATGATAAAAACCCATCTGTTTCCACCGAAAAACATTTCAGGGGATCACTTGCAACAGTTTGCCAACTTTTTTGAGTGAATTGCAGAACGTCAGATTTTTAGCAGAAATTGTGACCGCGCGGCTTAGGGATTTTTTCAAAAAAAGTTGTTGAGACGTCGAGGGCTAATTCTGTTTCCGATGATAAAAACCCATCTGTTTCCACCGAAAAACCTTTCAGGGGATCACTTGCAACAGTTGGCCAACTTTTTTGAGTGAATTGCAGAACGTCAGATTTTTAGCAGAAATTGTGACCGCGCGGTTTAGGGATTTTTTCAAAAAAAGTTGTTCAGACGTCGAGGGCTAATTCTGTTTCCGATGATAAAAACCCATCTGTTTCCACCGAAAAACATTTCAGGGGATCACTTGCAACAGTTTGCCAACTTTTTTGAGTGAATTGCAGAACGTCAGATTTTTAGCAGAAATTGTGACCGCGCTGCTTAGGGATTTTTTTCAAAAAAAGTTGTTGAGACGTCGAGGGCTAATTCTGTTTCCGATGATAAAAACCCATCTGTTTCCACCGAAAAACCTTTCAGGGGATCGTTTGCAACAGTTTGCCAACATTTTTGAGTGAATTGCAGAACGTCAGATTTTTAGCAGAAATTGTGACCGCGCGGCTTAGGGATTTTTTCAAAAATAGTTGTTCAGACGTCGAGGGCTAATTCTGTTTCCGATGATAAAAACCCATCTGTTTCCACCGAAAAACATTTCAGGGGATCACTTGCAGCAGTTTGGCACCGTTTTTGAGTGAATTGCAGAACGTGAGATTTTTAGCAGAAATTGTGACCGCGCGGCTTAGGGATTTTTTCAAAAAAAGTTGTTCAGACGTCGAGGGCTAATTCTGTTTCCGATGATAAAAACCCATCTGTTTCCACCGAAAAACATTTCAGGGGATCACTTGCAGCAGTTTGGCACCATTTTTGAGTGAATTGCAGAACGTCAGATTTTTAGCAGAAATTGTGACCGCGCGGCTTAGGTATTTTTTCAAAAAAAGTTGTTCAGACGTCGAGGGCTAATTCTGTTTCCGATGATAAAAACCCATCTGTTTCCACCGAAAAACCTTTCAGGGGATCACTTGCAACAGTTTGGCACCGTTTTTGAGTGAATTGCAGAACGTCAGATTTTTAGCAGAAATTGTGACCGCGCGGCTTAGGGATTTTTTCAAAAATAGTTGTTCAGACGTTGAGGGCTAATTCTGTTTCCGATGATAAAAACCCATCTGTTTCCACCGAAAAACCTTTCAGGGGATCACTTGCAACAGTTGGCAAACTTTTTTGAGTGAATTGCAGAACGTCAGATTTTTAGCAGAAATTGTGACCGCGCGGCTTAGGGATTTTTTCAAAAAAAGTTGTTGAGACGTCGAGGGCTAATTCTGTTTCCGATGATAAAAACCCATCTGTTTCCACCGAAAAACCTTTCAGGGGATCGTTTGCAACAGTTTGCCAACATTTTTGAGTGAATTGCAGAACGTGAGATTTTTAGCAGAAATTGTGACCGCGCGGCTTAGGTATTTTTTCAAAAAAAGTTGTTCAGACGTCGAGGGCTAATTCTGTTTCCGATGATAAAAACCCATCTGTTTCCACCGAAAAACCTTTCAGGGGATCACTTGCAACAGTTTGGCACCGTTTTTGAGTGAATTGCAGAACGTCAGATTTTTAGCAGAAATTGTGACCGCGCGGCTTAGGGATTTTTTCAAAAAAAGTTGTTCAGACGTTGAGGGCTAATTCTGTTTCCGATGATAAAAACCCATCTGTTTCCACCGAAAAACCTTTCAGGGGATCGTTTGCAACAGTTTGCCAACATTTTTGAGTGAATTGCAGAACGTGAGATTTTTAGCAGAAATTGTGACCGCGCGGCTTAGGTATTTTTTCAAAAAAAGTTGTTGAGACGTCGAGGGCTAATTCTGTTTCCGATGATAAAAACCCATCTGTTTCCACCGAAAAACCTTTCAGGGGATCACTTGCAACAGTTTGCCAACATTTTTGAGTGAATTGCAGAACGTCAGATTTTTAGCAGAAATTGTGACCGCGCGGCTTAGGGATTTTTTCAAAAAAAGTTGTTCAGACGTTGAGGGCTAATTCTGTTTCCGATGATAAAAACCCATCTGTTTCCACCGAAAAACCTTTCAGGGGATCACTTGCAACAGTTTGGCACCGTTTTTGAGTGAATTGCAGAACGTCAGATTTTTAGCAGAAATTGTGACCGCGCGGCTTAGGGATTTTTTCAAAAAAAGTTGTTCAGACGTTGAGGGCTAATTCTGTTTCCGATGATAAAAACCCATCTGTTTCCACCGAAAAACCTTTCAGGGGATAGTTTGCAACAGTTTGCCAACATTTTTGAGTGAATTGCAGAACGTGAGATTTTTAGCAGAAATTGTGACCGCGCGGCTTAGGTATTTTTTCAAAAAAAGTTGTTCAGACGTCGAGGGCTAATTCTGTTTCCGATGATAAAAACCCATCTGTTTCCACCGAAAAACCTTTCAGGGGATCACTTGCAACAGTTTGGCACCGTTTTTGAGTGAATTGCAGAACGTCAGATTTTTAGCAGAAATTGTGACCGCGCGGCTTAGGGATTTTTTAAAAAATAGTTGTTCAGACGTTGAGGGCTAATTCTGTTTCCGATGATAAAAACCCATCTGTTTCCACCGAAAAATATTTCAGGGGATCACTTGCAACAGTTTGCCAACTTTTTTGAGTGAATTGCAGAACGTCAGATTTTTAGCAGAAATTGTGACCGCGCGGCTTAGGGATTTTTTCAAAAAAAGTTGTTGAGACGTCGAGGGCTAATTCTGTTTCCGATGATAAAAACCCATCTGTTTCCACCGAAAAACCTTTCAGGGGATCACTTGCAACAGTTGGCCAACTTTTTTGAGTGAATTGCAGAACGTCAGATTTTTAGCAGAAATTGTGACCGCGCGGCTTAGGGATTTTTTCAAAAAAAGTTGTTGAGACGTCGAGGGCTAATTCTGTTTCCGATGATAAAAACCCATCTGTTTCCACCGAAAAACCTTTCAGGGGATCGTTTGCAACAGTTTGCCAACATTTTTGAGTTAATTGCAGAACGTGAGATTTTTAGCAGAAATTGTGACCGCGCGGCTTAGGGATTTTTTCAAAAAAAGTTGTTCAGACGTCGAGGGCTAATTCTGTTTCCGATGATAAAAACCCATCTGTTTCCACCGAAAAACCTTTCAGGGGATCGTTTGCAACAGTTTGGCACCGTTTTTGAGTGAATTGCAGAACGTCAGATTTTTAGCAGAAATTGTGACCGCGCGGCTTAGGGATTTTTTCAAAAAAAGTTGTTCAGACGTCGAGGGCTAATTCTGTTTCCGATGATAAAAACCCATCTGTTTCCACCGAAAAACATTTCAGGGGATCACTGGCAGCAGTTTGGCACCATTTTTGAGTGAATTGCAGAACGTCAGATTTTTAGCAGAAATTGTGACCGCGCGGCTTAGGTATTTTTTCAAAAAAAGTTGTTCAGACGTCGAGGGCTAATTCTGTTTCCGATGATAAAAACCCATCTGTTTCCACCGAAAAACCTTTCAGGGGATCACTTGCAAGAGTTTGGCACCGTTTTTGAGTGAATTGCAGAACGTCAGATTTTTAGCAGAAATTGTGACCGCGCGGCTTAGGGATTTTTTCAAAAATAGTTGTTCAGACGTTGAGGGCTAATTCTGTTTCCGATGATAAAAACCCATCTGTTTCCACCGAAAAACATTTCAGGGGATCACTTGCAACAGTTTGCCAACTTTTTTGAGTGAATTGCAGAACGTCAGATTTTTAGCAGAAATTGTGACCGCGCGGCTTAGGGATTTTTTCAAAAAAAGTTGTTGAGACGTCGAGGGCTAATTCTGTTTCCGATGATAAAAACCCATCTGTTTCCACCGAAAAACCTTTCAGGGGATCACTTGCAACAGTTGGCCAACTTTTTTGAGTGAATTGCAGAACGTCAGATTTTTAGCAGAAATTGTGACCGCGCGGTTTAGGGATTTTTTCAAAAAAAGTTGTTCAGACGTCGAGGGCTAATTCTGTTTCCGATGATAAAAACCCATCTGTTTCCACCGAAAAACCTTTCAGGGGATCGTTTGCAACAGTTTGGCACCGTTTTTGAGTGAATTGCAGAACGTCAGATTTTTAGCAGAAATTGTGACCGCGCGGCTTAGGGATTTTTTCAAAAAAAGTTGTTCAGACGTCGAGGGCTAATTCTGTTTCCGATGATAAAAACCCATCTGTTTCCACCGAAAAACATTTCAGGGGATCACTGGCAGCAGTTTGGCACCATTTCTGAGTGAATTGCAGAACGTCAGATTTTTAGCAGAAATTGTGACCGCGCGGCTTAGGTATTTTTTCAAAAAAAGTTGTTCAGACGTCGAGGGCTAATTCTGTTTCCGATGATAAAAACCCATCTGTTTCCACCGAAAAACCTTTCAGGGGATCACTTGCAAGAGTTTGGCACCGTTTTTGAGTGAATTGCAGAACGTCAGATTTTTAGCAGAAATTGTGACCGCGCGGCTTAGGGATTTTTTCAAAAATAGTTGTTCAGACGTTGAGGGCTAATTCTGTTTCCGATGATAAAAACCCATCTGTTTCCACCGAAAAACATTTCAGGGGATCACTTGCAACAGTTTGCCAACTTTTTTGAGTGAATTGCAGAACGTCAGATTTTTAGCAGAAATTGTGACCGCGCTGCTTAGGGCTTTTTTTCAAAAAAATTTGTTGAGACGTCGAGGGCTAATTCTGTTTCCGATGATAAAAACCCATCTGTTTCCACCGAAAAACCTTTCAGGGGATCACTTGCAACAGTTGGCCAACTTTTTTGAGTGAATTGCAGAACGTCAGATTTTTAGCAGAAATTGTGACCGCGCGGCTTAGGGATTTTTTCAAAAAAAGTTGTTCAGACGTCGAGGGCTAATTCTGTTTCCGATGATAAAAACCCATCTGTTTCCACCGAAAAACATTTCAGGGGATCACTTGCAGCAGTTTGGCACCATTTTTGAGTGAATTGCAGAACGTCAGATTTTTAGCAGAAATTGTGACCGCGCGGCTTAGGTATTTTTTCAAAAAAAGTTGTTCAGACGTCGAGGGCTAATTCTGTTTCCGATGATAAAAACCCATCTGTTTCCACCGAAAAACCTTTCAGGGGATCACTTGCAACAGTTTGGCACCGTTTTTGAGTGAATTGCAGAACGTCAGATTTTTAGCAGAAATTGTGACCGCGCGGCTTAGGGATTTTTTAAAAAATAGTTGTTCAGACGTTGAGGGCTAATTCTGTTTCCGATGATAAAAACCCATCTGTTTCCACCGAAAAATATTTCAGGGGATCACTTGCAACAGTTTGCCAACTTTTTTGAGTGAATTGCAGAACGTCAGATTTTTAGCAGAAATTGTGACCGCGCGGCTTAGGGATTTTTTCAAAAAAAGTTGTTGAGACGTCGAGGGCTAATTCTGTTTCCGATGATAAAAACCCATCTGTTTCCACCGAAAAACCTTTCAGGGGATCACTTGCAACAGTTGGCCAACTTTTTTGAGTGAATTGCAGAACGTCAGATTTTTAGCAGAAATTGTGACCGCGCGGCTTAGGGATTTTTTCAAAAAAAGTTGTTGAGACGTCGAGGGCTAATTCTGTTTCCGATGATAAAAACCCATCTGTTTCCACCGAAAAACCTTTCAGGGGATCGTTTGCAACAGTTTGCCAACATTTTTGAGTGAATTGCAGAACGTGAGATTTTTAGCAGAAATTGTGACCGCGCGGCTTAGGGATTTTTTCAAAAAAAGTTGTTCAGACGTCGAGGGCTAATTCTGTTTCCGATGATAAAAACCCATCTGTTTCCACCGAAAAACATTTCAGGGGATCACTTGCAGCAGTTGGCCAACTTTTTTGAGTGAATTGCAGAACGTCAGATTTTTAGCAGAAATTGTGACCGCGCGGCTTAGGGATTTTTTCAATAAAAGTTGTTGAGACGTCGAGGGCTAATTCTGTTTCCGATGATAAAAACCCATCTGTTTCCACCGAAAAACCTTTCAGGGGATCGTTTGCAACAGTTTGGCACCGTTTTTGAGTGAATTGCAGAACGTCAGATTTTTAGCAGAAATTGTGACCGCGCGGCTTAGGTATTTTTTCAAAAAACGTTGTTCAGACGTCGAGGGCTAATTCTGTTTCCGATGATAAAAACCCATCTGTTTCCACCGAAAAACCTTTCAGGGGATCGTTTGCAACAGTTTGGCACCGTTTTTGAGTGAATTGCAGAACGTCAGATTTTTAGCAGAAATTGTGACCGCGCGGCTTAGGGATTTTTTCGAAAATAGTTGTTCAGACGTTGAGGGCTAATTCTGTTTCCGATGATAAAAACCCATCTGTTTCCACCGAAAAACCTTTCAGGGGATCACTTGCAACAGTTGGCCAACTTTTTTGAGTGAATTGCAGAACGTCAGATTTTTAGCAGAAATTGTGACCGCGCGGCTTAGGGATTTTTTCAAAAAAAGTTGTTGAGACGTCGAGGGCTAATTCTGTTTCCGATGATAAAAACCCATCTGTTTCCACCGAAAAACCTTTCAGGGGATCGTTTGCAACAGTTTGCCAACATTTTTGAGTGAATTGCAGAACGTGAGATTTTTAGCAGAAATTGTGACCGCGCGGCTTAGGTATTTTTTCGAAAATAGTTGTTCAGACGTTGAGGGCTAATTCTGTTTCCGATGATAAAAACCCATCTGTTTCCACCGAAAAACATTTCAGGGGATCACTTGCAACAGTTGGCCAACTTTTTTGAGTGAATTGCAGAACGTCAGATTTTTAGCAGAAATTGTGACCGCGCGGCTTAGGTATTTTTTCAAAAAAAGTTGTTGAGACGTCGAGGGCTAATTCTGTTTCCGATGATAAAAACCCATCTGTTTCCACCGAAAAACCTTTCAGGGGATCACTTGCAACAGTTTGCCAACATTTTTGAGTGAATTGCAGAACGTGAGATTTTTAGCAGAAATTGTGACCGCGCGGCTTAGGTATTTTTTCAAAAAAAGTTGTTCAGACGTCGAGGGCTAATTCTGTTTCCGATGATAAAAACCCATCTGTTTCCACTGAAAAACATTTCAGGGGATCACTTGCAACAGTTTGCCAACTTTTTTGAGTGAATTGCAGAACGTCAGATTTTTAGCAGAAATTGTGACCGCGCGGCTTAGGGATTTTTTCAAAAAAAGTTGTTGAGACGTCGAGGGCTAATTCTGTTTCCGATGATAAAAACCCATCTGTTTCCACCGAAAAACCTTTCAGGGGATCACTTGCAACAGTTGGCCAACTTTTTTGAGTGAATTGCAGAACGTCAGATTTTTAGCAGAAATTGTGACCGCGCGGCTTAGGGATTTTTTCAAAAAAAGTTGTTGAGACGTCGAGGGCTAATTCTGTTTCCGATGATAAAAACCCATCTGTTTCCACCGAAAAACCTTTCAGGGGATCACTTGCAACAGTTTGCCAACATTTTTGAGTGAATTGCAGAACGTCAGATTTTTAGCAGAAATTGTGACCGCGCGGCTTAGGGATTTTTTCAAAAAAAGTTGTTCAGACGTCGAGGGCTAATTCTGTTTCCGATGATAAAAACCCATCTGTTTCCACCGAAAAACCTTTCAGGGGATCACTTGCAACAGTTTGGCACCGTTTTTGAGTGAATTGCAGAACGTCAGATTTTTAGCAGAAATTGTGACCGCGCGGCTTAGGGATTTTTTCAAAAAAAGTTGTTCAGACGTTGAGGGCTAATTCTGTTTCCGATGATAAAAACCCATCTGTTTCCACCGAAAAACCTTTCAGGGGATAGTTTGCAACAGTTTGCCAACATTTTTGAGTGAATTGCAGAACGTGAGATTTTTAGCAGAAATTGTGACCGCGCGGCTTAGGGATTTTTTCAAAAAAAGTTGTTCAGACGTCGAGGGCTAATTCTGTTTCCGATGATAAAAACCCATCTGTTTCCACCGAAAAACCTTTCAGGGGATCACTTGCAACAGTATGGCACCGTTTTTGAGTGAATTGCAGAACGTCAGATTTTTAGCAGAAATTGTGACCGCGCGGCTTAGGGATTTTTTCAAAAAAAGTTGTTCAGACGTTGAGGGCTAATTCTGTTTCCGATGATAAAAACCCATCTGTTTCCACCGAAAAACATTTCAGGGGATCACTTGCAACAGTTTGGCACCATTTTTGAGTGAATTGCAGAACGTCAGATTTTTAGCAGAAATTGTGACCGCGCGGCTTAGGGATTTTTTCAAAAAAAGTTGTTCAGACGTCGAGGGCTAATTCTGTTTCCGATGTTAAAAACCCATCTGTTTCCACCGAAAAACCTTTCAGGGGATCGTTTGCAACAGTTTGCCAATATTTTTGAGTGAATTGCAGAACGTGAGATTTTTAGCAGAAATTGTGACCGCGCGGCTTAGGGATTTTTTCAAAAAAAGTTGTTCAGACGTCGAGGGCTAATTCTGTTTCCGATGATAAAAACCCATCTGTTTCCACCGAAAAACATTTCAGGGGATCACTTGCAACAGTTTGGCACTGTTTTTGAGTGAATTGCAGAACGTCAGATTTTTAGCAGAAATTGTGACCGCGCGGCTTAGGGATTTTTTCAAAAAAAGTTGTTCAGACGTTGAGGGCTAATTCTGTTTCCGATGATAAAAACCCATCTGTTTCCACCGAAAAACCTTTCAGGGGATCGTTTGCAGCAGTTTGGCACCGTTTTTGAGTGAATTGCAGAACGTCAGATTTTTAGCAGAAATTGTGACCGCGCGACTTAGGTATTTTTTCAAAAAAAGTTGTTCAGACGTCGAGGGCTAATTCTGTTTCCGATGATAAAAACCCATCTGTTTCCACCGAAAAACCTTTCAGGGGATCGTTTGCAACAGTTTGGCACCGTTTTTGAGTGAATTGCAGAACGTCAGATTTTTAGCAGAAATTGTGACCGCGCGGCTTAGGGATTTTTTCAAAAAAAGTTGTTCAGACGTCGAGGGCTAATTCTGTTTCCGATGATAAAAACCCATCTGTTTCCACCGAAAAACATTTCAGGCGATCACTTGCAACAGTTTGCCAACTTTTTTGAGTGAATTGCAGAACGTCAGATTTTTAGCAGAAATTGTGACCGCGCTGCTTAGGGCTTTTTTTCAAAAAAAGTTGTTGAGACGTCGAGGGCTAATTCTGTTTCCGATGATAAAAACCCATCTGTTTCCACCGAAAAACCTTTCAGGGGATCGTTTGCAACAGTTTGCCAACTTTTTTGAGTGAATTGCAGAACGTCAGATTTTTAGCAGAAATTGTGAGCGTGCGGCTTAGGCTTTTTTTCAAAAAAAGTTGTTCAGACGTCAAGGGCTAATTCTTTTTCGGATGATAAAAACCCATCTGTTTCCACCGAAAAACATTTCAGGGGATCACTTGCAACAGTTGGCCAACTTTTTTGAGTGAATTGCAGAACGTGAGATTTTTAGCAGAAATTGTGACCGCGCGGCTTAGGGATTTTTTCAAAAAAAGTTGTTGAGACGTCGAGGGCTAATTCTGTTTCCGATGATAAAAACCCATCTGTTTCCACCGAAAAACCTTTCAGGGGATCACTTGCAACAGTTGGCCAACTTTTTTGAGTGAATTGCAGAACGTCATTTTTTTAGCAGAAATTGTGACCGCGCGGCTTAGGGATTTTTTCAAAAAAAGTTGTTCAGACGTCGAGGGCTAATTCTGTTTCCGATGATAAAAACCCATCTGTTTCCACCGAAAAACCTTTCAGGGGATCGTTTGCAACAGTTTGGCACCGTTTTTGAGTGAATTGCAGAACGTCAGATTTTTAGCAGAAATTGTGACCGCGCGGCTTAGGGATTTTTTCAAAAAAAGTTGTTCAGACGTCGAGGGCTAATTCTGTTTCCGATGATAAAAACCCATCTGTTTCCACCGAAAAACATTTCAGGGGATCACTTGCAGCAGTTTGGCACCATTTTTGAGTGAATTGCAGAACGTCAGATTTTTAGCAGAAATTGTGACCGCGCGGCTTAGGTATTTTTTTCAAAAAAAGTTGTTCAGACGTCGAGGGCTAATTCTGTTTCCGATGATAAAAACACATCTGTTTCCACCGAAAAACATTTCAGGGGATCGTTTGCAACAGTTTGGCACCGTTTTTGAGTGAATTGCAGAACGTCAGATTTTTAGCAGAAATTGTGACCGCGCGGCTTAGGGATTTTTTCAAAAAAAGTTGTTCAGACGTCGAGGGCTAATTCTGTTTCCGATGATAAAAACCCATCTGTTTCCACCGAAAAACATTTCAGGGGATCACTGGCAGCAGTTTGGCACCATTTTTGAGTGAATTGCAGAACGTCAGATTTTTAGCAGAAATTGTGACCGCGCGGCTTAGGGATTTTTTCAAAAAAAGTTGTTGAGACGTCGAGGGCTAATTCTGTTTCCGATGATAAAAACCCATCTGTTTCCACCGAAAAACCTTTCAGGGGATCACTTGCAACAGTTGGCCAACTTTTTTGAGTGAATTGCAGAACGTCAGATTTTTAGCAGAAATTGTGACCGCGCGGCTTAGGGATTTTTTCAAAAAAAGTTGTTCAGACGTCGAGGGCTAATTCTGTTTCCGATGATAAAAACACATCTGTTTCCACTGAAAAACCTTCTAAGGGATCGTTTGCAACAGTTTGGCACCATTTTTGAGTGAATTGCAGAACGTCAGATTTTTAGCAGAAATTGTGAGCGTGCGGCTTAGGCTTTTTTTCAAAAAAAGTTGTTCAGACGTCAAGGGCTAATTCTGTTTCCGATGATAAAAACCCATCTGTTTCCACCGGAAAACATTTCAGGGGATCACTTGCAACAGTTGGCCAACTTTTTTGAGTGAATTGCAGAACGTCAGATTTTTAGCAGAAATTGTGACCGCGCGGCTTAGGGATTTTTTCAAAAAAAGTTGTTGAGACGTCAAGGGCTAATTCTGTTTCCGATGATAAAAACACATCTGTTTCCACCGAAAAACATTTCAGGGGATCACTTGCAACAGTTTGCCAACTTTTTTGAGTGAATTGCAGAACGTCAGATTTTTAGCAGAAATTGTGACCGCGCGGCTTAGGGATTTTTTCAAAAAAAGTTGTTCAGACGTCGAGGGCTAATTCTTTTTCCGATGATAAAAACACATCTGTTTCCACCGAAAAACATTTCAGGGGATCACTTGCAACAGTTTGCCAACATTTTTGAGTGAACTGCAGAACGTCAGATTTTTAGCAGAAATTGTGACCGCGCGGCTTAGGGATTTTTTCAAAAAAAGTTGTTGAGACGTCGAGGGCTAATTCGGTTTCCAATAATAAAAACCCACCTGTTTCCACCGAAAAACATTTCAGGGGATCACTTGCAACAGTTTGCCAACATTTTTGAGTGAATTGCAGAACGTGAGATTTTTAGCAGAAATTGTGACCGCGCGGCTTAGGGATTTTTTCAAAAAAAGTTGTTCAGACGTCGAGGGCTAATTCTGTTTCCGATGATAAAAACACATCTGTTTCCACCGAAAAACCTTTCAGGGGATCGTTTGCAACAGTTTGGCACCATTTTTGAGTGAATTGCAGAACGTCAGATTTTTAGCAGAAATTGTGACCGCGCGGCTTAGGGATTTTTTCAAAAAAAGTTGTTCAGACGTCGAGGGCTAATTCTGTTTCCGATGATAAAAACCCATCTGTTTCCACCGAAAAACATTTCAGGGGATCACTTGCAACAGTTTGGCACCATTTTTGAGTGAATTGCAGAACGTCAGATTTTTAGCAGAAATTGTGACCGCGCGGCTTAGGGATTTTTTCAAAAATAGTTGTTCAGACGTTGAGGGCTAATTCTGTTTCCGATGATAAAAACCCATCTGTTTCCACCGAAAAACATTTCAGGGGATCACTTGCAACAGTTTGCCAACTTTTTTGAGTGAATTGCAGAACGTCAGATTTTTAGCAGAAATTGTGACCGCGCGGCTTAGGGATTTTTTCAAAAAAAGTTGTTGAGACGTCGAGGGCTAATTCTGTTTCCGATGATAAAAACCCATCTGTTTCCACCGAAAAACCTTTCAGGGGATCACTTGCAACAGTTTGCCAACATTTTTGAGTGAATTGCAGAACGTGAGATTTTTAGCAGAAATTGTGACCGCGCGGCTTAGGGATTTTTTCAAAAAAAGTTGTTCAGACGTCGAGGGCTAATTCTGTTTCCGATGATAAAAACACATCTGTTTCCACTGAAAAACCTTTCAGGGGATCGTTTGCAACAGTTTGCCAACATTTTTGAGTGAATTGCAGAACGTGAGATTTTTAGCAGAAATTGTGATCGCGCGGCTTAGGGATTTTTTCAAAAAAAGTTGTTCAGACGTCGAGGGCTAATTCTGTTTCCGATGATAAAAACCCATCTGTTTCCACCGAAAAACCTTTCAGGGGATCGTTTGCAACAGTTTGGCACCGTTTTTGAGTGAATTGCAGAACGTCAGATTTTTAGCAGAAATTGTGACCGCGCGGCTTAGGGATTTTTTCAAAAAAAGTTGTTCAGACGTCGAGGGCTAATTCTGTTTCCGATGATAAAAACCCATCTGTTTCCACCGAAAAACATTTCAGGGGATCACTGGCAGCAGTTTGGCACCATTTTTGAGTGAATTGCAGAACGTCAGATTTTTAGCAGAAATTGTGACCGCGCGGCTTAGGGATTTTTTCAAAAAAAGTTGTTCAGACGTCGAGGGCTAATTCTGTTTCCGATGATAAAAACCCATCTGTTTCCACCGAAAAACCTTTCAGGGGATCACTTGCAAGAGTTTGGCACCGTTTTTGAGTGAATTGCAGAACGTCAGATTTTTAGCAGAAATTGTGACCGCGCGGCTTAGGGATTTTTTCAAAAATAGTTGTTCAGACGTTGAGGGCTAATTCTGTTTCCGATGATAAAAACCCATCTGTTTCCACCGAAAAACATTTCAGGGGATCACTTGCAACAGTTTGCCAACTTTTTTGAGTGAATTGCAGAACGTCAGATTTTTAGCAGAAATTGTGACCGCGCTGCTTAGGGCTTTTTTTCAAAAAAATTTGTTGAGATGTCGAGGGCTAATTCTGTTTCCGATGATAAAAACCCATCTGTTTCCACCGAAAAACCTTTCAGGGGATCACTTGCAACAGTTGGCCAACTTTTTTGAGTGAATTGCAGAACGTCAGATTTTTAGCAGAAATCTTAGGGATTTTTTCAAAAAAAGTTGTTGAGACGTCGAGGGCTAATTCTGTTTCCGATGATAAAAACCCATCTGTTTCCACCGAAAAACCTTTCAGGGGATCGTTTGCAACAGTTTGCCAACATTTTTGAGTGAATTGCAGAACGTGAGATTTTTAGCAGAAATTGTGACCGCGCGGCTTAGGGATTTTTTCAAAATAGTTGTTCAGACGTTGAGGGCTAATTCTGTTTCCGATGATAAAAACCCATCTGTTTCCACCGAAAAACCTTTCAGGGGATCACTTGCAACAGTTGGCCAACTTTTTTGAGTGAATTGCAGAACGTCAGATTTTTAGCAGAAATTGTGACCGCGCGGCTTAGGGATTTTTTCAAAAAAAGTTGTTGAGACGTCGAGGGCTAATTCTGTTTCCGATGATAAAAACCCATCTGTTTCCACCGAAAAACCTTTCAGGGGATCGTTTGCAACAGTTTGCCAACATTTTTGAGTGAATTGCAGAACGTGAGATTTTTAGCAGAAATTGTGTCCGCGCGGCTTAGGTATTTTTTCAAAAAAGTTGTTCAGACGTCGAGGGCTAATTCTGTTTCCGATGATAAAAACCCATCTGTTTCCACCGAAAAACATTTCAGGGGATCACTTGCAGCAGTTTGGCACCATTTTTGAGTGAATTGTAGAACGTCAGATTTTTAGCAGAAATTGTGACCGCGCGGCTTAGGTATTTTTTCAAAAAAGTTGTTCAGACGTCGAGGGCTAATTCTGTTTCCGATGATAAAAACCCAT
Organism: Podarcis bocagei; assembly: GCF_964188305.1. Lineage (NCBI taxonomy): Eukaryota > Metazoa > Chordata > Lepidosauria > Squamata > Lacertidae > Podarcis > Podarcis bocagei. Next base: position 458,592 of record NW_027670335.1, read on the forward strand.
CTGTTTCCACCGAAAAACATTTCAGGGGATCACTTGCAACAGTTTGCCAACTTTTTTGAGTGAATTGCAGAACGTCAGATTTTTAGCAGAAATTGTGACCGCGCGGCTTAGGGATTTTTTCAAAAAAAGTTGTTGAGACGTCGAGGGCTAATTCTGTTTCCGATGATAAAAACCCATCTGTTTCCACCGAAAAACCTTTCAGGGGATCACTTGCAGCAGTTGGCCAACTTTTTTGAGTGAATTGCAGAACGTCAGATTTTTAGCAGAAATTGTGACCGCGCGGCTTAGGGATTTTTTCAAAAAAAGTTGTTGAGACGTCGAGGGCTAATTCTGTTTCCGATGATAAAAACCCATCTGTTTCCACCGAAAAACCTTTCAGGGGATCGTTTGCAACAGTTTGCCAACATTTTTGAGTGAATTGCAGAACGTGAGATTTTTAGCAGAAATTGTGACCGCGCGGCTTAGGGATTTTTTCAAAAAAAGTTGTACAGACGTCGAGGGCTAATTCTGTTTCCGATGATAAAAACCCATCTGTTTCCACCGAAAAACATTTCAGGGGATCACTGGCAGCAGTTTGGCACCATTTTTGAGTGAATTGCAGAACGTCAGATTTTTAGCAGAAATTGTGACCGCGCGGCTTAGGTATTTTTTAAAAAAATGTTGTTCAGACGTCGAGGGCTAATTCTGTTTCCGATGATAAAAACCCATCTGTTTCCACCGAAAAACCTTTCAGGGGATGGTTTGCAACAGTTTGGCACCGTTTTTGAGTGAATTGCAGAACGTCAGATTTTTAGCAGAAATTGTGACCGCGCGGCTTAGGGATTTTTTCAAAAAAAGTTGTTCAGACGTCGAGGGCTAATTCTGTTTCCGATGATAAAAACCCATCTGTTTCCACCGAAAAACCTTTCAGGGGATCGTTTGCAACAGTTTGCCAACATTTTTGAGTGAATTGCAGAACGTCAGATTTTTAGCAGAAATTGTGACCGCGCGGCTTAGGGATTTTTTCAAAAATAGTTGTTCAGACGTTGAGGGCTAATTCTGTTTCCGATGATAAAAACCCATCTGTTTCCACCGAAAAACATTTCAGGGGATCACTTGCAGCAGTTTGGCACCGTTTTTGAGTGAATTGCAGAACGTCAGATTTTTAGCAGAAATTGTGACCGCGCGGCTTAGGTATTTTTTCAAAAAAAGTTGTTCAGACGTCGAGGGCTAATTCTGTTTCCGATGATAAAAACCCATCTGTTTCCACCGAAAAACATTTCAGGGGATCGTTTGCAACAGTGTGGCACCGTTTTTGAGTGAATTGCAGAACGTCAGATTTTTAGCAGAAATTGTGACCGCGCGGCTTAGGGATTTTTTCAAAAAAAGTTGTTCAGACGTCGAGGGCTAATTCTGTTTCCGATGATAAAAACCCATCTGTTTCCACCGAAAAACATTTCAGGGGATCACTGGCAGCAGTTTGGCACCATTTTTGAGTGAATTGCAGAACGTCAGATTTTTAGCAGAAATTGTGACCGCGCGGCTTAGGTATTTTTTCAAAAAAAGTTGTTCAGACGTCGAGGGCTAATTCTGTTTCCGATGATAAAAACCCATCTGTTTCCACCGAAAAACCTTTCAGGGGATCACTTGCAACAGTTTGGCACCATTTTTGAGTGAATTGCAGAACGTCAGATTTTTAGCAGAAATTGTGACCGCGCGGCTTAGGGATTTTTTCAAAAAAAGTTGTTCAGACGTCAAGGGCTAATTCTGTTTCCGATGATAAAAACCCATCTGTTTCCACCGAAAAACATTTCAGGGGATCACTGGCAGCAGTTTGGCACCATTTTTGAGTGAATTGCAGAACGTCAGATTTTTAGCAGAAATTGTGACCGCGCGGCTTAGGTATTTTTTCAAAAAATGTTGTTCAGACGTCGAGGGCTAATTCTGTTTCCGATGATAAAAACCCATCTGTTTCCACCGAAAAACCTTTCAGGGGATCGTTTGCAACAGTTTGGCACCGTTTTTGAGTGAATTGCAGAACGTCAGATTTTTAGCAGAAATTGTGACCGCGCGGCTTAGGGATTTTTTCAAAAAAAGTTGTTCAGACGTCGAGGGCTAATTCTGTTTCCGATGATAAAAACCCATCTGTTTCCACCGAAAAACCTTTCAGGGGATCGTTTGCAACAGTTTGCCAACATTTTTGAGTGAATTGCAGAACGTCAGATTTTTAGCAGAAATTGTGACCGCGCGGCTTAGGGATTTTTTCAAAAATAGTTGTTCAGACGTTGAGGGCTAATTCTGTTTCCGATGATAAAAACCCATCTGTTTCCACCGAAAAACATTTCAGGGGATCACTTGCAGCAGTTTGGCACCGTTTTTGAGTGAATTGCAGAACGTCAGATTTTTAGCAGAAATTGTGACCGCGCGGCTTAGGTATTTTTTCAAAAAAAGTTGTTCAGACGTCGAGGGCTAATTCTGTTTCCGATGATAAAAACCCATCTGTTTCCACCGAAAAACCTTTCAGGGGATCACTTGCAACAGTTTGGCACCATTTTTGAGTGAATTGCAGAACGTCAGATTTTTAGCAGAAATTGTGACCGCGCGGCTTAGGGATTTTTTCAAAAAAAGTTGTTCAGACGTCAAGGGCTAATTCTGTTTCCGATGATAAAAACACATCTGTTTCCACTGAAAAACCTTCTAAGGGATCGTTTGCAACAGTTTGGCACCATTTTTGAGTGAATTGCAGAACGTCAGATTTTTAGCAGAAATTGTGAGCGTGCGGCTTAGGCTTTTTTTCAAAAAAAGTTGTTCAGACGTCAAGGGCTAATTCTGTTTCGGATGATAAAAACCCATCTGTTTCCACCGAAAAACATGTCAGGGGATCACTTGCAACAGTTGGCCAACTTTTTTGAGTGAATTGCAGAACGTCAGATTTTTAGCAGAAATTGTGACCGCGCGGCTTAGGGATTTTTTCAAAAAAAGTTGTTGAGACGTCAAGGGCTAATTCTGTTTCCGATGATAAAAACACATCTGTTTCCACCGAAAAACATTTCAGGGGATCACTTGCAACAGTTTGCCAACTTTTTTGAGTGAATTGCAGAACGTCAGATTTTTAGCAGAAATTGTGACCGCGCGGCTTAGGGATTTTTTCAAAAAAAGTTGTTCAGACGTCGAGGGCTAATTCTTTTTCCGATGATAAAAACACATCTGTTTCCACCGAAAAACATTTCAGGGGATCACTTGCAACAGTTTGCCAACATTTTTGAGTGAACTGCAGAACGTCAGATTTTTAGCAGAAATTGTGACCGCGCGGCTTAGGGATTTTTTCAAAAAAAGTTGTTGAGACGTCGAGGGCTAATTCGGTTTCCAATAATAAAAACCCACCTGTTTCCACCGAAAAACATTTCAGGGGATCACTTGCAACAGTTTGCCAACATTTTTGAGTTAATTGCAGAACGTCAGATTTTTAGCAGAAATTGTGACCGCGCGGCTTAGGGATTTTTTCAAAAAAAGTTGTTCAGACGTCGAGGGCTAATTCTGTTTCCGATGATAAAAACACATCTGTTTCCACCGAAAAACCTTTCAGGGGATCGTTTGCAACAGTTTGGCACCATTTTTGAGTGAATTGCAGAACGTCAGATTTTTAGCAGAAATTGTGACCGCGCCTTAGGGATTTTTTCAAAAAAAGTTGTTCAGACGTCGAGGGCTAATTCTGTTTCCGATGATAAAAACCCATCTGTTTCCACCGAAAAACATTTCAGGGGATCACTTGCAACAGTTTGGCACCATTTTTGAGTGAATTGCAGAACGTCAGATTTTTAGCAGAAATTGTGACCGCGCGGCTTAGGGATTTTTTCAAAAAAAGTTGTTCAGACGTCGAGGGCTAATTCTGTTTCCGATGATAAAAACCCATCTGTTTCCACCGAAAAACATTTCAGGGGATCACTTGCAACAGTTTGCCAACTTTTTTGAGTGAATTGCAGAACGTCAGATTTTTAGCAGAAATTGTGAGCGTGCGGCTTAGGCTTTTTTTCAAAAAAAGTTGTTCAGACGTCAAGGGCTAATTCTGTTTCGGATGATAAAAACCCATCTGTTTCCACCGAAAAACATTTCAGGGGATCACTTGCAACAGTTGGCCAACTTTTTTGAGTGAATTGCAGAACGTCAGATTTTTAGCAGAAATTGTGACCGCGCGGCTTAGGGATTTTTTCAAAAAAAGTTGTTGAGACGTCAAGGGCTAATTCTGTTTCCGATGATAAAAACACATCTGTTTCCACCGAAAAACCTTTCAGGGGATCGTTTGCAACAGTTTGGCACCATTTTTGAGTGAATTGCAGAACGTCAGATTTTTAGCAGAAATTGTGACCGCGCGGCTTAGGGATTTTTTCAAAAAAAGTTGTTCAGACGTCAAGGGCTAATTCTGTTTCCGATGATAAAAACACATAGGTTTCCACCGAAAAACATTTCAGGGGATCACTTGTAACTGTTTGCCAACATTTTTGAGTGAATTGCAGAACGTCAGATTTTTAGCAGAAATTGTGACCGCGCGGCTTAGGGATTTCTTCAAAAAAAGTTGTTCAGACGTCGAGGGCTAATTCTGTTCCCGATGATAAAAACCCATCTGTTTCCACCGAAAAACATTTCAGGGGATCACTTGCAACACTTTGCCAACATTTTTGAGTGAATTGCAGAACGTCAGATTTTTAGCAGAAATTGTGATCGCGCGGCTTAGGGATTTTTTCAAAAAAAGTTGTTCAGACGTCGAGGGCTAATTCTGTTTCCGATGATAAAAACCCATCTGTTTCCACCGAAAAACATTTCAGGGGATCACTTGCAACAGTTTGGCACCATTTTTGAGTGAATTGCAGAACGTCAGATTTTTAGCAGAAATTGTGACCGCGCGGCTTAGGGATTTTTTCAAAAAAAGTTGTTCAGACGTCGAGGGATAATTCTGTTTCCGATGATAAAAACACATCTGTTTCCACTGAAAAACCTTCTAAGGGATCGTTTGCAACAGTTTGGCACCATTTTTGAGTGAATTGCAGAACGTCAGATTTTTAGCAGAAATTGTGAGCGTGCGGCTTAGGCTTTTTTTCAAAAAAAGTTGTTCAGACGTCAAGGGCTAATTCTGTTTCGGATGATAAAAACCCATCTGTTTCCACCGAAAAACATTTCAGGGGATCACTTGCAACAGTTGGCCAACTTTTTTGAGTGAATTGCAGAACGTCAGATTTTTAGCAGAAATTGTGACCGCGCGGCTTAGGGATTTTTTCAAAAAAAGTTGTTGAGACGTCAAGGGCTAATTCTGTTTCCGATGATAAAAACACATCTGTTTCCACCGAAAAACCTTTCAGGGGATCGTTTGCAACAGTTTGGCACCATTTTTGAGTGAATTGCAGAACGTCAGATTTTTAGCAGAAATTGTGACCGCGCGGCTTAGGGATTTTTTCAAAAAAAGTTGTTCAGACGTCAAGGGCTAATTCTGTTTCCGATGATAAAAACACATAGGTTTCCACCGAAAAACATTTCAGGGGATCACTTGTAACAGTTTGCCAACATTTTTGAGTGAATTGCAGAACGTCAGATTTTTAGCAGAAATTGTGACCGCGCGGCTTAGGGATTTCTTCAAAAAAAGTTGTTCAGACGTCGAGGGCTAATTCTGTTCCCGATGATAAAAACCCATCTGTTTCCACCGAAAAACATTTCAGGGGATCACTTGCAACACTTTGCCAACATTTTTGAGTGAATTGCAGAACGTCAGATTTTTAGCAGAAATTGTGATCGCGCGGCTTAGGGATTTTTTCAAAAAAAGTTGTTCAGACGTCGAGGGCTAATTCTGTTTCCGATGATAAAAACCCGTCTGTTTCCACCGAAAAACCTTTCAAGGGATCGTTTGCAACAGTTTGGCACCATTTTTGAGTGAATTGAAGAACGTCAGATTTTTAGCAGAAATTGTGACCGCGCGGCTTAGGGATTTTTTCAAAAAAAGTTGTTCAGACGTCGAGGGCTAATTCTGTTTCCGATGATAAAAACCCATCTGTTTCCACCGAAAAACATTTCAGGGGATCACTTGCAACAGTTTGGCACCATTTTTGAGTGAATTGCAGAACGTCAGATTTTTAGCAGAAATTGTGACCGCGCGGCTTAGGGATTTTTTCAAAAAAAGTTGTTCAGACGTCGAGGGCTAATTCTGTTTCCGATGATAAAAACCCATCTGTTTCCACCGAAAAACATTTCAGGGGATCACTTGCAACAGTTTGGCACCATTTTTGAGTGAATTGCAGAACGTCAGATTTTTAGCAGAAATTGTGACCGCGCGGCTTAGGGATTTTTTCAAAAAAAGTTGTTGCGACTTCGAGGGCTAATTCGGTTTCCAATAATAAAAACCCACCTGTTTCCACCGAAAAACATTTCAGGGGATCACTTGCAACAGTTTGCCAACATTTTTGAGTGAATTGCAGAACGTCAGATTTTTAGCAGAAATTGTGACCGCGCGGCTTAGGGATTTTTTCAAAAAAAGTTTTTCAGACGTCGAGGGCTAATTCTGTTTCCGATGATAAAAACACATCTGTTTCCACCGAAAAACCTTTCAAGGGATCTTTTGCAACAGTTTGGCACCATTTTTGAGTGAATTGCAGAACGTCAGATTTTTAGCAGAAATTGTGAGCGTGCGGCTTAGGCTTTTTTTCAAAAAAAGTTGTTCAGACGTCAAGGGCTAATTCTGTTTCGGATGATAAAAACCCATCTGTTTCCACCGAAAAACATTTCAGGGGATCACTTGCAACAGTTGGCAAACTTTTTTGAGTGAATTGCAGAACGTCAGATTTTTAGCAGAAATTGTGACCGCGCGGCTTAGGGATTTTTTCAAAAAAAGTTGTTCAGACGTCGAGGGCTAATTCTGTTTCCGATGATAAAAACACATCTGTTTCCACCGAAAAACCTTTCAAGGGATCTTTTGCAACAGTTTGGCACCATTTTTGAGTGAATTGCAGAACGTCAGATTTTTAGCAGAAATTGTGACCGCGCGGCTTAGGGATTTTTTCAAAAAAAGTTGTTCAGACGTCGAGGGCTAATTCTGTTTCCGATGATAAAAACCCATCTGTTTCCACCGAAAAACATTTCAGGGGATCACTTGCAACAGTTTGGCACCATTTTTGAGTGAATTGCAGAACCTCAGATTTTTAGCAGAAATTGTGACCGCGCGGCTTAGGGATTTTTTCAAAAAAAGTTGTTGCGACTTCGAGGGCTAATTCGGTTTCCAATAATAAAAACCCACCTGTTTCCACCGAAAAACATTTCAGGGGATCACTTGCAACAGTTTGCCAACATTTTTGAGTGAATTGCAGAACGTCAGATTTTTAGCAGAAATTGTGACCGCGCGGCTTAGGGATTTTTTCAAAAAAAGTTTTTCAGACGTCGAGGGCTAATTCTGTTTCCGATGATAAAAACACATCTGTTTCCACCGAAAAACCTTTCAAGGGATCTTTTGCAACAGTTTGGCACCATTTTTGAGTGAATTGCAGAACGTCAGATTTTTAGCAGAAATTGTGAGCGTGCGGCTTAGGCTTTTTTTCAAAAAAAGTTGTTCAGACGTCGAGGGCTAATTCTGTTTCCGATGATAAAAACACATCTGTTTCCACCGAAAAACCTTTCAGTGGATCGTTTGCAACAGTTTGGCACCATTTTTGAGTGAATTGCAGAACGTCAGATTTTTAGCAGAAATTGTGACCGCGCGGCTTAGGGATTTTTTCAAAAAAAGTTGTTCAGACGTCGAGGGCTAATTCTGTTTCCGATGATAAAAACCCATCTGTTTCCACCGAAAAACATTTCAGGGGATCACTTGCAACAGTTTGGCACCATTTTTGAGTGAATTGCAGAACGTCAGATTTTTAGCAGAAATTGTGACCGCGCGGCTTAGGGATTTTTTCAAAAAAAGTTGTTCAGACGTCGAGGGCTAATTCTGTTTCCGATGATAAAAACACATCTGTTTCCACTGAAAAACCTTCTAAGGGATCGTTTGCAACAGTTTGGCACCATTTTTGAGTGAATTGCAGAACGTCAGATTTTTAGCAGAAATTGTGAGCGTGCGGCTTAGGATTTTTTTCAAAAAAAGTTGTTCAGACGTCAAGGGCTAATTCTGTTTCGGATGATAAAAACCCATCTGTTTCCACCGAAAAACATTTCAGGGGATCACTTTCAACAGTTGGCCAACTTTTTTGAGTGAATTGCAGAACGTCAGATTTTTAGCAGAAATTGTGACCGCGCGGCTTAGGGATTTTTTCAAAAAAAGTTGTTGAGACGTCAAGGGCTAATTCTGTTTCCGATGATAAAAACACATCTGTTTCCACCGAAAAACATTTCAGGGGATCGTTTGCAACAGTTTGGCACCATTTTTGAGTGAATTGCAGAACGTCAGATTTTTAGCAGAAATTGTGACCGCGCGGCTTAGGGATTTTTTCAAAAAAAGTTGTTCAGACGTCAAGGGCTAATTCTGTTTCCGATGATAAAAACCCGTCTGTTTCCACCGAAAAACCTTTCAGGGGATCGTTTGCAACAGTTTGGCACCATTTTTGAGTGAATTGAAGAACGTCAGATTTTTAGCAGAAATTGTGACCGCGCGGCTTAGGGATTTTTTCAAAAAAAGTTGTTCAGACGTCGAGGGCTAATTCTGTTTCCGATGATAAAAACCCATCTGTTTCCACCGAAAAACATTTCAGGGGATCACTTGCAACAGTTTGGCACCATTTTTGAGTGAATTGCAGAACGTCAGATTTTTAGCAGAAATTGTGACCGCGCGGCTTAGGGATTTTTTCAAAAAAAGTTGTTGCGACTTCGAGGGCTAATTCGGTTTCCAATAATAAAAACCCACCTGTTTCCACGGAAAAACATTTCAGGGGATCACTTGCAACAGTTTGCCAACATTTTTGAGTGAATTGCAGAACGTCAGATTTTTAGCAGAAATTGTGACCGCGCGGCTTAGGGATTTTTTCAAAAAAAGTTGTTCAGACGTCGAGGGCTAATTCTGTTTCCGATGATAAAAACACATCTGTTTCCACCGAAAAACCTTTCAAGGGATCTTTTGCAACAGTTTGGCACCATTTTTGAGTGAATTGCAGAACGTCAGATTTTTAGCAGAAATTGTGACCGCGCGGCTTAGGGATTTTTTCAAAAAGAGTTGTTCAGACGTCGAGGGCTAATTCTTTTTCCGATGATAAAAACCCATCTGTTTCCACCGAAAAACATTTCAGGGGATCACTTGCAACAGTTGGCCAACTTTTTTGAGTGAATTGCAGAACGTCAGATTTTTAGCAGAAATTGTGACCGCGCGGCTTAGGGATTTCTTCAAAAAAAGTTGTTTTGAAGTCAAGGGCTAATTCTGTTTCCGATGATAAAAACACATCTGTTTCCACCGAAAAACATTTCAGGGGATCACTTGCAACACTTTGCCAACATTTTTGAGTGAATTGCAGAACGTCAGATTTTTAGCAGAAATTGTGATCGCGCGGCTTAGGGATTTTTTCAAAAAAAGTTGTTCAGACGTCGAGGGCTAATTCTGTTTCCGATGATAAAAACCCATCTGTTTCCACCGAAAAACATTTCAGGGGATCACTTGCAACAGTTTGGCACCATTTTTGAGTGAATTGCAGAACGTCAGATTTTTAGCAGAAATTGTGACCGCGCAGCTTAGGGATTTTTTCAAAAAAAGTTGTTCAGACGTCGAGGGCTAATTCTGTTTCCAATAATAAAAACCCACCTGTTTCCTCCGAAAAACATTTCAGGGGATCACTTGCAACAGTTTGCCAACATTTTTGAGTGAATTGCAGAACGTCAGATTTTTAGCAGAAATGGTGACCGCGCGGTTTAGGGATTTTTTCAAAAAAAGTTGTTGCGACGTCAAGGGCTAATTCGGTTTCCAATAATAAAAACCCACCTGTTTCCTCCGAAAAACATTTCAGGGGATCACTTGCAACACTTTGCCAACATTTTTGAGTGAATTGCAGAACGTCAGATTTTTAGCAGAAATTGTGACCGCGCGGCTTAGGGATTTTTTCAAAAAAAGTTGTTCAGACGTCGAGGGCTAATTCTGTTTCCGATGATAAAAACACATCTGTTTCCACCGAAAAACCTTTCAGGGGATCTTTTGCAACAGTTTGGCACCATTTTTGAGTGAATTGCAGAACGTCAGATTTTTAGCAGAAATTGTGACCGCGCGGCTTAGGGATTTTTTCCAAAAACAGTTGTTCAGACGTCGAGGGCTAATTCTGTTTCCGATGATAAAAACACATCTGTTTCCACCGAAAAACCTTTCAAGGGATCTTTTGCAACAGTTTGGCACCATTTTTGAGTGAATTGCAGAACGTCAGATTTTTAGCAGAAATTGTGACCGCGCGGCTTAGGGATTTTTTCAAAAAAAGTTGTTCAGACGTCAAGGGCTAATTCTGTTTCCGATGATAAAAACACATAGGTTTCCACCGAAAAACATTTCAGGGGATCACTTGTAACAGTTTGCCAACATTTTTGAGTGAATTGCAGAACGTCAGATTTTTAGCAGAAATTGTGACCGCGCGGCTTAGGGATTTCTTCAAAAAAAGTTGTTCAGACGTCGAGGGCTAATTCTGTTCCCGATGATAAAAACCCATCTGTTTCCACCGAAAAACATTTCAGGGGATCACTTGCAACACTTTGCCAACATTTTTGAGTGAATTGCAGAACGTCAGATTTTTAGCAGAAATTGTGATCGCGCGGCTTAGGGATTTTTTCAAAAAAAGTTGTTCAGACGTCGAGGGCTAATTCTGTTTCCGATGATAAAAACCCATCTGTTTCCACCGAAAAACATTTCAGGGGATCACTTGCAACAGTTTGGCACCATTTTTGAGTGAATTGCAGAACGTCAGATTTTTAGCAGAAATTGTGACCGCGCGGCTTAGGGATTTTTTCAAAAAAAGTTGTTCAGACGTCGAGGGCTAATTCTGTTTCCGATGATAAAAACACATCTGTTTCCACCGAAAAACCTTTCAAGGGATCTTTTGCAACAGTTTGGCACCATTTTTGAGTGAATTGCAGAACGTCAGATTTTTAGCAGAAATTGTGACCGCGCGGCTTAGGGATTTTTTCAAAAAAAGTTGTTCAGACGTCAAGGGCTAATTCTGTTTCCGATGATAAAAACACATAGGTTTCCACCGAAAAACATTTCAGGGGATCACTTGTAACAGTTTGCCAACATTTTTGAGTGAATTGCAGAACGTCAGATTTTTAGCAGAAATTGTGACCGCGCGGCTTAGGGATTTCTTCAAAAAAAGTTGTTCAGACGTCGAGGGCTAATTCTGTTCCCGATGATAAAAACCCATCTGTTTCCACCGAAAAACATTTCAGGGGATCACTTGCAACACTTTGCCAACATTTTTGAGTGAATTGCAGAACGTCAGATTTTTAGCAGAAATTGTGATCGCGCGGCTTAGGGATTTTTTCAAAAAAAGTTTTTCAGACGTCGAGGGCTAATTCTGTTTCCGATGATAAAAACCCATCTGTTTCCACCGAAAAACATTTCAGGGGATCACTTGCAACAGTTTGGCACCATTTTTGAGTGAATTGCAGAACGTCAGATTTTTAGCAGAAATTGTGACCGCGCGGCTTAGGGATTTTTTCAAAAAAAGTTGTTGCGACGTCGAGGGCTAATTCTGTTTCCAATAATAAAAACCCACCTGTTTCCTCCGAAAAAAATTTCAGGGGATCACTTGCAACAGTTTGCCAACATTTTTGAGTGAATTGCAGAACGTGAGATTTTTAGCAGAAATTGTGACCGCGCGGCTTAGGGATTTTTTCAAAAAAAGTTGTTGCGACGTCGAGGGCTAATTCGGTTTCCAATAATAAAAACCCACCTGTTTCCACCGAAAAACATTTCAGGGGATCTTTTGCAACAGTTTGGCACCATTTTTGAGTGAATTGCAGAACGTCAGATTTTTAGCAGAAATTGTGACCGCGCGGCTTAGGGATTTTTTCAAAAAAAAGTTGTTCAGACGTCGAGGGCTAATTCTGTTTCCGATGATAAAAACCCATCTGTTTCCACCGAAAAACATTTCAGGGGATCACTTGCAACAGTTTGCCAACTTTTTTGAGTGAATTGCAGAACGTCAGATTTTTAGCAGAAATTGTGACCGCGCGGCTTAGGGATTTTTTCCAAAAACAGTTGTTCAGACGTCGAGGGCTAATTCTGTTTCCGATGATAAAAACACCTCTGTTTCTACCGAAAAACCTTTCAAGGGATCTTTTGCAACAGTTTGGCACCATTTTTGAGTGAATTGCAGAACGTCAGATTTTTAGCAGAAATTGTGACCGCGCGGCTTAGGGATTTTTTCAAAAAAAGTTGTTCAGACGTCGAGGGCTAATTCTGTTTCCGATGATAAAAACACATCTGTTTCCACCGAAAAACATTTCAGGGGATCACTTGCAACAGTTTGCCAACATTTTTGAGTGAATTGCAGAACGTCAGATTTTTAGCAGAAATTGTGACCGCGCGGCTTAGGGATTTTTTCAAAAAAAGTTGTTCAGACGTCGAGGGCTAATTCTGTTTCCGATGATAAAAACACATCTGTTTCCACCGAAAAACCTTTCAAGGGATCTTTTGCAAGAGTTTGGCACCATTTTTGAGTGAATTGCAGAACGTCAGATTTTTAGCAGAAATTGTGACCGCGCCGCTTAAGGATTTTTTCAAAAAAAGTTGTTCAGACGTCGAGGGCTAATTCTGTTTCCGATGATAAAAACACATCTGTTTCCACCGAAAAACATTTCAGGGGATCACTTGCAACAGTTTGCCAACATTTTTGAGTGAATTGCAGAACGTCAGATTTTTAGCAGAAATTGTGACCGCGCGGCTTAGGGATTTTTTCAAAAAAAGTTGTTGCGACGTCGAGGGCTAAATCGGTTTCCAATAATAAAAACCCACCTGTTTCCACCGAAAAACATTTCAGGGGATCACTTGCAACACTTTGCCAACATTTTTGAGTGAATTGCAGAACGTCAGATTTTTAGCAGAAATTGTGACCGCGCGGCTTAGGGATTTTTTCAAAAAAAGTTGTTCAGACGTCGAGGGCTAATTCTGTTTCCGATGATAAAAACACATCTGTTTCCACCGAAAAACCTTTCAAGGGATCTTTTGCAACAGTTTGGCACCATTTTTGAGTGAATTGCAGAACGTCAGATTTTTAGCAGAAATTGTGACCGCGCGGCTTAGGGATTTTTTCAAAAAAAGTTGTTCAGACGTCGAGGGCTAATTCTGTTTCCGATGATAAAAACACATCTGTTTCCACCGAAAAACCTTTCAAGGGATCTTTTGCAACAGTTTGGCACCATTTTTGAGTGAATTGCAGAACGTCAGATTTTTAGCAGAAATTGTGACCGCGCGGCTTAGGGATTTTTTCAAAAAAAGTTGTTCAGACGTCGAGGGCTAATTCTGTTTCCGATGATAAAAACACATCTGTTTCCACCGAAAAACCTTTCAAGGGATCTTTTGCAACAGTTTGGCACCATTTTTGAGTGAATTGCAGAACGTCAGATTTTTAGCAGAAATTGTGACCGCGCGGCTTAGGGATTTTTTCAAAAAAAGTTGTTCAGACGTCAAGGGCTAATTCTGTTTCCGATGATAAAAACACATAGGTTTCCACCGAAAAACATTTCAGGGGATCACTTGTAACAGTTTGCCAACATTTTTGAGTGAATTGCAGAACGTCAGATTTTTAGCAGAAATTGTGACCGCGCGGCTTAGGGATTTTTTCAAAAAAAGTTGTTCAGACGTCGAGGGCTTATTCTGTTTCCGATGATAAAAACACATCTGTTTCCACCGAAAAACCTTTCAAGGGATCTTTTGCAAGAGTTTGGCACCATTTTTGAGTGAATTGCAGAACGTCAGATTTTTAGCAGAAATTGTGACCGCGCGGCTTAAGGATTTTTTCAAAAAAAGTTGTTCAGACGTCGAGGGCTAATTCTGTTTCCGATGATAAAAACACATCTGTTTCCACCGAAAAACATTTCAGGGGATCACTTGCAACAGTTTGCCAACATTTTTGAGTGAATTGCAGAACGTCAGATTTTTAGCAGAAATTGTGACCGCGCGGCTTAGGGATTTTTTCAAAAAAAGTTGTTGCGACGTCGAGGGCTAAATCGGTTTCCAATAATAAAAACCCACCTGTTTCCACCGAAAAACATTTCAGGGGATCACTTGCAACACTTTGCCAACATTTTTGAGTGAATTGCAGAACGTCAGATTTTTAGCAGAAATTGTGACCGCGCGGCTTAGGGATTTTTTCGAAAAAAGTTGTTCAGACGTCGAGGGCTAATTCTGTTTCCGATGATAAAAACACATCTGTTTCCACCGAAAAACCTTTCAAGGGATCTTTTGCAACAGTTTGGCACCATTTTTGAGTGAATTGCAGAACGTCAGATTTTTAGCAGAAATTGTGACCGGGCGGCTTAGGGATTTTTTCAAAAAAAGTTGTTCAGACGTCAAGGGCTAATTCTGTTTCCGATGATAAAAACACATAGGTTTCCACCGAAAAACATTTCAGGGGATCACTTGTAACAGTTTGCCAACATTTTTGAGTGAATTGCAGAACGTCAGATTTTTAGCAGAAATTGTGATCGCGCGGCTTAGGGATTTTTTCAAAAAAAGTTGTTCAGACGTCGAGGGCTAATTCTGTTTCCGATGATAAAAACCCATCTGTTTCCACCGAAAAACATTTCAGGGGATCACTTGCAACAGTTTGGCACCATTTTTGAGTGAATTGCAGAACGTCAGATTTTTAGCAGAAATTGTGACCGCGCGGCTTAGGGATTTTTTCAAAAAAAGTTGTTGCGACGTCGAGGGCTAATTCTGTTTCCAATAATAAAAACCCACCTGTTTCCTCCGAAAAACATTTCAGGGGATCACTTGCAACAGTTTGCCAACATTTTTGAGTGAATTGCAGAACGTCAGATTTTTAGCAGAAATTGTGACCGCGCGGCTTAGGGATTTTTTCAAAAAAAGTTGTTGCGATGTCGAGGGCTAATTCGGTTTCCAATAATAAAAACCCACCTGTTTCCACCGAAAAACATTTCAGGGGATCTTTTGCAACAGTTTGGCACCATTTTTGAGTGAATTGCAGAACGTCAGATTTTTAGCAGAAATTGTGACCGCGCGGCTTAGGGATTTTTTCAAAAAAAAGTTGTTCAGACGTCGAGGGCTAATTCTGTTTCCGATGATAAAAACCCATCTGTTTCCACCGAAAAACATTTCAGGGGATCACTTGCAACAGTTTGCCAACTTTTTTGAGTGAATTGCAGAACGTCAGATTTTTAGCAGAAATTGTGACCGCGCGGCTTAGGGATTTTTTCCAAAAACAGTTGTTCAGACGTCGAGGGCTAATTCTGTTTCCGATGATAAAAACACCTCTGTTTCTACCGAAAAACCTTTCAAGGGATCTTTTGCAACAGTTTGGCACCATTTTTGAGTGAATTGCAGAACGTCAGATTTTTAGCAGAAATTGTGACCGCGCGGCTTAGGGATTTTTTCAAAAAAAGTTGTTCAGACGTCGAGGGCTAATTCTGTTTCCGATGATAAAAACACATCTGTTTCCACCGAAAAACATTTCAGGGGATCACTTGCAACAGTTTGCCAACATTTTTGAGTGAATTGCAGAACGTCAGATTTTTAGCAGAAATTGTGACCGCGCGGCTTAGGGATTTTTTCAAAAAAAGTTGTTCAGACGTCGAGGGCTAATTCTGTTTCCGATGATAAAAACACATCTGTTTCCACCGAAAAACCTTTCAAGGGATCTTTTGCAAGAGTTTGGCACCATTTTTGAGTGAATTGCAGAACGTCAGATTTTTAGCAGAAATTGTGACCGCGCGGCTTAGGGATTTTTTCAAAAAAAGTTGTTGCGACGTCGAGGGCTAAATCGGTTTCCAATAATAAAAACCCACCTGTTTCCACCGAAAAACATTTCAGGGGATCACTTGCAACACTTTGCCAACATTTTTGAGTGATTTGCAGAACGTCAGATTTTTAGCAGAAATTGTGACCGCGCGGCTTAGGGATTTTTTCAAAAAAAGTTGTTCAGACGTCGAGGGCTAATTCTGTTTCCGATGATAAAAACACATCTGTTTCCACCGAAAAACCTTTCAAGGGATCTTTTGCAACAGTTTGGCACCATTTTTGAGTGAATTGCAGAACGTCAGATTTTTAGCAGAAATTGTGACCGCGCGGCTTAGGGATTTTTTCAAAAAAAGTTGTTCAGACGTCGAGGGCTAATTCTGTTTCCGATGATAAAAACACATCTGTTTCCACCGAAAAACCTTTCAAGGGATCTTTTGCAACAGTTTGGCACCATTTTTGAGTGAATTGCAGAACGTCAGATTTTTAGCAGAAATTGTGACCGCGCGGCTTAGGGATTTTTTCAAAAATAGTTGTTCAGACGTCGAGGGCTAATTCTGTTTCCGATGATAAAAACACATCTGTTTCCACTGAAAAACCTTTCAAGGGATCTTTTGCAACAGTTTGGCACCATTTTTGAGTGAATTGCAGAACGTCAGATTTTTAGCAGAAATTGTGACCGCGCGGCTTAGGGATTTTTTCAAAAAAAGTTGTTCAGACGTCAAGGGCTAATTCTGTTTCCGATGATAAAAACACATAGGTTTCCACCGAAAAACATTTCAGGGGATCACTTGTAACAGTTTGCCAACATTTTTGAGTGAATTGCAGAACGTCAGATTTTTAGCAGAAATTGTGACCGCGCGGCTTAGGTATTTTTTCAAAAAAAGTTGTTCAGACGTCGAGGGCTAATTCTGTTTCCGATGATAAAAACACATCTGTTTCCACCGAAAAACCTTTCAAGGGATCTTTTGCAAGAGTTTGGCACCATTTTTGAGTGAATTGCAGAACGTCAGATTTTTAGCAGAAATTGTGACCGCGCGGCTTAAGGATTTTTTCAAAAAAAGTTGTTCAGACGTCGAGGGCTAATTCTGTTTCCGATGATAAAAACACATCTGTTTCCACCGAAAAACATTTCAGGGGATCACTTGCAACAGTTTGCCAACATTTTTGAGTGAATTGCAGAACGTCAGATTTTTAACAGAAATTGTGACCGCGCGGCTTAGGGATTTCTTCAAAAAAAGTTGTTCAGACGTCGAGGGCTAATTCTGTTCCCGATGATAAAAACCCATCTGTTTCCACCGAAAAACATTTCAGGGGATCACTTGCAACACTTTGCCAACATTTTTGAGTGAATTGCAGAACGTCAGATTTTTAGCAGAAATTGTGATCGCGCGGCTTAGGGATTTTTTCAAAAAAAGTTGTTCAGACGTCGAGGGCTAATTCTGTTTCCGATGATAAAAACCCATCTGTTTCCACCGAAAAACATTTCAGGGGATCACTTGCAACAGTTTGGCACCATTTTTGAGTGAATTGCAGAACGTCAGATTTTTAGCAGAAATTGTGACCGCGCGGCTTAGGGATTTTTTCAAAAAAAGTTGTTGCGACGTCGAGGGCTAATTCTGTTTCCAATAATAAAAACCCACCTGTTTCCTCCGAAAAACATTTCAGGGGATCACTTGCAACAGTTTGCCAACATTTTTGAGTGAATTGCAGAACGTCAGATTTTTAGCAGAAATTGTGACCGCGCGGCTTAGGGATTTTTTCAAAAAAAGTTGTTGCGACGTCGAGGGCTAATTCGGTTTCCAATAATAAAAACCCACCTGTTTCCACCGAAAAACATTTCAGGGGATCTTTTGCAACAGTTTGGCACCATTTTTGAGTGAATTGCAGAACGTCAGATTTTTAGCAGAAATTGTGACCGCGCGGCTTAGGGATTTTTTCAAAAAAAAGTTGTTCAGATGTCGAGGGCTAATTCTGTTTCCGATGATAAAAACCCATCTGTTTCCACCGAAAAACATTTCAGGGGATCACTTGCAACAGTTTGCCAACTTTTTTGAGTGAATTGCAGAACGTCAGATTTTTAGCAGAAATTGTGACCGCGCGGCTTAGGGATTTTTTCAAAAAACAGTTGTTCAGACGTCGAGGGCTAATTCTGTTTCCGATGATAAAAACACCTCTGTTTCTACCGAAAAACCTTTCAAGGGATCTTTTGCAACAGTTTGGCACCATTTTTGAGTGAATTGCAGAACGTCAGATTTTTAGCAGAAATTGTGACCGCGCGGCTTAGGGATTTTTTCAAAAAAAGTTGTTCAGACGTCGAGGGCTAATTCTGTTTCCGATGATAAAAACACATCTGTTTCCACCGAAAAACATTTCAGGGGATCACTTGCAACAGTTTGCCAACATTTTTGAGTGAATTGCAGAACGTCAGATTTTTAGCAGAAATTGTGACCGCGCGGCTTAGGGATTTTTTCAAAAAAAGTTGTTCAGACGTCGAGGGCTAATTCTGTTTCCGATGATAAAAACACATCTGTTTCCACCGAAAAACCTTTCAAGGGATCTTTTGCAAGAGTTTGGCACCATTTTTGAGTGAATTGCAGAACGTCAGATTTTTAGCAGAAATTGTGACCGCGCGCCTTAGGGATTTTTTCAAAAAAAGTTGTTCAGACGTCGAGGGCTAATTCTGTTTCCGATGATAAAAACACATCTGTTTCCACCGAAAAACCTTTCAAGGGATCTTTTGCAACAGTTTGGCACCATTTTTGAGTGAATTGCAGAACGTCAGATTTTTAGCAGAAATTGTGACCGCGCGGCTTAGGGATTTTTTCAAAAAAAGTTGTTCAGACGTCGAGGGCTAATTCTGTTTCCGATGATAAAAACACATCTGTTTCCACCGAAAAACCTTTCAAGGGATCTTTTGCAACAGTTTGGCACCATTTTTGAGTGAATTGCAGAACGTCAGATTTTTAGCAGAAATTGTGACCGCGCGGCTTAGGGATTTTTTCAAAAAAAGTTGTTCAGACGTCGAGGGCTAATTCTGTTTCCGATGATAAAAACACATCTGTTTCCACCGAAAAACCTTTCAAGGGATCTTTTGCAACAGTTTGGCACCATTTTTGAGTGAATTGCAGAACGTCAGATTTTTAGCAGAAATTGTGACCGCGCGGCTTAGGGATTTTTTCAAAAAAAGTTGTTCAGACGTCGAGGGCTAATTCTGTTTCCGATGATAAAAACACATCTGTTTCCACCGAAAAACATTTCAGGGGATCACTTGCAACAGTTTGCCAACATTTTTGAGTGAATTGCAGAACGTCAGATTTTTAGCAGAAATTGTGACCGCGCGGCTTAGGGATTTTTTCAAAAAAAGTTGTTGCGACGTCGAGGGCTAATTCTGTTTCCGATGATAAAAACACATCTGTTTCCACCGAAAAACCTTTCAAGGGATCTTTTGCAACAGTTTGGCACCATTTTTGAGTGAATTGCAGAACGTCAGATTTTTAGCAGAAATTGTGACCGCGCGGCTTAGGGATTTTTTCAAAAAAAGTTGTTCAGACGTCGAGGGCTAATTCTGTTTCCGATGATAAAAACACATCTGTTTCCACCGAAAAACCTTTCAAGGGATCTTTTGCAACAGTTTGGCACCATTTTTGAGTGAATTGCAGAACGTCAGATTTTTAGCAGAAATTGTGACCGCGCGGCTTAGGGATTTTTTCAAAAAAAGTTGTTCAGACGTCGAGGGCTAATTCTGTTTCCGATGATAAAAACACATCTGTTTCCACCGAAAAACCTTTCAAGGGATCTTTTGCAACAGTTTGGCACCATTTTTGAGTGAATTGCAGAACGTCAGATTTTTAGCAGAAATTGTGACCGCGCGGCTTAGGGATTTTTTCAAAAAAAGTTGTTCAGACGTCGAGGGCTAATTCTGTTTCCGATGATAAAAACACATCTGTTTCCACCGAAAAACATTTCAGGGGATCACTTGCAACAGTTTGCCAACATTTTTGAGTGAATTGCAGAACGTCAGATTTTTAGCAGAAATTGTGACCGCGCGGCTTAGGGATTTTTTCAAAAAAAGTTGTTGCGACGTCGAGGGCTAATTCGGTTTCCAATAATAAAAACCCACCTGTTTCCACCGAAAAACATTTCAGGGGATCACTTGCAACAGTTTGCCAACATTTTTGAGTGAATTGCAGAACGTCAGATTTTTAGCAGAAATTGTGACCGCGCGGCTTAGGGATTTTTTCAAAAAAAGTTGTTCACACGTCAAGGGCTAATTCTGTTTCCGATGATAAAAACACATCTGTTTCCACCGAAAAACATTTCAAGGGATCTTTTGCAACAGTTTCGCACCATTTTTGAGTGAATTGCAGAACGTCAGATATTTAGCAGAAATTGTGACCGCGCGGCTTAGGTATTTTTTCCAAAAAAGTTGTTCAGACGTCGAGGGCTAATTCTGTTTCCGATGATAAAAACACATCTGTTTCCACCGAAAAACCTTTCAAGGGATCTTTTGCAACAGTTTGGCACCATTTTTTAGTGAATTGCAGAACGTCAGATTTTTAGCAGAAATTGTGACCGCGCGGCTTAGGGATTTTTTCAAAAAAAGTTGTTCAGACGTCGAGGGCTAATTCTGTTTCCGATGATAAAAACCTATCTGTTTCCACCGAAAAACCTTTCAAGGGATCGTTTGCAACAGTTTGGCACCATTTTTGAGTGAATTGCAGAACGTCAGATTTTTAGCAGGAATTGTGACCGCGCGGCTTAGGGATTTTTTCAAAAAAAGTTGTTCAGACGTCGAGGGCTAATTCTGTTTCCGATGATAAAAACACATCTGTTTCCACCGAAAAACATTTCAGGGGATCACTTGCAACAGTTTGCCAACATTTTTGAGTGAATTGCAGAACGTCAGATTTTTAGCAGAAATTGTGACCGCGCGGCTTAGGGATTTTTTCAAAAAAAGTTGTTGCGACGTCGAGGGCTAATTCGGTTTCCAATAATAAAAACCCACCTGTTTCCACCGAAAAACATTTCAGGGGATCACTTGCAACAGTTTGCCAACATTTTTGAGTGAATTGCAGAACGTCAGATTTTTAGCAGAAATTTTGACCGCGCGGCTTAGGGATTTTTTCAAAAAAAGTTGTTCAGACGTCGAGGGCTAATTCTGTTTCCGATGATAAAAACACATCTGTTTCCACCGAAAAACCTTTCAAGGGATCGTTTGCAACAGTTTGGCACCATTTTTGAGTGAATTGCAGAACGTCAGATTTTTAGCAGAAATTGTGACCGCGTGGCTTAGGGATTTTTTCAAAAAAAGTTGTTGAGACGTCGAGGGCTAATTCTGTTTCCGATGATAAAAACCCGTCTTTTTCCACCGAAAAACATTTCAGGGGATCACTTGCAACAGTTGGCCAACTTTTTTGAGTGAATTGCAGAACGTCAGATTTTTAGCAGAAATTCTGACCGCGCGGCTTAGGGATTTTTTCAAAAAAAGTTGTTGAGACGTCGAGGGCTAATTCTGTTTCCGATGATAAAATCCCATCTGTTTCCACCGCAAAACCTTTCAGGGGATCGTTTGCAACAGTTTGGCACCGTTTTTGAGTGAATTGCAGAACGTCAGATTTTTAGCAGAAATTGTGACCGCGCGGCTTAGGGATTTTTTCAAAAAAAGTTGTTCAGACGTCAAGGGCTAATTCTGTTTCCGATGATAAAAACACATCTGTTTCCACCGAAAAACCTTTCAGGGGATCTTTTGCAAGAGTTTGGCACCATTTTTGAGTGAATTGCAGAACGTCAGATTTTTAGCAGAAATTGTGACCGCGCGCCTTAGGGATTTTTTCAAAAAAAGTTGTTCAGACGTCGAGGGCTAATTCTGTTTCCGATGATAAAAACACATCTGTTTCCACCGAAAAACCTTTCAAGGGATCTTTTGCAACAGTTTGGCACCATTTTTGAGTGAATTGCAGAACGTCAGATTTTTAGCAGAAATTGTGACCGCGCGGCTTAGGGATTTTTTCAAAAAAAGTTGTTCAGACGTCGAGGGCTAATTCTGTTTCCGATGATAAAAACACATCTGTTTCCACCGAAAAACCTTTCAAGGGATCTTTTGCAACAGTTTGGCACCATTTTTGAGTGAATTGCAGAACGTCAGATTTTTAGCAGAAATTGTGACCGCGCGGCTTAGGGATTTTTTCAAAAAAAGTTGTTCAGACGTCGAGGGCTAATTCTGTTTCCGATGATAAAAACACATCTGTTTCCACCGAAAAACCTTTCAAGGGATCTTTTGCAACAGTTTGGCACCATTTTTGAGTGAATTGCAGAACGTCAGATTTTTAGCAGAAATTGTGACCGCGCGGCTTAGGGATTTTTTCAAAAAAAGTTGTTCAGACGTCGAGGGCTAATTCTGTTTCCGATGATAAAAACACATCTGTTTCCACCGAAAAACATTTCAGGGGATCACTTGCAACAGTTTGCCAACATTTTTGAGTGAATTGCAGAACGTCAGATTTTTAGCAGAAATTGTGACCGCGCGGCTTAGGGATTTTTTCAAAAAAAGTTGTTGCGACGTCGAGGGCTAATTCTGTTTCCGATGATAAAAACACATCTGTTTCCACCGAAAAACCTTTCAAGGGATCTTTTGCAACAGTTTGGCACCATTTTTGAGTGAATTGCAGAACGTCAGATTTTTAGCAGAAATTGTGACCGCGCGGCTTAGGGATTTTTTCAAAAAAAGTTGTTCAGACGTCGAGGGCTAATTCTGTTTCCGATGATAAAAACACATCTGTTTCCACCGAAAAACCTTTCAAGGGATCTTTTGCAACAGTTTGGCACCATTTTTGAGTGAATTGCAGAACGTCAGATTTTTAGCAGAAATTGTGACCGCGCGGCTTAGGGATTTTTTCAAAAAAAGTTGTTCAGACGTCGAGGGCTAATTCTGTTTCCGATGATAAAAACACATCTGTTTCCACCGAAAAACCTTTCAAGGGATCTTTTGCAACAGTTTGGCACCATTTTTGAGTGAATTGCAGAACGTCAGATTTTTAGCAGAAATTGTGACCGCGCGGCTTAGGGATTTTTTCAAAAAAAGTTGTTCAGACGTCGAGGGCTAATTCTGTTTCCGATGATAAAAACACATCTGTTTCCACCGAAAAACATTTCAGGGGATCACTTGCAACAGTTTGCCAACATTTTTGAGTGAATTGCAGAACGTCAGATTTTTAGCAGAAATTGTGACCGCGCGGCTTAGGGATTTTTTCAAAAAAAGTTGTTGCGACGTCGAGGGCTAATTCGGTTTCCAATAATAAAAACCCACCTGTTTCCACCGAAAAACATTTCAGGGGATCACTTGCAACAGTTTGCCAACATTTTTGAGTGAATTGCAGAACGTCAGATTTTTAGCAGAAATTGTGACCGCGCGGCTTAGGGATTTTTTCAAAAAAAGTTGTTCAGACGTCGAGGGCTAATTCTGTTTCCGATGATAAAAACCTATCTGTTTCCACCGAAAAACCTTTCAAGGGATCGTTTGCAACAGTTTGGCACCATTTTTGAGTGAATTGCAGAACGTCAGATTTTTAGCAGGAATTGTGACCGCGCGGCTTAGGGATTTTTTCAAAAAAAGTTGTTCAGACGTCGAGGGCTAATTCTGTTTCCGATGATAAAAACACATCTGTTTCCACCGAAAAACATTTCAGGGGATCACTTGCAACAGTTTGCCAACATTTTTGAGTGAATTGCAGAACGTCAGATTTTTAGCAGAAATTGTGACCGCGCGGCTTAGGGATTTTTTCAAAAAAAGTTGTTGCGACGTCGAGGGCTAATTCGGTTTCCAATAATAAAAACCCACCTGTTTCCACCGAAAAACATTTCAGGGGATCACTTGCAACAGTTTGCCAACATTTTTGAGTGAATTGCAGAACGTCAGATTTTTAGCAGAAATTTTGACCGCGCGGCTTAGGGATTTTTTCAAAAAAAGTTGTTCAGACGTCGAGGGCTAATTCTGTTTCCGATGATAAAAACACATCTGTTTCCACCGAAAAACCTTTCAAGGGATCTTTTGCAACAGTTTGGCACCATTTTTGAGTGAATTGCAGAACGTCAGATTTTTAGCAGAAATTGTGACCGCGCGGCTTAGGGATTTTTTCAAAAAAAGTTGTTCAGACGTCGAGGGCTAATTCTGTTTCTGATGATAAAAACCTATCTGTTTCCACCGAAAAACCTTTCAAGGGATCGTTTGCAACAGTTTGGCACCATTTTTGAGTGAATTGCAGAACGTCAGATTTTTAGCAGAAATTGTGACCGCGTGGCTTAGGGATTTTTTCAAAAAAAGTTGTTCAGACGTCGAGGGCTAATTCTGTTTCCGATGATAAAAACCCGTCTGTTTCCACCGAAAAACATTTCAGGGGATCACTTGCAACAGTTGGCCAACTTTTTTGAGTGAATTGCAGAACGTCAGATTTTTAGCAGAAATTCTGACCGCGCGGCTTAGGGATTTTTTCAAAAAAAGTTGTTGAGACGTCGAGGGCTAATTCTGTTTCCGATGATAAAATCCCATCTGTTTCCACCGCAAAACCTTTCAGGGGATCGTTTGCAACAGTTTGGCACCGTTTTTGAGTGAATTGCAGAACGTCAGATTTTTAGCAGAAATTGTGACCGCGCGGCTTAGGGATTTTTTCAAAAAAAGTTGTTCAGACGTCAAGGGCTAATTCTGTTTCCGATGATAAAAACACATCTGTTTCCACCGAAAAACCTTTCAGGGGATCTTTTGCAAGAGTTTGGCACCATTTTTGAGTGAATTGCAGAACGTCAGATTTTTAGCAGAAATTGTGACCGCGCGGCTTAGGGATTTTTTCAAAAAAAGTTGTTCACACGTCAAGGGCTAATTCTCTTTCCGATGATAAAAACACATCTGTTTCCACCGAAAAACCTTTCCAGGGATCTTTTGCAACAGTTTCGCACCATTTTTGAGTGAATTGCAGAACGTCAGATTTTTAGCAGAAATTGTGACCGCGCGGCTTAGGGATTTTTTCCAAAAAAGTTGTTCAGACGTCGAGGGCTAATTCTGTTTCCGATGATAAAAACACATCTGTTTCCACCGAAAAACCTTTCAAGGGATCTTTTGCAACAGTTTGCCAACATTTTTGAGTGAATTGCAGAACGTCAGATTTTTAGCAGAAATTGTGACCGCGCGGCTTAGGGATTTTTTCAAAAAAAGTTGTTGCGACGTCGAGGGCTAATTCGGTTTCCAATAATAAAAACCCACCTGTTTCCACCGAAAAACATTTCAGGGGATCACTTGCAACAGTTTGCCAACATTTTTGAGTGAATTGCAGAACGTCAGATTTTTAGCAGAAATTGTGACCGCGCGGCTTAGGGATTTTTTCAAAAAAAGTTGTTCAGACTTCGAGGGCTAATTCTGTTTCCGATGATAAAAACCCGTCTGTTTCCACCGAAAAACATTTCAGGGGATCACTTGCAACAGTTGGCCAACTTTTTTGAGTGAATTGCAGAACGTCAGATTTTTAGCAGAAATTGTGACCGCGCGGCTTAGGGATTTTTTCAAAAAAAGTTGTTGAGACGTCGAGGGCTAATTCTGTTTCCGATGATAAAATCCCATCTGTTTCCACCGCAAAACCTTTCAGGGGATCGTTTGCAACAGTTTGGCACCGTTTTTGAGTGAATTGCAGAACGTCAGATTTTTAGCAGAAATTGTGACCGCGCGGCTTAGGGATTTTTTCAAAAAAAGTTGTTCAGACGTCGAGGGCTAATTCTGTTTCCGATGATAAAAAGACATCTGTTTCCACCGAAAAACCTTTCAGGGGATCGTTTGCAACAGTTTGGCACCATTTTTGAGTGAATTGCAGAACGTCAGATTTTTAGCAGAAATTGTGACCGCGCGGCTTAGGGGTTTTTTCAAAAAAAGTTGTTCAGACGTCAAGGGCTAATTCTTTTTCCGATGATAAAAACACATCTGTTTCCACCGAAAAACCTTTCAGGGGATCGTTTGCAACAGTTTGGCACCATTTTTGAGTGAATTGCAGAACGTCAGATTTTTAGCAGAAATTGTGACCGCGCGGCTTATGCTTTTTTTCAAAAAAAGTTGTTCAGACGTCGAGGGCTAATTCTGTTTCCGATGATAAAAACCCGTCTGTTTCCACCGAAAAACATTTCAGGGGATCACTTGCAACAGTTGGCCAACTTTTTTGAGTGAATTGCAGAACGTCAGATTTTTAGCAGAAATTCTGACCGCGCGGCTTAGGGATTTTTTCAAAAAAAGTTGTTGAGACGTCGAGGGCTAATTCTGTTTCCGATGATAAAATCCCATCTGTTTCCACCGCAAAACCTTTCAGGGGATCGTTTGCAACAGTTTGGCACCGTTTTTGAGTGAATTGCAGAACGTGAGATTTTTAGCAGAAATTGTGACCGCGCGGCTTAGGGATTTTTTCAAAAAAAGTTGTTCAGACGTCAAGGGCTAATTCTGTTTCCGATGATAAAAACACATCTGTTTCCACCGAAAAACCTTTCAGGGGATCTTTTGCAAGAGTTTGGCACCATTTTTGAGTGAATTGCAGAACGTCAGATTTTTAGCAGAAATTGTGACCGCGCGGCTTAGGGATTTTTTCAAAAAAAGTTGTTCACACGTCAAGGGCTAATTCTCTTTCCGATGATAAAAACACATCTGTTTCCACCGAAAAACCTTTCAAGGGATCTTTTGCAACAGTTTCGCACCATTTTTGAGTGAATTGCAGAACGTCAGATTTTTAGCAGAAATTGTGACCGCGCGGCTTAGGGATTTTTTCCAAAAAAGTTGTTCAGACGTCGAGGGCTAATTCTGTTTCCGATGATGAAAACACATCTGTTTCCACCGAAAAACCTTTCAAGGGATCTTTTGCAACAGTTTGCCAACATTTTTGAGTGAATTGCAGAACGTCAGATTTTTAGCAGAAATTGTGACCGCGCGGCTTAGGGATTTTTTCAAAAAAAGTTGTTGCGACGTCGAGGGCTAATTCGGTTTCCAATAATAAAAACCCACCTGTTTCCACCGAAAAACATTTCAGGGGATCACTTGCAACAGTTTGCCAACATTTTTGAGTGAATTGCAGAACGTCAGATTTTTAGCAGAAATTGTGACCGCGCGGCTTAGGGATTTTTTCAAAAAAAGTTGTTCAGACGTCGAGGGCTAATTCTGTTTCCGATGATAAAAACACATCTGTTTCCACCG
The DNA here is from genome assembly GCF_964188305.1 of Podarcis bocagei. Taxonomy (NCBI): domain Eukaryota; kingdom Metazoa; phylum Chordata; class Lepidosauria; order Squamata; family Lacertidae; genus Podarcis; species Podarcis bocagei. The sequence continues at coordinate 485,690 of NW_027670335.1, forward strand.
AAAAACCTTTCAAGGGATCTTTTGCAACAGTTTGGCACCATTTTTGAGTGAATTGCAGAACGTCAGATTTTTAGCAGAAATTGTGACCGCGCGGCTTAGGGATTTTTTCAAAAAAAGTTGTTCAGACGTCGAGGGCTAATTCTGTTTCCGATGATAAAAACCTATCTGTTTCCACCGAAAAACCTTTCAAGGGATCGTTTGCAACAGTTTGGCACCATTTTTCAGTGAATTGCAGAACGTCAGATTTTTAGCAGAAATTGTGACCGCGTGGCTTAGGGATTTTTTCAAAAAAAGTTGTTCAGACTTCGAGGGCTAATTCTGTTTCCGATGATAAAAACCCGTCTGTTTCCACCGAAAAACCTTTCAGGGGATCACTTGCAACAGTTGGCCAACTTTTTTGAGTGAATTGCAGAACGTCAGATTTTTAGCAGAAATTCTGACCGCGCGGCTTAGGGATTTTTTCAAAAAAAGTTGTTGAGACGTCGAGGGCTAATTCTGTTTCCGATGATAAAATCCCATCTGTTTCCACCGCAAAACCTTTCAGGGGATCGTTTGCAACAGTTTGGCACCGTTTTTGAGTGAATTGCAGAACGTCAGATTTTTAGCAGAAATTGTGACTGCGCGGCTTAGGGATTTTTTCAAAAAAAGTTGTTCAGACGTCGAGGGCTAATTCTGTTTCCGATGATAAAAAGACATCTGTTTCCACCGAAAAACCTTTCAGGGGATCGTTTGCAACAGTTTGGCACCATTTTTGAGTGAATTGCAGAACGTCAGATTTTTAGCAGAAATTGTGACCGCGCGGCTTAGGGGTTTTTTCAAAAAAAGTTGTTCAGACGTCAAGGGCTAATTCTTTTTCCGATGATAAAAACACATCTGTTTCCACCGAAAAACCTTTCAGGGGATCGTTTGCAACAGTTTGGCACCATTTTTGAGTGAATTGCAGAACGTCAGATTTTTAGCAGAAATTGTGACCGCGCGGCTTAGGGATTTTTTCAAAAAAAGTTGTTCAGACGTCGAGGGCTAATTCTGTTTCCGATGATAAAAACCCATCTGTTTCCACCGAAAAACATTTCAGGGGATCACTTGCAACAGTTGGCCAACTTTTTTGAGTGAATTGCAGAACGTCAGATTTTTAGCAGAAATTGTGACCGCGCGGCTTAGGGATTTTTTCAAAAAAAGTTGTTGAGACGTCGAGGGCTAATTCTGTTTCCGATGATAAAAACACTTCTGCTTCCACCAAAAAACATTTCAGGGGATCGTTTGCAACAGTTTGCCAACATTTTTGAGTGAATTGCAGAACGTCAGATTTTTAGCAGAAATTGTGACCGCGCGGCTTAGGGATTTCTTCAAAAAAAGTTGTTCAGAAGTTGAGGGCTAATTCTGTTTCCGATGATAAAAACCCATCTGTTTCCACCGAAAAACATTTCAGGGGATCACTTGCAACAGTTTGCCAACTTTTTTGAGTGAATTGCAGAACGTCAGATTTTTAGCAGAAATTGTGACCGCGCGGCTTAGGGATTTTTTCAAAAAAAGTTGTTGAGACGTCGAGGTCTAATTCTGTTTCCGATGATAAAAACCCATCTGTTTCCACTGAAAAACCTTTCAGGGGATCGTTTGCAACAGTTTGGCACCATTTTTGAGTGAATTGCAGAACGTCAGATTTTTAGCAGAAATTGTGACCGCGCGGCTTAGGGTTTTTTTCAAAAAAAGTTGTTCAGACGTCGAGGGCTAATTCTGTTTCCGATGATAAAAACCCATCTGTTTCCACCGAAAAACATTTCAGGGGATCACTTGCAACAGTTTGCCAACATTTTTGAGTGAATTGCAGAACGTCAGATTTTTAGCAGAAATTGTGACCGCGCGGCTTAGGGATTTTTTCAAAAAAAGTTGTTGAGACGTCGAGGGCTAGTTCTGTTTCCGATGATAAAAACACTTCTTTTTCCACCGAAAAACATTTCAGGGGATCACTTGCAACAGTTGGCCAACTTTTTTGAGTGAATTGCAGAACGTCAGATTTTTAGCAGAAATTGTGACCGCGCGGCTTAGGGATTTTTTCAAAAAAAGTTGTTGAGACGTCGAGGGCTAATTCTGTTTCCGATGATAAAAACCCATCTGTTTCCACCGAAAAAACTTTCAGGGGATCGTTTGCAACAGTTTGGCACCGTTTTTGAGTGAATTGCAGAACGTCAGATTTTTAGCAGAAATTGTGACCGCGCGGCTTAGGCATTTTTTCAAAAAAAGTTTTTCAGACGTCGAGGGCTAATTCTGTTTCCGATGATAAAAACACTTCTGTTTCCACCAAAAAACATTTCAGGGGATCGTTTGCAACAGTTTGCCAACATTTTTGAGTGAATTGCAGAACGTCAGATTTTTAGCAGAAATTGTGACCGCGCGGCTTAGGGATTTTTTCAAAAAAAGTTGTTGAGACGTCGAGGTCTAATTCTGTTTCCGATGATAAAAACCCATCTGTTTCCACCGAAAAACCTTTCAGGGAATCGTTTGCAACAGTTTGGCACCGTTTTTGAGTGAATTGCAGAACGTCAGATTTTTAGCAGAAATTGTGACCGCGCGGCTTAGGGATTTTTTCAAAAAAAGTTGTTCAGACGTCGGGGGCTAATTCTGTTTCCGATGATAAAAACCCATCTGTTTCCACCAAAAAACATTTCAGGGGATCACTTGCAACAGTTTGCCAACATTTTTGAGTGAATTGCAGAACGTCAGATTTTTAGCAGAAATTGTGACCGCGCGTCTTAGGGATTTTTTCAAAAAAAGTTGTTCAGACGTCGAGGGCTAATTCTGTTTCCGATGATAAAAACCCATCTGTTTCCACCGAAAAACATTTCAGGGGATCACTTGCAACAGTTTGCCACCATTTTTGAGTGAATTGCAGAACGTCAGATTTTTAGCAGAAATTGTGACCGCGCGGCTTAGGGATTTTTTCAAAAAAAGTTGTTCAGACGTTGAGGGCTAATTCTGTTTCCGATGATAAAAACCCGTCTTTTTCCACCGAAAAACATTTCAGGGGATCACTTGCAACAGTTTGCCAACTTTTTTGAGTGAATTGCAGAACGTCAGATTTTTAGCAGAAATTGTGACCGCGCGGCTTAGGGATTTTTTCAAAAAAAGTTGTTCAGACCTCGAGGGCTAATTCTGTTTCCGATGATAAAAACTCATATGTTTCCACCGAAAAACATTTCACGGGATCACTTGCAACAGTTTGCCAACATTTATGAGTGAATTGCAGAACGTCAGATTTTTAGCAGAAATTGTGACCGCGCGGCTTAGGGATTTTTTCAAAAAAAGTTGTTGAGACGTCGAGGTCTAGTTCTGTTTCCGATGATAAAAACCCATCTGTTTCCACCGAAAAACCTTTCAGGGGATAGTTTGCAACAGTTTGGCACCGTTTTTGAGTGAATTGCAGAACGTCAGATTTTTAGCAGAAATTGTGACCGCGCGGCTTAGGGATTTTTTCAAAAAAAGTTGTTCAGACGTCGAGGGCTAATTCTGTTTCCGATGATAAAAACCCATCTGTTTCCACCGAAAAACATTTCAGGGGATCACTTGCAACAGTTTGCCAACATTTTTGAGTGAATTGCAGAACGTCAGATTTTTAGCAGAAATTGTGACCGCGCGGCTTAGGGATTTTTTCAAAAAAAGTTGTTCAGACGTCGAGGGCTAATTCTGTTTCCGATGATAAAAACTCATCTGTTTCCACCGAAAAACATTTCAGGGGATCACTTGCAACAGTTTGGCACCATTTTTGAGTGAATTGCAGAACGTCAGATTTTTAGCAGAAATTGTGACCGCGCGGCTTAGGGATATTTCAAAAAAAGTTGTTGAGACGTCGAGGGCTAATTCTGTTTCCGATGATAAAAACCCGTCTTTTTCCAGCGAAAAACATTTCAGGGGATCACTTGCAACAGTTTCCCAACATTTTTGAGTGAAATGCAGAACGTAAGATTTTTAGCAGAAATTGTGACCGCGCGGCTTAGGGATTTTTTCAAAAAAAGTTGTTGAGACGTCGAGGTCTAATTCTGTTTCCGATGATAAAAACCCATCTGTTTCCACTGAAAAACCTTTCAGGGGATCGTTTGCAACAGTTTGGCACCGTTTTTGAGTGAATTGCAGAACGTCAGATTTTTAGCAGAAATTGTGACCGCGCGGCTTAGGGATTTTTTCAAAAAAAGTTGTTCAGACGTTGAGGGCTAATTCTGTTTCCGATGATAAAAACCCATCTGTTTCCACCGAAAAACATTTCAGGGGATCACTTGCAACAGTTTGCCAACATTTTTGAGTGAATTGCAGAACGTCAGATTTTTAGCAGAAATTGTGACCGCGCGGCTTAGGGATTTTTTCAAAAAAAGTTGTTCAGACGTCGAGGGCTAATTCTGTTTCCGATGATAAAAACCCGTCTTTTTCCACCGAAAAACATTTCAGGGGATCACTTGCAACAGTTTGCCAACATTTTTGAGTGAAATGCAGAACGTAAGATTTTTAGCAGAAATTGTGACCGCGCGGCTTAGGGATTTTTTCAAAAAAAGTTGTTGAGACGTCGAGGTCTAATTCTGTTTCCGATGATAAAAACCCATCTGTTTCCACCGAAAAACCTTTCAGGGGATCGTTTGCAACAGTTTGGCACCGTTTTTGAGTGAATTGCAGAACGTCAGATTTTTAGCAGAAATTGTGACCGCGCGGCTTAGGGATTTTTTCAAAAAAAGTTGTTCAGACGTCGAGGGCTAATTCTGTTTCCGATGATAAAAACCCATCTGTTTCCACCGAAAAACATTTCAGGGGATCACTTGCAACAGTTTGCCACCATTTTTGAGTGAATTGCAGAACGTCAGATTTTTAGCAGAAATTGTGACCGCGCGGCTTAGGGATTTTTTCAAAAAAAGTTGTTCAGACGTCGAGGGCTAATTCTGTTTCCGATGATAAAAACCCGTCTTTTTCCACCGAAAAACATTTCAGGGGATCACTTGCAACAGTTTGCCAACTTTTTTGAGTGAATTGCAGAACGTCAGATTTTTAGCAGAAATTGTGACCGCGCGGCTTAGGGATTTTTTCAAAAAAAGTTGTTGAGACGTCGAGGGCTAATTCTGTTTCCGATGATAAAAACCCATCTGTTTCCACCGAAAAACCTTTCAGGGGATCGTTTGCAACAGTTTGGCACCGTTTTTGAGTGAATTGCAGAACGTCAGATTTTTAGCAGAAATTGTGACCGCGCGGCTTAGGGATTTTTTCAAAAAAAGTTGTTGAGACGTCGAGGGCTAGTTCTGTTTCCGATGATAAAAACACTTCTTTTTCCACCGAAAAACATTTCAGGGGATCACTTGCAACAGTTGGCCAACTTTTTTGAGTGAATTGCAGAACGTCAGATTTTTAGCAGAAATTGTGACCGCGCGGCTTAGGGATTTTTTCAAAAAAAGTTGTTGAGACGTCGAGGGCTAATTCTGTTTCCGATGATAAAAACCCATCTGTTTCCACCGAAAAAACTTTCAGGGGATCGTTTGCAACAGTTTGGCACCGTTTTTGAGTGAATTGCAGAACGTCAGATTTTTAGCAGAAATTGTGACCGCGCGGCTTAGGCATTTTTTCAAAAAAAGTTGTTCAGACCTCGAGGGCTAATTCTGTTTCCGATGATAAAAACTCATATGTTTCCACCGAAAAACATTTCACGGGATCACTTGCAACAGTTTGCCAACATTTATGAGTGAATTGCAGAACGTCAGATTTTTAGCAGAAATTGTGACCGCGCGGCTTAGGGATTTTTTCAAAAAAAGTTGTTGAGACGTCGAGGTCTAGTTCTGTTTCCGATGATAAAAACCCATCTGTTTCCACCGAAAAACCTTTCAGGGGATAGTTTGCAACAGTTTGGCACCGTTTTTGAGTGAATTGCAGAACGTCAGATTTTTAGCAGAAATTGTGACCGCGCGGCTTAGGGATTTTTTCAAAAAAAGTTGTTCAGACGTCGAGGGCTAATTCTGTTTCCGATGATAAAAACTCATCTGTTTCCACCGAAAAACATTTCAGGGGATCACTTGCAACAGTTTGGCACCATTTTTGAGTGAATTGCAGAACGTCAGATTTTTAGCAGAAATTGTGACCGCGCGGCTTAGGGATATTTCAAAAAAAGTTGTTGAGACGTCGAGGGCTAATTCTGTTTCCGATGATAAAAACCCGTCTTTTTCCACCGAAAAACATTTCAGGGGATCACTTGCAACAGTTTCCCAACATTTTTGAGTGAAATGCAGAACGTAAGATTTTTAGCAGAAATTGTGACCGCGCGGCTTAGGGATTTTTTCAAAAAAAGTTGTTGAGACGTCGAGGTCTAATTCTGTTTCCGATGATAAAAACCCATCTGTTTCCACTGAAAAACCTTTCAGGGGATCGTTTGCAACAGTTTGGCACCGTTTTTGAGTGAATTGCAGAACGTCAGATTTTTAGCAGAAATTGTGACCGCGCGGCTTAGGGATTTTTTCAAAAAAAGTTGTTCAGACGTTGAGGGCTAATTCTGTTTCCGATGATAAAAACCCATCTGTTTCCACCGAAAAACATTTCAGGGGATCACTTGCAACAGTTTGCCAACATTTTTGAGTGAATTGCAGAACGTCAGATTTTTAGCAGAAATTGTGACCGCGCGGCTTAGGGATTTTTTCAAAAAAAGTTGTTCAGACGTCGAGGGCTAATTCTGTTTCCGATGATAAAAACCCGTCTTTTTCCACCGAAAAACATTTCAGGGGATCACTTGCAACAGTTTGCCAACATTTTTGAGTGAAATGCAGAACGTAAGATTTTTAGCAGAAATTGTGACCGCGCGGCTTAGGGATTTTTTCAAAAAAAGTTGTTGAGACGTCGAGGTCTAATTCTGTTTCCGATGATAAAAACCCATCTGTTTCCACCGAAAAACCTTTCAGGGGATCGTTTGCAACAGTTTGGCACCGTTTTTGAGTGAATTGCAGAACGTCAGATTTTTAGCAGAAATTGTGACCGCGCGGCTTAGGGATTTTTTCAAAAAAAGTTGTTCAGACGTCGAGGGCTAATTCTGTTTCCGATGATAAAAACCCATCTGTTTCCACCGAAAAACATTTCAGGGGATCACTTGCAACAGTTTGCCACCATTTTTGAGTGAATTGCAGAACGTCAGATTTTTAGCAGAAATTGTGACCGCGCGGCTTAGGGATTTTTTCAAAAATAGTTGTTCAGACGTCGAGGGCTAATTCTGTTTCCGATGATAAAAACCCGTCTTTTTCCACCGAAAAACATTTCAGGGGATCACTTGCAACAGTTTGCCAACTTTTTTGAGTGAATTGCAGAACGTCAGATTTTTAGCAGAAATTGTGACCGCGCGGCTTAGGGATTTTTTCAAAAAAAGTTGTTGAGACGTCGAGGGCTAATTCTGTTTCCGATGATAAAAACCCATCTGTTTCCACCGAAAAACCTTTCAGGGGATCGTTTGCAACAGTTTGGCACCGTTTTTGAGTGAATTGCAGAACGTCAGATTTTTAGCAGAAATTGTGACCGCGCGGCTTAGGTATTTTTTCAAAAAAAGTTGTTCAGACGTCGAGGGCTAATTCTGTTTCCGATGATAAAAACCCATCCGTTTCCACCGAAAAACATTTCACGGGATCACTTGCAACAGTTTCCCAACATTTTTGAGTGAAATGCAGAACGTAAGATTTTTAGCAGAAATTGTGACCGCGCGGCTTAGGGATTTTTTCAAAAAAAGTTGTTGAGTCGTCGAGGTCTAATTCTGTTTCCGATGATAAAAACCCATCTGTTTCCACCGAAAAACCTTTCAGGGGATCGTTTGCAACAGTTTGGCACCGTTTTTGAGTGAATTGCAGAACGTCAGATTTTTAGCAGAAATTGTGACCGCGCGGCTTAGGGATTTTTTCAAAAAAAGTTGTTCAGACGTCGAGGGCTAATTCTGTTTCCGATGATAAAAACCCATCTGTTTCCACCGAAAAACATTTCAGGGGATCACTTGCAACAGTTTGCCAACATTTTTGAGTGAATTGCAGAACGTCAGATTTTTAGCAGAAATTGTGACCGCGCGGCTTAGGGATTTTTTCAAAAAAAGTTGTTCAGACGGCGAGGGCTAATTCTGTTTCCGATGATAAAAACCCGTCTTTTTCCACCGAAAAACATTTCAGGGGATCACTTGCAACAGTTTCCCAACATTTTTGAGTGAAATGCAGAATGTAAGATTTTTAGCAAAAATTGTGACCGCGCGGCTTAGGGATTTTTTCAAAAAAAGTTGTTGAGACGTCGAGGTCTAATTCTGTTTCCGATGATAAAAACCCATCTGTTTCCACCGAAAAACCTTTCAGGGGATCGTTTGCAACAGTTTGGCACCGTTTTTGAGTGAATTGCAGAACGTCAGATTCTTAGCAGAAATTGTGACCGCGCGGCTTAGGGATTTTTTCAAAAAAAGTTGTTCAGACGTCGAGGGCTAATTCTGTTTCCGATGATAAAAACCCATCTGTTTCCACCGAAAAACCTTTCAGGGGATCGTTTGCAACAGTTTGGCACCGTTTTTGAGTGAATTGCAGAACGTCAGATTTTTAGCAGAAATTGTGACCGCGCGGCTTAGGGATTTTTTCAAAAATAGTTGTTCAGACGTTGAGGGCTAATTCTGTTTCTGATGATAAAAACCCATCTGTATCCACCGAAAAACATTTCAGGGGATCACTTGCAACAGTTTGCCAACTTTTTTGAGTGAATTGCAGAACGTCAGATTTTTAGCAGTAATTGTGACCGCGCGGCTTAGGGATTTTTTCAAAAAAAGTTGTTGAGACGTCGAGGTCTAATTCTGATTCCGATGATAAAAACCCATCTGTTTCCACCGAAAAACCTTTCAGGGGATCGTTTGCAACAGTTTGGCACCGTTTTTGAGTGAATTGCAGAACGTCAGATTTTTAGCAGAAATTGTGACCGCGCGGCTTAGGGATTTTTTCAAAAAAAGTTGTTCAGACGTCGAGGGCTAATTCTGTTTCCGATGATAAAAACTCATATGTTTCCACCGAAAAACATTTCACGGGATCACTTGCAACAGTTTGCCAACATTTATGAGTGAATTACAGAACGTCAGATTTTTAGCAGAAATTGTGACCGCGCGGCTTAGGGATTTTTTCAAAAATAGTTGTTCAGACGTCGAGGGCTAATTCTGTTTCCGATGATAAAAACTCATATGTTTCCACCGAAAAACATTTCACGGGATCACTTGCAACAGTTTGCCAACATTTATGAGTGAATTGCAGAACGTCAGATTTTTAGCAGAAATTGTGACCGCGCGGCTTAGGGATTTTTTCAAAAAAAGTTGTTGAGACGTCGCGGTCTAGTTCTGTTTCCGATGATAAAAACCCATCTGTTTCCACAGAAAAACCTTTCAGGGGATCGTTTGCAACAGTTTGGCACCGTTTTTGAGTGAATTGCAGAACGTCAGATTTTTAGCAGAAATTGTGACCGCGCGGCTTAGGGATTTTTTCAAAAAAAGTTGTTCAGACGTCGAGGGCTAATTCTGTTTCCGATGATAAAAACCCATCTGTTTCCACCGAAAAACATTTCAGGGGATCACTTGCAACAGTTTGCCAACATTTTTGAGTGAATTGCAGAACGTCAGATTTTTAGCAGAAATTGTGACCGCGCGGCTTAGGGATTTTTTCAAAAAAAGTTGTTGAGACGTCGAGGTCTAATTCTGATTCCGATGATAAAAACCCATCTGTTTCCACCGAAAAACCTTTCAGGGGATCGTTTGCAACAGTTTGGCACCGTTTTTGAGTGAATTACAGAACGTCAGATTTTTAGCAGAAATTGTGACCGCGCGGCTTAGGGATTTTTTCAAAAATAGTTGTTCAGACGTCGAGGGCTAATTCTGTTTCCGATGATAAAAACTCATATGTTTCCACCGAAAAACATTTCACGGGATCACTTGCAACAGTTTGCCAACATTTATGAGTGAATTGCAGAACGTCAGATTTTTAGCAGAAATTGTGACCGCGCGGCTTAGGGATTTTTTCAAAAAAAGTTGTTGAGACGTCGAGGTCTAGTTCTGTTTCCGATGATAAAAACCCATCTGTTTCCACCGAAAAACCTTTCAGGGGATCGTTTGCAACAGTTTGGCACCGTTTTTGAGTGAATTGCAGAACGTCAGATTTTTAGCAGAAATTGTGACCGCGCGGCTTAGGGATTTTTTCAAAAAAAGTTGTTCAGACGTCGAGGGCTAATTCTGTTTCCGATGATAAAAACCCATCTGTTTCCACCGAAAAACATTTCAGGGGATCACTTGCAACAGTTTGCCAACATTTTTGAGTGAATTGCAGAACGTCAGATTTTTAGCAGAAATTGTGACCGCGCGGCTTAGGGATTTTTTCAAAAAAAGTTGTTCAGACGTCGAGGGCTAATTCTGTTTCCGATGATAAAAACTCATCTGTTTCCACCGAAAAACATTTCAGGGGATCACTTGCAACAGTTTGGCACCATTTTTGAGTGAATTGCAGAACGTCAGATTTTTAGCAGAAATTGTGACCGCGCGGCTTAGGGATATTTCAAAAAAAGTTGTTGAGACGTCGAGGGCTTATTCTGTTTCCGATGATAAAAACCCGTCTTTTTCCACCGAAAAACATTTCAGGGGATCACTTGCAACAGTTTCCCAACATTTTTGAGTGAAATGCAGAACGTCAGATTTTTAGCAGAAATTGTGACCGCGCGGCTTAGGGATTTTTTCAAAAAAAGTTGTTGAGTCGTCGAGGTCTCATTCTGTTTCCGATGATAAAAACCCATCTGTTTCCACCGAAAAACATTTCAGGGGATCGTTTGCAACAGTTTGGCACCGTTTTTGAGTGAATTGCAGAACGTCATATTTTTAGCAGAAATTGTGACCGCGCGGCTTAGGGATTTTTTCCAAAAAAGTTGTTCAGACGTCGAGGGCTAATTCTGTTTCCGATGATAAAAACCCATCTGTTTCCACCGAAAAACATTTCAGGGGATCACTTGCAACAGTTTGCCAACATTTTTGAGTGAATTGCAGAACGTCAGATTTTTAGCAGAAATTGTGACCGCGCGGCTTAGGGATTTTTTCAAAAAAAGTTGTTCAGACGTCGAGGGCTAATTCTGTTTCCGATGATAAAAACCCGTCTTTTTCCACCGAAAAACATTTCAGGGGATCACTTGCAACAGTTTCTCAACATTTTTGAGTGAAATGCAGAACGTAAGATTTTTAGCAGAAATTGTGACCACGCGGCTTAGGGATTTTTTCAAAAAAAGTTGTTGAGACGTCGAGGTCTAGTTCTGTTTCCGATGATAAAAACCCATCTGTTTCCACCGAAAAACCTTTCAGGGGATCGTTTGCAACAGTTTGGCACCGTTTTTGTGTGAATTGCAGAATGTCAGATTTTTAGCAGAAATTGTGACCGCGCGGCTTAGGGATTTTTTCAAAAAAAGTTGTTCAGACGTCGAGGGCTAATTCTGTTTCCGATGATAAAAACCCATCTGTTTCCACCGAAAAACATTTCAGGGGATCACTTGCAACAGTTTGCCAACATTTTTGAGTGAATTGCAGAACGTCAGATTTTTAGCAGAAATTGTGACCGCGCGGCTTAGGGATTTTTTCAAAAAAAGTTGTTGCGACGTCGAGGGCTAATTATGTTTCCGATGATAAAAACTCATCTGTTTCCACCGAAAAACATTTCAGGGGATCACTTGCAACAGTTTGGCACCATTTTTGAGTGAATTGCGGAACGTCAGATTTTTAGCAGAAATTGTGACCGCGCGGCTTAGGGATATTTCAAAAAAAGTTGTTGAGACGTCGAGGGCTAATTCTGTTTCCGATGATAAAAACCCGTCTTTTTCCACCGAAAAACATTTCATGGGATCACTTGCAACAGTTGGCCAACTTTTTTGAGTGAATTGCAGAACGTCAGATTTTTAGCAGAAATTGTGACCGCGCGGCTTAGGGATTTTTTCAAAAAAAGTTGTTGAGACGTCGAGGTCTAATTCTGTTTCCGAAGATAAAAACCCATCTGTTTCCACCGAAAAACCTTTCAGGGGATCGTTTGCAACAGTTTGGCACCGTTTTTGAGTGAATTGCAGAACGTCAGATTTTTAGCAGAAATTGTGACCGCGCGGCTTAGGGATTTTTTCAAAAAAAGTTGTTCAGACGTCGAGGGCTAATTCTGTTTCCGATGATAAAAACCCGTCTTTTTCCACCGAAAAACATTTCAGGGGATCACTTGCAACAGTTTGCCAACTTTTTTGAGTGAATTGCAGAACGTCAGATTTTTAGCAGAAATTGTGACCGCGCGGCTTAGGGATTTTTTCAAAAAAAGTTGTTGAGACGTCGAGGGCTAATTCTGTTTCCGATGATAAAAACCCATCTGTTTCCACCGAAAAACCTTTCAGGGGATCGTTTGCAACAGTTTGGCACCGTTTTTGAGTGAATTGCAGAACGTCAGATTTTTAGCAGAAATTGTGACCGCGCGGCTTAGGTATTTTTTCAAAAAAAGTTGTTCAGACGTCGAGGGCTAATTCTGTTTCCGATGATAAAAACCCATCCGTTTCCACCGAAAAACATTTCACGGGATCACTTGCAACAGTTTCCCAACATTTTTGAGTGAAATGCAGAACGTAAGATTTTTAGCAGAAATTGTGACCGCGCGGCTTAGGGATTTTTTCAAAAAAAGTTGTTCAGACGTCGAGGGCTAATTCTGTTTCCGATGATAAAAACCCATCTGTTTCCACCGAAAAACATTTCAGGGGATCACTTGCAACAGTTTGCCAACATTTTTGAGTGAATTGCAGAACGTCAGATTTTTAGCAGAAATTGTGACCGCGCGGCTTAGGGATTTTTTCAAAAAAAGTTGTTCAGACGGCGAGGGCTAATTCTGTTTCCGATGATAAAAACCCGTCTTTTTCCACCGAAAAACATTTCAGGGGATCACTTGCAACAGTTTCCCAACATTTTTGAGTGAAATGCAGAATGTAAGATTTTTAGCAGAAATTGTGACCGCGCGGCTTAGGGATTTTTTCAAAAAAAGTTGTTGAGACGTCGAGGTCTAATTCTGTTTCCGATGATAAAAACCCATCTGTTTCCACCGAAAAACCTTTCAGGGGATCGTTTGCAACAGTTTGGCACCGTTTTTGAGTGAATTGCAGAACGTCAGATTCTTAGCAGAAATTGTGACCGCGCGGCTTAGGGATTTTTTCAAAAAAAGTTGTTGAGACGTCGAGGTCTAATTCTGTTTCCGATGATAAAAACCCATCTGTTTCCACCGAAAAACCTTTCAGGGGATCGTTTGCAACAGTTTGGCACCGTTTTTGAGTGAATTGCAGAACGTCAGATTTTTAGCAGAAATTGTGACCGCGCGGCTTAGGGATTTTTTCAAAAATAGTTGTTCAGACGTTGAGGGCTAATTCTGTTTCTGATGATAAAAACCCATCTGTATCCACCGAAAAACATTTCAGGGGATCACTTGCAACAGTTTGCCAACTTTTTTGAGTGAATTGCAGAACGTCAGATTTTTAGCAGAAATTGTGACCGCGCGGCTTAGGGATTTTTTCAAAAAAAGTTGTTGAGACGTCGAGGTCTAATTCTGATTCCGATGATAAAAACCCATCTGTTTCCACCGAAAAACCTTTCAGGGGATCGTTTGCAACAGTTTGGCACCGTTTTTGAGTGAATTGCAGAACGTCAGATTTTTAGCAGAAATTGTGACCGCGCGGCTTAGGGATTTTTTCAAAAAAAGTTGTTCAGACGTCGAGGGCTAATTCTGTTTCCGATGATAAAAACTCATATGTTTCCACCGAAAAACATTTCACGGGATCACTTGCAACAGTTTGCCAACATTTATGAGTGAATTACAGAACGTCAGATTTTTAGCAGAAATTGTGACCGCGCGGCTTAGGGATTTTTTCAAAAATAGTTGTTCAGACGTCGAGGGCTAATTCTGTTTCCGATGATAAAAACTCATATGTTTCCACCGAAAAACATTTCACGGGATCACTTGCAACAGTTTGCCAACATTTATGAGTGAATTGCAGAACGTCAGATTTTTAGCAGAAATTGTGACCGCGCGGCTTAGGGATTTTTTCAAAAAAAGTTGTTGAGACGTCGCGGTCTAGTTCTGTTTCCGATGATAAAAACCCATCTGTTTCCACAGAAAAACCTTTCAGGGGATCGTTTGCAACAGTTTGGCACCGTTTTTGAGTGAATTGCAGAACGTCAGATTTTTAGCAGAAATTGTGACCGCGCGGCTTAGGGATTTTTTCAAAAAAAGTTGTTCAGACGTCGAGGGCTAATTCTGTTTCCGATGATAAAAACCCATCTGTTTCCACCGAAAAACATTTCAGGGGATCACTTGCAACAGTTGGCCAACTTTTTTGAGTGAATTGCAGAACGTCAGATTTTTAGCAGAAATTGTGACCGCGCGGCTTAGGGATTTTTTCAAAAAAAGTTGTTGAGACGTCGAGGTCTAATTCTGTTTCCGATGATAAAAACCCATCTGTTTCCACCGAAAAACCTTTCAGGGGATCGTTTGCAACAGTTTGGCACCGTTTTTGAGTGAATTGCAGAACGTCAGATTTTTAGCAGAAATTGTGACCGCGCGGCTTAGGGATTTTTTCAAAAAAAGTTGTTCAGACGTCGAGGGCTAATTCTGTTTCCGATGATAAAAACCCGTCTTTTTCCACCGAAAAACATTTCAGGGGATCACTTGCAACAGTTTGCCAACTTTTTTGAGTGAATTGCAGAACGTCAGATTTTTAGCAGAAATTGTGACCGCGCGGCTTAGGGATTTTTTCAAAAAAAGTTGTTGAGACGTCGAGGGCTAATTCTGTTTCCGATGATAAAAACCCATCTGTTTCCACCGAAAAACCTTTCAGGGGATCGTTTGCAACAGTTTGGCACCGTTTTTGAGTGAATTGCAGAACGTCAGATTTTTAGCAGAAATTGTGACCGCGCGGCTTAGGTATTTTTTCAAAAAAAGTTGTTCAGACGTCTAGGGCTAATTCTGTTTCCGATGATAAAAACCCATCCGTTTCCACCGAAAAACATTTCACGGGATCACTTGCAACAGTTTCCCAACATTTTTGAGTGAAATGCAGAACGTAAGATTTTTAGCAGAAATTGTGACCGCGCGGCTTAGGGATTTTTTCAAAAAAAGTTGTTCAGACGTCGAGGGCTAATTCTGTTTCCGATGATAAAAACCCATCTGTTTCCACCGAAAAACATTTCAGGGGATCACTTGCAACAGTTTGCCAACATTTTTGAGTGAATTGCAGAACGTCAGATTTTTAGCAGAAATTGTGACCGCGCGGCTTAGGGATTTTTTCAAAAAAAGTTGTTCAGACGGCGAGGGCTAATTCTGTTTCCGATGATAAAAACCCGTCTTTTTCCACCGAAAAACATTTCAGGGGATCACTTGCAACAGTTTCCCAACATTTTTGAGTGAAATGCAGAATGTAAGATTTTTAGCAGAAATTGTGACCGCGCGGCTTAGGGATTTTTTCAAAAAAAGTTGTTGAGACGTCGAGGTCTAATTCTGTTTCCGATGATAAAAACCCATCTGTTTCCACCGAAAAACCTTTCAGGGGATCGTTTGCAACAGTTTGGCACCGTTTTTGAGTGAATTGCAGAACGTCAGATTCTTAGCAGAAATTGTGACCGCGCGGCTTAGGGATTTTTTCAAAAAAAGTTGTTGAGACGTCGAGGTCTAATTCTGTTTCCGATGATAAAAACCCATCTGTTTCCACCGAAAAACCTTTCAGGGGATCGTTTGCAACAGTTTGGCACCGTTTTTGAGTGAATTGCAGAACGTCAGATTTTTAGCAGAAATTGTGACCGCGCGGCTTAGGGATTTTTTCAAAAATAGTTGTTCAGACGTTGAGGGCTAATTCTGTTTCTGATGATAAAAACCCATCTGTATCCACCGAAAAACATTTCAGGGGATCACTTGCAACAGTTTGCCAACTTTTTTGAGTGAATTGCAGAACGTCAGATTTTTAGCAGAAATTGTGACCGCGCGGCTTAGGGATTTTTTCAAAAAAAGTTGTTGAGACGTCGAGGTCTAATTCTGATTCCGATGATAAAAACCCATCTGTTTCCACCGAAAAACCTTTCAGGGGATCGTTTGCAACAGTTTGGCACCGTTTTTGAGTGAATTGCAGAACGTCAGATTTTTAGCAGAAATTGTGACCGCGCGGCTTAGGGATTTTTTCAAAAAAAGTTGTTCAGACGTCGAGGGCTAATTCTGTTTCCGATGATAAAAACTCATATGTTTCCACCGAAAAACATTTCACGGGATCACTTGCAACAGTTTGCCAACATTTATGAGTGAATTACAGAACGTCAGATTTTTAGCAGAAATTGTGACCGCGCGGCTTAGGGATTTTTTCAAAAATAGTTGTTCAGACGTCGAGGGCTAATTCTGTTTCCGATGATAAAAACTCATATGTTTCCACCGAAAAACATTTCACGGGATCACTTGCAACAGTTTGCCAACATTTATGAGTGAATTGCAGAACGTCAGATTTTTAGCAGAAATTGTGACCGCGCGGCTTAGGGATTTTTTCAAAAAAAGTTGTTGAGACGTCGCGGTCTAGTTCTGTTTCCGATGATAAAAACCCATCTGTTTCCACAGAAAAACCTTTCAGGGGATCGTTTGCAACAGTTTGGCACCGTTTTTGAGTGAATTGCAGAACGTCAGATTTTTAGCAGAAATTGTGACCGCGCGGCTTAGGGATTTTTTCAAAAAAAGTTGTTCAGACGTCGAGGGCTAATTCTGTTTCCGATGATAAAAACCCATCTGTTTCCACCGAAAAACATTTCAGGGGATCACTTGCAACAGTTTGCCAACATTTTTGAGTGAATTGCAGAACGTCAGATTTTTAGCAGAAATTGTGACCGCGCGGCTTAGGGATTTTTTCAAAAAAAGTTGTTGAGACGTCGAGGTCTAATTCTGATTCCGATGATAAAAACCCATCTGTTTCCACCGAAAAACCTTTCAGGGGATCGTTTGCAACAGTTTGGCACCGTTTTTGAGTGAATTACAGAACGTCAGATTTTTAGCAGAAATTGTGACCGCGCGGCTTAGGGATTTTTTCAAAAATAGTTGTTCAGACGTCGAGGGCTAATTCTGTTTCCGATGATAAAAACTCATATGTTTCCACCGAAAAACATTTCACGGGATCACTTGCAACAGTTTGCCAACATTTATGAGTGAATTGCAGAACGTCAGATTTTTAGCAGAAATTGTGACCGCGCGGCTTAGGGATTTTTTCAAAAAAAGTTGTTGAGACGTCGAGGTCTAGTTCTGTTTCCGATGATAAAAACCCATCTGTTTCCACCGAAAAACCTTTCAGGGGATCGTTTGCAACAGTTTGGCACCGTTTTTGAGTGAATTGCAGAACGTCAGATTTTTAGCAGAAATTGTGACCGCGCGGCTTAGGGATTTTTTCAAAAAAAGTTGTTCAGACGTCGAGGGCTAATTCTGTTTCCGATGATAAAAACCCATCTGTTTCCACCGAAAAACATTTCAGGGGATCACTTGCAACAGTTTGCCAACATTTTTGAGTGAATTGCAGAACGTCAGATTTTTAGCAGAAATTGTGACCGCGCGGCTTAGGGATTTTTTCAAAAAAAGTTGTTCAGACGTCGAGGGCTAATTCTGTTTCCGATGATAAAAACCCGTCTTTTTCCACCGAAAACCATTTCAGGGGATCACTTGCAACAGTTTCCCAACATTTTTGAGTGAAATGCAGAACGTAAGATTTTTAGCAGAAATTGTGACCGCGCGGCTTAGGGATTTTTTCAAAAAAAGTTGTTGAGTCGTCGAGGTCTAATTCTGTTTCCGATGATAAAAACCCATCTGTTTCCACCGAAAAACATTTCAGGGGATCGTTTGCAACAGTTTGGCACCGTTTTTGAGTGAATTGCAGAACGTCAGATTTTTAGCAGAAATTGTGACCGCGCGGCTTAGGGATTTTTTCAAAAAAAGTTGTTCAGACGTCGAGGGCTAATTCTGTTTCCGATGATAAAAACTCATCTGTTTCCACCGAAAAACATTTCAGGGGATCACTTGCAACAGTTTGGCACCATTTTTGAGTGAATTGCAGAACGTCAGATTTTTAGCAGAAATTGTGACCGCGCGGCTTAGGGATATTTCAAAAAAAGTTGTTGAGACGTCGAGGGCTTATTCTGTTTCCGATGATAAAAATCCGTCTTTTTCCACCGAAAAACATTTCAGGGGATCACTTGCAACAGTTTCCCAACATTTTTGAGTGAAATGCAGAACGTCAGATTTTTAGCAGAAATTGTGACCGCGCGGCTTAGGGATTTTTTCAAAAAAAGTTGTTGAGTCGTCGAGGTCTCATTCTGTTTCCGATGATAAAAACCCATCTGTTTCCACCGAAAAACATTTCAGGGGATCGTTTGCAACAGTTTGGCACCGTTTTTGAGTGAATTGCAGAACGTCAGATTTTTAGCAGAAATTGTGACCGCGCGGCTTAGGGATTTTTTCAAAAAAAGTTGTTCAGACGTCGAGGGCTAATTCTGTTTCCGATGATAAAAACCCATCTGTTTCCACCGAAAAACATTTCAGGGGATCACTTGCAACAGTTTGCCAACATTTTTGAGTGAATTGCAGAACGTCAGATTTTTAGCAGAAATTGTGACCGCGCGGCTTAGGGATTTTTTCAAAAAAAGTTGTTCAGACGTCGAGGGCTAATTCTGTTTCCGATGATAAAAACCCGTCTTTTTCCACCGAAAAACATTTCAGGGGATCACTTGCAACAGTTTCTCAACATTTTTGAGTGAAATGCAGAACGTAAGATTTTTAGCAGAAATTGTGACCGCGCGGCTTAGGGATTTTTTCAAAAAAAGTTGTTACGACGTCGAGGGCTAATTCTGTTTCCGATGATAAAAACCCATCTGTTTCCACCGAAAAACCTTTCAGGGGATCGTTTGCAACAGTTTGGCACCGTTTTTGAGTGAATTGCAGAACGTCAGATTCTTAGCAGAAATTGTGACCGCGCGGCTTAGGGATTTTTTCAAAAAAAGTTGTTCAGACGTCAAGGGCTAATTCTGTTTCCGATGATAAAAACCCATCTGTTTCCACCGAAAAACATTTCAGGGGATCACTTGCAACAGTTTGCCAACATTTTTGAGTGAATTGCAGAACGTCAGATTTTTAGCAGAAATTGTGACCGCGCGGCTTAGGGATTTTTTCAAAAAAAGTTGTTGAGACGTCGAGGTCTAGTTCTGTTTCCGATGATAAAAACCCATCTGTTTCCACCGAAAAACCTTTCAGGGGATCGTTTGCAACAGTTTGGCACCGTTTTTGTGTGAATTGCAGAATGTCAGATTTTTAGCAGAAATTGTGACCGCGCGGCTTAGGGATTTTTTCAAAAAAAGTTGTTCAGACGTCGAGGGCTAATTCTGTTTCCGATGATAAAAACCCATCTGTTTCCACCGAAAAACATTTCAGGGGATCACTTGCAACAGTTTGCCAACATTTTTGAGTGAATTGCAGAACGTCAGATTTTTAGCAGAAATTGTGACCGCGCGGCTTAGGGATTTTTTCAAAAAAAGTTGTTGCGACGTCGAGGGCTAATTATGTTTCCGATGATAAAAACTCATCTGTTTCCACCGAAAAACATTTCAGGGGATCACTTGCAACAGTTTGGCACCATTTTTGAGTGAATTGCAGAACGTCAGATTTTTAGCAGAAATTGTGACCGCGCGGCTTAGGGATATTTCAAAAAAAGTTGTTGAGACGTCGAGGGCTAATTCTGTTTCCGATGATAAAAACCCGTCTTTTTCCACCGAAAAACATTTCAGGGGATCACTTGCAACAGTTGGCCAACTTTTTTGAGTGAATTGCAGAACGTCAGATTTTTAGCAGAAATTGTGACCGCGCGGCTTAGGGATTTTTTCAAAAAAAGTTGTTGAGACGTCGAGGGCTAATTCTGTTTCTGATGATAAAAACCCATCTGTTTCCACCGAAAAACATTTCAGGGGATCGTTTGCAACAGTTTGGCACCGTTTTTGAGTGAATTGCAGAACGTCAGATTTTTAGCAGAAATTGTGACCGCGCGGCTTAGGGATTTTTTCAAAAAAAGTTGTTCAGACGTCGAGGGCTAATTCTGTTTCCGATGATAAAAACCCATCTGTTTCCACCGAAAAACATTTCACGGGATCACTTGCAACAGTTTCCCAACATTTTTGAGTGAATTGCAGAACGTCAGATTTTTAGCAGAAATTGTGACCGCGCGGCTTAGGGATTTTTTCAAAAAAAGTTGTTCAGAAGTCGAGGGCTAATTCTGTTTCCGATGATAAAAACCCATATGTTTCCACCGAAAAACATTTCAGGGGATCACTTGCAACAGTTTGCCATCATTTTTGATTGAATTGCAGAACGTCAGATTTTTAGCAGAAATTGTGACCGCGCGGCTTAGGGATTTTTTCAAAAATAGTTGTTCAGACGTCGAGGGCTAATTCTGTTTCCGATGATAAAAACCCATCTGTATCCACCGAAAAACATTTCAGGGGATCACTTGCAACAGTTTGCCAACTTTTTTGAGTGAATTGCAGAACGTCAGATTTTTAGCAGAAATTGTGACCGCGCGGCTTAGGGATTTTTTCAAAAAAAGTTGTTGAGACGTCGAGGTCTAATTCTGATTCCGATGATAAAAACCCATCTGTTTCCACCGAAAAACCTTTCAGGGGATCGTTTGCAACAGTTTGGCACCGTTTTTGAGTGAATTGCAGAACGTCAGATTTTTAGCAGAAATTGTGACCGCGCGGCTTAGGGATTTTTTCAAAAAAAGTTGTTCAGACGTCGAGGGCTAATTCTGTTTCCGATGATAAAAACCCATCTGTTTCCACCGAAAAACCTTTCAGGGGATCGTTTGCAACAGTTTGGCACCGTTTTTGTGTGAATTGCAGAATGTCAGATTTTTAGCAGAAATTGTGACCGCGCGGCTTAGGGATTTTTTCAAAAAAAGTTGTTCAGACGTCGAGGGCTAATTCTGTTTCCGATGATAAAAACCCATCTGTTTCCACCGAAAAACATTTCAGGGGATCACTTGCAACAGTTTGCCAACATTTTTGAGTGAATTGCAGAACGTCAGATTTTTAGCAGAAATTGTGACCGCGCGGCTTAGGGATTTTTTCAAAAAAAGTTGTTGCGACGTCGAGGGCTAATTATGTTTCCGATGATAAAAACTCATCTGTTTCCACCGAAAAACATTTCAGGGGATCACTTGCAACAGTTTGGCACCATTTTTGAGTGAATTGCAGAACGTCAGATTTTTAGCAGAAATTGTGACCGCGCGGCTTAGGGATATTTCAAAAAAAGTTGTTGAGACGTCGAGGGCTAATTCTGTTTCCGATGATAAAAACCCGTCTTTTTCCACCGAAAAACATTTCAGGGGATCACTTGCAACAGTTGGCCAACTTTTTTGAGTGAATTGCAGAACGTCAGATTTTTAGCAGAAATTGTGACCGCGCGGCTTAGGGATTTTTTCAAAAAAAGTTGTTGAGACGTCGAGGGCTAATTCTGTTTCCGATGATAAAAACCCATCTGTTTCCACCGAAAAACATTTCAGGGGATCGTTTGCAACAGTTTGGCACCGTTTTTGAGTGAATTGCAGAACGTCAGATTTTTAGCAGAAATTGTGACCGCGCGGCTTAGGGATTTTTTCAAAAAAAGTTGTTCAGACGTCGAGGGCTAATTCTGTTTCCGATGATAAAAACCCATCTGTTTCCACCGAAAAACATTTCACGGGATCACTTGCAACAGTTTCCCAACATTTTTGAGTGAATTGCAGAACGTCAGATTTTTAGCAGAAATTGTGACCGCGCGGCTTAGGGATTTTTTCAAAAATAGTTGTACAGACGTCGAGGGCTAATTCTGTTTCCGATGATAAAAACCCATCTGTATCCACCGAAAAACATTTCAGGGGATCACTTGCAACAGTTTGCCAACTTTTTTGAGTGAATTGCAGAACGTCAGATTTTTAGCAGAAATTGTGACCGCGCGGCTTAGGTATTTTTTCAAAAAAAGTTGTTCAGACGTCGAGGGCTAATTCTGTTTCCGATGATAAAAACCCATCTGTTTCCACCGAAAAACATTTCAGGGGATCGTTTGCAACAGTTTGGCACCGTTTTTGAGTGAATTGCAGAACGTCAGATTTTTAGCAGAAATTGTGACCGCGCGGCTTAGGGATTTTTTCAAAAAAAGTTGTTCAGACGTCGAGGGCTAATTCTGTTTCCGATGATAAAAACCCATCTGTTTCCACCGAAAAACATTTCAGGGGATCACTGGCAGCAGTTTGGCACCATTTTTGAGTGAATTGCAGAACGTCAGATTTTTAGCAGAAATTGTGACCGCGCGGCTTAGGTATTTTTTCAAAAAAAGTTGTTCAGACGTCGAGGGCTAATTCTGTTTCCGATGATAAAAACCCATCTGTTTCCACCGAAAAACCTTTCAGGGGATCACTTGCAACAGTTTGGCACCGTTTTTGAGTGAATTGCAGAACGTCAGATTTTTAGCAGAAATTGTGACCGCGCGGCTTAGGGATTTTTTCAAAAATAGTTGTTCAGACGTTGAGGGCTAATTCTGTTTCCGATGATAAAAACCCATCTGTTTCCACCGAAAAACATTTCAGGGGATCACTTGCAACAGTTTGCCAACTTTTTTGAGTGAATTGCAGAACGTCAGATTTTTAGCAGAAATTGTGACCGCGCTGCTTAGGGCTTTTTTTCAAAAAAAGTTGTTGAGACGTCGAGGGCTAATTCTGTTTCCGATGATAAAAACCCATCTGTTTCCACCGAAAAACCTTTCAGGGGATCACTTGCAACAGTTGGCCAACTTTTTTGAGTGAATTGCAGAACGTCAGATTTTTAGCAGAAATTGTGACCGCGCGGCTTAGGGATTTTTTCAAAAAAAGTTGTTGAGACGTCGAGGGCTAATTCTGTTTCCGATGATAAAAACCCATCTGTTTCCACCGAAAAACCTTTCAGGGGATCGTTTGCAACAGTTTGGCACCGTTTTTGAGTGAATTGCAGAACGTCAGATTTTTAGCAGAAATT
Organism: Podarcis bocagei; assembly: GCF_964188305.1. NCBI lineage: Eukaryota > Metazoa > Chordata > Lepidosauria > Squamata > Lacertidae > Podarcis > Podarcis bocagei. The sequence goes on from NW_027670335.1 coordinate 508,776, forward strand.
GTGACCGCGCGGCTTAGGGATTTTTTCAAAAAAAGTTGTTCAGACGTCGAGGGCTAATTCTGTTTCCGATGATAAAAACCCATCTGTTTCCACCGAAAAACATTTCAGGGGATCACTTGCAGCAGTTTGGCACCGTTTTTGAGTGAATTGCAGAACGTCAGATTTTTAGCAGAAATTGTGACCGCGCGGCTTAGGTATTTTTTCAAAAATAGTTGTTCAGACGTCGAGGGCTAATTCTGTTTCCGATGATAAAAACCCATCTGTTTCCACCGAAAAACCTTTCAGGGGATCACTTGCAACAGTTTGCCAACTTTTTTGAGTGAATTGCAGAACGTCAGATTTTTAGCAGAAATTGTGACCGCGCTGCTTAGGGCTTTTTTTCAAAAAAAGTTGTTGAGACGTCGAGGGCTAATTCTGTTTCCGATGATAAAAACCCATCTGTTTCCACCGAAAAACCTTTCAGGGGATCACTTGCAACAGTTGGCCAACTTTTTTGAGTGAATTGCAGAACGTCAGATTTTTAGCAGAAATTGTGACCGCGCGGCTTAGGGATTTTTTCAAAAAAAGTTGTTGAGACGTCGAGGGCTAATTCTGTTTCCGATGATAAAAACCCATCTGTTTCCACCGAAAAACCTTTCAGGGGATCGTTTGCAACAGTTTGGCACCGTTTTTGAGTGAATTGCAGAACGTCAGATTTTTAGCAGAAATTGTGACCGCGCGGCTTAGGTATTTTTTCAAAAAAAGTTGTTCAGACGTCGAGGGCTAATTCTGTTTCCGATGATAAAAACCCATCTGTTTCCACCGAAAAACCTTTCAGGGGATCGTTTGCAACAGTTTGGCACCGTTTTTGAGTGAATTGAAGAACGTCAGATTTTTAGCAGAAATTGTGACCGCGCGGCTTAGGGATTTTTTCAAAAAAAGTTGTTCAGACGTCGAGGGCTAATTCTGTTTCCGATGATAAAAACCCATCTGTTTCCACCGAAAAACCTTTCAGGGGATCACTTGCAACAGTTGGCCAACTTTTTTGAGTGAATTGCAGAACGTCAGATTTTTAGCAGAAATTGTGACCGCGCGGCTTAGGGATTTTTTCAAAAAAAGTTGTTGAGACGTCGAGGGCTAATTCTGTTTCCGATGATAAAAACCCATCTGTTTCCACCGAAAAACCTTTCGGGGGATCGTTTGCAACAGTTTGCCAACATTTTTGAGTGAATTGCAGAACGTCAGATTTTTAGCAGAAATTGTGACCGCGCGGCTTAGGGATTTTTTCAAAAAAAGTTGTTCAGACGTCGAGGGCTAATTCTGTTTCCGATGATAAAAACCCATCTGTTTCCACCGAAAAACATTTCAGGGGATCACTTGCAGCAGTTTGGCACCATTTTTGAGTGAATTGCAGAACGTCAGATTTTTAGCAGAAATTGTGACCGCGCGGCTTAGATATTTTTTCAAAAAAAGTTGTTCAGACGTCGAGGGCTAATTCTGTTTCCGATGATAAAAACCCATCTGTTTCCACCGAAAAACCTTTCAGGGGATCACTTGCAACAGTTGGCCAACTTTTTTGAGTGAATTGCAGAACGTCAGATTTTTAGCAGAAATTGTGACCGCGCGGCTTAGGGATTTTTTCAAAAAAAGTTGTTGAGACGTCGAGGGCTAATTCTGTTTCCGATGATAAAAACCCATCTGTTTCCACCGAAAAACCTTTCAGGGGATCGTTTGCAACAGTTTGCCAACATTTTTGAGTGAATTGCAGAACGTGAGATTTTTAGCAGAAATTGTGACCGCGCGGCTTAGGGATTTTTTCAAAAAAAGTTGTTCAGACGTCGAGGGCTAATTCTGTTTCCGATGATAAAAACCCATCTGTTTCCACCGAAAAACATTTCAGGGGATCACTTGCAGCAGTTTGGCACCATTTTTGAGTGAATTGCAGAACGTCAGATTTTTAGCAGAAATTGTGACCGCGCGGCTTAGGGATTTTTTCAAAAAAAGTTGTTCAGACGTCGAGGGCTAATTCTGTTTCCGATGATAAAAACCCATCTGTTTCCACCGAAAAACCTTTCAGGGGATCACTTGCAACAGTTTGGCACCGTTTTTGAGTGAATTGCAGAACGTCAGATTTTTAGCAGAAATTGTGACCGCGCGGCTTAGGGATTTTTTCAAAAATAGTTGTTCAGACGTTGAGGGCTAATTCTGTTTCCGATGATAAAAACCCATCTGTTTCCACCGAAAAACATTTCAGGGGATCACTTGCAACAGTTTGCCAACTTTTTTGAGTGAATTGCAGAACGTCAGATTTTTAGCAGAAATTGTGACCGCGCGGCTTAGGGATTTTTTCAAAAAAAGTTGTTGAGACGTCGAGGGCTAATTCTGTTTCCGATGATAAAAACCCATCTGTTTCCACCGAAAAACCTTTCAGGGGATCACTTGCAACAGTAGGCCAACTTTTTTGAGTGAATTGCAGAACGTGAGATTTTTAGCAGAAATTGTGACCGCGCGGCTTAGGGATTTTTTCAAAAAAAGTTGTTCAGACGTCGAGGGCTAATTCTGTTTCCGATGATAAAAACCCATCTGTTTCCACCGAAAAACATTTCAGGGGATCACTTGCAACAGTTTGGCACTGTTTTTGAGTGAATTGCAGAACGTCAGATTTTTAGCAGAAATTGTGACCACGCGGCTTAGGGATTTTTTCAAAAAAAGTTGTTCAGACGTCGAGGGCTAATTCTGTTTCCTACGATAAAAACCCATCTGTTTCCACCGAAAAACCTTTCAGGGGATCGTTTGCAGCAGTTTGGCACCGTTTTTGAGTGAATTGCAGAACGTCAGATTTTTAGCAGAAATTGTGACCGCGCGGCTTAGGTATTTTTTCAAAAAAAGTTGTTCAGACGTCGAGGGCTAATTCTGTTTCCGATGATAAAAACCCATCTGTTTCCACCGAAAAACATTTCAGGGGATCACTTGCAACAGTTTGCCAACTTTTTTGAGTGAATTGCAGAACGTCAGATTTTTAGCAGAAATTGTGACCGCGCGGCTTAGGGCTTTTTTTCAAAAAAAGTTGTTGAGACGTCGAGGGCTAATTCTGTTTCCGATGATAAAAACCCATCTGTTTCCACCGAAAAACCTTTCAGGGGATCACTTGCAACAGTTGGCCAACTTTTTTGAGTGAATTGCAGAACGTCAGATTTTTAGCAGAAATTGTGACCGCGCGGCTTAGGGATTTTTTCAAAAAAAGTTGTTGAGACGTCGAGGGCTAATTCTGTTTCCGATGATAAAAACCCATCTGTTTCCACCGAAAAACCTTTCAGGGGATCCCTTGCAACAGTTGGCCAACTTTTTTGAGTGAATTGCAGAACGTCAGATTTTTAGCAGAAATTGTGACCGCGCGGCTTAGGGATTTTTTCAAAAAAAGTTGTTGAGACGTCGAGGGCTAATTCTGTTTCCGATGATAAAAACCCATCTGTTTCCACCGAAAAACCTTTCAGGGGATCGTTTGCAACAGTTTGGCACCGTTTTTGAGTGAATTGCAGAACGTCAGATTTTTAGCAGAAATTGTGACCGCGCGGCTTAGGTATTTTTTCAAAAAAAGTTGTTCAGACGTCGAGGGCTAATTCTGTTTCCGATGATAAAAACCCATCTGTTTCCACCGAAAAACCTTTCAGGGGATCGTTTGCAACAGTTTGGCACCGTTTTTGAGTGAATTGCAGAACGTCAGATTTTTAGCAGAAATTGTGACCGCGCGGCTTAGGGATTTTTTCAAAAAAAGTTGTTCAGACGTCGAGGGCTAATTCTGTTTCCGATGATAAAAACCCATCTGTTTCCACCGAAAAACATTTCAGGGGATCACTTGCAGCAGTTTGGCACCATTTTTGAGTGAATTGCAGAACGTCAGATTTTTAGCAGAAATTGTGACCGCGCGGCTTAGGTATTTTTTCAAAAAAAGTTGTTGAGACGTCGAGGTCTAATTCTGATTCCGATGATAAAAACCCATCTGTTTCCACCGAAAAACCTTTCAGGGGATCGTTTGCAACAGTTTGGCACCGTTTTTGAGTGAATTGCAGAACGTCAGATTTTTAGCAGAAATTGTGACCGCGCGGCTTAGGGATTTTTTCAAAAAAAGTTGTTCAGACGTCGAGGGCTAATTCTGTTTCCGATGATAAAAACCCATCTGTTTCCACCGAAAAACCTTTCAGGGGATCGTTTGCAACAGTTTGGCACCGTTTTTGTGTGAATTGCAGAATGTCAGATTTTTAGCAGAAATTGTGACCGCGCGGCTTAGGGATTTTTTCAAAAAAAGTTGTTCAGACGTCGAGGGCTAATTCTGTTTCCGATGATAAAAACCCATCTGTTTCCACCGAAAAACATTTCAGGGGATCACTTGCAACAGTTTGCCAACATTTTTGAGTGAATTGCAGAACGTCAGATTTTTAGCAGAAATTGTGACCGCGCGGCTTAGGGATTTTTTCAAAAAAAGTTGTTGCGACGTCGAGGGCTAATTATGTTTCCGATGATAAAAACTCATCTGTTTCCACCGAAAAACATTTCAGGGGATCACTTGCAACAGTTTGCCACCATTTTTGAGTGAATTGCAGAACGTCAGATTTTTAGCAGAAATTGTGACCGCGCGGCTTAGGGATATTTCAAAAAAAGTTGTTGAGACGTCGAGGGCTAATTCTGTTTCCGATGATAAAAACCCGTCTTTTTCCACCGAAAAACATTTCAGGGGATCACTTGCAACAGTTGGCCAACTTTTTTGAGTGAATTGCAGAACGTCAGATTTTTAGCAGAAATTGTGACCGCGCGGCTTAGGGATTTTTTCAAAAAAAGTTGTTGAGACGTCGAGGGCTAATTCTGTTTCCGATGATAAAAACCCATCTGTTTCCACCGAAAAACATTTCAGGGGATCGTTTGCAACAGTTTGGCACCGTTTTTGAGTGAATTGCAGAACGTCAGATTTTTAGCAGAAATTGTGACCGCGCGGCTTAGGGATTTTTTCAAAAAAAGTTGTTCAGACGTCGAGGGCTAATTCTGTTTCCGATGATAAAAACCCATCTGTTTCCACCGAAAAACATTTCACGGGATCACTTGCAACAGTTTCCCAACATTTTTGAGTGAATTGCAGAATGTCAGATTTTTAGCAGAAATTGTGACCGCGCGGCTTAGGGATTTTTTCAAAAAAAGTTGTTCAGAAGTCGAGGGCTAATTCTGTTTCCGATGATAAAAACCCATATGTTTCCACCGAAAAACATTTCAGGGGATCACTTGCAACAGTTTGCCATCATTTTTGATTGAATTGCAGAACGTCAGATTTTTAGCAGAAATTGTGACCGCGCGGCTTAGGGATTTTTTCAAAAATAGTTGTTCAGACGTCGAGGGCTAATTCTGTTTCCGATGATAAAAACCCATCTGTATCCACCGAAAAACATTTCAGGGGATCACTTGCAACAGTTTGCCAACTTTTTTGAGTGAATTGCAGAACGTCAGATTTTTAGCAGAAATTGTGACCGCGCGGCTTAGGGATTTTTTCAAAAAAAGTTGTTGAGACGTCGAGGTCTAATTCTGATTCCGATGATAAAAACCCATCTGTTTCCACCGAAAAACCTTTCAGGGGATCGTTTGCAACAGTTTGGCACCGTTTTTGAGTGAATTGCAGAACGTCAGATTTTTAGCAGAAATTGTGACCGCGCGGCTTAGGGATTTTTTCAAAAAAAGTTGTTCAGACGTCAAGGGCTAATTCTGTTTCCGATGATAAAAAGACATCTGTTTCCACAGAAAAACCTTTCAGGGGATCGTATGCAACAGTTTGGCACCATTTTTTAGTGAATTGCAGAACGTCAGATTTTTAGCAGAAATTGTGACCGCGCGGCTTAGGGATTTTTTCAAAAAAAGTTGTTCAGACGTCGAGGGCTAATTCTGTTTTCGATGATAAAAACCCATCTGTTTCCACCGAAAAACCTTTCAGGGGATCGTTTGCAACAGTTTGGCACCGTTTTTGAGTGAATTGCAGAACGTCAGATTTTTAGCAGAAATTGTGACCGCGCGGCTTAGGTATTTTTTCAAAAAAAGTTGTTCAGACGTCGAGGGCTAATTCTGTTTCCGATGATAAAAACCCATCTGTTTCCACCGAAAAACATTTCAGGGGATCGTTTGCAACAGTTTGGCACCGTTTTTGAGTGAATTGCAGAACGTCAGATTTTTAGCAGAAATTGTGACCGCGCGGCTTAGGGATTTTTTCAAAAAAAGTTGTTCAGACGTCGAGGGCTAATTCTGTTTCCGATGATAAAAACCCATCTGTTTCCACCGAAAAACATTTCAGGGGAACACTGGCAGCAGTTTGGCACCATTTTTGAGTGAATTGCAGAACGTCAGATTTTTAGCAGAAATTGTGACCGCGCGGCTTAGGTATTTTTTCAAAAAAAGTTGTTCAGACGTCGAGGGCTAATTCTGTTTCCGATGATAAAAACCCATCTGTTTCCACCGAAAAACCTTTCAGGGGATCACTTGCAACAGTTTGGCACCGTTTTTGAGTGAATTGCAGAACGTCAGATTTTTAGCAGAAATTGTGACCGCGCGGCTTAGGGATTTTTTCAAAAATAGTTGTTCAGACGTTGAGGGCTAATTCTGTTTCCGATGATAAAAACCCATCTGTTTCCACCGAAAAACATTTCAGGGGATCACTTGCAACAGTTTGCCAACTTTTTTGAGTGAATTGCAGAACGTCAGATTTTTAGCAGAAATTGTGACCGCGCTGCTTAGGGCTTTTTTTCAAAAAAAGTTGTTGAGACGTCGAGGGCTAATTCTGTTTCCGATGATAAAAACCCATCTGTTTCCACCGAAAAACCTTTCAGGGGATCACTTGCAACAGTTGGCCAACTTTTTTGAGTGAATTGCAGAACGTCAGATTTTTAGCAGAAATTGTGACCGCGCGGCTTAGGGATTTTTTCAAAAAAAGTTGTTGAGACGTCGAGGGCTAATTCTGTTTCCGATGATAAAAACCCATCTGTTTCCACCGAAAAACCTTTCAGGGGATCGTTTGCAACAGTTTGGCACCGTTTTTGAGTGAATTGCAGAACGTCAGATTTTTAGCAGAAATTGTGACCGCGCGGCTTAGGGATTTTTTCAAAAAAAGTTGTTCAGACGTCGAGGGCTAATTCTGTTTCCGATGATAAAAACCCATCTGTTTCCACCGAAAAACATTTCAGGGGATTACTTGCAGCAGTTTGGCACCGTTTTTGAGTGAATTGCAGAACGTCAGATTTTTAGCAGAAATTGTGACCGCGCGGCTTAGGTATTTTTTCAAAAATAGTTGTTCAGACGTCGAGGGCTAATTCTGTTTCCGATGATAAAAACCCATCTGTTTCCACCGAAAAACCTTTCAGGGGATCACTTGCAACAGTTTGCCAACTTTTTTGAGTGAATTGCAGAACGTCAGATTTTTAGCAGAAATTGTGACCGCGCTGCTTAGGGCTTTTTTTCAAAAAAAGTTGTTGAGACGTCGAGGGCTAATTCTGTTTCCGATGATAAAAACCCATCTGTTTCCACCGAAAAACCTTTCAGGGGATCACTTGCAACAGTTGGCCAACTTTTTTGAGTGAATTGCAGAACGTCAGATTTTTAGCAGAAATTGTGACCGCGCGGCTTAGGGATTTTTTCAAAAAAAGTTGTTGAGACGTCGAGGGCTAATTCTGTTTCCGATGATAAAAACCCATCTGTTTCCACCGAAAAACCTTTCAGGGGATCGTTTGCAACAGTTTGGCACCGTTTTTGAGTGAATTGCAGAACGTCAGATTTTTAGCAGAAATTGTGACCGCGCGGCTTAGGTATTTTTTCAAAAAAAGTTGTTCAGACGTCGAGGGCTAATTCTGTTTCCGATGATAAAAACCCATCTGTTTCCACCGAAAAACCTTTCAGGGGATCGTTTGCAACAGTTTGGCACCGTTTTTGAGTGAATTGCAGAACGTCAGATTTTTAGCAGAAATTGTGACCGCGCGGCTTAGGGATTTTTTCAAAAAAAGTTGTTCAGACGTCGAGGGCTAATTCTGTTTCCGATGATAAAAACCCATCTGTTTCCACCGAAAAACCTTTCAGGGGATCACTTGCAACAGTTGGCCAACTTTTTTGAGTGAATTGCAGAACGTCAGATTTTTAGCAGAAATTGTGACCGCGCGGCTTAGGGATTTTTTCAAAAAAAGTTGTTGAGACGTCGAGGGCTAATTCTGTTTCCGATGATAAAAACCCATCTGTTTCCACCGAAAAACCTTTCGGGGGATCGTTTGCAACAGTTTGCCAACATTTTTGAGTGAATTGCAGAACGTCAGATTTTTAGCAGAAATTGTGACCGCGCGGCTTAGGGATTTTTTCAAAAAAAGTTGTTCAGACGTCGAGGGCTAATTCTGTTTCCGATGATAAAAACCCATCTGTTTCCACCGAAAAACATTTCAGGGGATCACTTGCAGCAGTTTGGCACCATTTTTGAGTGAATTGCAGAACGTCAGATTTTTAGCAGAAATTGTGACCGCGCGGCTTAGGTATTTTTTCAAAAAAAGTTGTTCAGACGTCGAGGGCTAATTCTGTTTCCGATGATAAAAACCCATCTGTTTCCACCGAAAAACCTTTCAGGGGATCACTTGCAACAGTTGGCCAACTTTTTTGAGTGAATTGCAGAACGTCAGATTTTTAGCAGAAATTGTGACCGCGCGGCTTAGGGATTTTTTCAAAAAAAGTTGTTCAGACGTCGAGGGCTAATTCTGTTTCCGATGATAAAAACCCATCTGTTTCCACCGAAAAACATTTCAGGGGATCACTTGCAGCAGTTTGGCACCATTTTTGAGTGAATTGCAGAACGTCAGATTTTTAGCAGAAATTGTGACCGCGCGGCTTAGGGATTTTTTCAAAAAAAGTTGTTCAGACGTCGAGGGCTAATTCTGTTTCCGATGATAAAAACCCATCTGTTTCCACCGAAAAACCTTTCAGGGGATCACTTGCAACAGTTTGGCACCGTTTTTGAGTGAATTGCAGAACGTCAGATTTTTAGCAGAAATTGTGACCGCGCGGCTTAGGGATTTTTTCAAAAATAGTTGTTCAGACGTTGAGGGCTAATTCTGTTTCCGATGATAAAAACCCATCTGTTTCCACCGAAAAACATTTCAGGGGATCACTTGCAACAGTTTGCCAACTTTTTTGAGTGAATTGCAGAACGTCAGATTTTTAGCAGAAATTGTGACCGCGCGGCTTAGGGATTTTTTCAAAAAAAGTTGTTGAGACGTCGAGGGCTAATTCTGTTTCCGATGATAAAAACCCATCTGTTTCCACCGAAAAACCTTTCAGGGGATCACTTGCAACAGTTGGCCAACTTTTTTGAGTGAATTGCAGAACGTCAGATTTTTAGCAGAAATTGTGACCGCGCGGCTTAGGGATTTTTTCAAAAAAAGTTGTTGAGACGTCGAGGGCTAATTCTGTTTCCGATGATAAAAACCCATCTGTTTCCACCGAAAAACATTTCAGGGGATCGTTTGCAACAGTTTGCCAACATTTTTGAGTGAATTGCAGAACGTGAGATTTTTAGCAGAAATTGTGACCGCGCGGCTTAGGGATTTTTTCAAAAAAAGTTGTTCAGACGTCGAGGGCTAATTCTGTTTCCGATGATAAAAACCCATCTGTTTCCACCGAAAAACATTTCAGGGGATCACTTGCAACAGTTTGGCACTGTTTTTGAGTGAATTGCAGAACGTCAGATTTTTAGCAGAAATTGTGACCACGCGGCTTAGGGATTTTTTCAAAAAAAGTTGTTCAGACGTCGAGGGCTAATTCTGTTTCCTACGATAAAAACCCATCTGTTTCCACCGAAAAACCTTTCAGGGGATCGTTTGCAGCAGTTTGGCACCGTTTTTGAGTGAATTGCAGAACGTCAGATTTTTAGCAGAAATTGTGACCGCGCGGCTTAGGTATTTTTTCAAAAAAAGTTGTTCAGACGTCGAGGGCTAATTCTGTTTCCGATGATAAAAACCCATCTGTTTCCACCGAAAAACCTTTCAGGGGATCGTTTGCAACAGTTTGGCACCGTTTTTGAGTGAATTGCAGAACGTCAGATTTTTAGCAGAAATTGTGACCGCGCGGCTTAGGGATTTTTTCAAAAAAAGTTGTTCAGACGTCGAGGGCTAATTCTGTTTCCGATGATAAAAACCCATCTGTTTCCACCGAAAAACATTTCAGGGGATCACTTGCAACAGTTTGCCAACTTTTTTGAGTGAATTGCAGAACGTCAGATTTTTAGCAGAAATTGTGACCGCGCGGCTTAGGGCTTTTTTTCAAAAAAAGTTGTTGAGACGTCGAGGGCTAATTCTGTTTCCGATGATAAAAACCCATCTGTTTCCACCGAAAAACCTTTCAGGGGATCACTTGCAACAGTTGGCCAACTTTTTTGAGTGAATTGCAGAACGTCAGATTTTTAGCAGAAATTGTGACCGCGCGGCTTAGGGATTTTTTCAAAAAAAGTTGTTGAGACGTCGAGGGCTAATTCTGTTTCCGATGATAAAAACCCATCTGTTTCCACCGAAAAACCTTTCAGGGGATCCCTTGCAACAGTTGGCCAACTTTTTTGAGTGAATTGCAGAACGTCAGATTTTTAGCAGAAATTGTGACCGCGCGGCTTAGGGATTTTTTCAAAAAAAGTTGTTGAGACGTCGAGGGCTAATTCTGTTTCCGATGATAAAAACCCATCTGTTTCCACCGAAAAACCTTTCAGGGGATCGTTTGCAACAGTTTGGCACCGTTTTTGAGTGAATTGCAGAACGTCAGATTTTTAGCAGAAATTGTGACCGCGCGGCTTAGGTATTTTTTCAAAAAAAGTTGTTCAGACGTCGAGGGCTAATTCTGTTTCCGATGATAAAAACCCATCTGTTTCCACCGAAAAACCTTTCAGGGGATCGTTTGCAACAGTTTGGCACCGTTTTTAAGTGAATTGCAGAACGTCAGATTTTTAGCAGAAATTGTGACCGCGCGGCTTAGGGATTTTTTCAAAAAAAGTTGTTCAGACGTCGAGGGCTAATTCTGTTTCCGATGATAAAAACCCATCTGTTTCCACCGAAAAACATTTCAGGGGATCACTTGCAGCAGTTTGGCACCATTTTTGAGTGAATTGCAGAACGTCAGATTTTTAGCAGAAATTGTGACCGCGCGGCTTAGGTATTTTTTCAAAAAAAGTTGTTCAGACGTCGAGGGCTAATTCTGTTTCCGATGATAAAAACCCATCTGTTTCCACCGAAAAACCTTTCAGGGGATCACTTGCAACAGTTGGCCAACTTTTTTGAGTGAATTGCAGAACGTCAGATTTTTAGCAGAAATTGTGACCGCGCGGCTTAGGGATTTTTTCAAAAAAAGTTGTTGAGACGTCGAGGGCTAATTCTGTTTCCGATGATAAAAACCCATCTGTTTCCACCGAAAAACCTTTCAGGGGATCGTTTGCAACAGTTTGCCAACATTTTTGTGTGAATTGCAGAACGTGAGATTTTTAGCAGAAATTGTGACCGCGCGGCTTAGGGATTTTTTCAAAAAAAGTTGTTCAGACGTCGAGGGCTAATTCTGTTTCCGATGATAAAAACCCATCTGTTTCCACCGAAAAACATTTCAGGGGATCACTTGCAGCAGTTTGGCACCATTTTTGAGTGAATTGCAGAACGTCAGATTTTTAGCAGTAATTGTGACCGCGCGGCTTAGGTATTTTTTCAAAAAAAGTTGTTCAGACGTCGAGGGCTAATTCTGTTTCCGATGATAAAAACCCATCTGTTTCCACCGAAAAACCTTTCAGGGGATCACTTGCAACAGTTTGGCACCGTTTTTGAGTGAATTGCAGAACGTCAGATTTTTAGCAGAAATTGTGACCGCGCGGCTTAGGGATTTTTTCAAAAATAGTTGTTCAGACGTTGAGGGCTAATTCTGTTTCCGATGATAAAAACCCATCTGTTTCCACCGAAAAACATTTCAGGGGATCACTTGCAACAGTTTGCCAACTTTTTTGAGTGAATTGCAGAACGTCAGATTTTTAGCAGAAATTGTGACCGCGCGGCTTAGGGATTTTTTCAAAAAAAGTTGTTCAGACGTCGAGGGCTAATTCTGTTTCCGATGATAAAAACCCATCTGTTTCCACCGAAAAACATTTCAGGGGATCACTTGCAGCAGTTTGGCACCATTTTTGAGTGAATTGCAGAACGTCAGATTTTTAGCAGAAATTGTGACCGCGCGGCTTAGGTATTTTTTCAAAAAAAGTTGTTCAGACGTCGAGGGCTAATTCTGTTTCCGATGATAAAAACCCATCTGTTTCCACCGAAAAACCTTTCAGGGGATCACTTGCAACAGTTGGCCAACTTTTTTGAGTGAATTGCAGAACGTCAGATTTTTAGCAGAAATTGTGACCGCGCGGCTTAGGGATTTTTTCAAAAAAAGTTGTTGAGACGTCGAGGGCTAATTCTGTTTTCGATGATAAAAACCCATCTGTTTCCACCGAAAAACCTTTCAGGGGATCGTTTGCAACAGTTTGCCAACATTTTTGTGTGAATTGCAGAACGTGAGATTTTTAGCAGAAATTGTGACCGCGCGGCTTAGGGATTTTTTCAAAAAAAGTTGTTCAGACGTCGAGGGCTAATTCTGTTTCCGATGATAAAAACCCATCTGTTTCCACCGAAAAACCTTTCAGGGGATCACTTGCAACAGTTGGCCAACTTTTTTGAGTGAATTGCAGAACGTCAGATTTTTAGCAGAAATTGTGACCGCGCGGCTTAGGGATTTTTTCAAAAAAAGTTGTTGAGACGTCGAGGGCTAATTCTGTTTCCGATGATAAAAACCCATCTGTTTCCACCGAAAAACCTTTCAGGGGATCCCTTGCAACAGTTGGCCAACTTTTTTGAGTGAATTGCAGAACGTCAGATTTTTAGCAGAAATTGTGACCGCGCGGCTTAGGGATTTTTTCAAAAAAAGTTGTTGAGACGTCGAGGGCTAATTCTGTTTCCGATGATAAAAACCCATCTGTTTCCACCGAAAAACCTTTCAGGGGATCGTTTGCAACAGTTTGGCACCGTTTTTGAGTGAATTGCAGAACGTCAGATTTTTAGCAGAAATTGTGACCGCGCGGCTTAGGTATTTTTTCAAAAAAAGTTGTTCAGACGTCGAGGGCTAATTCTGTTTCCGATGATAAAAACCCATCTGTTTCCACCGAAAAACCTTTCAGGGGATCGTTTGCAACAGTTTGGCACCGTTTTTAAGTGAATTGCAGAACGTCAGATTTTTAGCAGAAATTGTGACCGCGCGGCTTAGGGATTTTTTCAAAAAAAGTTGTTCAGACGTCGAGGGCTAATTCTGTTTCCGATGATAAAAACCCATCTGTTTCCACCGAAAAACATTTCAGGGGATCACTTGCAGCAGTTTGGCACCATTTTTGAGTGAATTGCAGAACGTCAGATTTTTAGCAGAAATTGTGACCGCGCGGCTTAGGTATTTTTTCAAAAAAAGTTGTTCAGACGTCGAGGGCTAATTCTGTTTCCGATGATAAAAACCCATCTGTTTCCACCGAAAAACCTTTCAGGGGATCACTTGCAACAGTTGGCCAACTTTTTTGAGTGAATTGCAGAACGTCAGATTTTTAGCAGAAATTGTGACCGCGCGGCTTAGGGATTTTTTCAAAAAAAGTTGTTGAGACGTCGAGGGCTAATTCTGTTTCCGATGATAAAAACCCATCTGTTTCCACCGAAAAACCTTTCAGGGGATCGTTTGCAACAGTTTGCCAACATTTTTGTGTGAATTGCAGAACGTGAGATTTTTAGCAGAAATTGTGACCGCGCGGCTTAGGGATTTTTTCAAAAAAAGTTGTTCAGACGTCGAGGGCTAATTCTGTTTCCGATGATAAAAACCCATCTGTTTCCACCGAAAAACATTTCAGGGGATCACTTGCAGCAGTTTGGCACCATTTTTGAGTGAATTGCAGAACGTCAGATTTTTAGCAGTAATTGTGACCGCGCGGCTTAGGTATTTTTTCAAAAAAAGTTGTTCAGACGTCGAGGGCTAATTCTGTTTCCGATGATAAAAACCCATCTGTTTCCACCGAAAAACCTTTCAGGGGATCACTTGCAACAGTTTGGCACCGTTTTTGAGTGAATTGCAGAACGTCAGATTTTTAGCAGAAATTGTGACCGCGCGGCTTAGGGATTTTTTCAAAAATAGTTGTTCAGACGTTGAGGGCTAATTCTGTTTCCGATGATAAAAACCCATCTGTTTCCACCGAAAAACATTTCAGGGGATCACTTGCAACAGTTTGCCAACTTTTTTGAGTGAATTGCAGAACGTCAGATTTTTAGCAGAAATTGTGACCGCGCGGCTTAGGGATTTTTTCAAAAAAAGTTGTTCAGACGTCGAGGGCTAATTCTGTTTCCGATGATAAAAACCCATCTGTTTCCACCGAAAAACATTTCAGGGGATCACTTGCAGCAGTTTGGCACCATTTTTGAGTGAATTGCAGAACGTCAGATTTTTAGCAGAAATTGTGACCGCGCGGCTTAGGTATTTTTTCAAAAAAAGTTGTTCAGACGTCGAGGGCTAATTCTGTTTCCGATGATAAAAACCCATCTGTTTCCACCGAAAAACCTTTCAGGGGATCACTTGCAACAGTTGGCCAACTTTTTTGAGTGAATTGCAGAACGTCAGATTTTTAGCAGAAATTGTGACCGCGCGGCTTAGGGATTTTTTCAAAAAAAGTTGTTGAGACGTCGAGGGCTAATTCTGTTTTCGATGATAAAAACCCATCTGTTTCCACCGAAAAACCTTTCAGGGGATCGTTTGCAACAGTTTGCCAACATTTTTGTGTGAATTGCAGAACGTGAGATTTTTAGCAGAAATTGTGACCGCGCGGCTTAGGGATTTTTTCAAAAAAAGTTGTTCAGACGTCGAGGGCTAATTCTGTTTCCGATGATAAAAACCCATCTGTTTCCACCGAAAAACATTTCAGGGGATCACTTGCAGCAGTTTGGCACCATTTTTGAGTGAATTGCAGAACGTCAGATTTTTAGCAGTAATTGTGACCGCGCGGCTTAGGTATTTTTTCAAAAAAAGTTGTTCAGACGTCGAGGGCTAATTCTGTTTCCGATGATAAAAACCCATCTGTTTCCACCGAAAAACCTTTCAGGGGATCGTTTGCAACAGTTTGGCACCGTTTTTGAGTGAATTGCAGAACGTCAGATTTTTAGCAGAAATTGTGACCGCGCGGCTTAGGTATTTTTTCAAAAAAAGTTGTTCAGACGTCGAGGGCTAATTCTGTTTCCGATAATAAAAACCCATCTGTTTCCACCGAAAAACCTTTCAGGGGATCGTTTGCAACAGTTTGGCACCGTTTTTGAGTGAATTGCAGAACGTCAGATTTTTAGCAGAAATTGTGACCGCGCGGCTTAGGGATTTTTTCAAAAAAAGTTGTTCAGACGTCGAGGGCTAATTCTGTTTCCGATGATAAAAACCCATCTGTTTCCACCGAAAAACATTTCAGGGGATCACTTGCAGCAGTTTGGCACCGTTTTTGAGTGAATTGCAGAACGTCAGATTTTTAGCAGAAATTGTGACCGCGCCGCTTAGGTATTTTTTCAAAAAAAGTTGTTCAGACGTCGAGGGCTAATTCTGTTTCCGATGATAAAAACCCATCTGTTTCCACCGAAAAACATTTCAGGGGATCGTTTGCAAGAGTTTGGCACCGTTTTTGAGTGAATTGCAGAACGTCAGATTTTTAGCAGAAATTGTGACCGCGCGGCTTAGGGATTTTTTCAAAAAAAGTTGTTCAGACGTCGAGGGCTAATTCTGTTTCCGATGATAAAAACCCATCTGTTTCCACCGAAAAACCTTTCAGGGGATCGTTTGCAACAGTTTGGCACCATTTTTGAGTGAATTGCAGAACGTCAGATTTTTAGCAGAAATTGTGACCGCGCGGCTTAGGTATTTTTTCAAAAAAAGTTGTTCAGACGTCGAGGGCTAATTCTGTTTCCGATGATAAAAACCCATCTGTTTCCACCGAAAAACCTTTCAGGGGATCACTTGCAACAGTTTGGCACCGTTTTTGAGTGAATTGCAGAACGTCAGATTTTTAGCAGAAATTGTGACCGCGCGGCTTAGGGATTTTTTCAAAAATAGTTGTTCAGACGTCGAGGGCTAATTCTGTTTCCGATGATAAAAACCCATCTGTTTCCACCGAAAAACATTTCAGGGGATCACTTGCAACAGTTTGCCAACTTTTTTGAGTGAATTGCAGAACGTCAGATTTTTAGCAGAAATTGTGACCGCGCGGCTTAGGGATTTTTTCAAAAAAAGTTGTTCAGACGTCGAGGGCTAATTCTGTTTCCGATGATAAAAACCCATCTGTTTCCACCGAAAAACATTTCAGGGGATCACTGGCAGCAGTTTGGCACCATTTTTGAGTGAATTGCAGAACGTCAGATTTTTAGCAGAAATTGTGACCGCGCGGCTTAGGTATTTTTTCAAAAAAAGTTGTTCAGACGTCGAGGGCTAATTCTGTTTCCGATGATAAAAACCCATCTGTTTCCACCGAAAAACCTTTCAGGGGATCACTTGCAACAGTTTGGCACCGTTTTTGAGTGAATTGCAGAACGTCAGATTTTTAGCAGAAATTGTGACCGCGCGGCTTAGGGATTTTTTCAAAAATAGTTGTTCAGACGTTGAGGGCTAATTCTGTTTCCGATGATAAAAACCCATCTGTTTCCACCGAAAAACATTTCAGGGGATCACTTGCAACAGTTTGCCAACTTTTTTGAGTGAATTGCAGAACGTCAGATTTTTAACAGAAATTGTGACCGCGCTGCTTAGGGCTTTTTTTCAAAAAAAGTTGTTGAGACGTCGAGGGCTAATTCTGTTTCCGATGATAAAAACCCATCTGTTTCCACCGAAAAACCTTTCAGGGGATCACTTGCAGCAGTTTGGCACCGTTTTTGAGTGAATTGCAGAACGTCAGATTTTTAGCAGAAATTGTGACCGCGCGGCTTAGGGATTTTTTCAAAAATAGTTGTTCAGACGTTGAGGGCTAATTCTGTTTCCGATGATAAAAACCCATCTGTTTCCACCGAAAAACATTTCAGGGGATCACTTGCAACAGTTTGCCAACTTTTTTGAGTGAATTGCAGAACGTCAGATTTTTAGCAGAAATTGTGACCGCGCGGCTTAGGGATTTTTTCAAAAAAAGTTGTTGAGACGTCGAGGGCTAAGTCTGTTTCCGATGATAAAAACCCATCTGTTTCCACCGAAAAACCTTTCAGGGGATCACTTGCAACAGTTGGCCAACTTTTTTGAGTGAATTGCAGAACGTCAGATTTTTAGCAGAAATTGTGACCGCGCGGCTTAGGGATTTTTTCAAAAAAAGTTGTTGAGACGTCGAGGGCTAATTCTGTTTCCGATGATAAAAACCCATCTGTTTCCACCGAAAAACCTTTCAGGGGATCGTTTGCAACAGTTTGCCAACATTTTTGAGTGAATTGCAGAACGTGAGATTTTTAGCAGAAATTGTGACCGCGCGGCTTAGGGATTTTTTCAAAAAAAGTTGTTCAGACGTCGAGGGCTAATTCTGTTTCCGATGATAAAAACCCATCTGTTTCCACCGAAAAACATTTCAGGGGATCACTTGCAACAGTTTGGCACTGTTTTTGAGTGAATTGCAGAACGTCAGATTTTTAGCAGAAATTGTGACCACGCGGCTTAGGGATTTTTTCAAAAAAAGTTGTTCAGACGTTGAGGGCTAATTCTGTTTCCTATGATAAAAACCCATCTGTTTCCACCGAAAAACCTTTCAGGGGATCGTTTGCAGCAGTTTGGCACCGTTTTTGAGTGAATTGCAGAACGTGAGATTTTTAGCAGAAATTGTGACCGCGCGGCTTAGGGATTTTTTCAAAAAAAGTTGTTCAGACGTCGAGGGCTAATTCTGTTTCCGATGATAAAAACCCATCTGTTTCCACCGAAAAACCTTTCAGGGGATCGTTTGCAACAGTTTGGCACCGTTTTTGAGTGAATTGCAGAACGTCAGATTTTTAGCAGAAATTGTGACCGCGCGGGGCTTAGGGATTTTTTCAAAAAAAGTTGTTCAGACGTCGAGGGCTAATTCTGTTTCCGATGATAAAAACCCATCTGTTTCCACCGAAAAACATTTCAGGGGATCACTTGCAGCAGTTTGGCACCATTTTTGAGTGAATTGCAGAACGTCAGATTTTTAGCAGAAATTGTGACCCCGCGGCTTAGGTATTTTTTCAAAAAAAGTTGTTCAGACGTCGAGGGCTAATTCTGTTTCCGATGATAAAAACCCATCTGTTTCCACCGAAAAACCTTTCAGGGGATCACTTGCAACAGTTTGCCAACTTTTTTGAGTGAATTGCAGAACGTCAGATTTTTAGCAGAAATTGTGACCGCGCGGCTTAGGGATTTTTTCAAAAAAAGTTGTTGAGACGTCGAGGGCTAATTCTGTTTCCGATGATAAAAACCCATCTGTTTCCACCGAAAAACCTTTCAGGGGATCGTTTGCAACAGTTTGCCAACATTTTTGAGTGAATTGCAGAACGTGAGATTTTTAGCAGAAATTGTGACCGCGCGGCTTAGGGATTTTTTCAAAAAAAGTTGTTCAGACGTCGAGGGCTAATTCTGTTTCCGATGATAAAAACCCATCTGTTTCCACCGAAAAACATTTCAGGGGATCACTTGCAGCAGTTTGGCACCATTTTTGAGTGAATTGCAGAACGTCAGATTTTTAGCAGAAATTGTGACCGCGCGGCTTAGGTATTTTTTCAAAAAAAGTTGTTCAGACGTCGAGGGCTAATTCTGTTTCCGATGATAAAAACCCATCTGTTTCCACCGAAAAACATTTCAGGGGATCGTTTGCAACAGTTTGGCACCGTTTTTGAGTGAATTGCAGAACGTCAGATTTTTAGCAGAAATTGTGACCGCGCGGCTTAGGGATTTTTTCAAAAAAAGTTGTTCAGACGTCGAGGGCTAATTCTGTTTCCGATGATAAAAACCCATCTGTTTCCACCGAAAAACATTTCAGGGGATCACTGGCAGCAGTTTGGCACCATTTTTGAGTGAATTGCAGAACGTCAGATTTTTAGCAGAAATTGTGACCGCGCGGCTTAGGTATTTTTTCAAAAAAAGTTGTTCAGACGTTGAGGGCTAATTCTGTTTCCTATGATAAAAACCCATCTGTTTCCACCGAAAAACCTTTCAGGGGATCGTTTGCAGCAGTTTGGCACCGTTTTTGAGTGAATTGCAGAACGTCAGATTTTTAGCAGAAATTGTGACCGCGCTGCTTAGGGCTTTTTTTCAAAAAAAGTTGTTGAGACGTCGAGGGCTAATTCTGTTTCCGATGATAAAAACCCATCTGTTTCCACCGAAAAACCTTTCAGGGGATCACTTGCAGCAGTTTGGCACCGTTTTTGAGTGAATTGCAGAACGTCAGATTTTTAGCAGAAATTGTGACCGCGCGGCTTAGGGATTTTTTCAAAAATAGTTGTTCAGACGTTGAGGGCTAATTCTGTTTCCGATGATAAAAACCCATCTGTTTCCACCGAAAAACATTTCAGGGGATCACTTGCAACAGTTTGCCAACTTTTTTGAGTGAATTGCAGAACGTCAGATTTTTAGCAGAAATTGTGACCGCGCGGCTTAGGGATTTTTTCAAAAAAAGTTGTTGAGACGTCGAGGGCTAAGTCTGTTTCCGATGATAAAAACCCATCTGTTTCCACCGAAAAACCTTTCAGGGGATCACTTGCAACAGTTGGCCAACTTTTTTGAGTGAATTGCAGAACGTCAGATTTTTAGCAGAAATTGTGACCGCGCGGCTTAGGGATTTTTTCAAAAAAAGTTGTTGAGACGTCGAGGGCTAATTCTGTTTCCGATGATAAAAACCCATCTGTTTCCACCGAAAAACCTTTCAGGGGATCGTTTGCAACAGTTTGCCAACATTTTTGAGTGAATTGCAGAACGTGAGATTTTTAGCAGAAATTGTGACCGCGCGGCTTAGGGATTTTTTCAAAAAAAGTTGTTCAGACGTTGAGGGCTAATTCTGTTTCCGATGATAAAAACCCATCTGTTTCCACCGAAAAACATTTCAGGGGATCACTTGCAACAGTTTGGCACTGTTTTTGAGTGAATTGCAGAACGTCAGATTTTTAGCAGAAATTGTGACCACGCGGCTTAGGGATTTTTTCAAAAAAAGTTGTTCAGACGTTGAGGGCTAATTCTGTTTCCTATGATAAAAACCCATCTGTTTCCACCGAAAAACCTTTCAGGGGATCGTTTGCAGCAGTTTGGCACCGTTTTTGAGTGAATTGCAGAACGTGAGATTTTTAGCAGAAATTGTGACCGCGCGGCTTAGGGATTTTTTCAAAAAAAGTTGTTCAGACGTCGAGGGCTAATTCTGTTTCCGATGATAAAAACCCATCTGTTTCCACCGAAAAACCTTTCAGGGGATCGTTTGCAACAGTTTGGCACCGTTTTTGAGTGAATTGCAGAACGTCAGATTTTTAGCAGAAATTGTGACCGCGCGGCTTAGGTATTTTTTCAAAAAAAGTTGTTCAGACGTCGAGGGCTAATTCTGTTTCCGATGATAAAAACCCATCTGTTTCCACCGAAAAACCTTTCAGGGGATCACTTGCAACAGTTTGCCAACTTTTTTGAGTGAATTGCAGAACGTCAGATTTTTAGCAGAAATTGTGACCGCGCGGCTTAGGGATTTTTTCAAAAAAAGTTGTTGAGACGTCGAGGGCTAATTCTGTTTCCGATGATAAAAACCCATCTGTTTCCACCGAAAAACCTTTCAGGGGATCGTTTGCAACAGTTTGCCAACATTTTTGAGTGAATTGCAGAACGTGAGATTTTTAGCAGAAATTGTGACCGCGCGGCTTAGGGATTTTTTCAAAAAAAGTTGTTCAGACGTCGAGGGCTAATTCTGTTTCCGATGATAAAAACCCATCTGTTTCCACCGAAAAACATTTCAGGGGATCACTGGCAGCAGTTTGGCACCATTTTTGAGTGAATTGCAGAACGTCAGATTTTTAGCAGAAATTGTGACCGCGCGGCTTAGGTATTTTTTCAAAAAAAGTTGTTCAGACGTTGAGGGCTAATTCTGTTTCCTATGATAAAAACCCATCTGTTTCCACCGAAAAACATTTCAGGGGATCGTTTGCAACAGTTTGGCACCGTTTTTGAGTGAATTGCAGAACGTCAGATTTTTAGCAGAAATTGTGACCGCGCGGCTTAGGTATTTTTTCAAAAAAAGTTGTTCAGACGTCGAGGGCTAATTCTGTTTCCGATGATAAAAACCCATCTGTTTCCACCGAAAAACCTTTCAGGGGATCGTTTGCAACAGTTTGGCACCGTTTTTGAGTGAATTGCAGAACGTCAGATTTTTAGCAGAAATTGTGACCGCGCGGCTTAGGTATTTTTTCAAAAAAAGTTGTTCAGACGTCGAGGGCTAATTCTGTTTCCGATGATAAAAACCCATCTGTTTCCACCGAAAAACATTTCAGGGGATCGTTTGCAACAGTTTGGCACCGTTTTTGAGTGAATTGCAGAACGTCAGATTTTTAGCAGAAATTGTGACCGCGCGGCTTAGGGATTTTTTCAAAAAAAGTTGTTCAGACGTCGAGGGCTAATTCTGTTTCCGATGATAAAAACCCATCTGTTTCCACCGAAAAACATTTCAGGGGATCACTTGCAGCAGTTTGGCACCGTTTTTGAGTGAATTGCAGAACGTCAGATTTTTAGCAGAAATTGTGACCGCGCGGCTTAGGTATTTTTTCAAAAAAAGTTGTTCAGACGTCGAGGGCTAATTCTGTTTCCGATGATAAAAACCCATCTGTTTCCACCGAAAAACATTTCAGGGGATCACTGGCAGCAGTTTGGCACCATTTTTGAGTGAATTGCAGAACGTCAGATTTTTAGCAGAAATTGTGACCGCGCGGCTTAGGTATTTTTTCAAAAAAAGTTGTTCAGACGTCGAGGGCTAATTCTGTTTCCGATGATAAAAACCCATCTGTTTCCACCGAAAAACATTTCAGGGGATCACTGGCAGCAGTTTGGCACCATTTTTGAGTGAATTGCAGAACGTCAGATTTTTAGCAGAAATTGTGACCGCGCGGCTTAGGTATTTTTTCAAAAAAAGTTGTTCAGACGTTGAGGGCTAATTCTGTTTCCTATGATAAAAACCCATCTGTTTCCACCGAAAAACATTTCAGGGGATCGTTTGCAACAGTTTGGCACCGTTTTTGAGTGAATTGCAGAACGTCAGATTTTTAGCAGAAATTGTGACCGCGCGGCTTAGGTATTTTTTCAAAAAAAGTTGTTCAGACGTCGAGGGCTAATTCTGTTTCCGATGATAAAAACCCATCTGTTTCCACCGAAAAACCTTTCAGGGGATCGTTTGCAACAGTTTGGCACCGTTTTTGAGTGAATTGCAGAACGTCAGATTTTTAGCAGAAATTGTGACCGCGCGGCTTAGGTATTTTTTCAAAAAAAGTTGTTCAGACGTCGAGGGCTAATTCTGTTTCCGATGATAAAAACCCATCTGTTTCCACCGAAAAACATTTCAGGGGATCGTTTGCAACAGTTTGGCACCGTTTTTGAGTGAATTGCAGAACGTCAGATTTTTAGCAGAAATTGTGACCGCGCGGCTTAGGGATTTTTTCAAAAAAAGTTGTTCAGACGTCGAGGGCTAATTCTGTTTCCGATGATAAAAACCCATCTGTTTCCACCGAAAAACATTTCAGGGGATCACTTGCAGCAGTTTGGCACCGTTTTTGAGTGAATTGCAGAACGTCAGATTTTTAGCAGAAATTGTGACCGCGCGGCTTAGGTATTTTTTCAAAAAAAGTTGTTCAGACGTCGAGGGCTAATTCTGTTTCCGATGATAAAAACCCATCTGTTTCCACCGAAAAACATTTCAGGGGATCACTGGCAGCAGTTTGGCACCATTTTTGAGTGAATTGCAGAACGTCAGATTTTTAGCAGAAATTGTGACCGCGCGGCTTAGGTATTTTTTCAAAAAAAGTTGTTCAGACGTCGAGGGCTAATTCTGTTTCCGATGATAAAAACCCATCTGTTTCCACCGAAAAACCTTTCAGGGGATCACTTGCAACAGTTTGGCACCGTTTTTGAGTGAATTGCAGAACGTCAGATTTTTAGCAGAAATTGTGACCGCGCGGCTTAGGGATTTTTTCAAAAATAGTTGTTCAGACGTTGAGGGCTAATTCTGTTTCCGATGATAAAAACCCATCTGTTTCCACCGAAAAACATTTCAGGGGATCACTTGCAACAGTTTGCCAACTTTTTTGAGTGAATTGCAGAACGTCAGATTTTTAGCAGAAATTGTGACAGCGCGGCTTAGGTATTTTTTCAAAAAAAGTTGTTCAGACGTCGAGGGCTAATTCTATTTCCGATGATAAAAACCCATCTGTTTCCACCGAAAAACCTTTCAGGGGATCACTTGCAACAGTTTGGCACCGTTTTTGAGTGAATTGCAGAACGTGAGATTTTTAGCAGAAATTGTGACCGCGCGGCTTAGGGATTTTTTCAAAAAAAGTTGTTCAGACGTCGAGGGCTAATTCTGTTTCCGATGATAAAAACCCATCTGTTTCCACCGAAAAACATTTCAGGGGATCACTTGCAACAGTTTGGCACTGTTTTTGAGTGAATTGCAGAACGTCAGATTTTTAGCAGAAATTGTGACCACGCGGCTTAGGGATTTTTTCAAAAAAAGTTGTTCAGACGTCGAGGGCTAATTCTGTTTCCTATGATAAAAACCCATCTGTTTCCACCGAAAAACCTTTCAGGGGATCGTTTGCAGCAGTTTGGCACCGTTTTTGAGTGAATTGCAGAACGTGAGATTTTTAGCAGAAATTGTGACCGCGCGGCTTAGGGATTTTTTCAAAAAAAGTTGTTCAGACGTCGAGGGCTAATTCTGTTTCCGATGATAAAAACCCATCTGTTTCCACCGAAAAACCTTTCAGGGGATCGTTTGCAACAGTTTGGCACCGTTTTTGAGTGAATTGCAGAACGTCAGATTTTTAGCAGAAATTGTGACCGCGCGGGGCTTAGGGATTTTTTCAAAAAAAGTTGTTCAGACGTCGAGGGCTAATTCTGTTTCCGATGATAAAAACCCATCTGTTTCCACCGAAAAACATTTCAGGGGATCACTGGCAGCAGTTTGGCACCATTTTTGAGTGAATTGCAGAACGTCAGATTTTTAGCAGAAATTGTGACCGCGCGGCTTAGGTATTTTTTCAAAAAAAGTTGTTCAGACGTCGAGGGCTAATTCTGTTTCCGATGATAAAAACCCATCTGTTTCCACCGAAAAACCTTTCAGGGGATCACTTGCAACAGTTTCCCAACTTTTTTGAGTGAATTGCAGAACGTCAGATTTTTAGCAGAAATTGTGACCGCGCGGCTTAGGGATTTTTTCAAAAAAAGTTGTTGAGACGTCGAGGGCTAATTCTGTTTCCGATGATAAAAACCCATCTGTTTCCACCGAAAAACCTTTCAGGGGATCGTTTGCAACAGTTTGCCAACATTTTTGAGTGAATTGCAGAACGTGAGATTTTTAGCAGAAATTGTGACCGCGCGGCTTAGGGATTTTTTCAAAAAAAGTTGTTCAGACGTCGAGGGCTAATTCTGTTTCCGATGATAAAAACCCATCTGTTTCCACCGAAAAACATTTCAGGGGATCACTTGCAACAGTTTGGCACTGTTTTTGAGTGAATTGCAGAACGTCAGATTTTTAGCAGAAATTGTGACCACGCGGCTTAGGGATTTTTTCAAAAAAAGTTGTTCAGACGTTGAGGGCTAATTCTGTTTCCTATGATAAAAACCCATCTGTTTCCACCGAAAAACCTTTCAGGGGATCGTTTGCAGCAGTTTGGCACCGTTTTTGAGTGAATTGCAGAACGTGAGATTTTTAGCAGAAATTGTGACCGCGCGGCTTAGGGATTTTTTCAAAAAAAGTTGTTCAGACGTCGAGGGCTAATTCTGTTTCCGATGATAAAAACCCATCTGTTTCCACCGAAAAACCTTTCAGGGGATCGTTTGCAACAGTTTGGCACCGTTTTTGAGTGAATTGCAGAACGTCAGATTTTTAGCAGAAATTGTGACCGCGCGGGGCTTAGGGATTTTTTCAAAAAAAGTTGTTCAGACGTCGAGGGCTAATTCTGTTTCCGATGATAAAAACCCATCTGTTTCCACCGAAAAACATTTCAGGGGATCACTGGCAGCAGTTTGGCACCATTTTTGAGTGAATTGCAGAACGTCAGATTTTTAGCAGAAATTGTGACCGCGCGGCTTAGGTATTTTTTCAAAAAAAGTTGTTCAGACGTCGAGGGCTAATTCTGTTTCCGATGATAAAAACCCATCTGTTTCCACCGAAAAACCTTTCAGGGGATCACTTGCAACAGTTTCCCAACTTTTTTGAGTGAATTGCAGAACGTCAGATTTTTAGCAGAAATTGTGACCGCGCGGCTTAGGGATTTTTTCAAAAAAAGTTGTTGAGACGTCGAGGGCTAATTCTGTTTCCGATGATAAAAACCCATCTGTTTCCACCGAAAAACCTTTCAGGGGATCGTTTGCAACAGTTTGCCAACATTTTTGAGTGAATTGCAGAACGTGAGATTTTTAGCAGAAATTGTGACCGCGCGGCATAGGGATTTTTTCAAAAAAAGTTGTTCAGACGTCGAGGGCTAATTCTGTTTCCGATGATAAAAACCCATCTGTTTCCACCGAAAAACATTTCAGGGGATCACTTGCAGCAGTTTGGCACCATTTTTGAGTGAATTGCAGAACGTCAGATTTTTAGCAGAAATTGTGACCGCGCGGCTTAGGTATTTTTTCAAAAAAAGTTGTTCAGACGTCGAGGGCTAATTCTGTTTCCGATGATAAAAACCCATCTGTTTCCACCGAAAAACATTTCAGGGGATCGTTTGCAACAGTTTGGCACCGTTTTTGAGTGAATTGCAGAACGTCAGATTTTTAGCAGAAATTGTGACCGCGCGGCTTAGGGATTTTTTCAAAAAAAGTTGTTCAGACGTCGAGGGCTAATTCTGTTTCCGATGATAAAAACCCATCTGTTTCCACCGAAAAACATTTCAGGGGATCACTGGCAGCAGTTTGGCACCATTTTTGAGTGAATTGCAGAACGTCAGATTTTTAGCAGAAATTGTGACCGCGCGGCTTAGGTATTTTTTCAAAAAAAGTTGTTCAGACGTTGAGGGCTAATTCTGTTTCCTATGATAAAAACCCATCTGTTTCCACCGAAAAACCTTTCAGGGGATCGTTTGCAGCAGTTTGGCACCGTTTTTGAGTGAATTGCAGAACGTCAGATTTTTAGCAGAAATTGTGACCGCGCGGCTTAGGTATTTTTTCAAAAAAAGTTGTTCAGACGTCGAGGGCTAATTCTGTTTCCGATGATAAAAACCCATCTGTTTCCACCGAAAAACCTTTCAGGGGATCGTTTGCAACAGTTTGGCACCGTTTTTGAGTGAATTGCAGAACGTCAGATTTTTAGCAGAAATTGTGACCGCGCGGCTTAGGTATTTTTTCAAAAAAAGTTGTTCAGACGTCGAGGGCTAATTCTGTTTCCGATGATAAAAACCCATCTGTTTCCACCGAAAAACCTTTCAGGGGATCGTTTGCAACAGTTTGGCACC
Source organism: Podarcis bocagei (assembly GCF_964188305.1). NCBI lineage: Eukaryota > Metazoa > Chordata > Lepidosauria > Squamata > Lacertidae > Podarcis > Podarcis bocagei. The sequence continues at coordinate 535,472 of NW_027670335.1, forward strand.
GTTTTTGAGTGAATTGCAGAACGTCAGATTTTTAGCAGAAATTGTGACCGCGCGGCTTAGGGATTTTTTCAAAAAAAGTTGTTCAGACGTCGAGGGCTAATTCTGTTTCCGATGATAAAAACCCATCTGTTTCCACCAAAAAACATTTCAGGGGATCACTTGCAGCAGTTTGGCACCGTTTTTGAGTGAATTGCAGAACGTCAGATTTTTAGCAGAAATTGTGACCGCGCGGCTTAGGTATTTTTTCAAAAAAAGTTGTTCAGACGTCGAGGGCTAATTCTGTTTCCGATGATAAAAACCCATCTGTTTCCACCGAAAAACATTTCAGGGGATCACTGGCAGCAGTTTGGCACCATTTTTGAGTGAATTGCAGAACGTCAGATTTTTAGCAGAAATTGTGACCGCGCGGCTTAGGTATTTTTTCAAAAAAAGTTGTTCAGACGTCGAGGGCTAATTCTGTTTCCGATGATAAAAACCCATCTGTTTCCACCGAAAAACCTTTCAGGGGATCACTTGCAACAGTTTGGCACCGTTTTTGAGTGAATTGCAGAACGTCAGATTTTTAGCAGAAATTGTGACCGCGCGGCTTAGGGATTTTTTCAAAAATAGTTGTTCAGACGTTGAGGGCTAATTCTGTTTCCGATGATAAAAACCCATCTGTTTCCACCGAAAAACATTTCAGGGGATCACTTGCAACAGTTTGCCAACTTTTTTGAGTGAATTGCAGAACGTCAGATTTTTAGCAGAAATTGTGACAGCGCGGCTTAGGTATTTTTTCAAAAAAAGTTGTTCAGACGTCGAGGGCTAATTCTGTTTCCGATGATAAAAACCCATCTGTTTCCACCGAAAAACCTTTCAGGGGATCACTTGCAACAGTTTGGCACCGTTTTTGAGTGAATTGCAGAACGTCAGATTTTTAGCAGAAATTGTGACCGCGCGGCTTAGGGATTTTTTCAAAAATAGTTGTTCAGACGTTGAGGGCTAATTCTGTTTCCGATGATAAAAACCCATCTGTTTCCACCGAAAAACATTTCAGGGGATCACTTGCAACAGTTTGCCAACTTTTTTGAGTGAATTGCAGAACGTCAGATTTTTAGCAGAAATTGTGACAGCGCGGCTTAGGTATTTTTTCAAAAAAAGTTGTTCAGACGTCGAGGGCTAATTCTATTTCCGATGATAAAAACCCATCTGTTTCCACCGAAAAACCTTTCAGGGGATCACTTGCAACAGTTTGGCACCGTTTTTGAGTGAATTGCAGAACGTCAGATTTTTAGCAGAAATTGTGACCGCGCGGCTTAGGGATTTTTTCAAAAATAGTTGTTCAGACGTTGAGGGCTAATTCTGTTTCCGATGATAAAAACCCATCTGTTTCCACCGAAAAACATTTCAGGGGATCACTTGCAACAGTTGGCCAACTTTTTTGAGTGAATTGCAGAATGTCAGATTTTTAGCAGAAATTGTGACCGCGCGGCTTAGGGATTTTTTCAAAAAAAGTTGTTGAGACGTCGAGGGCTAATTCTGTTTCCGATGATAAAAACCCATCTGTTTCCACCGAAAAACCTTTCAGGGGATCGTTTGCAACAGTTTGGCACCGTTTTTGAGTGAATTGCAGAACGTCAGATTTTTAGCAGAAATTGTGACCGCGCGGCTTAGGTATTTTTTCAAAAAAAGTTGTTCAGACGTCGAGGGCTAATTCTGTTTCCGATGATAAAAACCCATCTGTTTCCACCGAAAAACATTTCAGGGGATCACTGGCAGCAGTTTGGCACCATTTTTGAGTGAATTGCAGAACGTCAGATTTTTAGCAGAAATTGTGACCGCGCGGCTTAGGTATTTTTTCAAAAAAAGTTGTTCAGACGTCGAGGGCTAATTCTGTTTCCGATGATAAAAACCCATCTGTTTCCACCGAAAAACCTTTCAGGGGATCACTTGCAACAGTTTGGCACCGTTTTTGAGTGAATTGCAGAACGTCAGATTTTTAGCAGAAATTGTGACCGCGCGGCTTAGGGATTTTTTCAAAAAAAGTTGTTGAGACGTCGAGGGCTAATTCTGTTTCCGATGATAAAAACCCATCTGTTTCCACCGAAAAACATTTCAGGGGATCGTTTGCAACAGTTTGCCAACATTTTTGAGTGAATTGCAGAACGTCAGATTTTTAGCAGAAATTGTGACAGCGCGGCTTAGGTATTTTTTCAAAAAAAGTTGTTCAGACGTCGAGGGCTAATTCTATTTCCGATGATAAAAACCCATCTGTTTCCACCGAAAAACCTTTCAGGGGATCACTTGCAACAGTTTGGCACCGTTTTTGAGTGAATTGCAGAACGTCAGATTTTTAGCAGAAATTGTGACCGCGCGGCTTAGGGATTTTTTCAAAAAAAGTTGTTCAGACGTCGAGGGCTAATTCTGTTTCCGATGATAAAAACCCATCTGTTTCCACCGAAAAACATTTCAGGGGATCACTTGCAACAGTTTGGCACTGTTTTTGAGTGAATTGCAGAACGTCAGATTTTTAGCAGAAATTGTGACCACGCGGCTTAGGGATTTTTTCAAAAAAAGTTGTTCAGACGTTGAGGGCTAATTCTGTTTCCTATGATAAAAACCCATCTGTTTCCACCGAAAAACCTTTCAGGGGATCGTTTGCAGCAGTTTGGCACCGTTTTTGAGTGAATTGCAGAACGTGAGATTTTTAGCAGAAATTGTGACCGCGCGGCTTAGGGATTTTTTCAAAAAAAGTTGTTCAGACGTCGAGGGCTAATTCTGTTTCCGATGATAAAAACCCATCTGTTTCCACCGAAAAACCTTTCAGGGGATCGTTTGCAACAGTTTGGCACCGTTTTTGAGTGAATTGCAGAACGTCAGATTTTTAGCAGAAATTGTGACCGCGCGGGGCTTAGGGATTTTTTCAAAAAAAGTTGTTCAGACGTCGAGGGCTAATTCTGTTTCCGATGATAAAAACCCATCTGTTTCCACTGAAAAACATTTCAGGGGATCACTTGCAGCAGTTTGGCACCATTTTTGAGTGAATTGCAGAACGTCAGATTTTTAGCAGAAATTGTGACCGCGCGGCTTAGGTATTTTTTCAAAAAAAGTTGTTCAGACGTCGAGGGCTAATTCTGTTTCCGATGATAAAAACCCATCTGTTTCCACCGAAAAACCTTTCAGGGGATCACTTGCAACAGTTTGCCAACTTTTTTGAGTGAATTGCAGAACGTCAGATTTTTAGCAGAAATTGTGACCGCGCGGCTTAGGGATTTTTTCAAAAAAAGTTGTTGAGACGTCGAGGGCTAATTCTGTTTCCGATGATAAAAACCCATCTGTTTCCACCGAAAAACCTTTCAGGGGATCGTTTGCAACAGTTTGCCAACATTTTTGAGTGAATTGCAGAACGTGAGATTTTTAGCAGAAATTGTGACTGCGCGGCTTAGGGATTTTTTCAAAAAAAGTTGTTCAGACGTCGAGGGCTAATTCTGTTTCCGATGATAAAAACCCATCTGTTTCCACCGAAAAACATTTCAGGGGATCACTTGCAGCAGTTTGGCACCATTTTTGAGTGAATTGCAGAACGTCAGATTTTTAGCAGAAATTGTGACCGCGCGGCTTAGGTATTTTTTCAAAAAAAGTTGTTCAGACGTCGAGGGCTAATTCTGTTTCCGATGATAAAAACCCATCTGTTTCCACCGAAAAACATTTCAGGGGATCGTTTGCAACAGTTTGGCACCGTTTTTGAGTGAATTGCAGAACGTCAGATTTTTAGCAGAAATTGTGACCGCGCGGCTTAGGGATTTTTTCAAAAAAAGTTGTTCAGACGTCGAGGGCTAATTCTGTTTCCGATGATAAAAACCCATCTGTTTCCACCGAAAAACCTTTCAGGGGATCGTTTGCAACAGTTTGGCACCGTTTTTGAGTGAATTGCAGAACGTCAGATTTTTAGCAGAAATTGTGACCGCGCGGCTTAGGGATTTTTTCAAAAAAAGTTGTTCAGACGTCGAGGGCTAATTCTGTTTCCGATGATAAAAACCCATCTGTTTCCACCGAAAAACATTTCAGGGGATCACTTGCAGCAGTTTGGCACCATTTTTGAGTGAATTGCAGAACGTCAGATTTTTAGCAGAAATTGTGACCGCGCGGCTTAGGTATTTTTTCAAAAAAAGTTGTTCAGACGTCGAGGGCTAATTCTGTTTCCGATGATAAAAACCCATCTGTTTCCACCGAAAAACATTTCAGGGGATCACTTGCAGCAGTTTGGCACCATTTTTGAGTGAATTGCAGAACGTCAGATTTTTAGCAGTAATTGTGACCGCGCGGCTTAGGTATTTTTTCAAAAAAAGTTGTTCAGACGTCGAGGGCTAATTCTGTTTCCGATGATAAAAACCCATCTGTTTCCACCGAAAAACCTTTCAGGGGATCACTTGCAACAGTTTGGCACCGTTTTTGAGTGAATTGCAGAACGTCAGATTTTTAGCAGAAATTGTGACCGCGCGGCTTAGGGATTTTTTCAAAAATAGTTGTTCAGACGTTGAGGGCTAATTCTGTTTCCGATGATAAAAACCCATCTGTTTCCACCGAAAAACATTTCAGGGGATCACTTGCAACAGTTTGCCAACTTTTTTGAGTGAATTGCAGAACGTCAGATTTTTAGCAGAAATTGTGACCGCGCGGCTTAGGGATTTTTTCAAAAAAAGTTGTTCAGACGTCGAGGGCTAATTCTGTTTCCGATGATAAAAACCCATCTGTTTCCACCGAAAAACATTTCAGGGGATCACTTGCAGCAGTTTGGCACCATTTTTGAGTGAATTGCAGAACGTCAGATTTTTAGCAGAAATTGTGACCGCGCGGCTTAGGTATTTTTTCAAAAAAAGTTGTTCAGACGTCGAGGGCTAATTCTGTTTCCGATGATAAAAACCCATCTGTTTCCACCGAAAAACCTTTCAGGGGATCACTTGCAACAGTTGGCCAACTTTTTTGAGTGAATTGCAGAACGTCAGATTTTTAGCAGAAATTGTGACCGCGCGGCTTAGGGATTTTTTCAAAAAAAGTTGTTGAGACGTCGAGGGCTAATTCTGTTTCCGATGATAAAAACCCATCTGTTTCCACCGAAAAACCTTTCAGGGGATCGTTTGCAACAGTTTGCCAACATTTTTGTGTGAATTGCAGAACGTGAGATTTTTAGCAGAAATTGTGACCGCGCGGCTTAGGGATTTTTTCAAAAAAAGTTGTTCAGACGTCGAGGGCTAATTCTGTTTCCGATGATAAAAACCCATCTGTTTCCACCGAAAAACATTTCAGGGGATCACTTGCAGCAGTTTGGCACCATTTTTGAGTGAATTGCAGAACGTCAGATTTTTAGCAGTAATTGTGACCGCGCGGCTTAGGTATTTTTTCAAAAAAAGTTGTTCAGACGTCGAGGGCTAATTCTGTTTCCGATGATAAAAACCCATCTGTTTCCACCGAAAAACCTTTCAGGGGATCGTTTGCAACAGTTTGGCACCGTTTTTGAGTGAATTGCAGAACGTCAGATTTTTAGCAGAAATTGTGACCGCGCGGCTTAGGTATTTTTTCAAAAAAAGTTGTTCAGACGTCGAGGGCTAATTCTGTTTCCGATAATAAAAACCCATCTGTTTCCACCGAAAAACCTTTCAGGGGATCGTTTGCAACAGTTTGGCACCGTTTTTGAGTGAATTGCAGAACGTCAGATTTTTAGCAGAAATTGTGACCGCGCGGCTTAGGGATTTTTTCAAAAAAAGTTGTTCAGACGTCGAGGGCTAATTCTGTTTCCGATGATAAAAACCCATCTGTTTCCACCGAAAAACATTTCAGGGGATCACTTGCAGCAGTTTGGCACCGTTTTTGAGTGAATTGCAGAACGTCAGATTTTTAGCAGAAATTGTGACCGCGCCGCTTAGGTATTTTTTCAAAAAAAGTTGTTCAGACGTCGAGGGCTAATCCTGTTTCCGATGATAAAAACCCATCTGTTTCCACCGAAAAACATTTCAGGGGATCGTTTGCAAGAGTTTGGCACCGTTTTTGAGTGAATTGCAGAACGTCAGATTTTTAGCAGAAATTGTGACCGCGCGGCTTAGGGATTTTTTCAAAAAAAGTTGTTCAGACGTCGAGGGCTAATTCTGTTTCCGATGATAAAAACCCATCTGTTTCCACCGAAAAACCTTTCAGGGGATCGTTTGCAACAGTTTGGCACCATTTTTGAGTGAATTGCAGAACGTCAGATTTTTAGCAGAAATTGTGACCGCGCGGCTTAGGTATTTTTTCAAAAAAAGTTGTTCAGACGTCGAGGGCTAATTCTGTTTCCGATGATAAAAACCCATCTGTTTCCACCGAAAAACCTTTCAGGGGATCACTTGCAACAGTTTGGCACCGTTTTTGAGTGAATTGCAGAACGTCAGATTTTTAGCAGAAATTGTGACCGCGCGGCTTAGGGATTTTTTCAAAAATAGTTGTTCAGACGTCGAGGGCTAATTCTGTTTCCGATGATAAAAACCCATCTGTTTCCACCGAAAAACATTTCAGGGGATCACTTGCAACAGTTTGCCAACTTTTTTGAGTGAATTGCAGAACGTCAGATTTTTAGCAGAAATTGTGACCGCGCGGCTTAGGGATTTTTTCAAAAAAAGTTGTTCAGACGTCGAGGGCTAATTCTGTTTCCGATGATAAAAACCCATCTGTTTCCACCGAAAAACATTTCAGGGGATCACTGGCAGCAGTTTGGCACCATTTTTGAGTGAATTGCAGAACGTCAGATTTTTAGCAGAAATTGTGACCGCGCGGCTTAGGTATTTTTTCAAAAAAAGTTGTTCAGACGTCGAGGGCTAATTCTGTTTCCGATGATAAAAACCCATCTGTTTCCACCGAAAAACCTTTCAGGGGATCACTTGCAACAGTTTGGCACCGTTTTTGAGTGAATTGCAGAACGTCAGATTTTTAGCAGAAATTGTGACCGCGCGGCTTAGGGATTTTTTCAAAAATAGTTGTTCAGACGTTGAGGGCTAATTCTGTTTCCGATGATAAAAACCCATCTGTTTCCACCGAAAAACATTTCAGGGGATCACTTGCAACAGTTTGCCAACTTTTTTGAGTGAATTGCAGAACGTCAGATTTTTAACAGAAATTGTGACCGCGCTGCTTAGGGCTATTTTTCAAAAAAAGTTGTTGAGACGTCGAGGGCTAATTCTGTTTCCGATGATAAAAACCCATCTGTTTCCACCGAAAAACCTTTCAGGGGATCACTTGCAGCAGTTTGGCACCGTTTTTGAGTGAATTGCAGAACGTCAGATTTTTAGCAGAAATTGTGACCGCGCGGCTTAGGGATTTTTTCAAAAATAGTTGTTCAGACGTTGAGGGCTAATTCTGTTTCCGATGATAAAAACCCATCTGTTTCCACCGAAAAACATTTCAGGGGATCACTTGCAACAGTTTGCCAACTTTTTTGAGTGAATTGCAGAACGTCAGATTTTTAGCAGAAATTGTGACCGCGCGGCTTAGGGATTTTTTCAAAAAAAGTTGTTGAGACGTCGAGGGCTAAGTCTGTTTCCGATGATAAAAACCCATCTGTTTCCACCGAAAAACCTTTCAGGGGATCACTTGCAACAGTTGGCCAACTTTTTTGAGTGAATTGCAGAACGTCAGATTTTTAGCAGAAATTGTGACCGCGCGGCTTAGGGATTTTTTCAAAAAAAGTTGTTGAGACGTCGAGGGCTAATTCTGTTTCCGATGATAAAAACCCATCTGTTTCCACCGAAAAACCTTTCAGGGGATCGTTTGCAACAGTTTGCCAACATTTTTGAGTGAATTGCAGAACGTGAGATTTTTAGCAGAAATTGTGACCGCGCGGCTTAGGGATTTTTTCAAAAAAAGTTGTTCAGACGTCGAGGGCTAATTCTGTTTCCGATGATAAAAACCCATCTGTTTCCACCGAAAAACATTTCAGGGGATCACTTGCAACAGTTTGGCACCGTTTTTGAGTGAATTGCAGAACGTCAGATTTTTAGCAGAAATTGTGACCGCGCGGGGCTTAGGGATTTTTTCAAAAAAAGTTGTTCAGACGTCGAGGGCTAATTCTGTTTCCGATGATAAAAACCCATCTGTTTCCACCGAAAAACATTTCAGGGGATCACTTGCAGCAGTTTGGCACCATTTTTGAGTGAATTGCAGAACGTCAGATTTTTAGCAGAAATTGTGACCGCGCGGCTTAGGTATTTTTTCAAAAAAAGTTGTTCAGACGTCGAGGGCTAATTCTGTTTCCGATGATAAAAACCCATCTGTTTCCACCGAAAAACCTTTCAGGGGATCACTTGCAACAGTTTGCCAACTTTTTTGAGTGAATTGCAGAACGTCAGATTTTTAGCAGAAATTGTGACCGCGCGGCTTAGGGATTTTTTCAAAAAAAGTTGTTGAGACGTCGAGGGCTAATTCTGTTTCCGATGATAAAAACCCATCTGTTTCCACCGAAAAACCTTTCAGGGGATCGTTTGCAACAGTTTGCCAACATTTTTGAGTGAATTGCAGAACGTGAGATTTTTAGCAGAAATTGTGACCGCGCGGCTTAGGGATTTTTTCAAAAAAAGTTGTTCAGACGTCGAGGGCTAATTCTGTTTCCGATGATAAAAACCCATCTGTTTCCACCGAAAAACATTTCAGGGGATCACTTGCAGCAGTTTGGCACCATTTTTGAGTGAATTGCAGAACGTCAGATTTTTAGCAGAAATTGTGACCGCGCGGCTTAGGTATTTTTTCAAAAAAAGTTGTTCAGACGTCGAGGGCTAATTCTGTTTCCGATGATAAAAACCCATCTGTTTCCACCGAAAAACATTTCAGGGGATCGTTTGCAACAGTTTGGCACCGTTTTTGAGTGAATTGCAGAACGTCAGATTTTTAGCAGAAATTGTGACCGCGCGGCTTAGGGATTTTTTCAAAAAAAGTTGTTCAGACGTCGAGGGCTAATTCTGTTTCCGATGATAAAAACCCATCTGTTTCCACCGAAAAACATTTCAGGGGATCACTGGCAGCAGTTTGGCACCATTTTTGAGTGAATTGCAGAACATCAGATTTTTAGCAGAAATTGTGACCGCGCGGCTTAGGTATTTTTTCAAAAAAAGTTGTTCAGACGTTGAGGGCTAATTCTGTTTCCTATGATAAAAACCCATCTGTTTCCACCGAAAAACCTTTCAGGGGATCGTTTGCAGCAGTTTGGCACCGTTTTTGAGTGAATTGCAGAACGTCAGATTTTTAGCAGAAATTGTGACCGCGCTGCTTAGGGCTTTTTTTCAAAAAAAGTTGTTGAGACGTCGAGGGCTAATTCTGTTTCCGATGATAAAAACCCATCTGTTTCCACCGAAAAACCTTTCAGGGGATCACTTGCAGCAGTTTGGCACCGTTTTTGAGTGAATTGCAGAACGTCAGATTTTTAGCAGAAATTGTGACCGCGCGGCTTAGGGATTTTTTCAAAAATAGTTGTTCAGACGTTGAGGGCTAATTCTGTTTCCGATGATAAAAACCCATCTGTTTCCACCGAAAAACATTTCAGGGGATCACTTGCAACAGTTTGCCAACTTTTTTGAGTGAATTGCAGAACGTCAGATTTTTAGCAGAAATTGTGACCGCGCGGCTTAGGGATTTTTTCAAAAAAAGTTGTTGAGACGTCGAGGGCTAAGTCTGTTTCCGATGATAAAAACCCATCTGTTTCCACCGAAAAACCTTTCAGGGGATCACTTGCAACAGTTGGCCAACTTTTTTGAGTGAATTGCAGAACGTCAGATTTTTAGCAGAAATTGTGACCGCGCGGCTTAGGGATTTTTTCAAAAAAAGTTGTTGAGACGTCGAGGGCTAATTCTGTTTCCGATGATAAAAACCCATCTGTTTCCACCGAAAAACCTTTCAGGGGATCGTTTGCAACAGTTTGCCAACATTTTTGAGTGAATTGCAGAACGTGAGATTTTTAGCAGAAATTGTGACCGCGCGGCTTAGGGATTTTTTCAAAAAAAGTTGTTCAGACGTCGAGGGCTAATTCTGTTTCCGATGATAAAAACCCATCTGTTTCCACCGAAAAACATTTCAGGGGATCACTTGCAACAGTTTGGCACTGTTTTTGAGTGAATTGCAGAACGTCAGATTTTTAGCAGAAATTGTGACCACGCGGCTTAGGGATTTTTTCAAAAAAAGTTGTTCAGACGTTGAGGGCTAATTCTGTTTCCTATGATAAAAACCCATCTGTTTCCACCGAAAAACCTTTCAGGGGATCGTTTGCAGCAGTTTGGCACCGTTTTTGAGTGAATTGCAGAACGTGAGATTTTTAGCAGAAATTGTGACCGCGCGGCTTAGGGATTTTTTCAAAAAAAGTTGTTCAGACATCGAGGGCTAATTCTGTTTCCGATGATAAAAACCCATCTGTTTCCACCGAAAAACCTTTCAGGGGATCGTTTGCAACAGTTTGGCACCGTTTTTGAGTGAATTGCAGAACGTCAGATTTTTAGCAGAAATTGTGACCGCGCGGGGCTTAGGGATTTTTTCAAAAAAAGTTGTTCAGACGTCGAGGGCTAATTCTGTTTCCGATGATAAAAACCCATCTGTTTCCACCGAAAAACCTTTCAGGGGATCACTTGCAACAGTTTGCCAACTTTTTTGAGTGAATTGCAGAACGTCAGATTTTTAGCAGAAATTGTGACCGCGCGGCTTAGGGATTTTTTCAAAAAAAGTTGTTGAGACGTCGAGGGCTAATTCTGTTTCCGATGATAAAAACCCATCTGTTTCCACCGAAAAACCTTTCAGGGGATCGTTTGCAACAGTTTGCCAACATTTTTGAGTGAATTGCAGAACGTGAGATTTTTAGCAGAAATTGTGACCGCGCGGCTTAGGGATTTTTTCAAAAAAAGTTGTTCAGACGTCGAGGGCTAATTCTGTTTCCGATGATAAAAACCCATCTGTTTCCACCGAAAAACATTTCAGGGGATCACTTGCAGCAGTTTGGCACCATTTTTGAGTGAATTGCAGAACGTCAGATTTTTAGCAGAAATTGTGACCGCGCGGCTTAGGTATTTTTTCAAAAAAAGTTGTTCAGACGTCAAGGGCTAATTCTGTTTCCGATGATAAAAACCCATCTGTTTCCACCGAAAAACATTTCAGGGGATCGTTTGCAACAGTTTGGCACCGTTTTTGAGTGAATTGCAGAACGTCAGATTTTTAGCAGAAATTGTGACCACGCGGCTTAGGGATTTTTTCAAAAAAAGTTGTTCAGACGTCGAGGGCTAATTCTGTTTCCGATGATAAAAACCCATCTGTTTCCACCGAAAAACATTTCAGGGGATCACTGGCAGCAGTTTGGCACCATTTTTGAGTGAATTGCAGAACGTCAGATTTTTAGCAGAAATTGTGACCGCGCGGCTTAGGTATTTTTTCAAAAAAAGTTGTTCAGACGTTGAGGGCTAATTCTGTTTCCTATGATAAAAACCCATCTGTTTCCACCGAAAAACCTTTCAGGGGATCGTTTGCAGCAGTTTGGCACCGTTTTTGAGTGAATTGCAGAACGTCAGATTTTTAGCAGAAATTGTGACCGCGCGGCTTAGGTATTTTTTCAAAAAAAGTTGTTCAGACGTCGAGGGCTAATTCTGTTTCCGATGATAAAAACCCATCTGTTTCCACCGAAAAACCTTTCAGGGGATCGTTTGCAACAGTTTGGCACCGTTTTTGAGTGAATTGCAGAACGTCAGATTTTTAGCAGAAATTGTGACCGCGCGGCTTAGGTATTTTTTCAAAAAAAGTTGTTCAGACGTCGAGGGCTAATTCTGTTTCCGATGATAAAAACCCATCTGTTTCCACCGAAAAACATTTCAGGGGATCGTTTGCAACAGTTTGGCACCGTTTTTGAGTGAATTGCAGAACGTCAGATTTTTAGCAGAAATTGTGACCGCGCGGCTTAGGGATTTTTTCAAAAAAAGTTGTTCAGACGTCGAGGGCTAATTCTGTTTCCGATGATAAAAACCCATCTGTTTCCACCGAAAAACATTTCAGGGGATCACTTGCAGCAGTTTGGCACCGTTTTTGAGTGAATTGCAGAACGTCAGATTTTTAGCAGAAATTGTGACCGCGCGCGCGGCTTAGGTATTTTTTCAAAAAAAGTTGTTCAGACGTCGAGGGCTAATTCTGTTTCCGATGATAAAAACCCATCTGTTTCCACCGAAAAACATTTCAGGGGATCACTGGCAGCAGTTTGGCACCATTTTTGAGTGAATTGCAGAACGTCAGATTTTTAGCAGAAATTGTGACCGCGCGGCTTAGGTATTTTTTCAAAAAAAGTTGTTCAGACGTCGAGGGCTTATTCTGTTTCCGATGATAAAAACCCATCTGTTTCCACCGAAAAACCTTTCAGGGGATCACTTGCAACAGTTTGGCACCGTTTTTGAGTGAATTGCAGAACGTCAGATTTTTAGCAGAAATTGTGACCGCGCGGCTTAGGGATTTTTTCAAAAATAGTTGTTCAGACGTTGAGGGCTAATTCTGTTTCCGATGATAAAAACCCATCTGTTTCCACCGAAAAACATTTCAGGGGATCACTTGCAACAGTTTGCCAACTTTTTTGAGTGAATTGCAGAACGTCAGATTTTTAGCAGAAATTGTGACAGCGCGGCTTAGGTATTTTTTCAAAAAAAGTTGTTCAGACGTCGAGGGCTAATTCTATTTCCGATGATAAAAACCCATCTGTTTCCACCGAAAAACCTTTCAGGGGATCACTTGCAACAGTTTGGCACCGTTTTTGTTTTTTTTTTTTAATAAATTTTTATTGGTTTTACAGCATTTTTAAGAAAAACAAACAAACAAAAAACAAAACAAACATACAAAATAATTTCAAAGATAATTTCATAAACCTCTTTTCTTGGACTTCCCCATACCCCCCCTCTCTGCATCCCAATGTCCATATTTGAACTAGCAACTCCCAGTTGTTACTTTCTAATCTCTGTCGTCTTAGTCCTCCTTTATTATCTACCTTACATCCCTGTACCCTGTTACTTCTAGCAACCACAACATTTTAACATTCGTTGAGTTTATAGTAGTCCTTAAGGTAGCTTTTAAATTTTTTCCATTCTTCTTCCACCATCTCTTTGCGTTGGTCACGGATTCTGCCTGTCATCTCAGCCAGTGTCATATAGTCCATCACTTTCATCTGCCATTCTTCCAGAGTAGGTAAATCTTGTGTCTTCCAATACTTTGCGATGAGTATTCTTGCTGCTGTTGTGGCATACATAAAGAAATTTCTATCTTTCTTTGTCACCAATTGGCCGACAATGCCCAAGAGAAAGGCCTCTGGTTTTTTAGAAAATGTACATTTAAGTACCTTTTTCATTTCATTATAGATCATTTCCCAGAAGGCCTTTATCTTCGGGCATGTCCACCAAAGGTGATAAAAAGTACCTTCAGTCTCTTTACATTTCCAACATTTATTATCGGGCAAATGGTAGATTTTTGCCAGCTTGACTGGGGTCATGTACCACCTGTATACCATTTTCATAATGTTTTCCTTTAAGGCATTACATGCCGTAAATTTGATACCGGTGTTCCATAACCATTCCCAGTCATCTGACATAATGTTGTGTCCAACATCCTGCGCCCACTTAATCATGGCAGATTTAACTGTTTCATCCTGTGTGTTCCATTTCAACAGCAAGTTATACATTCTAGATAAATTCTTAGTATTAGGTTCTAGCAATTCGGTCTCTAGTTTTGATTTCTCCACTTGGAAACCGATTTTCCTATCCTGTTTAAAGAATTCCATTATTTGGCGATATTGAAACCAATTTTCTACTTTGTGCTTCAATTTCTCCTGACTTTGTAATTTAAACTTGTCTCCATCCTGTTCTAAAATTTCCCAATACTTCGGCCATCCGACCTCCATATTGAGTTTCTTCACTGCTTTAGCCTCCACTGGTGACACCCATCTAGGGGTTTTATTTTCCAGTAAATCTTTGTATCTTATCCAAACATTAATTAATGCTTTTCTAACAATGTGATTTTTAAAGGTACTGTTAACCTTGTCATACCAAAGATATGCATGCCAACCAAAAGCATTATTGAAGCCTTCCAGATCCAAGATGTCCGTGTTCTCGAGGAGCATCCATTCTTTCAGCCAGCAAAACGCTGCTGCCTCATAGTACAATTTTAGGTCCGGCAGGGCAAAACCCCCTCTTTCTTTAGCGTCAGTCAGTATTTTGAATTTAATTCGGGGCTTTTTGCCCTGCCAGACAAATTTCGAAATGTCTTTGTGCCACCTCTTAAAACATTCCATCTTGTCAAGAATCTGCAAGGTCTGAAACAAAAATAACATTCTAGGCAATACATTCATTTTAATTACTGCAATTCGGCCTAACATTGACAATTTCAGATTTGACCATATCTCTAGATCTTTTTTAATCTCTGACCAACATTTTTCATAATTGTCCTTATACAAATTAACATTCTTAGGTGTTAAATAAACCCCTAGGTATTTGACTTTCTTAACCACTGTCAAACCTGTTTCCTCCTGAAATTTCTCCTTTTCCATATCTGTTAGGTTTTTCCCTAAGACTTTAGTTTTTTGCTTATTCAACTTAAATCCAGCCACCTGGCCAAATTGTTGAATTATTTCTAAGACCCTTTTCGTACTAGTGTTTGGCTCTTGCAATGTCAATACTAGGTCATCTGCATACGCTCTTAACTTGTAATGTTTAGCTCCGACCTGCACACCTTTGACCTGCTGGTCATTTCTTATCATATTCAGCAACACCTCCAGAACCGAAATGAAAAGTAATGGGGAAATTGGGCACCCCTGCCGAGTTCCTTTTTCTATCTTAAGTTCCTCAGTCACAACATTATTTACAATCAGCTTAGCTTTTTGTTCGGAATATATTGCAGCCATACCATTCTCAAAACCCTGGCCTACCCCCATCCCATGAAGATTCTTCCTCATAAAACTCCAAGAGATATTATCAAAGGCTTTCTCCGCGTCCACAAAGATCAATACTGCTTTAGTGTTTATATTCACCTCCAGCTTTTCCAAAATGTCTATTACATTCCTTACATTGTCTGCTAGGTGTCTTTTAGGGAGAAAGCCTGCTTGATCTTTATGAATCTTCTCCATCAAAACTCTTTTAAATCTTTTTGCCAAAATGTCTGCAAAAATTTTGTAATCCACATTAAGGAGTGATATCGGGCGGTAGTTCTTGAGTTGGGTCTTTTCAGTCTCTGACTTTGGTATGAGTGAGATATATGCCTCTTTCCACGATTCAGGTGCCCTTTTTCCTTCAAGGATCTCATTACAAACTTCTCTTAATGGTTGAATCAACCATTCCTTCAACGATTTGTAGTATCTAGAAGTCAGTCCATCTGGTCCCGGAGATTTGCCCAATTGCATATTCTGAATGGCAGCCTCTATCTCTTGTTCTGAGATTCTCTGGTTCAAGTCCATCTTACTTTGCTGAGAGATATTTTGTAATCCATATCTTCCAAGGAATTTGTCTATATCTTCTTCATTTTGCGGGCCTTGGGTATAAAGTTTTTTGAAATAACTTAAAAAGCAATTTCTAATTTCATTAGGTTTAGATATGCTCTTTCCATCGACCTCTAGGCTTGTAACTGTATTTAGTTTCTGCCTTTTCTTCAATTGCCATGCCAAAAGTTTACCGCATTTATTTGCTGATTCAAAAGTCTTTTGTTTCATTTGCTTTATCTTCCATTCAATCTCTTGGTTCATCAATTCCATATATTGAGTTTGATATAACTTAATCTCTCTTAAAATGTCCTGAGACTTTGGTTTTGTTCTTAGTTTCCTCTCTCCTTCCTTTATCATTTCCAAGATCTTCTCTTTTTTCTCATTTTGTTTTTTCCTCTTTATTGAATTTTGTTGAATCAAAAATCCTCTCATAACAGCTTTACTTGCGTCCCAGATCACTCTTTTCTCCACGTCAGTCCTCAAATTTATTTCAAAATAGTCTTTTAAGGTCTTTTGGGCCTTCGTGAGAATCTCCTTATCTCGAAAGAGGGTGTCATTCATTCTCCATCTAAATTGACCGGTTATTGTGAGTTTCATCTCCATCTTCACGGCGTTATGGTCGGAGCAAGTTTTTGGGCAGATTTCCACTTTCTTAATCTTTGGAGCCAATCCACTAGTAACCCAGATTTGGTCAATTCTGGTCCAGGTCATCATTGCTTGGGAGAAGAAGGTTCCCTCTCTCTCCAGAGGGTTCCTTGTTCTCCAAATGTCTATCAAGTCCATGTTTTCTGTCATTTCAAAAAAAGTCTTAGGGAGTCTCCCTTCTTTAGTGACTGTTAGTCTTTGTGCCTTGTCCATATTAGTGGAGACCACGCCATTCATGTCTCCCATGATTATCATATTATAATCCAGATAGTCCATCAAAGTTTCATGAAGTCCCTTAAAGAAGTCAGATTTGCCTTCATTTGGTGCATAAATTCCAACAACTAAAAGTTTTTCTCCTTGTACTTGTATCTCCACAGCCAGATATCTCCCTTGTTCATCTTTAAATATCATTTTTGGAGCCCATTTCTCCTTCACATATATTACCACTCCTCTCTTCTTAACTTTGTCTGATGAGATGAATTCTTGTCCTAACCTTTTATTTGTGAGTAGTCTCCTGTGGGCTCTAGTTATGTGAGTTTCTTGTAAACATATCAAATCCAATTGTTCTCTGTTCAAAATATGAAATACTTGTCTTCTCTTCAAAGGCCCATTCAGTCCATTACAATTCCAACTAAGGAATTGCAGAGCCATCTTGTTATTTTCTTAAGGCTCCTCCAACAGCTCCAAGTTGTTGCTCTTCTTCTGACGGTGGTGGTTTTTGTCCAAACGAGAGATTCAGGATATCCAGTGCTCTCCTCTGTTCTGCAAGTACGTCCACAGTCCCCTTCTGTAGGTCCTCCTGATATCTTGCCAGAAATTTGTCTTTATCTTGAATTGTCTTTATTTTCACTTTCTTTGCCTTGTAGTCGAATGACAGTCCTTGTGGGAATTCCCACCTGAAGCGGATCTGATTTTTCTTTAACAAAAGCACCAAATCCTTGTAGAAGTTTCTTAAGTCCAAGATATATTTTGGTATGTCTTTAAAGATCTGTACAGCTGAATTTCCAATTTGGAGGGCTTTTCCAAAGTGTAGTCCTAAAATTTTATCTCTTTCCTCCTTAGATCTGAGTGTGATCAAACAATCTCTTGGTGTCTTTCTATCTTGCTTTTTGCCGAGTCTAAAGGCAGTTGTGATTTTGAAATCGTCTTCCTCCAGGTCCCAGCAATCCGCAAACTCCCGTGTCAAATATTCCACAAGGTTGTCACTTTCATTCTCCGGAATCAGTCTTAATTTTAAGTTTCTCTCTTTCCTCTGTAACTCCCACAAGGCCAAGGTTGCATCATGCTCATAGACCTTCTTGGCAAGTGGCTCTAATTTCTCCTGCGTCTCTCCAGCTGTGGCTTTGGCCTCTTCGGCAATTTGACGCGTGGTGGCATTTTCCTCGACCAATTTATTTATAGATTCTGTATTCTGATTTAATCTTGTTGATATTTCTGTTAATTTTTGTGTGTTCTCTGAAGTCTGTTTTGTCAAAGACTCCAGAGTCTGGTTTATCTTAAGCAAAGCTTCTGTCACAGCTTCCATAGAAACGGCTGCTCCTTTGTCCTGTCCTGTTGTTCCAGCTAGTCCGGCTGTTACGCCTAAGATCGAACCTCTTCTCTTTGCTTGTTGCAGCTGCAGCTGTTGCTGTTGTTGTTGCTTGGTCTTGGCTCTTGTAGTTATCTCTTCTTGTGGCCCACTCATGTCAAGGTCAATTCCCACGGGATTTACTCTCCCTTGGAAAATTCCACTGTCTTAGGCCGTGCTGGACTTCACTTTATCCTCTAGAGGGAGCAAATCAAAATGGCCATAGAAGGAAATTTTCAAATACATGAACAAAGGAGACCATCCAAGATGTAGAAAGAAAGGAGATTAACCCAGTCAAAATCAATGTTACTAAAGTCTTATAGCTTCCAATTGCCACAGTTGCCCAATATACTGTTTATACTGTTTCTTCTTAAAATGTACAAAAGTCAGGCACTGTGGAAACTTTGTATCAAGGTGTCACTTCACAGGGAAAAGTCAGCTCAATGTACTAAGAAGGCAGACCGTTTCAGACTTACAAGTAGATGAGATAGCAGAGGTTTTTTCCTTCAAGTATGTCATGCAGTTAATGGTCAGATTCGCCTCCCCTCTGCCCTGCTTGCTAGAGGGGAGATCAAAGGTTTAAATGTCCGGTTTAGCTGATCAAAAGACGAATTTAAACGGATGCAGGTTTAGAGCTCCGTTGCTTTCACTTTCATGCGGTCGGGGGGAGGCAGACTTCCTTTGTTTAAATCTCCCCCGTTTTTAGCCCAATTTTTAAAGTTAAAAAAAGTCCCAGTTATTTTTCAGTTCTTACTCACGGGGAATCAGTCCGAATTTCTTTTCAGGAAGGAATCGGCGCTCTCCGCTTATGGCGACGCGGCTTCACTTCGCAGGCTGGGTAGCGACTCTCAGCACCGCGCTCACTCCCGATGTCGATCCGTAGCCTTTAAAAAGGCTCTTTCACGGTACCGGGGGGCGCAAAGGTGCCCACCGAGTCTCCTTGTTCTCAGGCTTCAGCGCCTGGGATTTTAGGGGTCCCCCGCTTGCCGTAGCGGGTAAGACCCGAACTTGCGAAGCAGTCCTTCTCCGGAGCTCGGAGGTAGGACCGCCATTAAGCGCTGGCACCGACCGGAAGTCCCCCAGTTTGGCACCGTTTTTGAGTGAATTGCAGAACGTCAGATTTTTAGCAGAAATTGTGACCGCGCGGCTTAGGGATTTTTTCAAAAAAAAAAAGTTGTTCAGACGTCGAGGGCTAATTCTGTTTCCGATGATAAAAACCCATCTGTTTCCACCGAAAAACATTTCAGGGGATCACTTGCAACAGTTTGGCACTGTTTTTGAGTGAATTGCAGAACGTCAGATTTTTAGCAGAAATTGTGACCACGCGGCTTAGGGATTTTTTCAAAAAAAGTTGTTCAGACGTTGAGGGCTAATTCTGTTTCCTATGATAAAAACCCATCTGTTTCCACCGAAAAACCTTTCAGGGGATCGTTTGCAGCAGTTTGGCACCGTTTTTGAGTGAATTGCAGAACGTGAGATTTTTAGCAGAAATTGTGACCGCGCGGCTTAGGGATTTTTTCAAAAAAAGTTGTTCAGACGTCGAGGGCTAATTCTGTTTCCGATGATAAAAACCCATCTGTTTCCACCGAAAAACCTTTCAGGGGATCGTTTGCAACAGTTTGGCACCGTTTTTGAGTGAATTGCAGAACGTCAGATTTTTAGCAGAAATTGTGACCGCGCGGGGCTTAGGGATTTTTTCAAAAAAAGTTGTTCAGACGTCGAGGGCTAATTCTGTTTCCGATGATAAAAACCCATCTGTTTCCACCGAAAAACATTTCAGGGGATCACTTGCAGCAGTTTGGCACCATTTTTGAGTGAATTGCAGAACGTCAGATTTTTAGCAGAAATTGTGACCGCGCGGCTTAGGTATTTTTTCAAAAAAAGTTGTTCAGACGTCGAGGGCTAATTCTGTTTCCGATGATAAAAACCCATCTGTTTCCACCGAAAAACCTTTCAGGGGATCACTTGCAACAGTTTGCCAACTTTTTTGAGTGAATTGCAGAACGTCAGATTTTTAGCAGAAATTGTGACCGCGCGGCTTAGGGATTTTTTCAAAAAAAGTTGTTGAGACGTCGAGGGCTAATTCTGTTTCCGATGATAAAAACCCATCTGTTTCCACCGAAAAACCTTTCAGGGGATCGTTTGCAACAGTTTGCCAACATTTTTGAGTGAATTGCAGAACGTGAGATTTTTAGCAGAAATTGTGACCGCGCGGCTTAGGGATTTTTTCAAAAAAAGTTGTTCAGACGTCGAGGGCTAATTCTGTTTCCGATGATAAAAACCCATCTGTTTCCACCGAAAAACATTTCAGGGGATCACTTGCAGCAGTTTGGCACCATTTTTGAGTGAATTGCAGAACGTCAGATTTTTAGCAGAAATTGTGACCGCGCGGCTTAGGTATTTTTTCAAAAAAAGTTGTTCAGACGTCGAGGGCTAATTCTGTTTCCGATGATAAAAACCCATCTGTTTCCACCGAAAAACATTTCAGGGGATCGTTTGCAACAGTTTGGCACCGTTTTTGAGTGAATTGCAGAACGTCAGATTTTTAGCAGAAATTGTGACCGCGCGGCTTAGGGATTTTTTCAAAAAAAGTTGTTCAGACGTCGAGGGCTAATTCTGTTTCCGATGATAAAAACCCATCTGTTTCCACCGAAAAACATTTCAGGGGATCACTGGCAGCAGTTTGGCACCATTTTTGAGTGAATTGCAGAACGTGAGATTTTTAGCAGAAATTGTGACCGCGCGGCTTAGGTATTTTTTCAAAAAAAGTTGTTCAGACGTTGAGGGCTAATTCTGTTTCCTATGATAAAAACCCATCTGTTTCCACCGAAAAACCTTTCAGGGGATCGTTTGCAGCAGTTTGGCACCGTTTTTGAGTGAATTGCAGAACGTCAGATTTTTAGCAGAAATTGTGACCGCGCGGCTTAGGTATTTTTTCAAAAAAAGTTGTTCAGACGTCGAGGGCTAATTCTGTTTCCGATGATAAAAACCCATCTGTTTCCACCGAAAAACCTTTCAGGGGATCGTTTGCAACAGTTTGGCACCGTTTTTGAGTGAATTGCAGAACGTCAGATTTTTAGCAGAAATTGTGACCGCGCGGCTTAGGTATTTTTTCAAAAAAAGTTGTTCAGACGTCGAGGGCTAATTCTGTTTCCGATGATAAAAACCCATCTGTTTCCACCGAAAAACCTTTCAGGGGATCGTTTGCAACAGTTTGGCACCGTTTTTGAGTGAATTGCAGAACGTCAGATTTTTAGCAGAAATTGTGACCGCGCGGCTTAGGGATTTTTTCAAAAAAAGTTGTTCAGACGTCGAGGGCTAATTCTGTTTCCGATGATAAAAACCCATCTGTTTCCACCGAAAAACATTTCAGGGGATCACTTGCAGCAGTTTGGCACCGTTTTTGAGTGAATTGCAGAACGTCAGATTTTTAGCAGAAATTGTGACCGCGCGGCTTAGGTATTTTTTCAAAAAAAGTTGTTCAGACGTCGAGGGCTAATTCTGTTTCCGATGATAAAAACCCATCTGTTTCCACCGAAAAACATTTCAGGGGATCACTGGCAGCAGTTTGGCACCATTTTTGAGTGAATTGCAGAACGTCAGATTTTTAGCAGAAATTGTGACCGCGCGGCTTAGGTATTTTTTCAAAAAAAGTTGTTCAGACGTCGAGGGCTAATTCTGTTTCCGATGATAAAAACCCATCTGTTTCCACCGAAAAACCTTTCAGGGGATCACTTGCAACAGTTTGGCACCGTTTTTGAGTGAATTGCAGAACGTCAGATTTTTAGCAGAAATTGTGACCGCGCGGCTTAGGGATTTTTTCAAAAATAGTTGTTCAGACGTTGAGGGCTAATTCTGTTTCCGATGATAAAAACCCATCTGTTTCCACCGAAAAACATTTCAGGGGATCACTTGCAACAGTTTGCCAACTTTTTTGAGTGAATTGCAGAACGTCAGATTTTTAGCAGAAATTGTGACAGCGCGGCTTAGGTATTTTTTCAAAAAAAGTTGTTCAGACGTCGAGGGCTAATTCTATTTCCGATGATAAAAACCCATCTGTTTCCACCGAAAAACCTTTCAGGGGATCACTTGCAACAGTTTGGCACCGTTTTTGAGTGAATTGCAGAACGTCAGATTTTTAGCAGAAATTGTGACCGCGCGGCTTAGGGATTTTTTCAAAAATAGTTGTTCAGACGTTGAGGGCTAATTCTGTTTCCGATGATAAAAACCCATCTGTTTCCACCGAAAAACATTTCAGGGTATCACTTGCAACAGTTTGCCAACTTTTTTGAGTGAATTGCAGAATGTCAGATTTTTAGCAGAAATTGTGACCGCGCGGCTTAGGGATTTTTTCAAAAAAAGTTGTTGAGACGTCGAGGGCTAATTCTGTTTCCGATGATAAAAACCCATCTGTTTCCACCGAAAAACCTTTCAGGGGATCGTTTGCAACAGTTTGGCACCGTTTTTGAGTGAATTGCAGAACGTCAGATTTTTAGCAGAAATTGTGACCGCGCGGCTTAGGTATTTTTTCAAAAAAAGTTGTTCAGACGTCGAGGGCTAATTCTGTTTCCGATGATAAAAACCCATCTGTTTCCACCGAAAAACATTTCAGGGGATCACTGGCAGCAGTTTGGCACCATTTTTGAGTGAATTGCAGAACGTCAGATTTTTAGCAGAAATTGTGACCGCGCGGCTTAGGTATTTTTTCAAAAAAAGTTGTTCAGACGTCGAGGGCTAATTCTGTTTCCGATGATAAAAACCCATCTGTTTCCACCGAAAAACCTTTCAGGGGATCACTTGCAACAGTTTGGCACCGTTTTTGAGTGAATTGCAGAACGTCAGATTTTTAGCAGAAATTGTGACCGCGCGGCTTAGGGATTTTTTCAAAAATAGTTGTTCAGACGTTGAGGGCTAATTCTGTTTCCGATGATAAAAACCCATCTGTTTCCACCGAAAAACATTTCAGGGGATCACTTGCAACAGTTTGCCAACTTTTTTGAGTGAATTGCAGAACGTCAGATTTTTAGCAGAAATTGTGACAGCGCGGCTTAGGTATTTTTTCAAAAAAAGTTGTTCAGACGTCGAGGGCTAATTCTATTTCCGATGATAAAAACCCATCTGTTTCCACCGAAAAACCTTTCAGGGGATCACTTGCAACAGTTTGGCACCGTTTTTGAGTGAATTGCAGAACGTCAGATTTTTAGCAGAAATTGTGACCGCGCGGCTTAGGGATTTTTTCAAAAAAAGTTGTTCAGACGTCGAGGGCTAATTCTGTTTCCGATGATAAAAACCCATCTGTTTCCACCGAAAAACATTTCAGGGGATCACTTGCAACAGTTTGGCACTGTTTTTGAGTGAATTGCAGAACGTCAGATTTTTAGCAGAAATTGTGACCACGCGGCTTAGGGATTTTTTCAAAAAAAGTTGTTCAGACGTTGAGGGCTAATTCTGTTTCCTATGATAAAAACCCATCTGTTTCCACCGAAAAACCTTTCAGGGGATCGTTTGCAGCAGTTTGGCACCGTTTTTGAGTGAATTGCAGAACGTGAGATTTTTAGCAGAAATTGTGACCGCGCGGCTTAGGGATTTTTTCAAAAAAAGTTGTTTAGACGTCGAGGGCTAATTCTGTTTCCGATGATAAAAACCCATCTGTTTCCACCGAAAAACCTTTCAGGGGATCGTTTGCAACAGTTTGGCACCGTTTTTGAGTGAATTGCAGAACGTCAGATTTTTAGCAGAAATTGTGACCGCGCGGGGCTTAGGGATTTTTTCAAAAAAAGTTGTTCAGACGTCGAGGGCTAATTCTGTTTCCGATGATAAAAACCCATCTGTTTCCACCGAAAAACATTTCAGGGGATCACTTGCAGCAGTTTGGCACCATTTTTGAGTGAATTGCAGAACGTCAGATTTTTAGCAGAAATTGTGACCGCGCGGCTTAGGTATTTTTTCAAAAAAAGTTGTTCAGACGTCGAGGGCTAATTCTGTTTCCGATGATAAAAACCCATCTGTTTCCACCGAAAAACCTTTCAGGGGATCACTTGCAACAGTTTGCCAACTTTTTTGAGTGAATTGCAGAACGTCAGATTTTTAGCAGAAATTGTGACCGCGCGGCTTAGGGATTTTTTCAAAAAAAGTTGTTGAGACGTCGAGGGCTAATTCTGTTTCCGATGATAAAAACCCATCTGTTTCCACCGAAAAACCTTTCAGGGGATCGTTTGCAACAGTTTGCCAACATTTTTGAGTGAATTGCAGAACGTGAGATTTTTAGCAGAAATTGTGACCGCGCGGCTTAGGGATTTTTTCAAAAAAAGTTGTTCAGACGTCGAGGGCTAATTCTGTTTCCGATGATAAAAACCCATCTGTTTCCACCG
Organism: Podarcis bocagei; assembly: GCF_964188305.1. Taxonomy (NCBI): domain Eukaryota; kingdom Metazoa; phylum Chordata; class Lepidosauria; order Squamata; family Lacertidae; genus Podarcis; species Podarcis bocagei. The sequence goes on from NW_027670335.1 coordinate 559,524, forward strand.
AAAAACATTTCAGGGGATCACTTGCAGCAGTTTGGAACCATTTTTGAGTGAATTGCAGAACGTCAGATTTTTAGCAGAAATTGTGACCGCGCGGCTTAGGTATTTTTTCAAAAAAAGTTGTTCAGACGTCGAGGGCTAATTCTGTTTCCGATGATAAAAACCCATCTGTTTCCACCGAAAAACATTTCAGGGGATCGTTTGCAACAGTTTGGCACCGTTTTTGAGTGAATTGCAGAACGTCAGATTTTTAGCAGAAATTGTGACCGCGCGGCTTAGGGATTTTTTCAAAAAAAGTTGTTCAGACGTCGAGGGCTAATTCTGTTTCCGATGATAAAAACCCATCTGTTTCCACCGAAAAACATTTCAGGGGATCACTGGCAGCAGTTTGGCACCATTTTTGAGTGAATTGCAGAACGTCAGATTTTTAGCAGAAATTGTGACCGCGCGGCTTAGGTATTTTTTCAAAAAAAGTTGTTCAGACGTTGAGGGCTAATTCTGTTTCCTATGATAAAAACCCATCTGTTTCCACCGAAAAACCTTTCAGGGGATCGTTTGCAGCAGTTTGGCACCGTTTTTGAGTGAATTGCAGAACGTCAGATTTTTAGCAGAAATTGTGACCGCGCGGCTTAGGTATTTTTTCAAAAAAAGTTGTTCAGACGTCGAGGGCTAATTCTGTTTCCGATGATAAAAACCCATCTGTTTCCACCGAAAAACCTTTCAGGGGATCGTTTGCAACAGTTTGGCACCGTTTTTGAGTGAATTGCAGAACGTCAGATTTTTAGCAGAAATTGTGACCGCGCGGCTTAGGTATTTTTTCAAAAAAAGTTGTTCAGACGTCGAGGGCTAATTCTGTTTCCGATGATAAAAACCCATCTGTTTCCACCGAAAAACCTTTCAGGGGATCGTTTGCAACAGTTTGGCACCGTTTTTGAGTGAATTGCAGAACGTCAGATTTTTAGCAGAAATTGTGACCGCGCGGCTTAGGGATTTTTTCAAAAAAAGTTGTTCAGACGTCGAGGGCTAATTCTGTTTCCGATGATAAAAACCCATCTGTTTCCACCGAAAAACATTTCAGGGGATCACTTGCAGCAGTTTGGCACCGTTTTTGAGTGAATTGCAGAACGTCAGATTTTTAGCAGAAATTGTGACCGCGCGGCTTAGGTATTTTTTCAAAAAAAGTTGTTCAGACGTCGAGGGCTAATTCTGTTTCCGATGATAAAAACCCATCTGTTTCCACCGAAAAACATTTCAGGGGATCACTGGCAGCAGTTTGGCACCATTTTTGAGTGAATTGCAGAACGTCAGATTTTTAGCAGAAATTGTGACCGCGCGGCTTAGGTATTTTTTCAAAAAAAGTTGTTCAGACGTCGAGGGCTAATTCTGTTTCCGATGATAAAAACCCATCTGTTTCCACCGAAAAACCTTTCAGGGGATCACTTGCAACAGTTTGGCACCGTTTTTGAGTGAATTGCAGAACGTCAGATTTTTAGCAGAAATTGTGACCGCGCGGCTTAGGGATTTTTTCAAAAATAGTTGTTCAGACGTTGAGGGCTAATTCTGTTTCCGATGATAAAAACCCATCTGTTTCCACCGAAAAACATTTCAGGGGATCACTTGCAACAGTTTGCCAACTTTTTTGAGTGAATTGCAGAACGTCAGATTTTTAGCAGAAATTGTGACAGCGCGGCTTAGGTATTTTTTCAAAAAAAGTTGTTCAGACGTCGAGGGCAAATTCTATTTCCGATGATAAAAACCCATCTGTTTCCACCGAAAAACCTTTCAGGGGATCACTTGCAACAGTTTGGCACCGTTTTTGAGTGAATTGCAGAACGTCAGATTTTTAGCAGAAATTGTGACCGCGCGGCTTAGGGATTTTTTCAAAAATAGTTGTTCAGACGTTGAGGGCTAATTCTGTTTCCGATGATAAAAACCCATCTGTTTCCACCGAAAAACATTTCAGGGGATCACTTGCAACAGTTTGCCAACTTTTTTGAGTGAATTGCAGAATGTCAGATTTTTAGCAGAAATTGTGACCGCGCGGCTTAGGGATTTTTTCAAAAAAAGTTGTTGAGACGTCGAGGGCTAATTCTGTTTCCGATGATAAAAACCCATCTGTTTCCACCGAAAAACATTTCAGGGGATCACTGGCAGCAGTTTGGCACCATTTTTGAGTGAATTGCAGAACGTCAGATTTTTAGCAGAAATTGTGACCGCGCGGCTTAGGTATTTTTTCAAAAAAAGTTGTTGAGACGTCGAGGGCTAATTCTGTTTCCGATGATAAAAACCCATCTGTTTCCACCGAAAAACCTTTCAGGGGATCGTTTGCAACAGTTTGGCACCGTTTTTGAGTGAATTGCAGAACGTCAGATTTTTAGCAGAAATTGTGACCGCGCGGCTTAGGTATTTTTTCAAAAAAAGTTGTTCAGACGTCGAGGGCTAATTCTGTTTCCGATGATAAAAACCCATCTGTTTCCACCGAAAAACATTTCAGGGGATCACTGGCAGCAGTTTGGCACCATTTTTGAGTGAATTGCAGAACGTCAGATTTTTAGCAGAAATTGTGACCGCGCGGCTTAGGTATTTTTTCAAAAAAAGTTGTTCAGACGTCGAGGGCTAATTCTGTTTCCGATGATAAAAACCCATCTGTTTCCACCGAAAAACCTTTCAGGGGATCACTTGCAACAGTTTGGCACCGTTTTTGAGTGAATTGCAGAACGTCAGATTTTTAGCAGAAATTGTGACCGCGCGGCTTAGGGATTTTTTCAAAAATAGTTGTTCAGACGTTGAGGGCTAATTCTGTTTCCGATGATAAAAACCCATCTGTTTCCACCGAAAAACATTTCAGGGGATCACTTGCAACAGTTTGCCAACTTTTTTGAGTGAATTGCAGAACGTCAGATTTTTAGCAGAAATTGTGACAGCGCGGCTTAGGTATTTTTTCAAAAAAAGTTGTTCAGACGTCGAGGGCTAATTCTATTTCCGATGATAAAAACCCATCTGTTTCCACCGAAAAACCTTTCAGGGGATCACTTGCAACAGTTTGGCACCGTTTTTGAGTGAATTGCAGAACGTCAGATTTTTAGCAGAAATTGTGACCGCGCGGCTTAGGGATTTTTTCAAAAAAAGTTGTTCAGACGTCGAGGGCTAATTCTGTTTCCGATGATAAAAACCCATCTGTTTCCACCGAAAAACATTTCAGGGGATCACTTGCAACAGTTTGGCACTGTTTTTGAGTGAATTGCAGAACGTCAGATTTTTAGCAGAAATTGTGACCACGCGGCTTAGGGATTTTTTCAAAAAAAGTTGTTCAGACGTTGAGGGCTAATTCTGTTTCCTATGATAAAAACCCATCTGTTTCCACCGAAAAACCTTTCAGGGGATCGTTTGCAGCAGTTTGGCACCGTTTTTGAGTGAATTGCAGAACGTGAGATTTTTAGCAGAAATTGTGACCGCGCGGCTTAGGTATTTTTTCAAAAAAAGTTGTTCAGACGTCGAGGGCTAATTCTGTTTCCGATGATAAAAACCCATCTGTTTCCACCGAAAAACCTTTCAGGGGATCGTTTGCAACAGTTTGGCACCGTTTTTGAGTGAATTGCAGAACGTCAGATTTTTAGCAGAAATTGTGACCGCGCGGGGCTTAGGGATTTTTTCAAAAAAAGTTGTTCAGACGTCGAGGGCTAATTCTGTTTCCGATGATAAAAACCCATCTGTTTCCACCGAAAAACATTTCAGGGGATCACTTGCAGCAGTTTGGCACCATTTTTGAGTGAATTGCAGAACGTCAGATTTTTAGCAGAAATTGTGACCGCGCGGCTTAGGTATTTTTTCAAAAAAAGTTGTTCAGACGTCGAGGGCTAATTCTGTTTCCGATGATAAAAACCCATCTGTTTCCACCGAAAAACCTTTCAGGGGATCACTTGCAACAGTTTGCCAACTTTTTTGAGTGAATTGCAGAACGTCAGATTTTTAGCAGAAATTGTGACCGCGCGGCTTAGGGATTTTTTCAAAAAAAGTTGTTGAGACGTCGAGGGCTAATTCTGTTTCCGATGATAAAAACCCATCTGTTTCCACCGAAAAACCTTTCAGGGGATCGTTTGCAACAGTTTGCCAACATTTTTGAGTGAATTGCAGAACGTGAGATTTTTAGCAGAAATTGTGACCGCGCGGCTTAGGGATTTTTTCAAAAAAAGTTGTTCAGACGTCGAGGGCTAATTCTGTTTCCGATGATAAAAACCCATCTGTTTCCACCGAAAAACATTTCAGGGGATCACTTGCAGCAGTTTGGAACCATTTTTGAGTGAATTGCAGAACGTCAGATTTTTAGCAGAAATTGTGACCGCGCGGCTTAGGTATTTTTTCAAAAAAAGTTGTTCAGACGTCGAGGGCTAATTCTGTTTCCGATGATAAAAACCCATCTGTTTCCACCGAAAAACATTTCAGGGGATCGTTTGCAACAGTTTGGCACCGTTTTTGAGTGAATTGCAGAACGTCAGATTTTTAGCAGAAATTGTGACCGCGCGGCTTAGGGATTTTTTCAAAAAAAGTTGTTCAGACGTCGAGGGCTAATTCTGTTTCCGATGATAAAAACCCATCTGTTTCCACCGAAAAACATTTCAGGGGATCACTGGCAGCAGTTTGGCACCATTTTTGAGTGAATTGCAGAACGTCAGATTTTTAGCAGAAATTGTGACCGCGCGGCTTAGGTATTTTTTCAAAAAAAGTTGTTCAGACGTTGAGGGCTAATTCTGTTTCCTATGATAAAAACCCATCTGTTTCCACCGAAAAACCTTTCAGGGGATCGTTTGCAGCAGTTTGGCACCGTTTTTGAGTGAATTGCAGAACGTCAGATTTTTAGCAGAAATTGTGACCGCGCGGCTTAGGTATTTTTTCAAAAAAAGTTGTTCAGACGTCGAGGGCTAATTCTGTTTCCGATGATAAAAACCCATCTGTTTCCACCGAAAAACCTTTCAGGGGATCGTTTGCAACAGTTTGGCACCGTTTTTGAGTGAATTGCAGAACGTCAGATTTTTAGCAGAAATTGTGACCGCGCGGCTTAGGTATTTTTTCAAAAAAAGTTGTTCAGACGTCGAGGGCTAATTCTGTTTCCGATGATAAAAACCCATCTGTTTCCACCGAAAAACCTTTCAGGGGATCGTTTGCAACAGTTTGGCACCGTTTTTGAGTGAATTGCAGAACGTCAGATTTTTAGCAGAAATTGTGACCGCGCGGCTTAGGGATTTTTTCAAAAAAAGTTGTTCAGACGTCGAGGGCTAATTCTGTTTCCGATGATAAAAACCCATCTGTTTCCACCGAAAAACATTTCAGGGGATCACTTGCAGCAGTTTGGCACCGTTTTTGAGTGAATTGCAGAACGTCAGATTTTTAGCAGAAATTGTGACCGCGCGGCTTAGGTATTTTTTCAAAAAAAGTTGTTCAGACGTCGAGGGCTAATTCTGTTTCCGATGATAAAAACCCATCTGTTTCCACCGAAAAACATTTCAGGGGATCACTGGCAGCAGTTTGGCACCATTTTTGAGTGAATTGCAGAACGTCAGATTTTTAGCAGAAATTGTGACCGCGCGGCTTAGGTATTTTTTCAAAAAAAGTTGTTCAGACGTCGAGGGCTAATTCTGTTTCCGATGATAAAAACCCATCTGTTTCCACCGAAAAACCTTTCAGGGGATCACTTGCAACAGTTTGGCACCGTTTTTGAGTGAATTGCAGAACGTCAGATTTTTAGCAGAAATTGTGACCGCGCGGCTTAGGGATTTTTTCAAAAATAGTTGTTCAGACGTTGAGGGCTAATTCTGTTTCCGATGATAAAAACCCATCTGTTTCCACCGAAAAACATTTCAGGGGATCACTTGCAACAGTTTGCCAACTTTTTTGAGTGAATTGCAGAACGTCAGATTTTTAGCAGAAATTGTGACAGCGCGGCTTAGGTATTTTTTCAAAAAAAGTTGTTCAGACGTCGAGGGCAAATTCTATTTCCGATGATAAAAACCCATCTGTTTCCACCGAAAAACCTTTCAGGGGATCACTTGCAACAGTTTGGCACCGTTTTTGAGTGAATTGCAGAACGTCAGATTTTTAGCAGAAATTGTGACCGCGCGGCTTAGGGATTTTTTCAAAAATAGTTGTTCAGACGTTGAGGGCTAATTCTGTTTCCGATGATAAAAACCCATCTGTTTCCACCGAAAAACATTTCAGGGGATCACTTGCAACAGTTTGCCAACTTTTTTGAGTGAATTGCAGAATGTCAGATTTTTAGCAGAAATTGTGACCGCGCGGCTTAGGGATTTTTTCAAAAAAAGTTGTTGAGACGTCGAGGGCTAATTCTGTTTCCGATGATAAAAACCCATCTGTTTCCACCGAAAAACATTTCAGGGGATCACTGGCAGCAGTTTGGCACCATTTTTGAGTGAATTGCAGAACGTCAGATTTTTAGCAGAAATTGTGACCGCGCGGCTTAGGTATTTTTTCAAAAAAAGTTGTTCAGACGTCGAGGGCTAATTCTGTTTCCGATGATAAAAACCCATCTGTTTCCACCGAAAAACCTTTCAGGGGATCGTTTGCAACAGTTTGGCACCGTTTTTGAGTGAATTGCAGAACGTCAGATTTTTAGCAGAAATTGTGACCGCGCGGCTTAGGTATTTTTTCAAAAAAAGTTGTTCAGACGTCGAGGGCTAATTCTGTTTCCGATGATAAAAACCCATCTGTTTCCACCGAAAAACCTTTCAGGGGATCACTTGCAACAGTTTGGCACCGTTTTTGAGTGAATTGCAGAACGTCAGATTTTTAGCAGAAATTGTGACCGCGCGGCTTAGGGATTTTTTCAAAAATAGTTGTTCAGACGTTGAGGGCTAATTCTGTTTCCGATGATAAAAACCCATCTGTTTCCACCGAAAAACCTTTCAGGGGATCACTTGCAACAGTTTGGCACCGTTTTTGAGTGAATTGCAGAACGTCAGATTTTTAGCAGAAATTGTGACCGCGCGGCTTAGGGATTTTTTCAAAAAAAGTTGTTCAGACGTCGAGGGCTAATTCTGTTTCCGATGATAAAAACCCATCTGTTTCCACCGAAAAACATTTCAGGGGATCACTTGCAGCAGTTTGGCACCATTTTTGAGTGAATTGCAGAACGTCAGATTTTTAGCAGAAATTGTGACCGCGCGGCTTAGGTATTTTTTCAAAAAAATTTGTTCAGACGTCGAGGGCTAATTCTGTTTCCGATGATAAAAACCCATCTGTTTCCACCGAAAAACCTTTCAGGGGATCACTTGCAACAGTTTGGCACCGTTTTTGAGTGAATTGCAGAACGTCAGATTTTTAGCAGAAATTGTGACCGCGCGGCTTAGGGATTTTTTCAAAAATAGTTGTTCAGACGTTGAGGGCTAATTCTGTTTCCGATGATAAAAACCCATCTGTTTCCACCGAAAAACATTTCAGGGGATCACTTGCAACAGTTTGCCAACTTTTTTGAGTGAATTGCAGAACGTCAGATTTTTAGCAGAAATTGTGACCGCGCGGCTTAGGGATTTTTTCAAAAAAAGTTGTTGAGACGTCGAGGGCTAATTCTGTTTCCGATGATAAAAACCCATCTGTTTCCACCGAAAAACCTTTCAGGGGATCACTTGCAACAGTTGGCCAACTTTTTTGAGTGAATTGCAGAACGTCAGATTTTTAGCAGAAATTGTGACCGCGCGGCTTAGGGACTTTTTCAAAAAAAGTTGTTGAGACGTTGAGGGCTAATTCTGTTTCCGATGATAAAAACCCATCTGTTTCCACCGAAAAACCTTTCAGGGGATCGTTTGCAACAGTTTGCCAACATTTTTGAGTGAATTGCAGAACGTGAGATTTTTAGCAGAAATTGTGACCGCGCGGCTTAGGGATTTTTTCAAAAAAAGTTGTTCAGACGTCGAGGGCTAATTCTGTTTCCGATGATAAAAAGCCATCTGTTTCCACCGAAAAACATTTCAGGGGATCACTTGCAGCAGTTTGGCACCATTTTTGAGTGAATTGCAGAACGTCAGATTTTTAGCAGAAATTGTGACCGCGCGGCTTAGGTATTTTTTCAAAAAAAGTTGTTCAGACGTCGAGGGCTAATTCTGTTTCCGATGATAAAAACCCATCTGTTTCCACCGAAAAACCTTTCAGGGGATCACTTGCAACAGTTTGGCACCGTTTTTGAGTGAATTGCAGAACGTCAGATTTTTAGCAGAAATTGTGACCGCGCGGCTTATGGATTTTTTCAAAAATAGTTGTTCAGACGTTGAGGGCTAATTCTGTTTCCGATGATAAAAACCCATCTGTTTCCACCGAAAAACATTTCAGGGGATCACTTGCAACAGTTTGCCAACTTTTTTGAGTGAATTGCAGAACGTCAGATTTTTAGCAGAAATTGTGACCGCGCGGCTTAGGGATTTTTTCAAAAAAAGTTGTTGAGACGTCGAGGGCTAATTCTGTTTCCGATGATAAAAACCCATCTGTTTCCACCGAAAAACCTTTCAGGGGATCACTTGCAACAGTTGGCCAACTTTTTTGAGTGAATTGCAGAACGTCAGATTTTTAGCAGAAATTGTGACCGCGCGGCTTAGGGATTTTTTCAAAAAAAGTTGTTGAGACGTCGAGGGCTAATTCTGTTTCCGATGATAAAAACCCATCTGTTTCCACCGAAAAACCTTTCAGGGGATCACTTGCAACAGTTTGGCACTGTTTTTGAGTGAATTGCAGAACGTCAGATTTTTAGCAGAAATTGTGACCGCGCGGCTTAGGGATTTTTTCAAAAATAGTTGTTCAGACGTTGAGGGCTAATTCTGTTTCCGATGATAAAAACCCATCTGTTTCCACCGAAAAACATTTCAGGGGATCACTTGCAACAGTTTGGCACCGTTTTTGAGTGAATTGCAGAACGTCAGATTTTTAGCAGAAATTGTGACCGCGCGGCTTAGGGATTTTTTCAAAAAAAGTTGTTGAGACGTCGAGGGCTAATTCTGTTTTCGATGATAAAAACCCATCTGTTTCCACCGAAAAACCTTTCAGGGGATCACTTGCAACAGTTGGCCAACTTTTTTGAGTGAATTGCAGAACGTCAGATTTTTAGCAGAAATTGTGACCGCGCGGCTTAGGGATTTTTTCAAAAAAAGTTGTTGAGACGTCGAGGGCTAATTCTGTTTCCGATGATAAAAACCCATCTGTTTCCACCGAAAAACCTTTCAGGGGATCGTTTGCAACAGTTTGGCACCGTTTTTGAGTGAATTGCAGAACGTCAGATTTTTAGCAGAAATTGTGACCGCACGGCTTAGGTATTTTTTCAAAAAAAGTTGTTCAGACGTCGAGGGCTAATTCTGTTTCCGATGATAAAAACCCATCTGTTTCCACCGAAAAACCTTTCAGGGGATCGTTTGCAACAGTTTGGCACCGTTTTTGAGTGAATTGCAGAACGTCAGATTTTTAGCAGAAATTGTGACCGCGCGGCTTAGGGATTTTTTCAAAAAAAGTTGTTCAGACGTCGAGGGCTAATTCTGTTTCCGATGATAAAAACCCATCTGTTTCCACCGAAAAACATTTCAGGGGATCACTTGCAACAGTTTGCCAACTTTTTTGAGTGAATTGCAGAACGTCAGATTTTTAGCAGAAATTGTGACCGCGCGGCTTAGGTATTTTTTCAAAAAAAGTTGTTGAGACGTCGAGGGCTAATTCTGTTTCCGATGATAAAAACCCATCTGTTTCCACCGAAAAACCTTTCAGGGGATCACTTGCAACAGTTGGCCAACTTTTTTGAGTGAATTGCAGAACGTCAGATTTTTAGCAGAAATTGTGACCGCGCGGCTTAGGGATTTTTTCAAAATAGTTGTTGAGACGTCGAGGGCTAATTCTGTTTCCGATGATAAAAACCCATCTGTTTCCACCGAAAAACCTTTCAGGGGATCGTTTGCAACAGTTTGCCAACATTTTTGAGTGAATTGCAGAACGTGAGATTTTTAGCAGAAATTGTGACCGCGCGGCTTAGGGATTTTTTCAAAAAAAGTTGTTCAGACGTCGAGGGCTAATTCTGTTTCCGATGATAAAAACCCATCTGTTTCCACCGAAAAACATTTCAGGGGATCACTTGCAGCAGTTTGGCACCATTTTTGAGTGAATTGCAGAACGTCAGATTTTTAGCAGAAATTGTGACCGCGCGGCTTAGGTATTTTTTCAAAAAAAGTTGTTCAGACGTCGAGGGCTAATTCTGTTTCCGATGATAAAAACCCATCTGTTTCCACCGAAAAACCTTTCAGGGGATCACTTGCAACAGTTTGGCACCGTTTTTGAGTGAATTGCAGAACGTCAGATTTTTAGCAGAAATTGTGACCGCGCGGCTTAGGGATTTTTTCAAAAAAAGTTGTTCAGACGTCGAGGGCTAATTCTGTTTCCGATGATAAAAACCCATCTGTTTCCACCGAAAAACCTTTCAGGGGATCACTTGCAACAGTTGGCCAACTTTTTTGAGTGAATTGCAGAACGTCAGATTTTTAGCAGAAATTGTGACCGCGCGGCTTAGGGATTTTTTCAAAAAAAGTTGTTGAGACGTCGAGGGCTAATTCTGTTTCCGATGATAAAAACCCATCTGTTTCCACCGAAAAACCTTTCAGGGGATCACTTGCAACAGTTGGCCAACTTTTTTGAGTGAATTGCAGAACGTCAGATTTTTAGCAGAAATTGTGACCGCGCGGCTTAGGGATTTTTTCAAAAAAAGTTGTTGAGACGTCGAGGGCTAATTCTGTTTCCGATGATAAAAACCCATCTGTTTCCACCGAAAAACCTTTCAGGGGATCGTTTGCAACAGTTTGCCAACATTTTTGAGTGAATTGCAGAACGTAAGATTTTTAGCAGAAATTGTGACCGCGCGGCTTAGGGATTTTTTCAAAAAAAGTTGTTCAGACGTCGAGGGCTAATTCTGTTTCCGATGATAAAAACCCATCTGTTTCCACCGAAAAACATTTCAGGGGATCACTTGCAACAGTTTGGCACTGTTTTTGAGTGAATTGCAGAACGTCAGATTTTTAGCAGAAATTGTGACCACGCGGTTTAGGGATTTTTTCAAAAAAAGTTGTTCAGACGTTGAGGGCTAATTCTGTTTTCTATGATAAAAACCCATCTGTTTCCACCGAAAAACCTTTCAGGGGATCGTTTGCAGCAGTTTGGCACCGTTTTTGAGTGAATTGCAGAACGTCAGATTTTTAGCAGAAATTCTGACCGCGCGGCTTAGGTATTTTTTCAAAAAAAGTTGTTCAGACGTCGAGGGCTAATTCTGTTTCCGATGATAAAAACCCATCTGTTTCCACCGAAAAACCTTTCAGGGGATCGTTTGCAACAGTTTGGCACCGTTTTTGAGTGAATTGCAGAACGTCAGATTTTTAGCAGAAATTGTGACCGCGCGGCTTAGGGATTTTTTCAAAAAAAGTTGTTCAGACGTCGAGGGCTAATTCTGTTTCCGATGATAAAAACCCATCTGTTTCCACCGAAAAACATTTCAGGGGATCACTTGCAGCAGTTTGGCACCATTTTTGAGTGAATTGCAGAACGTCAGATTTTTAGCAGAAATTGTGACCGCGCGGCTTAGGTATTTTTTCAAAAAAAGTTGTTCAGACGTCGAGGGCTAATTCTGTTTCCGATGATAAAAACCCATCTGTTTCCACCGAAAAACCTTTCAGGGGATCACTTGCAACAGTTTGGCACCGTTTTTGAGTGAATTGCAGAACGTCAGATTTTTAGCAGAAATTGTGACCGCGCGGCTTAGGGATTTTTTCAAAAATAGTTGTTCAGACGTTGAGGGCTAATTCTGTTTCCGATGATAAAAACCCATCTGTTTCCACCGAAAAACATTTCAGGGGATCACTTGCAGCAGTTTGGCACCGTTTTTGAGTGAATTGCAGAACGTCAGATTTTTAGCAGAAATTGTGACCGCGCGGCTTAGGGATTTTTTCAAAAAAAGTTGTTGAGACGTCGAGGGCTAATTCTGTTTCCGATGATAAAAACCCATCTCTTTCCAGCGAAAAACATTTCAGGGGATCACTTGCAACAGTTTGGCACCGTTTTTGAGTGAATTGCAGAACGTCAGATTTTTAGCAGAAATTGTGACCGCGCGGCTTAGGGATTTTTTCAAAAAAAGTTGTTGAGACGTCGAGGGCTAATTCTGTTTCCGATGATAAAAACCCATCTCTTTCCACCGAAAAACATTTCAGGGGATCACTTGCAACAGTTTGGCACCGTTTTTGAGTGAATTGCAGAACGTCAGATTTTTAGCAGAAATTGTGACCGCGCGGCTTAGGGATTTTTTCAAAAAAAGTTGTTAAGACGTCGAGGGCTAATTCTGTTTCCGATGATAAAAACCCATCTTTTTCCACCGAAAAACATTTCAGGGGATCACTTGCAACAGTTGGCCAACTTTTTTGAGTGAATTGCAGAACGTCAGATTTTTAGCAGAAATTGTGACCGCGCGGCTTAGGGATTTTTTCAAAAAAAGTTGTTGAGACGTCGAGGGCTAATTCTGTTTCCGATGATAAAAACCCATCTGTTTTCACCGAAAAACATTTCAGGGGATCTCTTGCAACAGTTTGCCAACATTTTTAAGTGAATTGCAGAACGTCAGATTTTTAGCAGAAATTGTGACCGCGCGGCTTAGGGATTTTTTCAAAAAAAGTTGTTGAGACGTTGAGGGCTAATTCTGTTTCCGATGATAAAAACCCATCTGTTTCCACCGAAAAACCTTTCAGGGGATCGTTTGCAACAGTTTGGCACCGTTTTTGAGTGAATTGCAGAACGTCAGATTTGTAGCAGAAATTGTGACCGCGCGGCTTAGGGATTTTTTCAAAAAAAGTTGTTCAGACATCAAGGGTTAATTCTGTTTCCGATGATAAAAAGACATCTGTTTCCACCGAAAAACCTTTCAGGGGATCGTTTGCAACAGTTTGGCACCATTTTTGAGTGAATTGCAGAACGTCAGATTTTTAGCAGAAATTGTGACCGCGCGGCTTAGGGATTTTTTCAAAAAAAGTAGTTCAGACGTCGAGGGCTAATTCTGTTTCCGATGATAAAAACCCATCTGTTTCCACCGAAAAACATTTCACGGGATCACTTGCAACAGTTTCCCAACATTTTTGAGTGAATTGCAGAACATCAGATTTTTAGCAGAAATTGTGACCGCGCGGTTTAGGGATTTTTTCAAAAAAAGTTGTTCAGACGTCGAGGGCTAATTCTGTTTCCGATGATAAAAACCCATCTGTTTCCACCGAAAAACATTTCAGGGGATCACTTGCAACAGTTTGCCAACTTTTTTGAGTGAATTGCAGAACGTCAGATTTTTAGCAGAAATTGTGACCGCGCGGCTTAGGGATTTTTTCAAAAAAAGTTGTTCAGACGTCGAGGGCTAATTCTGTTTCCGATGATAAAAACCCATCTGTTTCCACCGAAAAACATTTCAGGGGATCACTTGCAGCAGTTTGGCACCATTTTTGAGTGAATTGCAGAACGTCAGATTTTTAGCAGAAATTGTGACCGCGCGGCTTAGGTATTTTTTCAAAAAAAGTTGTTCAGACGTCGAGGGCTAATTCTGTTTCCGATGATAAAAACCCATCTGTTTCCACCGAAAAACCTTTCAGGGGATCACTTGCAACAGTTTGGCACCGTTTTTGAGTGAATTGCAGAACGTCAGATTTTTAGCAGAAATTGTGACCGCGCGGCTTAGGGATTTTTTCAAAAATAGTTGTTCAGACGTTGAGGGCTAATTCTGTTTCCGATGATAAAAACCCATCTGTTTCCACCGAAAAACATTTCAGGGGATCACTTGCAACAGTTGGCCAACTTTTTTGAGTGAATTGCAGAACGTCAGATTTTTAGCAGAAATTGTGACCGCGCGGCTTAGGGATTTTTTCAAAAAAAGTTGTTGAGACGTCGAGGGCTAATTCTGTTTCCGATGATAAAAACCCATCTGTTTCCACCGAAAAACCTTTCAGGGGATCACTTGCAACAGTTGGCCAACTTTTTTGAGTGAATTGCAGAACGTCAGATTTTTAGCAGAAATTGTGACCGCGCGGCTTAGGGATTTTTTCAAAAAAAGTTGTTGAGACGTCGAGGGCTAATTCTGTTTCCGATGATAAAAACCCATCTGTTTCCACCGAAAAACCTTTCAGGGGATCGTTTGCAACAGTTTGCCAACATTTTTGAGTGAATTGCAGAACGTGAGATTTTTAGCAGAAATTGTGACCGCGCGGCTTAGGGATTTTTTCAAAAAAAGTTGTTCAGACGTCGAGGGCTAATTCTGTTTCCGATGATAAAAACCCATCTGTTTCCACCGAAAAACATTTCAGGGGATCACTTGCAACAGTTTGGCACTGTTTTTGAGTGAATTGCAGAACGTCAGATTTTTAGCAGAAATTGTGAACACGCGGCTTAGGGATTTTTTCAAAAAAAGTTGTTCAGACGTTGAGGGCTAATTCTGTTTCCTATGATAAAAACCCATCTGTTTCCACCGAAAAACCTTTCAGGGGATCGTTTGCAACAGTTTGGCACCGTTTTTGAGTGAATTGCAGAACGTCAGATTTTTAGCAGAAATTGTGACCGCGCGGCTTAGGGATTTTTTCAAAAAAAGTTGTTCAGATGTCGAGGGCTAATTCTGTTTCCGATGATAAAAACCCATCTGTTTCCACCGAAAAACATTTCAGGGGATCACTTGCAGCAGTTTGGCACCATTTTTGAGTGAATTGCAGAACGTCAGATTTTTAGCAGAAATTGTGACCGCGCGGCTTAGGTATTTTTTCAAAAAAAGTTGTTCAGACGTCGAGGGCTAATTCTGTTTCCGATGATAAAAACCCATCTGTTTCCACCGAAAAACCTTTCAGGGTATCACTTGCAACAGTTTGGCACCGTTTTTGAGTGAATTGCAGAACGTCAGATTTTTAGCAGAAATTGTGACCGCGCGGCTTAGGGATTTTTTCAAAAATAGTTGTTCAGACGTTGAGGGCTAATTCTCTTTCCGATGATAAAAACCCATCTGTTTCCACCGAAAAACATTTCAGGGGATCACTTGCAACAGTTTGCCAACTTTTTTGAGTGAATTGCAGAACGTCAGATTTTTAGCAGAAATTGTGACCGCGCGGCTTAGGGATTTTTTCAAAAAAAGTTGTTGAGACGTCGAGGGCTAATTCTGTTTCCGATGATAAAAACCCATCTTTTTCCACCGAAAAACATTTCAGGGGATCACTTGCAACAGTTGGCCAACTTTTTTGAGTGAATTGCAGAACGTCAGATTTTTAGCAGAAATTGTGACCGCGCGGCTTATGTATTTTTTCAAAAAAAGTTGTTCAGACGTCGAGGGCTAATTCTGTTTCCAATGATAAAAACCCATCTGTTTCCACCGAAAAACATTTCACTGGATCACTTGCAACAGTTTGCCAACATTTTTGAGTGAATTGCAGAACGTCAGATTTTTAGCAGAAATAGTGACCGCGCGGGGCTTTGGGATTTTTTCAAAAAAAGTTGTTGAGACGTCGAGGACTAATTCTGTTTCCGATGATAAAAACCCATCTGTTTCCACCGAAAAACATTTCAGGGGATCACTTGCAACAGTTTGGCACCGTTTTTGAGTGAATTGCAGAACGTCAGATTTTTAGCAGAAATTGTGACCGCGCGGCTTAGGGATTTTTTCAAAAAAAGTTGTTCAGACGTCAAGGGCTAATTCTGTTTCCGATGATAAAAAGACATCTGTTTCCACCGAAAAACCTTTCAGGGGATCGTTTGCAACAGTTTGGCACCATTTTTGAGTGAATTGCAGAACGTCAGATTTTTAGCAGAAATTGTGACCGCGCGGCTTAGGGATTTTTTCAAAAAAAGTTGTTCAGACGTCGAGGGCTAATTCTGTTTCCGATGATAAAAACTCATATGTTTCCACCGAAAAACCTTTCAGGGGATCGTTTGCAACAGTTTGCCAACATTTTTGAGTGAATTGCAGAACGTGAGATTTTTAGCAGAAATTGTGACCGCGCGGCTTAGGGATTTCTTCAAAAAAAGTTGTTCAGACGTCGAGGGCTAATTCTGTTTCCGATGATAAAAACCCATCTCTTTCCACCGAAAAACATTTCAGGGGATCACTTGCAACAGTTTGGCACCGTTTTTGAGTGAATTGCAGAACGTCAGATTTTTAGCAGAAATTGTGACCGCGCGGCTTAGGGATTTTTTCAAAAAAAGTTGTTGAGACGTCGAGGGCTAATTCTGTTTCCGATGATAAAAACCCATCTTTTTCCACCGAAAAACATTTCAGGGGATCACTTGCAACAGTTTGCCAACATTTTTGAGTGAATTGCAGAACGTCAGATTTTTAGCAGAAATTGTGACCGCGCGGCTTAGGGATTTTTTCAAAAAAAGTTGTTGAGACGTTGAGGGCTAATTCTGTTTCCGATGATAAAAACCCATCTGTTTCCACCGAAAAACCTTTCAGGGGATCGTTTGCAACAGTTTGGCACCGTTTTTGAGTGAATTGCAGAACGTCAGATTTTTAGCAGAAATTGTGACCGCGCGGCTTAGGGATTTTTTCAAAAAAAGTTGTTCAGACATCAAGGGTTAATTCTGTTTCCGATGATAAAAAGACATCTGTTTCCACCGAAAAACCTTTCAGGGGATCGTTTGCAACAGTTTGGCACCATTTTTGAGTGAATTGCGGAACGTCAGATTTTTAGCAGAAATTGTGACCGCGCGGCTTAGGGATTTTTTCAAAAAAAGTTGTTCAGACATCAAGGGTTAATTCTGTTTCCGATGATAAAAAGACATCTGTTTCCACCGAAAAACCTTTCAGGGGATCGTTTGCAACAGTTTGGCACCATTTTTGAGTGAATTGCAGAACGTCAGATTTTTAGCAGAAATTGTGACCGCGCGGCTTAGGGATTTTTTCAAAAATAGTTGTTCAGACGTCGAGGGCTAATTCTGTTTCCGATGATAAAAACCCACCTGTTTCCTCCGAAAAACCTTTCAGGGGATCGTTTGCAACAGTTTGCCAACATTTTTGAGTGAATTGCAGAATGTGAGATTTTTAGCAGAAATTGTGACCGCGCGGCTTAGGGATTTTTTCAAAAAAAGTTGTTCAGACGTCGAGGGCTAATTCTGTTTCCGATGATAAAAACCCATCTCTTTCCTCCGAAAAACATTTCAGGGGATCACTTGCAACAGTTTGGCACCGTTTTTGAGTGAATTGCAGAACGTCAGATTTTTAGCAGAAATTGTGACCGCGCGGCTTATGTATTTTTTCAAAAAAAGTTGTTCAGACGTCGAGGGCTAATTCTGTTTTCTATGATAAAAACCCATCTGTTTCCACCGAAAAACCTTTCAGGGGATCGTTTGCAGCAGTTTGGCACCGTTTTTGAGTGAATTGCAGAACGTCAGATTTTTAGCAGAAATTGTGACCGCGCGGCTTAGGTATTTTTTCAAAAAAAGTTGTTCAGACGTCGAGGGCTAATTCTGTTTCCGATGATAAAAACCCATCTGTTTCCACCGAAAAACCTTTCAGGGGATCGTTTGCAACAGTTTGGCACCGTTTTTGAGTGAATTGCAGAACGTCAGATTTTTAGCAGAAATTGTGACCGCGCGGCTTAGGGATTTTTTCAAAAAAAGTTGTTCAGACGTCGAGGGCTAATTCTGTTTCCGATGATAAAAACCCATCTGTTTCCACCGAAAAACATTTCAGGGGATCACTTGCAGCAGTTTGGCACCATTTTTGAGTGAATTGCAGAACGTCAGATTTTTAGCAGAAATTGTGACCGCGCGGCTTAGGTATTTTTTCAAAAAAAGTTGTTCAGACGTCGA
This sequence comes from Podarcis bocagei, assembly GCF_964188305.1. Taxonomy (NCBI): domain Eukaryota; kingdom Metazoa; phylum Chordata; class Lepidosauria; order Squamata; family Lacertidae; genus Podarcis; species Podarcis bocagei. The sequence goes on from NW_027670335.1 coordinate 577,359, forward strand.
GGGCTAATTCTGTTTCCGATGATAAAAACCCATCTGTTTCCACCGAAAAACCTTTCAGGGGATCACTTGCAACAGTTTGGCACCGTTTTTGAGTGAATTGCAGAACGTCAGATTTTTAGCAGAAATTGTGACCGCGCGGCTTAGGGATTTTTTCAAAAATAGTTGTTCAGACGTTGAGGGCTAATTCTGTTTCCGATGATAAAAACCCATCTGTTTCCACCGAAAAACATTTCAGGGGATCACTTGCAGCAGTTTGGCACCGTTTTTGAGTGAATTGCAGAACGTCAGATTTTTAGCAGAAATTGTGACCGCGCGGCTTAGGGATTTTTTCAAAAAAAGTTGTTGAGACGTCGAGGGCTAATTCTGTTTCCGATGATAAAAACCCATCTCTTTCCAGCGAAAAACATTTCAGGGGATCACTTGCAACAGTTTGGCACCGTTTTTGAGTGAATTGCAGAACGTCAGATTTTTAGCAGAAATTGTGACCGCGCGGCTTAGGGATTTTTTCAAAAAAAGTTGTTGAGACGTCGAGGGCTAATTCTGTTTCCGATGATAAAAACCCATCTCTTTCCACCGAAAAACATTTCAGGGGATCACTTGCAACAGTTTGGCACCGTTTTTGAGTGAATTGCAGAACGTCAGATTTTTAGCAGAAATTGTGACCGCGCGGCTTAGGGATTTTTTCAAAAAAAGTTGTTAAGACGTCAAGGGCTAATTCTGTTTCCGATGATAAAAACCCATCTTTTTCCACCGAAAAACATTTCAGGGGATCACTTGCAACAGTTGGCCAACTTTTTTGAGTGAATTGCAGAACGTCAGATTTTTAGCAGAAATTGTGACCGCGCGGCTTAGGGATTTTTTCAAAAAAAGTTGTTGAGACGTCGAGGGCTAATTCTGTTTCCGATGATAAAAACCCATCTGTTTTCACCGAAAAACATTTCAGGGGATCTCTTGCAACAGTTTGCCAACATTTTTGAGTGAATTGCAGAACGTCAGATTTTTAGCAGAAATTGTGACCGCGCGGCTTAGGGATTTTTTCAAAAAAAGTTGTTGAGACGTTGAGGGCTAATTCTGTTTCCGATGATAAAAACCCATCTGTTTCCACCGAAAAACCTTTCAGGGGATCGTTTGCAACAGTTTGGCACCGTTTTTGAGTGAATTGCAGAACGTCAGATTTGTAGCAGAAATTGTGACCGCGCGGCTTAGGGATTTTTTCAAAAAAAGTTGTTCAGACATCAAGGGTTAATTCTGTTTCCGATGATAAAAAGACATCTGTTTCCACCGAAAAACCTTTCAGGGGATCGTTTGCAACAGTTTGGCACCATTTTTGAGTGAATTGCAGAACGTCAGATTTTTAGCAGAAATTGTGACCGCGCGGCTTAGGGATTTTTTCAAAAAAAGTAGTTCAGACGTCGAGGGCTAATTCTGTTTCCGATGATAAAAACCCATCTGTTTCCACCGAAAAACATTTCACGGGATCACTTGCAACAGTTTCCCAACATTTTTGAGTGAATTGCAGAACATCAGATTTTTAGCAGAAATTGTGACCGCGCGGTTTAGGGATTTTTTCAAAAAAAGTTGTTCAGACGTCGAGGGCTAATTCTGTTTCCGATGATAAAAACCCATCTGTTTCCACCGAAAAACATTTCAGGGGATCACTTGCAACAGTTTGCCAACTTTTTTGAGTGAATTGCAGAACGTCAGATTTTTAGCAGAAATTGTGACCGCGCGGCTTAGGGATTTTTTCAAAAAAAGTTGTTGAGACGTCGAGGGCTAATTCTGTTTCCGATGATAAAAACCCATCTGTTTCCACCGAAAAACCTTTCAGGGGATCACTTGCAACAGTTGGCCAACTTTTTTGAGTGAATTGCAGAACGTCAGATTTTTAGCAGAAATTGTGACCGCGCGGCTTAGGGATTTTTTCAAAATAGTTGTTGAGACGTTGAGGGCTAATTCTGTTTCCGATGATAAAAACCCATCTGTTTCCACCGAAAAACCTTTCAGGGGATCGTTTGCAACAGTTTGCCAACATTTTTGAGTGAATTGCAGAACGTGAGATTTTTAGCAGAAATTGTGACCGCGCGGCTTAGGGATTTTTTCAAAAAAAGTTGTTCAGACGTCGAGGGCTAATTCTGTTTCCGATGATAAAAACCCATCTGTTTCCACCGAAAAACATTTCAGGGGATCACTTGCAGCAGTTTGGCACCATTTTTGAGTGAATTGCAGAACGTCAGATTTTTAGCAGAAATTGTGACCGCGCGGCTTAGGTATTTTTTCAAAAAAAGTTGTTCAGACGTCGAGGGCTAATTCTGTTTCCGATGATAAAAACCCATCTGTTTCCACCGAAAAACCTTTCAGGGGATCACTTGCAACAGTTTGGCACCGTTTTTGAGTGAATTGCAGAACGTCAGATTTTTAGCAGAAATTGTGACCGCGCGGCTTAGGGATTTTTTCAAAAATAGTTGTTCAGACGTTGAGGGCTAATTCTGTTTCCGATGATAAAAACCCATCTGTTTCCACCGAAAAACATTTCAGGGGATCACTTGCAACAGTTGGCCAACTTTTTTGAGTGAATTGCAGAACGTCAGATTTTTAGCAGAAATTGTGACCGCGCGGCTTAGGGATTTTTTCAAAAAAAGTTGTTGAGACGTCGAGGGCTAATTCTGTTTCCGATGATAAAAACCCATCTGTTTCCACCGAAAAACCTTTCAGGGGATCACTTGCAACAGTTGGCCAACTTTTTTGAGTGAATTGCAGAACGTCAGATTTTTAGCAGAAATTGTGACCGCGCGGCTTAGGGATTTTTTCAAAAAAAGTTGTTGAGACGTCGAGGGCTAATTCTGTTTCCGATGATAAAAACCCATCTGTTTCCACCGAAAAACCTTTCAGGGGATCGTTTGCAACAGTTTGCCAACATTTTTGAGTGAATTGCAGAACGTGAGATTTTTAGCAGAAATTGTGACCGCGCGGCGTAGGGATTTTTTCAAAAAAAGTTGTTCAGACGTCGAGGGCTAATTCTGTTTCCGATGATAAAAACCCATCTGTTTCCACCGAAAAACATTTCAGGGGATCACTTGCAACAGTTTGGCACTGTTTTTGAGTGAATTGCAGAACGTCAGATTTTTAGCAGAAATTGTGAACACGCGGCTTAGGGATTTTTTCAAAAAAAGTTGTTCAGACGTTGAGGGCTAATTCTGTTTCCTATGATAAAAACCCATCTGTTTCCACCGAAAAACCTTTCAGGGGATCGTTTGCAACAGTTTGGCACCGTTTTTGAGTGAATTGCAGAACGTCAGATTTTTAGCAGAAATTGTGACCGCGCGGCTTAGGGATTTTTTCAAAAAAAGTTGTTCAGATGTCGAGGGCTAATTCTGTTTCCGATGATAAAAACCCATCTGTTTCCACCGAAAAACATTTCAGGGGATCACTTGCAGCAGTTTGGCACCATTTTTGAGTGAATTGCAGAACGTCAGATTTTTAGCAGAAATTGTGACCGCGCGGCTTAGGTATTTTTTCAAAAAAAGTTGTTCAGACGTCGAGGGCTAATTCTGTTTCCGATGATAAAAACCCATCTGTTTCCACCGAAAAACCTTTCAGGGTATCACTTGCAACAGTTTGGCACCGTTTTTGAGTGAATTGCAGAACGTCAGATTTTTAGCAGAAATTGTGACCGCGCGGCTTAGGGATTTTTTCAAAAATAGTTGTTCAGACGTTGAGGGCTAATTCTCTTTCCGATGATAAAAACCCATCTGTTTCCACCGAAAAACATTTCAGGGGATCACTTGCAACAGTTTGCCAACTTTTTTGAGTGAATTGCAGAACGTCAGATTTTTAGCAGAAATTGTGACCGCGCGGCTTAGGGATTTTTTCAAAAAAAGTTGTTGAGACGTCGAGGGCTAATTCTGTTTCCGATGATAAAAACCCATCTTTTTCCACCGAAAAACATTTCAGGGGATCACTTGCAACAGTTGGCCAACTTTTTTGAGTGAATTGCAGAACGTCAGATTTTTAGCAGAAATTGTGACCGCGCGGCTTATGTATTTTTTCAAAAAAAGTTGTTCAGACGTCGAGGGCTAATTCTGTTTCCAATGATAAAAACCCATCTGTTTCCACCGAAAAACATTTCACTGGATCACTTGCAACAGTTTGCCAACATTTTTGAGTGAATTGCAGAACGTCAGATTTTTAGCAGAAATAGTGACCGCGCGGCTTAGGGATTTTTTCAAAAAAAGTTGTTGAGACGTCGAGGACTAATTCTGTTTCCGATGATAAAAACCCATCTGTTTCCACCGAAAAACATTTCAGGGGATCACTTGCAACAGTTTGGCACCGTTTTTGAGTGAATTGCAGAACGTCAGATTTTTAGCAGAAATTGTGACCGCGCGGCTTAGGGATTTTTTCAAAAAAAGTTGTTCAGACGTCAAGGGCTAATTCTGTTTCCGATGATAAAAAGACATCTGTTTCCACCGAAAAACCTTTCAGGGGATCGTTTGCAACAGTTTGGCACCATTTTTGAGTGAATTGCAGAACGTCAGATTTTTAGCAGAAATTGTGACCGCGCGGCTTAGGGATTTTTTCAAAAAAAGTTTTTCAGACGTCGAGGGCTAATTCTGTTTCCGATGATAAAAACCCACCTGTTTCCACCGAAAAACATTTCAGGGGATCACTTGCAACAGTTTGCCAACATTTTTGAGTGAATTGCAGAACGTGAGATTTTTAGCAGAAATTGTGACCGCGCGGCTTAGGGATTTCTTCAAAAAAAGTTGTTCAGACGTCGAGGGCTAATTCTGTTTCCGATGATAAAAACCCATCTCTTTCCACCGAAAAACATTTCAGGGGATCACTTGCAACAGTTTGGCACCGTTTTTGAGTGAATTGCAGAACGTCAGATTTTTAGCAGAAATTGTGACCGCGCGGCTTAGGGATTTTTTCAAAAAAAGTTGTTGAGACGTCGAGGGCTAATTCTGTTTCCGATGATAAAAACCCATCTTTTTCCACCGAAAAACATTTCAGGGGATCACTTGCAACAGTTTGCCAACATTTTTGAGTGAATTGCAGAACGTCAGATTTTTAGCAGAAATTGTGACCGCGCGGCTTAGGGATTTTTTCAAAAAAAGTTGTTGAGACGTTGAGGGCTAATTCTGTTTCCGATGATAAAAACCCATCTGTTTCCACCGAAAAACCTTTCAGGGGATCGTTTGCAACAGTTTGGCACCGTTTTTGAGTGAATTGCAGAACGTCAGATTTTTAGCAGAAATTGTGACCGCGCGGCTTAGGGATTTTTTCAAAAAAAGTTGTTCAGACATCAAGGGTTAATTCTGTTTCCGATGATAAAAAGACACCTGTTTCCACCGAAAAACCTTTCAGGGGATCGTTTGCAACAGTTTGGCACCATTTTTGAGTGAATTGCGGAACGTCAGATTTTTAGCAGAAATTGTGACCGCGCGGCTTAGGGATTTTTTCAAAAAAAGTTGTTCAGACATCAAGGGTTAATTCTGTTTCCGATGATAAAAAGACATCTGTTTCCACCGAAAAACCTTTCAGGGGATCGTTTGCAACAGTTTGGCACCATTTTTGAGTGAATTGCAGAACGTCAGATTTTTAGCAGAAATTGTGACCGCGCGGCTTAGGGATTTTTTCAAAAATAGTTGTTCAGACGTCGAGGGCTAATTCTGTTTCCGATGATAAAAACCCACCTGTTTCCACCGAAAAACCTTTCAGGGGATCGTTTGCAACAGTTTGCCAACATTTTTGAGTGAATTGCAGAATGTGAGATTTTTAGCAGAAATTGTGACCGCGCGGCTTAGGGATTTTTTCAAAAAAAGTTGTTCAGACGTCGAGGGCTAATTCTGTTTCCGATGATAAAAACCCATCTCTTTCCTCCGAAAAACATTTCAGGGGATCACTTGCAACAGTTTGGCACCGTTTTTGAGTGAATTGCAGAACGTCAGATTTTTAGCAGAAATTGTGACCGCGCGGCTTATGTATTTTTTCAAAAAAAGTTGTTCAGACGTCGAGGGCTAATTCTGTTTCCAATGATAAAAACCCATCTGTTTCCACCGAAAAACATTTCACTGGATCACTTGCAACAGTTTGCCAACATTTTTGAGTGAATTGCAGAACGTCAGATTTTTAGCAGAAATTGTGACCGCGCGGCTTAGGGATTTTTTCAAAAAAAGTTGTTGAGACGTTGAGGGCTAATTCTGTTTCCGATGATAAAAACCCATCTGTTTCCACCGAAAAACCTTTCAGGGGATCGTTTGCAACAGTTTGGCACCGTTTTTGAGTGAATTGCAGAACGTCAGATTTTTAGCAGAAATTGTGACCGCGCGGCTTAGGGATTTTTTCAAAAAAAGTTGTTCAGACATCAAGGGTTAATTCTGTTTCCGATGATAAAAAGACATCTGTTTCCACCGAAAAACCTTTCAGGGGATCGTTTGCAACAGTTTGGCACCATTTTTGAGTGAATTGCGGAACGTCAGATTTTTAGCAGAAATTGTGACCGCGCGGCTTAGGGATTTTTTCAAAAAAAGTTGTTCAGACATCAAGGGTTAATTCTGTTTCCGATGATAAAAAGACATCTGTTTCCACCGAAAAACCTTTCAGGGGATCGTTTGCAACAGTTTGCCAACATTTTTGAGTGAATTGCAGAATGTGAGATTTTTAGCAGAAATTGTGACCGCGCGGCTTAGGGATTTTTTCAAAAAAAGTTGTTCAGACGTCGAGGGCTAATTCTGTTTCCGATGATAAAAACCCATCTCTTTCCTCCGAAAAACATTTCAGGGGATCACTTGCAACAGTTTGGCACCGTTTTTGAGTGAATTGCAGAACGTCAGATTTTTAGCAGAAATTGTGACCGCGCGGCTTATGTATTTTTTCAAAAAAAGTTGTTCAGACGTCGAGGGCTAATTCTGTTTCCAATGATAAAAACCCATCTGTTTCCACCGAAAAACATTTCACTGGATCACTTGCAACAGTTTGCCAACATTTTTGAGTGAATTGCAGAACGTCAGATTTTTAGCAGAAATAGTGACCGCGCGGCTTAGGGATTTTTTCAAAAAAAGTTGTTGAGACGTCGAGGACTAATTCTGTTTCCGATGATAAAAACCCATCTGTTTCCACCGAAAAACATTTCAGGGGATCACTTGCAACAGTTTGGCACCGTTTTTGAGTGAATTGCAGAACGTCAGATTTTTAGCAGAAATTGTGACCGCGCGGCTTAGGGATTTTTTCAAAAAAAGTTGTTCAGACGTCAAGGGCTAATTCTGTTTCCGATGATAAAAAGACATCTGTTTCCACCGAAAAACCTTTCAGGGGATCGTTTGCAACAGTTTGGCACCATTTTTGAGTGAATTGCAGAACGTCAGATTTTTAGCAGAAATTGTGACCGCGCGGCTTAGGGATTTTTTCAAAAAAAGTTGTTCAGACGTCGAGGGCTAATTCTGTTTCCGATGATAAAAACCCATCTCTTTCCACCGAAAAACATTTCAGGGGATCACTTGCAACAGTTTGGCACCGTTTTTGAGTGAATTGCAGAACGTCAGATTTTTAGCAGAAATTGTGACCGCGCGGCTTAGGGATTTTTTCAAAAAAAGTTGTTCAGACGTTGAGGGCTAATTCTGTTTCCGATGATAAAAACCCATCTGTTTCCACGGAAAAACATTTCAGGGGATCACTTGCAACAGTTTGCCAACATTTTTGAGTGAATTGCAGAACGTCAGATTTTTAGCAGAAATTGTGACCGCGCGGCTTAGGGATTTTTTCAAAAAAAGTTGTTCAGACGTCAAGGGCTAATTCTGTTTCCGATGATAAAAAGACATCTGTTTCCACCGAAAAACCTTTCAGGGGATCGTTTGCAACAGTTTGCCAACATTTTTGAGTGAATTGCAGAACGTCAGATTTTTAGCAGAAATTGTGACCGCGCGGGTTAGGGATTTTTTCAAAAAAAGTTGTTCAGACGTCGAGGGCTAATTCTGTTTCCGATGATAAAAACTCATATGTTTCCACCGAAAAACCTTTCAGGGGATCGTTTGCAACAGTTTGCCAACATTTTTGAGTGAATTGCAGAACGTGAGATTTTTAGCAGAAATTGTGACCGCGCGGCTTAGGGATTTTTTCAAAAAAAGTTGTTCAGACGTCGAGGGCTAATTCTGTTTCCGATGATAAAAACCCATCACTTTCCACCGAAAAACATTTCAGGGGATCACTTGCAACAGTTTGGCACCGTTTTTGAGTGAATTGCAGAACGTCAGATTTTTAGCAGAAATTGTGACCGCGCGGCTTAGGGATTTTTTCAAAAAAAGTTGTTGAGACGTCGAGGGCTAATTCTGTTTCCGATGATAAAAACCCATCTTTTTCCACCGAAAAACATTTCAGGGGATCACTTGCAACAGTTGGCCAACTTTTTTGAGTGAATTGCAGAACGTCAGATTTTTAGCAGAAATTGTGACCGTGCGGCTTAGGGATTTTTTCAAAAAAAGTTGTTGAGACGTCGAGGGCTAATTCTGTTTCCGATGATAAAAACCCATCTGTTTTCACCGAAAAACATTTCAGGGGATCTCTTGCAACAGTTTGCCAACATTTTTGAGTGAATTGCAGGACATCAGATTTTTAGCAGAAATTGTGACCGCGCGGCTTAGGGATTTTTTCAAAAATAGTTGTTCAGACGTCGAGGGCTAATTCTGTTTCCGATGATAAAAACACATCTGTTTCCACCGAAAAACATTTCAGGGGATCACTTGCAACAGTTTGCCAACATTTTTGAGTGAATTGCAGAACGTCAGATTTTTAGCAAAAATTGTGACCGCGCGGCTTAGGGATTTTTTCAAAAATAGTTGTTCAGACGTTGAGGGCTAATTCTGTTTCCGATGATAAAAACCCATCTGTTTCCACCGAAAAACATTTCAGGGGATCACTTGCAACAGTTTGCCAACATTTTTGAGTGAATTGCAGAACGTGAGATTTTTAGCAGAAATTGTGACCGCGCGGCTTAGGGATTTTTTCAAAAAAAGTTGTTCAGACGTCGAGGGCTAATTCTGTTTCCGATGATAAAAACCCATCTCTTTCCACCGAAAAACATTTCAGGGGATCACTTGCAACAGTTTGCCAAAATTTTTGAGTGAATTGCAGAACGTCAGATTTTTAGCAGAAATTGTGACCGCGCGGCTTAGGGATTTTTTCAAAAAAAGTTCTTCAGACGTCAAGGGCTAATTCTGTTTCCGATGATAAAAAGACATCTGTTTCCACCGAAAAACCTTTCAGGGGATCGTTTGCAACAGTTTGCCAACATTTTTGAGTGAATTGCAGAACGTCAGATTTTTAGCAGAAATTGTGACCGCGCGGCTTAGGGATTTTTTCAAAAAAAGTTGTTCAGACGTCGAGGGCTAATTCTGTTTCCGATGATAAAAACCCATCTGTTTTCACCGAAAAACATTTCAGGGGATCTCTTGCAACAGTTTGCCAACATTTTTGAGTGAATTGCAGAACATCAGATTTTTAGCAGAAATTGTGACCGCGCGGCTTAGGGATTTTTTCAAAAATAGTTGTTCAGACGTCGAGGGCTAATTCTGTTTCCGATGATAAAAACACATCTGTTTCCACCGAAAAACATTTCAGGGGATCACTTGCAACAGTTTGCCAACATTTTTGAGTGAATTGCAGAACGTCAGATTTTTAGCAGAAATTGTGACCGCGCGGCTTAGGGATTTTTTCAAAAAAAGTTGTTCAGACGTCGAGGGCTAATTCTGTTTCCGATGATAAAAACCCATCTGTTTCCACGGAAAAACATTTCAGGGGATCACTTGCAACAGTTTGCCAAAAATTTTGAGTGAATTGCAGAACGTCAGATTTTTAGCAGAAATTGTGACCACGCGGCTTAGGGATTTTTTCAAAAAAAGTTCTTCAGACGTCAAGGGCTAATTCTGTTTCCGATGATAAAAAGACATCTGTTTCCACCGAAAAACCTTTCAGGGGATCGTTTGCAACAGTTTGCCAACATTTTTGAGTGAATTGCAGAACGTCAGATTTTTAGCAGAAATTGTGACCGCGCGGCTTAGGGATTTTTTCAAAAAAAGTTGTTCAGACGTCGAGGGCTAATTCTGTTTCCGATGATAAAAACCCATCTGTTTTCACCGAAAAACATTTCAGGGGATCTCTTGCAACAGTTTGCCAACATTTTTGAGTGAATTGCAGAACATCAGATTTTTAGCAGAAATTGTGACCGCGCGGCTTAGGGATTTTTTCAAAAAAAGTTGTTCAGACGTCGAGGGCTAATTCTGTTTCCGATGATAAAAACCCATCACTTTCCACCGAAAAACATTTCAGGGGATCACTTGCAACAGTTTGGCACCGTTTTTGAGTGAATTGCAGAACGTCAGATTTTTAGCAGAAATTGTGACCGTGCGGCTTAGGGATTTTTTCAAAAAAAGTTGTTGAGACGTCGAGGGCTAATTCTGTTTCCGATGATAAAAACCCATCTGTTTTCACCGAAAAACATTTCAGGGGATCTCTTGCAACAGTTTGCCAACATTTTTGAGTGAATTGCAGAACATCAGATTTTTAGCAGAAATTGTGACCGCGCGGCTTAGGGATTTTTTCAAAAATAGTTGTTCAGACGTCGAGGGCTAATTCTGTTTCCGATGATAAAAACACATCTGTTTCCACCGAAAAACATTTTAGGGGATCACTTGCAACAGTTTGCCAACATTTTTGAGTGAATTGCAGAACGTCAGATTTTTAGCAAAAATTGTGACCGCGCGGCTTAGGGATTTTTTCAAAAATAGTTGTTCAGACGTTGAGGGCTAATTCTGTTTCCGATGATAAAAACCCATCTGTTTCCACCGAAAAACATTTCAGGGGATCACTTGCAACAGTTTGCCAACATTTTTGAGTGAATTGCAGAACGTGAGATTTTTAGCAGAAATTGTGACCGCGCGGCTTAGGGATTTTTTCAAAAAAAGTTGTTCAGACGTCGAGGGCTAATTCTGTTTCCGATGATAAAAACCCATCTCTTTCCACCGAAAAACATTTCAGGGGATCACTTGCAACAGTTTGGCACCGTTTTTGAGTGAATTGCAGAACGTCAGATTTTTAGCAGAAATTGTGACCGCGCGGCTTAGGGATTTTTTCAAAAAAAGTTGTTCAGACGTCGAGGGCTAATTCTGTTTCCGATGATAAAAACCCATCTGTTTCCACGGAAAAACCTTTCAGGGGATCGTTTGCAACAGTTTGCCAACATTTTTGAGTGAATTGCAGAACGTGAGATTTTTAGCAGAAATTGTGACCGCGCGGGTTAGGGATTTTTTCAAAAAAAGTTGTTCAGACGTCGAGGGCTAATTCTGTTTCCGATGATAAAAACCCATCTGTTTCCACCGAAAAACCTTTCAGGGGATCGTTTGCAACAGTTTGCCAACATTTTTGAGTGAATTGCAGAACGTGAGATTTTTAGCAGAAATTGTGACCGCGCGGTTTAAATTTTTTTTCAAAAAAAGTTGTTCAGACGTCGAGGGCTAATTCTGTTTCCGATGATAAAAACCCATCTGTTTCCACCGAAAAACCTTTCAGGGGATCGTTTGCAACAGTTTGCCAACATTTTTGAGTGAATTGCAGAACGTCAGATTTTTAGCAGAAATTGTGACCGCGCGGCTTAGGGATTTTCTCAAAAAAAGTTGTTCAGACGTCGAGGGCTAATTCTGTTTCCGATGATAAAAACCCATCTGTTTCCACGGAAAAACATTTCAGGGGATCACTTGCAACAGTTTGCCAACATTTTTGAGTGAATTGCAGAACGTCAGATTTTTAGCAGAAATTGTGACCGCGCGGCTTAGGGATTTTTTCAAAAAAAGTTGTTCAGACGTCAAGGGCTAATTCTGTTTCCGATGATAAAAAGACATCTGTTTCCACCGAAAAACCTTTCAGGGGATCGTTTGCAACAGTTTGCCAACATTTTTGAGTGAATTGCAGAACGTGAGATTTTTAGCAGAAATTGTGACAGAAATTGTGACCGCGCGGGTTAGGGATTTTTTCAAAAAAAGTTGTTCAGACGTCGAGGGCTAATTCTGTTTCCGATGATAAAAACCCATCTGTTTCCACCGAAAAACCTTTCAGGGGATCGTTTGCAACAGTTTGCCAACATTTTTGAGTGAATTGCAGAACGTGAGATTTTTAGCAGAAATTGTGACCGCGCGGTTTAAAATTTTTTTCAAAAAAAGTTGTTCAGACGTCGAGGGCTAATTCTGTTTCCGATGATAAAAACCCATCTGTTTCCACCGAAAAACCTTTCAGGGGATCGTTTGCAACAGTTTGCCAACATTTTTGAGTGAATTGCAGAACGTCAGATTTTTAGCAGAAATTGTGACCGCGCGGCTTAGGGATTTTCTCAAAAAAAGTTGTTCAGACGTCGAGGGCTAATTCTGTTTCCGATGATAAAAACCCATCTGTTTCCACGGAAAAACATTTCAGGGGATCACTTGCAACAGTTTGCCAACATTTTTGAGTGAATTGCAGAACGTCAGATTTTTAGCAGAAATTGTGACCGCGCGGCTTAGGGATTTTTTCAAAAAAAGTTGTTCAGACGTCAAGGGCTAATTCTGTTTCCGATGATAAAAAGACATCTGTTTCCACCGATAAACCTTTCAGGGGATCGTTTGCAACAGTTTGCCAACATTTTTGAGTGAATTGCAGAACGTGAGATTTTTAGCAGAAATTGTGACCGCGCGGGTTAGGGATTTTTTCAAAAAAAGTTGTTCAGACGTCGAGGGCTAATTCTGTTTCCGATGATAAAAACCCATCTGTTTCCACCGAAAAACCTTTCAGGGGATCACTTGCAACAGTTTGCCAACATTTTTGAGTGAATTGCAGAACGTGAGATTTTTAGCAGAAATTGTGACCGCGCGGTTTAAAATTTTTTTCAAAAAAAGTTGTTCAGACGTCGAGGGCTAATTCTGTTTCCGATGATAAAAACCCATCTGTTTCCACCGAAAAACCTTTCAGGGGATCGTTTGCAACAGTTTGCCAACATTTTTGAGTGAATTGCAGAACGTCAGATTTTTAGCAGAAATTGTGACCGCGCGGCTTAGGGATTTTCTCAAAAAAAGTTGTTCAGACATCGAGGGCTAATTCTGTTTCCGATGATAAAAACCCATCTGTTTCCACGGAAAAACATTTCAGGGGATCACTTGCAACAGTTTGCCAACATTTTTGAGTGAATTGCAGAACGTCAGATTTTTAGCAGAAATTGTGACCGCGCGGCTTAGGGATTTTTTCAAAAAAAGTTGTTCAGACGTCAAGGGCTAATTCTGTTTCCGATGATAAAAAGACATCTGTTTCCACCGAAAAACATTTCAGGGGATCACTTGCAACAGTTGGCCAACTTTTTTGAGTGAATTGCAGAACGTCAGATTTTTAGCAGAAATTGTGACCGCGCGGCTTAGGGATTTTTTCAAAAAAAGTTGTTGAGACGTCGAGGGCTAATTCTGTTTACGATGATAAAAACCCATCTTTTTCCACCGAACAACATTTCAGGGGATCACTTGCAACAGTTGGCCAACTTTTTTGAGTGAATTGCAGAACGTCAGATTTTTAGCAGAAATTGTGACCGCGCGGCTTAGGGATTTTTTCAAAAAAAGTTGTTGAGACGTCGAGGGCTAATTCTGTTTCCGATGATAAAAACCCATCTGTTTTCACCGAAAAACATTTCAGGGGATCTCTTGCAACAGTTTGCCAACATTTTTGAGTGAATTGCAGAACATCAGATTTTTAGCAGAAATTGTGACCGCGCGGCTTAGGGATTTTTTCAAAAATAGTTGTTCAGACGTCGAGGGCTAATTCTGTTTCCGATGATAAAAACCCACCTGTTTCCACCGAAAAACATTTCAGGGGATCACTTGCAACAGTTTGCCAACATTTTTGAGTGAATTGCAGAACGTCAGATTTTTAGCAGAAATTGTGACCGCGCGGGTTAGGGATTTTTTCAAAAATAGTTGTTCAGACGTTGAGGGCTAATTCTGTTTCCGATGATAAAAACCCATCTGTTTCCACCGAAAAACATTTCAGGGGATCACTTGCAACAGTTTGCCAACTTTTTTGAGTGAATTGCAGAACGTCAGATTTTTAGCAGAAATTGTGACCGCGCGGCTTAGGGATTTTTTCAAAAAAAGTTGTTGAGACGTCGAGGGCTAATTCTTTTTCCGATGATAAAAACCCATCTGTTTCCACCGAAAAACCTTTCAGGGGATCACTTGCAACAGTTGGCCAACTTTTTTGAGTGAATTGCAGAACGTCAGATTTTTAGCAGAAATTGTGACCGCGCGGCTTAGGGATTTTTTCAAAAAAAGTTGTTCAGACGTCGAGGGCTAATTCTGTTTCCGATGATAAAAACCCATCTGTTTCCACCGAAAAACCTTTCAGGGGATCACTTGCAACAGTTTGCCAACATTTTTGAGTGAATTGCAGAACGTCAGATTTTTAGCAGAAATTGTGACCGCGCGGCTTAGGGATTTTTTCAAAAAAAGTTGTTCAGACGTCGAGGGCTAATTCTGTTTCCGATGATAAAAAGACATCTGTTTCCACCGAAAAACCTTTCAGGGGATCGTTTGCAACAGTTTGCCAACATTTTTGAGTGAATTTCAGAACGTGAGATTTTTAGCAGAAATTGTGACCGCGCGGCTTAGGGATTTTTTCAAAAAAAGTTGTTCAGACGTCGAGGGCTAATTCTGTTTCCGATGATAAAAACCCATCTGTTTCCACCGAAAAACCTTTCAGGGGATCGTTTGCAACAGTTTGCCAACATTTTTGAGTGAATTGCAGAACGTGAGATTTTTAGCAGAAATTGTGACCGCGCGGTTTAAAATTTTTTTCAAAAAAAGTTGTTCAGACGTCGAGGGCTAATTCTGTTTCCGATGATAAAAACTCATATGTTTCCACCGAAAAACCTTTCAGGGGATCGTTTGCAACAGTTTGCCAACATTTTTGAGTGAATTGCAGAACGTCAGATTTTTAGCAGAAATTGTGACCGCTTGGCTTAGGGATTTTTTCAAAAAAAGTTGTTCAGACGTCGAGGGCTAATTCTGTTTCCGATGATGAAAACCCATCTGTTTCCACCGAAAAACATTTCAGGGGATCACTTGCAACAGTTTGCCAACATTTTTGAGTGAATTGCAGAACGTGAGATTTTTAGCAGAAATTGTGACCGCGCGGCTTAGGGATTTTTTCAAAAAAAGTTGTTCAGACGTCGAGGGCTAATTCTGTTTCCGATGATAAAAACCCATCACTTTCCACCGAAAAACATTTCAGGGGATCACTTGCAACAGTTTGGCACCGTTTTTAAGTGAATTGCAGAACGTCAGATTTTTAGCAGAAATTGTGACCGCGCGGCTTAGGGATTTTTTCAAAAAAAGTTGTTGAGACGTCGAGGGCTAATTCTGTTTCCGATGATAAAAACCCATCTTTTTCCACCGAAAAACATTTCAGGGGATCACTTGCAACAGTTGGCCAACTTTTTTGAGTGAATTGCAGAACGTCAGATTTTTAGCAGAAATTGTGACCGCGCGGCTTAGGGATTTTTTCAAAAAAAGTTGTTGAGACGTCGAGGGCTAATTCTGTTTCCGATGATAAAAACCCATCTGTTTTCACCGAAAAACATTTCAGGGGATCTCTTGCAACAGTTTGCCAACATTTTTGAGTGAATTGCAGAACGTCAGATTTTCAGCAGAAATTGTGACCGCGCGGCTTAGGGATTTTTTTAAAAAAATTGTTGAGACGTCGAGGGCTAATTCTGTTTCCGATGATAAAAACCCATCTGTTTCCACCGAAAAACCTTTCAGGGGATCGTTTGCAACAGTTTGGCACCGTTTTTGAGTGAATTGCAGAACGTCAGATTTTTAGCAGAAATTGTGACCGCGCGGCTTAGGGATTTTTTCAAAAAAAGTTGTTCAGACGTCGAGGGCTAATTCTGTTTCCGATGATAAAAACCCATCTGTTTCCACCGAAAAACCTTTCAGGGGATCGTTTGCAACAGTTTGGCACCGTTTTTGAGTGAATTGCAGAACGTGAGATTTTTAGCAGAAATTGTGACCGCGCGGCTTAGGGATTTTTTCAAAAAAAGTTGTTCAGACGTCGAGGGCTAATTCTGTTTCCGATGATAAAAACCCATCACTTTCCACCGAAAAACATTTCAGGGGATCACTTGCAACAGTTTGGCACCGTTTTTAAGTGAATTGCAGAACGTCAGATTTTTAGCAGAAATTGTGACCGCGCGGCTTAGGGATTTTTTCAAAAAAAGTTGTTGAGACGTCGAGGGCTAATTCTGTTTCCGATGATAAAAACCCATCTTTTTCCACCGAAAAACATTTCAGGGGATCACTTGCAACAGTTGGCCAACTTTTTTGAGTGAATTGCAGAACGTCAGATTTTTAGCAGAAATTGTGACCGCGCGGCTTAGGGATTTTTTCAAAAAAAGTTGTTGAGACGTCGAGGGCTAATTCTGTTTCCGATGATAAAAACCCATCTGTTTTCACCGAAAAACATTTCAGGGGATCTCTTGCAACAGTTTGCCAACATTTTTGAGTGAATTGCAGAACGTCAGATTTTTAGCAGAAATTGTGACCGCGCGGCTTAGGGATTTTTTTAAAAAAATTGTTGAGACGTCGAGGGCTAATTCTGTTTCCGATGATAAAAACCCATCTGTTTCCACCGAAAAACCTTTCAGGGGATCGTTTGCAACAGTTTGGCACCGTTTTTGAGTGAATTGCAGAACGTCAGATTTTTAGCAGAAATTGTGACCGCGCGGCTTAGGGATTTTTTCAAAAAAAGTTGTTCAGACGTCGAGGGCTAATTCTGTTTCCGATGATAAAAACCCATCTGTTTCCACCGAAAAACCTTTCAGGGGATCGTTTGCAACAGTTTGGCACCGTTTTTGAGTGAATTGCAGAACGTCAGATTTTTAGCAGAAATTGTGACCGCGCAGCTTAGGTATTTTTTCAAAAAAAGTTGTTCAGACGTTGAGGGCTAATTCTGTTTCCGATGATAAAAACCCATCTGTTTCCACCGAAAAACCTTTCAGGGGATCACTTGCAGCAGTTTGGCACCATTTTTGAGTGAATTGCAGAACGTCAGATTTTTAGCAGAAATTGTGACCGCGCGGCTTAGGAATTTTTTCAAAAAAAGTTGTTCAGACGTCGAGGGCTAATTCTGTTTCCGATGATAAAAACCCATCTGTTTCCACCGAAAAACCTTTCAGGGGATCGTTTGCAACAGTTTGGCACCGTTTTTGAGTGAATTGCAGAACGTCAGATTTTTAGCAGAAATTGTGACCGCGCGGCTTAGGGATTTTTTCAAAAATAGTTGTTCAGACGTTGAGGGCTAATTCTGTTTCCGATGATAAAAACCCATCTGTTTCCACCGAAAAACCTTTCAGGGGATCACTTGCAACAGTTGGCCAACTTTTTTGAGTGAATTGCAGAACGTCAGATTTTTAGCAGAAATTGTGACCGCGCGGCTTAGGGATTTTTTCAAAAAAAGTTGTTGAGACGTCGAGGGCTAATTCTGTTTCCGATGATAAAAAGACATCTGTTTCCACCGAAAAACCTTTCAGGGGATCGTTTGCAACAGTTTGGCACCATTTTTGAGTGAATTGCAGAACGTTAGGTTTTTAGCAGAAATTGTGACCGCGCGGCTTAGGGATTTTTTCAAAAAAAGTTGTTGAGACGTCGAGGGCTAATTCTGTTTCCGATGATAAAAACCCGTCTTTTTCCACCGAAAAACATTTCAGGGGATCACTTGCAACAGTTGGCCAACTTTTTTGAGTGAATTGCAGAACGTCAGATTTTTAGCAGAATTTGTGACCGCGCGGCTTAGGGATTTTTTCAAAAAAAGTTGTTGAGACGTCGAGGGCTAATTCTGTTTCTGATGATAAAAACCCATCTGTTTTCACCGAAAAACATTTCAGGGGATCTCTTGCAACAGTTTGCCAACATTTTTGAGTGAATTGCAGAACGTCAGATTTTTAGCAGAAATTGTGACCGCGCGCGGGCTTAGGGATTTTTTCAAAAAAAGTTGTTGAGACGTCGAGGGCTAATTCTGTTTCCGATGATAAAAACCCGTCTTTTTCCACCGAAAAACATTTCAGGGGATCACTTGCAACAGTTGGCCAACTTTTTTGAGTGAATTGCAGAACGTCAGATTTTTAGCAGAATTTGTGACCGCGCGCGGGCTTAGGGATTTTTTCAAAAAAAGTTGTTGAGACGTCGAGGGCTAATTCTGTTTCCGATGATAAAAACCCATCTGTTTTCACCGAAAAACATTTCAGGGGATCTCTTGCAACAGTTTGCCAACATTTTTGAGTGAATTGCAGAACGTCAGATTTTTAGCAGAAATTGTGACCGCGCGCGGGCTTAGGGATTTTTTCAAAAAAAGTTGTTGAGACGTCGAGGGCTAATTCTGTTTCCGATGATAAAAACCCGTCTTTTTCCACCGAAAAACATTTCAGGGGATCACTTGCAACAGTTGGCCAACTTTTTTGAGTGAATTGCAGAACGTCAGATTTTTAGCAGAAATTGTGACCGCGCGGCTTAGGGATTTTGTCAAAAAAAGTTGTTGAGACGTCGAGGGCTAATTCTGTTTCCGATGATAAAAACCCATCTCTTTCCACCGAAAAACATTTCAGGGGATCTCTTGCAACAGTTAGCCAACATTTTTGAGTGAATTGCAGAAGCTCAGATTTTTAGCAGAAATTGTGACCGCGCGGCTTAGGGATTTTTTCAAAAAAAGTTGTTCAGACGTCGAGGGCTAATTCTGTTTCCGATGATAAAAACCCATCTGTTTCCACGGAAAAACATTTCAGGGGATCACTTGCAACAGTTTGCCAACATTTTTGAGTGAATTGCAGAACGTCAGATTTTTAGCAGAAATTGTGACCGCGCGGCTTAGGGATTTTTTCAAAAAAAGTTGTTCAGACGTCAAGGGCTAATTCTGTTTCCGATGATAAAAAGACATCTGTTTCCACCGAAAAACCTTTCAGGGGATCGTTTGCAACAGTTTGCCAACATTTTTGAGTGAATTGCAGAACGTCAGATTTTTAGCAGAAATTGTGACCGCGCGGCTTAGGGATTTTTTCAAAAATAGTTGTTCAGACGTCGAGGACTAATTCTGTTTCCGATGATAAAAACTCATATGTTTCCACCGAAAAACCTTTCAGGGGATCATTTGCAACAGTTTGCCAACATTTTTGAGTGAATTGCAGAACGTGAGATTTTTAGCAGAAATTGTGACCGCGCGGCTTAGGGATTTTTTCAAAAAAAGTTGTTCAGACGTCGAGGGCTAATTCTGTTTCCGATGATAAAAACCCATCACTTTCCACCGAAAAACATTTCAGGGGATCACTTGCAACAGTTTGGCACCGTTTTTGAGTGAATTGCAGAACGTCAGATTTTTAGCAGAAATTGTGACCGCGCGGCTTAGGGATTTTTTCAAAAAAAGTTGTTGAGACGTCGAGGGCTAATTCTGTTTCCGATGATAAAAACCCATCTTTTTCCACCGAAAAACATTTCAGGGGATCACTTGCAACAGTTTGGCACCGTTTTTGAGTGAATTGCAGAACGTCAGATTTTTAGCAGAAATTGTGACCGCGCGGCTTAGGGATTTTTTCAAAAAAAGTTGTTGAGACGTCGAGGGCTAATTCTGTTTCCGATGATAAAAACCCATCTTTTTCCACCGAAAAACATTTCAGGGGATCTCTTGCAACAGTTTGCCAACATTTTTGAATGAATTGCAGAACGTCAGATTTTTAGCAGAAATTGTGACCGCGCGGCTTAGGGATTTTTTTAAAAAAATTGTTGAGACGTCGAGGGCTAATTCTGTTTCCGATGATAAAAACCCATCTGTTTCCACCGAATAACCTTTCAGGGGATCGTTTGCAACAGTTTGGCACCGTTTTTGAGTGAATTGCAGAACGTCAGATTTTTAGCAGAAATTGTGACCGCGCGGCTTAGGGATTTTTTCAAAAAAAGTTGTTCAGACGTCGAGGGCTAATTCTGTTTCCGATGATAAAAACCCATCTGTTTCCACCGAAAAACATTTCAGGGGATCGTTTGCAACAGTTTGCCAACATTTTTGAGTGAATTGCAGAACGTCAGATTTTTAGCAGAAATTGTGACCGCGCGGCTTAGGGATTTTTTCAAAAAAAGTTGTTGAGACGTCGAGGGCTAATTCTGTTTCCGATGATAAAAAGACATCTGTTTCCACCGAAAAACCTTTCAGGGGATCGTTAGCAACAGTTTGGCACCATTTTTGAGTGAATTGCAGAACGTCAGGTTTTTAGCAGAAATTGTGACCGCGCGGCTTAGGGATTTTTTCAAAAAAAGTTGTTCAGACGTCGAGGGCTAATTCTGTTTCCGATGATAAAAACCCATCTGTTTTCACCGAAAAACATTTCAGGGGATCTCTTGCAACAGTTTGCCAACATTTTTGAGTGAATTGCAGAACGTCAGATTTTTAGCAGAAATTGTGACCGCGCGCGGGCTTAGGGATTTTTTCAAAAAAAGTTGTTGAGACGTCGAGGGCTAATTCTGTTTCCGATGATAAAAACCCGTCTTTTTCCACCGAAAAACATTTCAGGGGATCACTTGCAACAGTTGGCCAACTTTTTTGAGTGAATTGCAGAACGTCAGATTTTTAGCAGAATTTGTGACCGCGCGCGGGCTTAGGGATTTTTTCAAAAGAAGTTGTTGAGACGTCGAGGGCTAATTCTGTTTCCGATGATAAAAACCCATCTGTTTTCACCGAAAAACATTTCAGGGGATCTCTTGCAACAGTTTGCCAACATTTTTGAGTGAATTGCAGAACGTCAGATTTTTAGCAGAAATTGTGACCGCGCGCGGGCTTAGGGATTTTTTCAAAAAAAGTTGTTGAGACGTCGAGGGCTAATTCTGTTTCCGATGATAAAAACCCGTCTTTTTCCACCGAAAAACATTTCAGGGGATCACTTGCAACAGTTGGCCAACTTTTTTGAGTGAATTGCAGAACGTTAGATTTTTAGCAGAAATTGTGACCGCGCGCGGGCTTAGGGATTTTGTCAAAAAAAGTTGTTGAGACGTCGAGGGCTAATTCTGTTTCCGATGATAAAAACCCATCTGTTTTCACCGAAAAACATTTCAGGGGATCTCTTGCAACAGTTTGCCAACATTTTTGAGTGAATTGCAGAACGTCAGATTTTTAGCAGAAATTGTGACCGCGCGGCTTAGGGATTTTTTCAAAAAAAGTTGTTCAGACGTTGAGGGCTAATTCTGTTTCCGATGATAAAAACCCATCTGTTTCCACCGAAAAACATTTCAGGGGATCGTTTGCAACAGTTTGGCACCGTTTTTGAGTGAATTGCAGAACGTCAGATTTTTAGCAGAAATTGTGACCGCGCGGCTTAGGGATTTTTTCAAAAAAAGTTGTTGAGACGTCGAGGGCTAATTCTGTTTCCGATGATAAAAACCCGTCTTTTTCCACCGAAAAACATTTCAGGGGATCACTTGCAACAGTTGGCCAACTTTTTTGAGTGAATTGCAGAACGTCAGATTTTTAGCAGAAATTGTGACCGCGCGCGGGCTTAGGGATTTTGTCAAAAAAAGTTGTTGAGACGTCGAGGGCTAATTCTGTTTCCGATGATAAAAACCCATCTGTTTTCACCGAAAAACATTTCAGGGGATCTCTTGCAACAGTTTGCCAACATTTTTGAGTGAATTGCAGAACGTCAGATTTTTAGCAGAAATTGTGACCGCGCGGCTTAGGGATTTTTTCAAAAAAAAGTTGTTCAGACGTCGAGGGCTAATTCTGTTTCCGATGATAAAAACCCATCTGTTTCCACCGAAAAACATTTCAGGGGATCACTTGCAACAGTTTGGCACCGTTTTTGAGTGAATTGCAGAACGTCAGATTTTTAGCAGAAATTGTGACCGCGCGGCTTAGGGATTTTTTCAAAAAAAGTTGTTCAGACGTCGAGGGCTAATTCTGTTTCCGATGATAAAAACCCATCTGTTTCCACCGAAAAACATTTCAGGGGATCGTTTGCAACAGTTTGGCACCGTTTTTGAGTGAATTGCAGAACGTCAGATTTTTAGCAGAAATTGTGACCGCGCGGCTTAGGGATTTTTTCAAAAAAAGTTGTTGAGACGTCGAGGGCTAATTCTGTTTCCGATGATAAAAAGACATCTGTTTCCACCGAAAAACCTTTCAGGGGATCGTTTGCAACAGTTTGGCACCATTTTTGAGTGAATTGCAGAACGTCAGATTTTTAGCAGAAATTGTGACTGCGCGGCTTAGGGATTTTTTCAAAAAAAGTTGTTCAGACGTTGAGGGCTAATTCTGTTTCCGATGATAAAAACCCATCTGTTTCCACCGAAAAACATTTCAGGGGATCGTTTGCAACAGTTTGGCACCGTTTTTGAGTGAATTGCAGAACGTCAGATTTTTAGCAGAAATTGTGACCGCGCGGCTTAGGGATTTTTTCAAAAAAAGTTGTTGATACGTTGAGGGCTAATTCTGTTTCCGATGATAAAAACCCATCTGTTTCCACCGAAAAACATTTCAGGGGATCGTTTGCAACAGTTTGGCACCGTTTTTGAGTGAATTGCAGAACGTCAGATTTTTAGCAGAAATTGTG